>NW_027640987.1:0-600000 GCF_949752795.1 Hyperoodon ampullatus | reverse complement strand
CTCTCATTGGTTCCCCCGCTTCCCATTTATCCTCTGCACAAATTGCAAACTGTGGGAAACAGGAGGTTAAAGGTGCTGATCCTCCAAGTGGGGAGATTGTTAGTAATGTGGCTGGAATGGCGAACCCCAGCAGCAGGAGATCAAAAATGAGGTGCATTTTAGACACCTTTCCTGAGCACACGGTGTACATTCATCTCGGTTTCCCGGGCATGTTTTCGCTGTCAGAAGATTCCCTTGAACCTGCAGATTTGGGACACATGGAATGGGTACCAGGCAGTATTACTTTAAAAGGTCTGCATTTCCTCACCCAGCCTCTCTAACATCTCTTAGCGTGCATAGCTTCCAGCCTTATATAATCATCCTGCTGTGGGTCTACATGTGTTCAATCCATGTTACATCATAGCCCTTCAACAAAAGTTGTAAGAATTTTTGTCTGTCTCACTGTTTTTATAAATAGTTTTAAATTTATTTTTATATTGGTTACAGCTGATTTTCAAAGCACTGTTTTTTGCTGCTGTACATCCACTTGATTCATGTACTGTGAGACAACAATAACTTCTTTTTCAGATGCTTACCAGTCATATGTATTATTTTCCAGTGACTTGAGTGGGCTGAGTGCAGTTCTTTGAGGTACCGTGTAGGCCTTGTCAGTTATTCAATTTGGTACTTGGAATGGTATCTTTGCTAATTTCAACCTCCTGGATAATACCTCACCATTCCCCACCTTTCCCATTTAGCAGCCTTATGTCTATTTTCTACATATTTGACTATGTTTCTGTTTTGTAATTTATTTCATGTGTAGCCATTTTTGATTCCACCTTTAAGTGACATCTTATGATATGTGTCTTTTTCTTTCTGACATATGTCACTTAGAATGATCATATGTAACTCCTCCAGAGTTGTTACAACTGGCCTTATTTCATTGATTTCTGGATGAGTAATATTCCACTCTACATAAGTACCCCATCTCTTTTATCCATTTTATCCTTCCAGGGACATTTAGGTTATATCCAAGTTGAGGCCCTTTTTAACAGACAGGTGGTACACGTTCGGGTGCCTGTTTTCTGTCGATTTTTGTTTTTCCCAAGGTACACGCCCATGAGTGCAAGTGCCCTATGCTCTGTAGCTCATTTTTTAGATGTTTTAGCAAACACAATACACTTCTCCAGAGTGGCCGTTGGCAAATTACATTTCCACTATCAGCCTCACAGGGCTCCCTTTTCTCCTCGCCCTGTCCTGCATTTCTGGTGTTTACACTTTATGTGGATGGCCCTTCTGACTGATGTGAAGTGATACATTTTGTGATATTGATTTCCAGTGCCCACCTGTTTGGTTGGATAAAAAGTGTGTATGGCCTTTACTTGAATATATTCAGAAAAAATGCATACACCCTTTTTGGCCAACTGCATCATTGGCGATGTTCAGCCCCTTTTCTTGTGCTTTAATGGGGAGTCCTTTCTACCTCTTCAAATCTGTTTCCGGCAACTCTCCCTTGCTTACAAGTCCTTTTCTGTGACTTACCTCAAGACATTTTTCGACGATAGATATTTTCAACTCTGCAGTTTCATGAATTTTAGTGCCCCTGAGTTCCATTTTTCAACTTGTGTTTTTGGAAACTGGACACAAAACAGCGGGATTTCCTCTAGCCCTATTCTGTTTCCGTGGGCAATTCTAGCCTTTGATGAATTTGTCTTCTGGATTGGAAATTAGAGTGGCATGTGCCTGTCCGAACACCTAAGACTTGTCTCTAAATTTTTCTCATCCTTCTGCTTCATCCTCTGGACAAATTCCAAACTGTCTGCAAGAGGATGTTGACGGTGCTGATATCCCCAAGTGAGGAGATTGTTAGGAAAGATGCTGGAGGGTTGAACCCGAGCACCAGGCGATGTGGAGATGAGGTGCCTTTTCCAAACTCTTTCCGATCAAACGGTGTACCATCCTCTAGGTGTGACAGGCATGTTTTAGCTGTAGGAAGGGTCCCGTGCATGTAAGGAGAACACCAGGGATTTTTTCCAAATCAGTGCCTCCCCGAACCCCAAACTGGGGAATTTTTAAGCTACGGCTACACGTATGTCCTTTAAGGTCCTTGGGAAATAGGCAGAGCCCAAACTTTAGATGACTGAAATCTTCAGGGTCAGAAGCGCTCGCCATCGGCCTTGCTTAGGTTACATTTTATCTGTCATTGATAGATGATGTCAATAAAAATATCTATTGTTTTTCAGATTATTTCCCCTTATAGGTTATTGCAAAATATTCAGTGTAGTTCCCTGTGCTATACAGTAGTTCCTTGTTGATGATCTATTTTATACATAGCAGTGTGTATGTGTTAATCCCAAACTGTTAATTTATCCCTTCTCCTACCTTTCCCCTTTGGTAATAATAAATTATAAGATTTTATACTTCTCAGAAATGGGGGAGCTGAAAGAGAGGTATCATTTTCAATGGAAAAGCATTCAAAACAAGATTGAAGCTTCAGCCAAGAGTATTAGATGCACATCAATGGAAATAAATCACTTCATTTCTCTAATGTTGACCTGACACATAAGACAGACGTCTTCACTGAACTTGCTTATAGGAAAGTGATGGAAATATCAAATGTAAGTCTTAGAAACATCTTATTTTACCCGAGCATTATACACTGCTCTATGTTAAATACAGTTTGGCTCACACATCTGTTCATTGAAGTTACAATGTTCTCAATTTCTGTTACTGATCCACCAGAGTGGACCCCAACAGGAGTCCCCGTGCCCAGTGTCATTGGAGCCAACAGATCAAGACTGAGTTTGGTTCAGAAGCAAAGGAAACATTATTTTGAAAACAGAATGGAGAGGTGAGAGCGTGCACTCCCCCATGGGCTGTGGGCTGTCCTGCTGTGTAGGGTCCCCGGCAGCGTCAGTGGGAGGGAGGGGATGGAGCTCTCGAGGGCTGCATTGGCTGCAGCTCAGGCTCTATGCCGCGGAGTCTGCATGGGACCCCGCTAGCTGAGGTGTCGACCCAGCCATTCTGCACTAGGAAATCGGGTCTGAAGTGGCGGGTGTGGGACCTCTGCATGCGGAACCCTAGGAGCACGTGAAATTAGACAAAGCACAAAGGAAAAACAGGTTAGACTTTATTTAATTGCCCAGATTCTCTTTTTATCTCCCAGGAATTTTTAATGAACGTTGCCGGAGACGAACACCTCCTCTGCTTTTTGTTCCGTTCCTTATTCTTGGGGTGTTGAGGGTGCAGACCCCACTTTTGTAACTGCTTCATGCTGTGGTGGGAGCCCTGATACATGGGGGGAGGGGCAAAACGTCTCCCCACCAGCCTCCTGGTGAGGTTGATTGTCCCAAGGCCTCCTGCCTCACTTTTCGTCCGCCTGAGCACCAGCATTGGAAGTGTTACAGATTCTAATGACCTTTAAGGGTCCAGGAAAGAGAGGCGCAGAGATGCTGCGGTGGCAGTTTTCACCCCACCCCACATATGTTCGGCGACCTTAGGCTGACAGTTTTTGCCAGACTAGATGCTCTGACCGGTAGTCTGTGCTTTCTTTAATTAGGTCCCTGAATTAATGTACAAACAGCCCCATGAGTCAGAGCCCTGCCCGTGCAACTCCCAGACAGTCCAGGGTCAGTGGTGATCCAGGACCATGACGTCCACTGAGTCAATGGCCTTTAGAAGTAGCCAGCAGTCCAGCCGGTCATATTGGCCACCATCACCGCGGTGTCTGTAGGGTTTTCTATGGTGAAAGCGTGATATACGTTTCCCCCGCCAAGCTTATTATCTCCCCTCTGGGTGCAGTAAGTCCTGCAAGCAGTAGTCTGCTCTTTCGGGGCACAGTCTTGTCGTTTTCTGAGAGAAACTCCAGGTCAAGTGATGGTCACACGAGTCATCTTGGGGGCCCGTTGCCCCCGTTTATCTCTCTGGAGGATGGAGTTGGAGGGCCTCCTCACTCGAGGTCAGTGTGTCCACAGAGCGACCCCTGCAACTTCAGGGCATGATGGGTGGTTAGGATCACCACGTGGGGTCCTTTTCCCTTAGGAGGGAGCTGGCCTTGCGGGCTGCTGATTTCCAGCTTTTTAGATACCCCAGTATCCTGGCCTGATGAGTCGGTGGGCAAAGCCCTTGGTGACCATACTTTATCATACCTGAAGGGCATTCTTGTGTTGCTCCATTTCAAGTGGTCCCAGTTTTTGCACTAAGGCTCCAAGGGCGATTAACCTTTGACCGGGTATGTAAAGGTCAAAGGGTTTAGCTAAATTAGGCAGTTCCTGGGCAAGGGTCTGTATTGACTGCTCTTTCCATTCTTGAAAGGCTGCTTCTGGATTCTATTCAAAAGGATCATCATCTTTTCGTGTCAGTGTTTCATGTAGAGGCCCAGCTATTAGACTGTAGTTAGGGATCCAGATGCAGAAAACCTTGGCCTCCCCAGGAACCCCTAAGCTGTCTTCTAGTTTTAGAAGAGGTAAGGCTGCAAATGGCTTCTTCCCTATCTTGGGATGCGTTTCTCCGAATATCTGTGAGAATGAAGCCCAGGCATGTCACCTTAGCCTGGGATATTTGAGCGTTTTTCTTGGACACCTTCTATCCTTTCTTGGCTAGGTAGTTCAGAGGCGTCTTTAGTAGGCCTGACGATCAGAATGTCATCTGCATATTGAAGGAGGGTTCCCTTTTACAGAGGTTGAACTTTTAGGTCTTTAGAGGACATTTCCCCAATGATGGTGTGGGGATTTTTGAACCATTGGGGCAGGACGGCCCAGCATTATTGCTTTTGTTGCATGTTGTGTCCTGCCACTCACAAGCCAAAAATTCTTGTGACTCTGAGATGAATGGAATACAGAAGAAGGCATCATTGAAGTCTAATACAGAATGCCATGGCCTGGTGGAAGGTAGAATGACCAGCAGGGAGTAGGAAATAGGAGATACTGGATGTATATCCTCGGTGGCTTCACTGACTGTCCTGATATCCTTTACCAGGTCTCCAGCAGCCCATGGGGCTCTCGTGGTCAGGCCAATCCCAGGATATGGAGCTCACCTGGGCTGCAACCCTACCCCACAGCCCAAGGGGCTCTCGTGGTCAAGTCCCTCCCAGGGTATGGAGCTCACCTCTGCAGATACCCAGCAGCCCATGGGGCTCTCCTCCTCAGGCCCTTCCCAGGATATGGAGCTCCCCTGGGCAGGTACCCCAGCAGGGCTGGACACACAGGAACTGTGCACATAGCCCACCTTGCAGAGAACCCCCAGCTCACCTGTCGCTCACAGCTGACACAGAATACCTCAGAGCAGGACTTGAACTAACAAACAGCAGCTCTGACAGGTCTGTGACCATGGCTATCACTCTCTGCAGGCTCTTTCTGCCTGGTCTTCCAGACACTTCCACTGCAGCCAGGGCACCAGGCCTCTGTCTCCACCCACCATCACTCCTCTCCCTGACTCCTGGGTTCCTCTCATTAGGATAGTGTCTTCTTGAAGTTGTTTTCCACTCATGGACCAGATAAAATGATAAGAAAACAAGCCACAGCTGCAGCCCCTTGTCTATCCTGACTCTCAAGAGCCCACACCTGTTCCTAGGGCCTGGCCCGTTTAGCAAGTTTCATTTTCTGCAACTGTGAGCCCCTGAGGGGTGAGGATTGGCTGATTTTGGAAGCCTGAAACTGCCTGCCAGCCCTCCACAGGTGTGCCTGGGTTGAGAGAAATATAAACAGCTCTCCAGTGAGCGACAGCCCTTGTAGCTGTGACTGACGCCATATTCTCTGCCCCGTAGGCAGTGCCGGGGCTGTGCTGGTGGGAGGGAGTGAGGGGCCGTGGCTTTGTGCGTGGTCCAGTGTGAGAGGGGCTCTGCTGAACTTTCTGCAGGAGTTGCCAGGCTGCCACCTGCTAAAGAAGAGGATGTGTCACCGATACCTGCCGCTGGAATTTCTCCCCAGGCAGAGGTGAGGAAGTAAAAAAGCAGTGGGGGCCGTGGCAGGAGGGGTATCTCAGGCAGGGCAATGGAAAGCTTCCAGAAGAGCGCCCAGGGCCAGGACCATCCTGGCTGGCCTGCAGGAACCAAGTTGGACTGCGTGCTGTCGCTGGTGTGGCTCCACGCCCCTTCTTCTAGGCTTTCAAGCCCTTGTACATATTCAGGTGTTTTGCCTGGGAAGGGTGGGAAAAGTTCAACAGCAGCTGGCCTGGGGCTCAGTTCACGGTTACTCACAGATGCCTCGGCATGGCCCCCCGCTTTGCAATGAGGACGCTCCTTGCGTAGGAGTGGGCTGCTGGCTGTATGGGAGATGATTCCCCACCTCTGACCAATTTCAGAATTGTTTACTGCTGGAACAACTGCCATGATAGGGTTTTCCTCTGTCTAACTCGTGGGTTCAGGTTTTTTTTTTTCTTTTTTGGTTCAAGTTAGATTTTATTCCTCTTTTATGTGTTTATAGATATAAGCATGGAAATAATTCATTCATATAAATACATCTGTGTGAAGGGAAGGACTTTTTTCTGTTTTATTTTTAAATTTTATTTTTTAAAATTTTGAAATTTAATTTTATTTATTTTTTTATACAGCAGGTTATTATTAGTTATGTATTTTATGCATATACATGTATACAGGACAATCCCAGTCTCCCAACTCATCCCAACACCACCTCCCCATGGCTTCCCACACTTGGTGTCCATACGTGTGTTCTCTATATCTGTTTCTCTCTTTCTTCCCTGCAAACCAGTTCATCTGTACCATTTTTCTAGGTTCCACATATATGCATTAATATACAATATTTGTTTGTCTCTTTCTGACTTACTTCATTCTGTATGACAGTCTCTAGATCCATCGACGTCTCTACAAATGACCCAGTTTCATTCCTTCTTATGGCTGAGTAATATTCCATTTTATATATGTACCACATCTTTATCCATTCGTCTGTCTGTGGGTATTTAGGTTGCTTCCATTACCTGGCTATCGTAAATAGTGCTGAAATGAGCATTGTGGTGAATGTGCCTTTTTGATTTACGGTTTTCTCTGGGTATATGCCCAGAAGTGGGATTGCTGGATCATATGGTAATTCTATTTCTAGTTTTTTTAAGGAAACTCCATACTGTTCTCCATCGTGACTGTATCAATTTACATTTCCACCACTAGTGGAAGAGGGATCCTTTTGTCCACACCCTCCCCAGAATTCGTTGTTTGTAGATTTTCTGATGATGCCGATTCTAACAGGTGTGAGGTGATACCTCATTGTAGTTTTGATTTGCATTTCTCTAATAATTAGTGATGTTGAGCAGCTTTTCATGTGTGTCTTGGCCATCTCTGTGTCTTCTTTGAAGAAGCGTCTCTTTAGATCTTCTGCCCATTTTTGTATTGGGTTGTTTGTTGTTTTAATATTAAGCTGCATGAGCTCTTTATATATATTGGAGATTAAACCTTTGTCCATTGATTCGTTTGCAAATATTTTCGCCCATTCTGAGGGATGCTTTTTGCCATTCCCGTTTTTTTTAACAAAACAAGAAAGAAAGAAAAGGAAGCAGAACACTAATGTGTGTAAAATATGCCTTTTGAAACTGTCGTTTTGAAATATGGACGTCCTTTGAATTTTTTGGTCGCTATATGAACCCAGGATTTGTTTTCAGGGCAGGTGTCATTTACAGGCCTGCAATGATTTTGAATATCAACTGACCTTTAGCGCTGGGATTAAAGCTGCTGTTGTGTGAAACGGCCACAAGGTGGCAGCAGTTCTCCCTTACCAAATCTGGTTACTGGGGCAACAGAGCGTCAATGGAAGTCGTGTTCTAGATTGGAATTTAGAATGGAATGTGCCAGGAGAAAGCCCCTCAAGTTTGTCTCACTACTTCTTGTTCGTGATTTTAATTTAATTTTTTACTTTTTATTAGAGCAAATTTGATTACAATGTTTGGTTGTTGTAGGTGTTTAAGATGTGGTTCTTTTACACATATACATATGTCTGTTCTTCCTGGGATCCTTTTCCCATGTACCTTATGACAGAATGTTGAGTAGTCTTCTCTTGGTATTCTGTAGGTCTTTGGTGATTATATATGTCACCTGTGTTTGTATATGTCTGTTAACCCCAATATCATAATGAAACCAATCCTCACACCTTTCCATTGGTGAACCATAAGTTTGTTGAATGAATCTGTGATTGCCCTTCTCCGTGGAAATATCTGCCCTGGTATCCATTTTTCGGTCACACCTATAAGAGATATGATATGATATGTGTCTTTCACTTTCTGACTTACTACAAGTCACGTGATTACCTCTAGACACACATACGGTGCTGCAAATGGCATTGTGTCCTTTTATTCCTTGGCTTCTATTCTGCCTTAGCGAGGTCCATTTTCAACAATGTGATTCCCTGAGGGCTGAGGATTAGCTGACCTGGGTAGCCTGACACTGCCGGCCGGCTCTCCCAAGGTGTGCCTGGGTTGAGGTCAATATAAACAGCACTGCAGGCAGCAATAGCCCCTGAAGCTCTGCCTGACGCCATATTCTCTGCCCAGTCAGCAGTCTCGGGGCTGTGCTGGTGGGAGGGAGTGAGGGGTCACGGCTTTGTGGGTGGCCCGTTGTGAGTGGGTCTCTGTTGGACTTTCTGCAGGAGTTGCCAGGCTTCCACCTGTAAAGAAGAGGATGTGTCACCCAAACCTTCCGCTGGAAATTCTCTCTGGACAGAGGTGAGGAAGGAAAAAAGCAGTGGGGGCCGGGACAGGAGGGGTATCTCAGGCAGGGCAATGGAAAGCTTCCAGAAAAGCGCCCAGGGCCAGGACCATCCTGGCTGGCCTGCAGGAACCAAGTTGGACTGCGTGCTGTCGCTGGTGTGGCTCCACGCCCCTTCCTCTAGGCTTTCAAGCCCTTGTACATATTCAGGTGTTTTACCTGGGAAGGGTGGGAAAAGTTCAACAGCAGCTGGCCTGGGGCTCAGTTCACGGTTACTCACAGATGCCTCGGCATGGCCCCCCGCTTTGCAATGAGGACGCTCCTTGCGTAGGAGTGGGCTGCTGGCTGTATGGGAGATGATTCCCCACCTCTGACCAATTTCAGAATTGTTTACTGCTGGAACAACTGCCATGATAGGGTTTTCCTCTGTCTAACTCGTGGGTTCAGGTTTTTTTTTTTCTTTTTTGGTTCAAGTTAGATTTTATTCCTCTTTTATGTGTTTATAGATATAAGCATGGAAATAATTCATTCATATAAATACATCTGTGTGAAGGGAAGGACTTTTTTCTGTTTTATTTTTAAATTTTATTTTTTAAAATTTTGAAATTTAATTTTATTTATTTTTTTATACAGCAGGTTATTATTAGTTATGTATTTTATGCATATACATGTATACAGGACAATCCCAGTCTCCCAACTCATCCCAACACCACCTCCCCATGGCTTCCCACACTTGGTGTCCATACGTGTGTTCTCTATATCTGTTTCTCTCTTTCTTCCCTGCAAACCAGTTCATCTGTACCATTTTTCTAGGTTCCACATATATGCATTAATATACAATATTTGTTTGTCTCTTTCTGACTTACTTCATTCTGTATGACAGTCTCTAGATCCATCGACGTCTCTACAAATGACCCAGTTTCATTCCTTCTTATGGCTGAGTAATATTCCATTTTATATATGTACCACATCTTTATCCATTCGTCTGTCTGTGGGTATTTAGGTTGCTTCCATTACCTGGCTATCGTAAATAGTGCTGAAATGAGCATTGTGGTGAATGTGCCTTTTTGATTTACGGTTTTCTCTGGGTATATGCCCAGAAGTGGGATTGCTGGATCATATGGTAATTCTATTTCTAGATTTTTTATGGAAACTCCATACTGTTCTCCATCGTGACTGTATCAATTTACATTTCCACCACTAGTGGAAGAGGGATCCTTTTGTCCACACCCTCCCCAGAATTCGTTGTTTGTAGATTTTCTGATGATGCCGATTCTAACAGGTGTGAGGTGATACCTCATTGTAGTTTTGATTTGCATTTCTCTAATAATTAGTGATGTTGAGCAGCTTTTCATGTGCGTCTTGGCCATCTCTGTGTCTTCTTTGAAGAAACGTCTCTTTAGATCTTCTGCCCATTTTTGTATTGGGTTGTTTGTTGTTTTAATATTAAGCTGCATGAGCTCTTTATATATATTGGAGATTAAACCTTTGTCCATTGATTCGTTTGCAAATATTTTCGCCCATTCTGAGGGATGCTTTTTGCCATTCCCGTTTTTTTTAACAAAACAAGAAAGAAAGAAAAGGAAGCAGAACACTAATGTGTGTAAAATATGCCTTTTGAAACTGTCGTTTTGAAATATGGACGTCCTTTGAATTTTTTGGTCGCTATATGAACCCAGGATTTGTTTTCAGGGCAGGTGTCATTTACAGGCCTGCAATGATCTTGAATATCAACTGACCTTTAGCGCTGGGATTAAAGCTGCTGTTGTGTGAAACGGCCACAAGGTGGCAGCAGTTCTCCCTTACCAAATCTGGTTACTGGGGCAACAGAGCGTCAATGGAAATCGTGTTCTAGATTGGAATTTAGAATGGAATGTGCCAGGAGAAAGCCCCTCAAGTTTGTCTCACTACTTCTTGTTCGTGATTTTAATTTAATTTTTTACTTTTTATTAGAGCAAATTTGATTACAATGTTTGGTTGTTGTAGGTGTTTAAGATGTGGTTCTTTTACACATATACATATGTCTGTTCTTCCTGGGATCCTTTTCCCATGTACCTTATGACAGAATGTTGAGTAGTCTTCTCTTGGTATTCTGTAGGTATTTGGTGATTATATATGTCACCTGTGTTTGTATATGTCTGTTAACCCCAATATCATAATGAAACCAATCCTCACACCTTTCCATTGGTGAACCATAAGTTTGTTGAATGAATCTGTGATTGCCCTTCTCCGTGGAAATATCTGCCCTGGTATCCATTTTTCGGTCACACCTATAAGAGATATGATATGATATGTGTCTTTCACTTTCTGACTTACTACAAGTCACGTGATTACCTCTAGACACACATACGGTGCTGCAAATGGCATTGTGTCCTTTTATTCCTTGGCTTCTATTCTGCCTTAGCGAGGTCCATTTTCAACAATGTGATTCCCTGAGGGCTGAGGATTAGCTGACCTGGGTAGCCTGACACTGCCGGCCGGCTCTCCCAAGGTGTGCCTGGGTTGAGGTCAATATAAACAGCACTGCAGGCAGCAATAGCCCCTGAAGCTCTGCCTGACGCCATATTCTCTGCCCAGTCAGCAGTCTCGGGGCTGTGCTGGTGGGAGGGATTGAGGGGTCACGGCTTTGTGGGTGGCCCGTTGTGAGTGGGTCTCTGTTGGACTTTCTGCAGGAGTTGCCAGGCTTCCACCTGTAAAGAAGAGGATGTGTCACCCAAACCTTCCGCTGGAAATTCTCTCTGGACAGAGGTGAGGAAGGAAAAAAGCAGTGGGGGCCGGGACAGGAGGGGTATCTCAGGCAGGGCAATGGAAAGCTTCCAGAAAAGCGCCCAGGGCCAGGACCATCCTGGCTGGCCTGCAGGAACCAAGTTGGACTGCGTGCTGTCGCTGGTGTGGCTCCACGCCCCTTCCTCTAGGCTTTCAAGCCCTTGTACATATTCAGGTGTTTTACCTGGGAAGGGTGGGAAAAGTTCAACAGCAGCTGGCCTGGGGCTCAGTTCACGGTTACTCACAGATGCCTCGGCATGGCCCCCCGCTTTGCAATGAGGACGCTCCTTGCGTAGGAGTGGGCTGCTGGCTGTATGAGAGATGATTCCCCACCTCTGACCAATTTCAGAATTGTTTACTGCTGGAACAACTGCCATGATAGGGTTTTCCTCTGTCTAACTCGTGGGTTCAGGTTTTTTTTTTTCTTTTTTGGTTCAAGTTAGATTTTATTCCTCTTTTATGTGTTTATAGATATAAGCATGGAAATAATTCATTCATATAAATACATCTGTGTGAAGGGAAGGACTTTTTTCTGTTTTATTTTTAAATTTTATTTTTTAAAATTTTGAAATTTAATTTTATTTATTTTTTTATACAGCAGGTTATTATTAGTTATGTATTTTATGCATATACATGTATACAGGACAATCCCAGTCTCCCAACTCATCCCAACACCACCTCCCCATGGCTTCCCACACTTGGTGTCCATACGTGTGTTCTCTATATCTGTTTCTCTCTTTCTTCCCTGCAAACCAGTTCATCTGTACCATTTTTCTAGGTTCCACATATATGCATTAATATACAATATTTGTTTGTCTCTTTCTGACTTACTTCATTCTGTATGACAGTCTCTAGATCCATCGACGTCTCTACAAATGACCCAGTTTCATTCCTTCTTATGGCTGAGTAATATTCCATTTTATATATGTACCACATCTTTATCCATTCGTCTGTCTGTGGGTATTTAGGTTGCTTCCATTACCTGGCTATCGTAAATAGTGCTGAAATGAGCATTGTGGTGAATGTGCCTTTTTGATTTATGGTTTTCTCTGGGTATATGCCCAGAAGTGGGATTGCTGGATCATATGGTAATTCTATTTCTACATTTTTTATGGAAACTCCATACTGTTCTCCATCGTGACTGTATCAATTTACATTTCCACCACTAGTGGAAGAGGGATCCTTTTGTCCACACCCTCCCCAGAATTCGTTGTTTGTAGATTTTCTGATGATGCCGATTCTAACAGGTGTGAGGTGATACCTCATTGTAGTTTTGATTTGCATTTCTCTAATAATTAGTGATGTTGAGCAGCTTTTCATGTGCGTCTTGGCCATCTCTGTGTCTTCTTTGAAGAAACGTCTCTTTAGATCTTCTGCCCATTTTTGTATTGGGTTGTTTGTTGTTTTAATATTAAGCTGCATGAGCTCTTTATATATATTGGAGATTAAACCTTTGTCCATTGATTCGTTTGCAAATATTTTCGCCCATTCTGAGGGATGCTTTTTGCCATTCCCGTTTTTTTTACAAAAAAAGAAAGAAAGAAAAAGAAGCAGAAGACTAATGTGTGTAAAATATGCCTTTGTAAACTGTCGTTTTGAAATATGGACCTCCTTTGAATTTTTTGGTCGATATATGACCCCAGGATTTGTTTTCAGGGCAGGTGTCATTTACAGGCCTGCAATGATTTTGAATATCAACTGACCATTAGCGCTGGGATTAAAGCTGCTGTTGTGTGAAACGGCCACAAGGTGGCAGCAGGTCTCCCTTACCAAATCTGGTTACTGGGGTAACAGAGCGTCAATGGAAGTCGTGTTCTAGATAGGAGTTTAGAATGGAATGTGCCAGGAGAAAGCCCCTCAAGTTTGTCTCACTACTTCTTGTTCGTGTTTTTAATTTAATTTTTTATTTTTTATTACAGCAAATTTGATTACAATGTTTGGCTTGTTGTAGGTGTGGAAGATGTGGTTCTTTTACACATATACATATGTCAGTTCTTCCTGGGATCCTTTTCCCATGTACCTTATGACAGAATGTTGAGTAGTCTTCTCTTGGTATTCTGTAGGTCTTTGGTGATTATATATGTCACCTGTGTTTGTATATGTCTGTTAACCCCAATATCATAATGAAACCAATCCTCACACCTTTCCATTGGTGAACCATAAGTTTGTTGAATGAATCTGTGATTGCCCTTCTCCCTGGAAATATCTGCCCTGGTATCCATTTTTCGGTCACACCTATAAGAGATATGATATGATATGTGTCTTTCACTTTCTGACTTACAACAACTCACGTGATTACCTCTAGACACACCTACGGTGCTACAAATGGCATTGTGTCCTTTTATTCCTTGGATTCTATTCTGCCTTAGCGAGGTCCATTTTCAACAATGTGATTCTCTGAGGGCTGAGGATTAGCTGACCTGAGTAGCCTGACCCTTCCAGCGGGCCCTCCCCAGGTGTGCCTGGGTTGAGGTCAATATAAACAGCGCTGCAGGCAGCAATAGCCCCTGAAGCTGTGCCTGACTCCATATTCTCTGCCCCGTCAGCAGTGTCGAGGCTGTGCTGGTGGGAGGGCGTGAGGGGTCACGGCTTTGTTGGTGGCCCGGTGTGAGTGGGTCTCTGCTGGACTTTCTGCAGGAGTTGCCAGGCTTCCACCTGTAATGAAGAGGATGTGTCACCCATACCTTCCGCTGGAATTTCTCTCCGGACAGAGGTGAGGAAGGAAAAAATCAGTGGGGGCCGGGACAGGAGGGGTATCTCAGGCAGGGCAATGGAAAGCTTCCAGAAGAGCGCCCAGGGCCAGGACCATCCTTACTGGCCTGCAGGAACCAAGTTGGCCTGCGTGCTGTCGCTGGTGTGGCCCTTCCTCTAGGATTTCAAGCCCTTGTACATATTCAGGTGTTTTACCTGGGAAGGGTGGGAAAAGTTCAACAGCAGCTGGCCTGGGGCTCAGCTCACGGTTACTCACAGATGCCTCGGCATGGCCCCCCACTTTGCAATGAGGACGCTCCTTGCGTAGGAGTGGGCTGCTGGCTCTATGGGAGATGATTCCCCACCTCTGACCAATTTCAGAATTGTTTACCGATGGAGCAAGTGCCCTGATTGTGTTTTCCTCTGTCTAACTCGTGGGTTTAGGTTTTTTTTTTCTTTTTTGGTTCAAGTTAGATTTTATTCCTCTTTTATGTATTTATAGATATAAGCATGGAAATAATTCATTCATATAAATACATCTGTGTGAAGGGAAGAACTTTTTTCTGTTTTATTTTTAAATTTTATTTTTTAAAATTTTGAAATTTAATTTTATTTATTTTTTATACAGCAGGTTATTATTAGTTATGTATTTTATGCATATACATGTATACAGGTCAATCCCAATCTCCCAACTCATCACAACACCACCTCCCCATGGCTTCCCACACTTGGTGTCCATACGTGTGTTCTCTACCTCTGTGTCTCTATTTCTTCCCTGCAAACCAGTTCATCTGTACCATTTTTCTAGGTTCCACATATATGCATTAATATACAATATTTGTTTGTCTCTTTCTGACTTACTTCATTCTGTATGGCAGTCTCTAGATCCATCGACGTCTCTACAAATGACCCAGTTTCATGCCTTCTTATGGCTGAGTAATATTCCATTTTATATATGTACCACATCTTTATCCATTCGTCTGTCTGTGGGTATTTAGGTTGCTTCCATTACCTGGCTATCGTAAATAGTGCTGAAATGAGCATTGTGGTGAATGTGCCTTTTTGATTTATGGTTTTATCTGGGTATATGCCCAGAAGTGGGATTGCTGGATCATATGGTAATTCTATTTCTAGTTTTTTTAAGGAAACTCCATACTCTTCTCCATCTTGACTGTATCAATTTACATTTCCACCACTAGTGGAAGAGGGATCCTTTTGTCCACACCCTCCCCAGAATTCGTTGTTTGTAGATTTTCTGATGATGCCAATTGTAACAGGTGTGAGGTGATACCTCATTGTAGTTTTGATTTGTATTTCTCTAATAATTTGTGATGTTGAGCAGCTTTTCATGTGCGTCTTGGCCATCTCTGTGTCTTCTATGAAGAAACGCCTCTTTAGATCTTCTGCCCATTTTTGTATTGGGTTGTTTGTTTTTTTTAATATTAAGCTGCATCAGCTCTTTATATATATTGGAGATTAAACTTTTGTCCATTGATTCGTTTGCAAATATTTTCGCCCATTCTGAGGGATGCTTTTTGCCATTCCCATTTTTTTAACAAAAAAAGAAAGAAAGAAAAAGAAGCAGAAGACTAATGTGTGTAAAATATGCCTTTTGAAACTGTCGTTTTGAAATATGGACGTCCTTTGAATTTTTTGGTCGATATATGACCCCAGGATTTGTTTTCAGGGCAGGTGTCATTTACAGGCCTGCAATGATTTTGAATATCAACTGACCATTAGCGCTGGGATTAAAGCTGCTGTTGTGTGAAACGGCCACAAGGTGGCAGCAGGTCTCCCTTACCAAATCTGGTTACTGGGGCAACAGAGCGTCAATGGAAGTCGTGTTCTAGATTGGAATTTAGAATGGAATGTGCCAGGAGAAAGCCCCTCAAGTTTGTCTCACTACTTCTTGTTCGTGTTTTTAATTTAATTTTTTATTTTTTATTACAGCAAATTTGATTACAATGTTTGGCTTGTTGTAGGTGTGGAAGATGTGGTTCTTTTACGCATACACATATGTCTGTTCTTCCTGGTATCCTTTTCCCATGTACCTTATGACAGAATGTTGAGTAGTCTTCTCTTGGTATTCTGTAGGTCTTTGGTGATTATATATGTCACCTGTGTTTGTATATGTCTGTTAACCCCAATATCATAATGAAACCAACCCTCACACCTTTCCATTGGTGAACCATAAGTTTGTTTAATGAATCTGTGATTGCCCTTCTCCGTGGAAATATCTGCCCTGGTATCCATTTTTCGGTCACACCTATAAGAGATATGATATGATATGTGTCTTTCACTTTCTGACTTACTACAAGTCACGTGATTACCTCTATAGACACCTACGGTACTGCAAATGGCATTGTGTCCTTTTATTCCTTGGCTTCTATTCTGCGTTAGCGAGGTCCATTTTCAACAATGTGATTCCCTGAGGGCTGAGGATTAGCTGACCTGGGTAGCCTGACCCTGCCGGCCTGCCCTCCCCAGGTGTGCCTGGGTTGAGGTCAATATAAACAGCACTGCAGGCAGCAATAGCCCCTGAAGCTCTGCCTGACGCCATATTCTCTGCCCAGTCAGCAGTCTCGGGGCTGTGCTGGTGGGAGGGAGTGAAGGGTCACGGCTTTGTGAGTGGCCCGTTGTGAGTGGGTCTCTGTTGGACTTTCTGCAGGAGTTGCCAGGCTTCCACCTGTAAAGAACAGGATGTGTCACCCATACCTTCCGCTGGAATTTCTCTTCGGACAGAGGTGAGGAAGGAAAAAGCAGTGGGGGCCGGGACAGGAGGGGTATCTCAGGCAGGGCAATGGAAAGCTTCCAGAAGAGCGCCCAGGGCCAGGACCATCCTGGCTGGCCTGCAGGAACCAAGTTGGCCTGCGTGCTGTCGCTGGTGTGGCTCTACGGCCCTTGCTCTAGGCTTTCAAGGCCTTGTACATATTCAGGTGTTTTACCTGGGAAGGGTGGGAAAAGTTCAACAGCAGCTGGCCTGGGGCTCAGCTCACGGTTACTCACAGATGCCTCAGCATGCCCCCAGCTTTGCAATGAGGACGCTCCTTGCGTAGGAGTGGGCTGCTGGCTGTATGGGAGATGATTCCCCACCTCTGACCAATTTCAGAATTGTTTACCACTGGAGCAAGTGCCCTGATAGGGTTTTCCTCTGTCTAACTCGTGGGTTCAGGTTTTTTTTTTCTTTTTGGTTCAAGTTAGATTTTATTCCTCTTTTATGTATTTATAGATATAAGCATGGAAATAATTCATTCATATAAATACATCTGTGTGAAGGGAAGAACTTTTTTCTGTTTTATTTTTAAATTTTATTTTTAAAAATTTTGAAATTTAATTTTATTTATTTTTTTATACAGCAGGTTATTATTAGTTATGTATTTTATGCATATACATGTATGCAGGTCAATCCCAATCTCCCAACTCATCCCAACACCACCTCCCCATGGCTTCCCACACTTGGTGTCCATACGTGTGTTCTCTATATCTGTGTCTCTATTTCTTCCCTGCAAACCAGTTCATCTGTACCATTTTTCTAGGTTCCACATATATGCATTAATATACAATATTTGTTTTTCTCTTTCTGACTTACTTCATTCTGTATGACAGTCTCTAGATCCATTGACGTCTGTACAAATGACCCAGTTTCATTCCTTCTTATGGCTGAGTAATATTCCATTTTATATATGTACCACATCTTTATCCATTCGTCTGTCTGTGGGTATTTAGGTTGCTTCCATTACCTGGCTATCGTAAATAGTGCTGAAATGAGCATTGTGGTGAATGTCCCTTTTTGATTTATGGTTTTCTCTGGGTATATGCCCAGAAGTGGGATTGCTGGATCATATGGTAATTCTATTTCTAGTTTTTTTAAGGAAACTCAATACTGTTCTCCATCGTGACTGTATCAATTTACATTTCCACCACTAGTGGAAGAGGGATCCTTTTGTCCACACCCTCCCCAGAATTCGTTGTTTGTAGATTTTCTGATGATGCCGATTCTAACAGGTGTGAGGTGATACCTCATTGTAGTTTTGATTTGCATTTCTCTAATAATTAGTGATGTTGAGAAGCTTTTCATGTGCGTCTTGGCCATCTCTGTGTCTTCTTTGAAGAAACGTCTCTTTAGATCTTCTGCCCATTTTTGTATTGGGTTGTTTGTTTTTTTAATATTAAGCTGCATGAGCTCTTTATATATATTGGAGATTAAACCTTTGTCCATTGATTCGTTTGCAAATATTTTCGCCCATTCTGAGTGATGCCTTATTCCACTCCCGTTTTTTAACAAAAAAAGAAAGAAAGAAAAAGAAGCAGAACACTAATATGTGTAAAATATGCCTTTTGAAACTGTCGTTTAGAAATATGGACGTCCTTTGAATTTTTTGGTCGATATATGAACCCAGGATTAGTTTTCAGGGCAGGTGTCATTTACAGGCCTGCAATGATTTTGAATATCAACAGACCATTAGCGCTGGAATTAAAGCTGCTGTTGTGTGAAACGGCCACAAGGTGGCAGCAGTTCTCCCTTACAAAATCTGGTTACTAGGGCAACAGAGACTCAAAGGAAGTCCTGTTCTAGATTGGAATTTAGAATGCAATGTGCCAGGAGAAAGCCCCTCAAGTTTGTCTCACTACTTCTTGTTCGTGTTTTTAATTTAATTTTTTTATTTTTTCTTACAGCAAATTTGATTACAATGTTTGGCTTGTTGTAGGTGTGGAAGATGTGGTTCTTTTACACATATACATATGTCTGTTCTTCCTGGGATCCTTTTCCCATGTACCTTATGACAGAATGTTGAGTAGCCTTCTCTTGGTATTCTGTAGGTCTTTGGTGATTATATATGTCACCTGTGTTTGTATATGTCTGTTAACCCCAATATCATAAAGAAACCAACCCTCACACCTTTCCATTGGTGAACCATAAGTTTGTTTAATGAAACTGTGATTTCCCTTCTCCGTGGAAATATCTGCCCTGGTATCCATTTTTCGGTCACACCTATAAGAGATAAGATATCATATGTGTCTTTCACTTTCTTACTTACTTCAAGTCACGTGATTACCTCTAGACACATCTACGGTGCTGCAAATGGCATTGTGTCCTTTTATTCCTTGGCTTCTATTCTGCCTTAGCGAAGTCCATTTTCAACAATGTGATTCCCTGAGGGCTGAGGATTAGCTGACCTGGGTAGCCTGACCCTGCCGGCCTGCCCTCCCCAGGTGTGCCTGGGATGAGGTCCATATAAACAGTGTTGCAGGCACCAATAGCCACTAAAGCTGTGCCTGACTCCATATTCTCTGCCCCATCAGCAGTCTCGGTGCTGTGCTGGCGGGAGGAAGTGAGGGGCCACGGCTTTGTGGGTGGCCCGTTGTGAGTGGGTCTCTGCTGGACTTCCTCCAGGAGTTGCCAGGCTGCCACCAGTAAATAGGAAGATGTGTCACCCATACCTTCCGCTGGAATATCTCTCTGGACAAGGGTGAGGAAGGAAAAAAGCAGTGGGGGCCGGGATAAGAGGGGTATTTCAGGCAGGGCAATGGAAAGCTTTCAGAAGAGCGCCCAAGGCCAGGACCATCATGGCTGGCCTGCAGGAACCAAGTTGGCCTGCGTGCTGTCGCTGGTGTGGCTCCACGGCCCTTCCTCTAGGCTTTCAAGGCCTTGTACATATTCAGGTGTTTTACCTGGGAAGGGTGGGAAAAGTTCAACAGCAGTTGGCCTGGGGCTCAGCTCACGGTTACTCACAGATGTCTCGGCATGGCCCGCAGCTTTGCAATGAGAACGCTCCTCGCATAGGAGTGGGCTGCTGGCTCTATGGGAGATGATTCCCCACCTCTGACCAATTTCAGAATTGTTTACCGCTGGAGCAAGTGCCCTGATAGGGTTTTCCTGTGTATAACTGGTGGGTTCAGGTTTTTCTTTTCTTTTTTGGTTCAAGTTAGATTTTATTCCTCTTTTATGTATTTAGATATATAAGCATGGAAATAATTCATTCATATAAATACATCTGTGTGAAGGGAAGAACTTTTTTCTGTTTTATTTTTAAATTTTATTTTTTAAAATTTTGAAATTTAATTTTATTTATTTTTTATACAGCAGGTTATTATTAGTTATGTATTTTATGCATATACATGTATACAGGTCAATCCCAATCTCCCAACTCATCACAACACCACCTCCCCATGGCTTCCCACACTTGGTGTCCATACGTGTGTTCTCTACCTCTGTGTCTCTATTTCTTCCCTGCAAACCAGTTCATCTGTACCATTTTTCTAGGTTCCACATATATGCATTAATATACAATATTTGTTTGTCTCTTTCTGACTTACTTCATTCTGTATGACAGTCTCTAGATCCATCGACGTCTCTACAAATGACCCAGTTTCATTCCTTCTTATGGCTGAGTAATATTCCATTTTATATATGTACCACATCTTTATCCATTCGTCTGTCTGTGGGTATTTAGGTTGCTTCCATTACCTGGCTATCGTAAATAGTGCTGAAATGAGCTTTGTGGTGAATGTCCCTTTTTGATTTATGGTTTTCTCTGGGTATATGCCCAGAAGTGGGATTGCTGGATCATATGGTAATTCTATTTCTAGTTTTTTTAAGGAAACTCCATACTGTTCTCCATCGTGACTGTATCAATTTACATTTCCACCACTAGTGGAAGAGGGATCCTTTTGTCCACACCCTCCCCAGAATTCGTTGTTTGTAGATCTTCTGATGATGCCGATTCTAACAGGTGTGAGGGGATACCTCATTGTAGTTTTGATTTGCATTTCTCTAATAATTAGTGATGTTGAGAAGCTTTTCATGTGAGTCTTGGCCATCTCTGTGTCTTCTTTGAAAAACGTCTCTTTAGACCTTCTGCCCATTTTTGTATTGGGTTGTTTGTTTTTTTAATATTAAGCTGCATGACCTCTTTGTATATATTGGAGATTAAACCTTTGTCCATTAATTCGTTTGCAAATATTTTCGCCCATTCTGAGGGATGCTTTTTGCCATTCCCGTTTTTTTAACAAAAAAAGAAAGAAAGAAAAAGAAATAGAACACTAATGTGTGTAAAATATGCCTTTTGAAACTGTCGTTTTGAAATATGGACGTCCTTTGAAATTTTTGGTCGATATATGAATCCAGGATATGTTTTCAGGGCAGGTGTCATTTACAGGCCTGCAATGATTTTGAATATCAACTGACCATTAGCGCTGGGATTAAAGCTGCTGTTGTGTGAAACGGCCACAAGGTGGCAGCAGTTCTCCCTTACCAAATCTGGTTACTGGGGCAACAGAGCCTCAATGGAAGTTGTGTTCTAGATTGGAATTTAGAATGGAATGTGCCAGGAGAAAGCCCCTCAAGTTTGTCTCACTACTTCTTGTTCGTGTTTTTAATTTAATTTTTTATTTTTTCATACAGCAAATTTGATTACAATGTTTGGCTTGTTGTAGGTGTGGAAGATGTGGTTCTTTTACACATATACATATGTCTGTTCTTCCTGGGATCCTTTTCCCATGTACCTTATGACAGAATGTTGAGTAGTCTTCTCTTGGTATTCTGTAGGTCTTTGGTGATTATATATGTCACCTGTGTTTGTATATGTCTGTTAACCCCAATATCATAATGAAACCAATCCTCACACCTTTCCATTGGTGAACCATAAGTTTGTTTAATGAATCTGTGATTGCCCTTCTCCGTGGAAATATCTGCCCTGGTATCCATTTTTTGGTCACACCTATAAGAGATATGATATGATATGTGTCTTTCATTTTCTGACTTACTACAAGTCACGTGATTACCTCTAGACACACCTACGGTGCTGCAAATGGCATTGTGTCCTATTATTCCTTGGCTTCTATTCTGCCTTAGCGAGGTCCATTTTCAACAATGTGATTCCCTGAGGGCTGAGGATTAGCTGACCTGGGTAGCCTGACCCTGCCGGCCGGCCCTCCCCAGGTGTGCCTGGGTTGAGGTCAATATAAACAGCACTGCAGGCAGCAATAGCCCCTGAAGCTGTGCCTGACTCCATGTTCTCTGCCCCGTCAGCAGTCTCGGGGCTGTGCTGGTGGGAGGGAGTGAGGGGCCACGGCTTTGTGGGTGGCCCGGTGTGAGTGGGTCTCTGCTGGACTTTCTGCAGGAGTTGCCAGGATGCCACGTGTAAACAAGAGGATGTATCACCTGCACCTTCCATTGGAATTTCTCTCCGGACAGATGTGAGGAAGGAAAAAAGCAGTGGGGGCACGGACAGGAGGGGTATCTCAGGCAGGGCAATGGAAAGCTTCCAGAAGAGCGCCCAGGGACAGGACCATCCTGGCTGGCCTGCAGGCACCAAGTTGGCCTGCGTGCTGTCGCTGTTGTGGCTCCTCGGCCATTCCTCTAAGCTTTCAAGCCCTTGTACATATTCAGGTGTTTTGCCTGGGAAGGGTGGAAAATGTTCAGCAGAAGCTGGCCTGGGGCTCAGCTCACGGTTACTCACAGATGCTTCAAGTACCTTTCACTGAGGAAGGTGTAGGTCTTGTCTATTCCATAGTTGGTTTTTGGAACGGTATCTGTGCTTATATCAAACTCTGGTTTTATGCATCACCCCACCTCTCCTTCCCCCTTAAGCAGGCATAAGAGTGTTTTCTAAATGTGAGACACTGTTCTCTTTCCTAACTCAGTTCAAGTGTAGCCATGTTTACAGGATCTTCATAAGTGATATCTTATGATAAGTTTCTTTTTCTGTGTGACTTATTTCACTTAGAATCATCGTACCTGAATCCACCCATTTTGCTGCTACTGGTCTTATGACATTGATTTCATGGCTGAGGGATATTCCGTCATACGTAAGTACCACAATTTTTTGAACCATTTTTATATTTCCTGGGATATTTAAGGTGTACCCAAGTTGAGGTCCTTGTAAGCAGTGCAGCCCTAAATTTTGGGGTGGCTCTGTCTTATTGATTTTCAGTTTTCCCAAGGTATATTCCCTAGACTGGAAGTGCCCTTGGCTCTGTAGCTCTGTTGTTTACTTGTTTTAGGGAACACAATGCACTCCTCCAGAGAGGCAGTTGGCAATTTACATCCCACCCATCAGCATAACAAGGCTCCCTGTTCTCCAGGGCCTGTCTTGCCTTTCTGGTTTTTACACATTTTGTGGATGCCCCTTTTGACCGGTGGGAAGTGATACTTCTTTGTAGTGCAGATTTGCATTGCCCGCTTGCTTGCTTGGCCAAAAAGGGCGTATGCGTTTTCTCCTGAATATATTCAGGAGAAAACACATACACCCATTTTGGCCAAGTGCATCATTGTCGAAGTTGTGCCCCTCTTCCTGTGCTTTAAAGGCGATTCCAACATACCTCTAGAAATCTGTTTCCTGCTATTCTGCCTCGCTTTCAAGTCCGCCTCGTTGCCTTCCCTCAACAGATTTTTGGACGATACTTGTCCTTTATTACTCGGCCAGTTTGTGAATTGCTGTGCCCCTGAGCTCCATTTGTCTACTCATTTTTTGTGAGCTGAACGCAAGTCCAAAATTTTGGTTTAGGACCTATGCTGGTTCCCGGTGGGGGGCTGAGACTTTGGTTAATTCTTCTACCTGCCGGGAAGTTAGAGTGATATGTGCCCGGCCAAATGCCTAACAGCTACTCTCTCTTTGGTTCTCCCTCTTCCCTTTCATCCTCTGCCAAATTGGAAACCTGTGCGAACCAGGAGGTTCAAGGGGCTGTCTCTCCAAGTTGGGAGGTTGATAGTAAAGCAGACGGAAAGTCAAACCGGAGCACCAGGAGAGGGACTATTCCTTGAGATTTAGAATCCTTTCGTATACACAGTGTGTCCGTTCTCTAGGTTTCCCGTACATCTTATAACTGTAGTAATATACCCTTCAACCTGGAGAGTTGGGACCCATGGAATGTGTGCCATGCATTATTGCTTTAAAGGGTCTGCATTTGCTCACCCAATCTCACCAATCCTCTCAGTCCCATGTGTCCAGCCTTATGCCACATCCAGCTGTCATTGTAGATAGGGTCATTCCAGGTTTCATCAGAGACCCTGAAGGAATTGTAAAGAATTTCCCAGTTTTTTTGTTTTGTTTTTGAAATTCCTTTTTATAGTGTGTTTGAGCTGATTCTCGCTGCCATGTTTATGCCAGTCTAGACACACTTGATTCCCTTACAGAGACATATCAATACATAGGTTTTAAGATTCTTATTAGTCAGATATATTCCTCTGCGGGAAATATGGGGTTTTTAGTCCCTTTCACTGAGGAAGGTGTAGGTCTTGTCTATTCCATAGTTGGTTTTTGGAATGGTACCTGTGCTTATATCAAACTCTGGTTTTATGCATCACCCCACCTCTCCTTTCCCCTAAGCAGGCATAAGAGTGTTTTCTAAATGTGAGACACTGTTCTCTTTCCTAACTCAGTTCAAGTGTAGCTATGTTTACAGGATCTTCATATGTGATATCTTATGATAAGTTTCTGTTTCTGTGTGACTTATTTCACTTAAAATCATCGTACCTGAATCCACCCATTTTGCTGCTACTGGTCTTATGACATTTATGTCAGGGCTGAGGGATATTCCATCGTACGTAAGTACCACAATTTTTTGAACCATTTTTATATTTCCTGGGATACTTAAGGTGTACCCAAGTTGAGGTCCTTGTAAGCAGTGCAGCCCTAAATTTTGGGGTGGCTCTGTCTTATTGATTTTCAGTTTTCCCTAGATATATTCCCTTGACTGGAAGTGCCCTTGGCTCTGTAGCTCTGTTGTTTACTTGTTTTAGGGAACACAATGCACTCCTCCAGAGAGGCAGTTGGCAATTTACATCCCGCCCATCAGCATAACAAGGCTCCCTGTTCTCCAGGGCCTGTCTTGCCTTTCTGGTTTTTACACATTTTGTGGATGTCCCTTTTGACCGGTGGGAAGTGATACTTCTTTGTAGTGCAGATTTGCATTGCCCGCTTGCTTGCTTGGCCAAAAAGGGCGTATGCGTTTTCTCCTGAATATATTCAGGAGAAAACGCATACGCCCTTTTTGGACCAAGTGCATCATTGTCGATGTTGTGCCCCTCTTCCTGTGCTTTAAAGGCAATTCCAACGTACCTCTTGAAATCTGTTTCCTGCTATTCTGCCTCGCTTTCAAGTCCGCCTCGTTGCCTTCCCTCAACAGATTTTTGGACGATAGTTGTCCTTTATTACTCGGCCAGTTTGTGAATTGCTGTGCCCCTGAGCTCCATTTTTCAACTCGTTTTTGGTGAGCTGACCGCAAGTCCAAAATTTTGGTTCAGGACCTATACAGGTTCCCGGTGGGTGGCTGAGACTTTGGTTAATTCTTCTTCCTGCCGGGAAATTACAGTGATATATGCCCGTCCAAATGCCTAACAGCTACTCTCTCATTGGTTCTCCCTTTTCCCTTTCATCCTCTGCCAAATTGGCAACCTGTGTGAACCAGGAGGTTAAAGGGGCTGTCTCTCCAAGTTGGGAGGTTGATAGTAAAGCAGATGTAAAGTCAAACCGGAGCACCAGGAGAGGGACTATTCGTTGAGTTTTAGAAACCTTTCGTATTCACAGTGTGTCCGTTCTCTAGGTTTCCTGTACATGTTATAGCTGTAGTAATATTCCCTTCAACCTGGAGAGTTGGGACCCATGGAATGGGTGCCATGCATTATTGCTTTAAAGGGTCTGCATTTGCTCACCCAATCTCACCAATCCTCTCAGTCCCAAGTGTCCCTCCTTATGCCACATCCAGCTGTCGTTGTAGATATGGTCATTCCAGGTTTCATCAGAGACCCTGAAGGAATTGTAAAGAATTTCCCAGTTTTTTTGTTTTGTTTTTGAAATTCTTTTTTATAGTGTGTTTGAGCTGATTCTCGCTGCCATGTTTATGCCAGTCTAGAGACACTTGATTCCCTTACGGAGACATATCAATACATAGGTTTTAAGATTCTTACTAGTCAGATATATTCCTCTGCGGGAAATATGGGGTATTGAGTCCCTTTCACTGAGGAAGGTTTAGGTCTTGTCTATTCCATAGTTGGTTTTTGGAACGGTACCTGTGCTTATATCAAACTCTGGTTTTATGCATCACCCCACCTCTCCTTCCCCCTTAAGCAGGCATAAGAGTGTTTTCTAAATGTGAGACACTGTTCTCTTTCCTAACTCAGTTCAAGTGTAGCCATGTTTACAGGATCTTCATAAGTGACATCTTATGATAAGTTTCTTTTTCTGTGTGACTTATTTCACTTAGAATCATCGTACCTGAATCCACCCATTTTGCTGCTACTGGTCTTATGACATTGATTTCATGGCTGAGGGATATTCAATCGTACGTAAGTACCACAATTTTTTGAACCATTTTTATATTTCCTGGGATATTTAAGGTGTACCCAAGTTGAGGTCCTTGTAAGCAGTGCAGCCCTAAATTTTGGGGTGGCTCTGTCTTATTGATTTTCAGTTTTCCCATGGTATATTCCCTAGACTGGAAGTGCCCTTGGCTCTGTAGCTCTGTTCTTTACTTGTTTTAGGGAACACAATGTACTCCTCCAGAGAGGCAGTTGGCAATTTACATCCCGCCCATCAGCATAACATGGCTCCCTGCTCTCCAGGGCCTGTCTTGCCTTTCTGCTTTTTACACACTTTGTGGATGTCCCTTTTGACCGGTGGGAAGTGATACTTCTTTGTAGTGCAGATTTGCATTGCCCGCTTGCTTGCTTGGCCAAAAAGGGCGTATGCGTTTTCTCCTGAATATATTCAGGAGAAAACGCATACGCCCTTTTTGGCCAAGTGCATCATTGTCGAAGTTGTGCCCCTCTTCCTGTGCTTTAAAGGCGATTTCAACGTACCTCTTGAAATCTCTTTCCTGCTATTCTGCCTCGCTTTCAAGTCCGCCTCGTTGCCTTCCCTCAACAGATTTTTGGACGATAGTTGTCCTTTATTACTCGGCCAGTTTGTGAATTGCTGTGCCCCTGAACTCCATTTTTCAACTCGTTTTTGGTGAGCTGACCGCAAGTCAAAATTTTGTTTCAGGACCTATACTGGTTCCCGGTTGGTGGCTGAGACTTTGGTTAATTCTTCTTCCTGCTGGGAAATTACAGTGATATGTGCCCGTCCAAATGCCTAACAGCTACTCTCTGATTGGCTCTCCCTCTTCCCTTTCATCCTCTGCCAAATTGGCAACCTGTGCGAACCAGGAGGTTAAAGGGGCTGTCTCTCCAAGTTGGGAAGATGATAGTAAAGCAGGTGTAAAGTCAAACCAGAGCACCAGGAGAGGGACTATTCGTTGAGTTTTAGAAACCTTTCGTATTCACAGTGTGTCCGTTCTCTAGGTTTCCCGTACATGTTATAGCTGTAGTAATATTCCCTTCAACCTGGAGAGTTGGGACCCATGGAATGGGTGCCATGCATTATTGCTTTAAACGGTCTACATTTGCTCACCCAATCTCACCAATCCTCTCAGTCCCAAGTGTCCAGCCTTATGCCATATCCAGCTGTCGTTGTAGATAGGGTCATTCCAGGTTTCATCAGAGACCCTGAAGGAATTGTTAAGAATTTCCCAGTTTTTTTGTTTTGTTTTTGAAATTCCTTTTTATAGTGGGTTTGAGCTGATTCTCGCTGCCATGTTTATGCCAGTCTAGACACACTTGATTCCCTTACGGAGAAATATCAATACATAGGTTTTAAGATTCTTACTAGTCAGATATATTCCTCTGCGGGAAATATGGGGTTTTGAGTCCCTTTCACTGAGGAAGGTGTAGATCTTGTCTATTCCATAGTTGGTTTTTGGAACAGTACCTGTGCTTATATCAAACTCTGGTTTTATGCATCACCCCACCTCTCCTTCCCCCTTAAGCAGGCATCAGAGTGTTTCCTAAATGTGAGACACTGTTCTCTTTCCTAACACAGTTCAAGTGTAGCTATGTTTACAGGATCTTTATAAGTGATATCTTATGATAAGTTTCTTTTTCTGTGTGACTTATTTCACTTAGAATCAACGTACCTGAATCCACCCATTTTGCTGCTACTGGTCTTATGACATTGATTTCATGGCTGAGGGATATTCCATCGTAGGTAAGTTCCACAATTTTTTGAACCATTTTTATATATCCTGGGGTATTTAAGGTGTACCCAAGTTGAGGTCCTTGTAAGCAGTGCAGCCCTAAATTTTGGGGTGGCTCTGTCTTATTGATTTTCAGTTTTCCCAAGTTATATTCCCTAGACTGGAAGTGCCCTTGGCTCTGTAGCTCTGTTCTTTACTTGTTTTAGGGAACACAATGTACTCCTCCAGAGAGGCAGTTGGCAATTTACATCCCGCCCATCAGCATAACAAGGCTCCCTGTTCTCCAGGGCCTGTCTTGCCTTTATGTTTTTTACATATTTTGTGGATGTCCCTTTTGACCGGTGGGAAGTGATACTTCTTTGTAGTGCAGATTTGCATTGCCCGCTTGCTTGCTTGGCCAAAAAGGGCGTATGCATTTTCTCCTGAATATATTCAGGAGAAAACGCATACGCCCTTTTTGGCCAAGTGCATCATTGTCGAAGTTGTGCCCCTCTTCCGGTGCTTTAAAGGCGATTCCAACGTACCTCTTGAAATCTGTTTCCTGTTATTCTGCCTCGCTTTCAAGTCCGCCTCGTTGCCTTCCCTCAACAGATTTTTGGACGATAGTTGTCCTTTATTACTCGGCCAGTTTGTGAATTGCTGTGCCCCTGAGCTCCATTTGTCAACTCGCTTTTGGTGAGCTGACCGCAAGTCCAAAATTTTGGTTCATGACCTATACTGCTTCCCTGTGCGTGGCTGAGACTTTGGTTAATTCTTCTTCCTGCTGCGAGATTACAGTGATATGTGCCCGTCCAAATGCCTAACAGCTACTCTCTCATAGGTTCTCCCTCTTCCCTTTCATACTCTGCCTAATTGGCAACCTGTGCGAATCAGGAGGTTAAAGGGGCTGTCTCTCCAATTTGGGAGGTTGATAGTAAAGCAGATGTAAAGTTAAACCGGAGCACCAGGAGAGGGACTATTCGTTGAGTTTTAGAAAGCTTTCGTATTCACAGTGTGTCCGTTCTCTAGGTTTCCCGTAAATGTTATAGCTGTAGTAATATTCCCTTCAACCTGGAGAGTAGGGACCCATGGAATGGGTGCCAGGCATTTGTGCTTTAAAGGGTCTGCATTTGCTCACCCAATCTCACCAATCCTCTCAGTCCCAAGTGTCCCTCCTTATGCCACATCCAGCTGTCGTTGTAGATAGGGTCATTCCAGGTTTCATCAGAGACCCTGAAGTAATTGTAAAGAATTTCTCAGATTTTTTGTTCTGTTTTTGAAATTCCTTTTTATAGTGGGTTTGAGCTGATTCTCGCTGCCATGTTTATACCAGTCTAGACACACTTGATTCCCTTACGGAGACATATCAATACATAGGTTTTATGATTCTTACTAGTCAGATATATTCCTCTGCGGGAAATATGGGGTTTGGAGTCCCTTTCACTGAGGAAGGTGTAGGTCTTGTCTATTCCATAGTTGGTTTTTGGAACGATACCTGTGCTTATATCAAACTCTGGTTTTATGCATCACCCCACCTCTCCTTCCCCCTTAAGCAGGCATAAGAGTGTTTTCTAAATATGAGACACTGTTCTCTTTCCTAACTCAGTTCAAGTATAGCCATGTTTATAGGATCTTCATAAGTGATATCTTATGATAAGTTTCTTTTTCTGTGTGACTTATTTCACTTAGAATCATCGTACCTGAATCCACCCATTTTGCTGCTACTGGTCTTATGACATTGATTTCATGGCTGAGGGATGTTCCATCGTACGTAAGTACCAAAATTTTTTGAACCATTTTTATATTTCCTGGGATACTTAAGGTGTATCCAAGTTGAGGTCCTTGTAAGCAGTGCAGCCCTAAATTTTGGGGTGGCTCTGTCTTATTGATTTTCAGTTTTCCCAAGGTATATTCCCTAGACTGGAAGTGCCCTTGGCTCTGCAGCTCTGTTGTTTACTTGTTTTAGGGAACACAATGCACTCCTCCAGAGAGGCAGTTGGCAATTTACATCCCGCCCATCAGCATAACAAGGCTCCCTGTTCTCCAGGGCCTGTCTTGCCTTTCTGGTTTTTACACATTTTGTGGATGTCCCTTTTGACCGGTGGGAAGTGATACTTCTTTGTAGTGCAGATTTGCATTGCCCGCTTGCTTGCTTGGCCAAAAAGGAAGTATGTGTTTTCTCCTGAATATATTCAGGAGAAAACGCATACGCCCTTTTTGGCCAAGTGCATCATTGTCGAAGTTGTGCCCCTCTTCCTGTGCTTTAAAGGCGATTCCAATGTACCTCTTAAAATCTGTTTCCTGCTATTCTGTCTCGCTTTCATGTGCGCCTCGTTGCCTTTCCTCAACAGACTTTTGGATGATAGGTGTCCTTTATTACTCGGCCAGTTTGTGAATTGCTGTGCCCCTGAGCTCCATTTTTAAACTCGTTTTTGGTGAGCTGACCTCAAGTCCAAAATTTTGGTTCAAGACCTATACTGGTTCCCGGTGGGTGGCTGTGACTTTGGTTAATTCTTCTTCCTGCCGGGACATTACAGTGATATGTGCCCGTCCAAATGCCTAAGAGCTACTCTCTCATTGGTTCTCCCTCTTCCCTTTCTTTCTCTGCCAATTTGGCAACCTGTGCGAACCAGGAGGTTAAAGGGGCTGTCTCTCCAAGTTGGGAGATTGATAGTAAAGCAGATGGAAAGTCAAACCGGAGTACCAGGAGAGGGACTATTCGTTGAGTTTTAGAAACCTTTCGTATTCACAGTGTGTCCGTTCTCTAGGTTTCCCGTACATGTTATAACTGTAGTAATATTCCCTTCAACCTGGAGAGTTGGGACCCATGGAATGGGTGCCATGCATTATTGATTTAAAGGGTCTGCATTTGCTCACCCAATCTCACCAATCCTCTCAGTCCCAAGTGTCCAGCCTTATGCCACATCCAGCTGTCGTTGTAGACAGGGTCATTCCAGGTTTCATCAGAGACCCTGAAGGAATTGTAAAGAATTTCCCAGTATTTTTGTTTTGTTTTTGAAATTCCTTTTTATAGTGGGTTTGAGCTGATTCTCGCTGCCATATTTATGCCAGTCTAGACACACTTGATTCCCTTACGGAGACATATCAATACATAGGTTTTAAGATTCTTACTAGTCAGATATATTCCTCTGCAGCAAATATGGGGTTATGAGTCCCTTTCACTGAGGAAGGTGTAGGTCTTGTCTATTCCATAGTTGGTTTTTGGAACGGTACCTGTGCTTATATCAAACTGTGGTTTTATGCATCACCCCACATCTCCTTCGCCCTTAAGCAGGCATAAGAGTGTTTTCTAAATGTGAGACACTGTTCTCTTTCCTAACTCAGTTCAAGTGCAGCCATGTTTACAGGATCTTCATAAGTGATATCTTATGATAAGTTTCTCTTTCTGTGTGACTTATTTCACTTAGAATCATCGTACCTGAATCCACCCATTTTGCTGCTACTGGTCTTATCACTTTGATTTCATGGCTGAGGGATATTCCATCGTACGTAAGTTCCACAATTTTTTGAACCATTTTTATATATCCTGGGATATTTAAGGTGTACCCAAGTTGAGGTCCTTGTAAGCAGTGCAGCCCTAAATTTTGGGGTGGCTCTGTCTTATTGATTTTCAGTTTTCCCATGGTATATTCCCTAGACTGGAAGTCCCCTTGGCTCTGTAGCTCTGTTCTTTACTTGTTTTAGGGAACACAGTGTACTCCTCCAGAGAGGCAGTTGGCAATTTACATCCCGCCCATCAGCATAAGTAGGCTCCCTGCTCTCCAGGGCCTGTCTTGCCTTTCTGGTTTTTACATATTTTGTGGATGTCCCTTTTGACCGGTGGGAAGTGATACTTCTTTGTAGTGCAGATTTGCATTGCCCGCTTGCTTGCTTGGCCAAAAAGGGCGTATGCGTTTTCTCCTGAATATATTCAGGAGAAAACGCATACGCCCTTTTTGGCCAAGTGCATCATTGTCGAAGTTTTGGCCCTCTTCCTGTGCTTTAAAGGCGATTCCAACGTACCTCTTGAAATCTGTTTCCTGGTATTCTGCCTCGCTTTCAAGTCCGCCTCGTTGCCTTCCCTCAACAGATTTTTGGACGATAGTTGTCCTTTATTACTCGGCCAGTTTGTGAATTGCTGTGCCCCTGAGCTCCATTTGTCAACTCGTTTTTGGTGAGCTGACCGCAAGTCCAAAATTTTGGTTCAGGACCTATTCTGGTTCCCGGTGGGTGGCTGAGACTTTGGTTAATTCTTCTTCCTGTCGGGAAGTTAGAGTGATATGTGCCCGTCCAAATGCCTAACAGCTACTCTCTCATTGGTTAGCACTCTTCCCTTTCATCCTCTGCCAAATTGGAAACCTGTGCGAACCAGGAGGTTAAAGGGGCTGTCTCTCCAAGTTGGGAGATTGATAGTAAAGCAGATGGAAAGTCAAACTGGAGCACCAGGAGAGGGACTATTCGTTGAGTTTTAGAAACCTTTCGTATTCACAGTGTGTCCGTTCTCTAGGTTTCCCGTACATGTTATAACTGTAGTAATATTGCCTTCAACCTGGAGAGTTGGGACCCATGGAATGGGTTCCATGCATTATTGCTTTAAAGGGTCTGCATTTGCTCACCCAATCTCAGCAATCCTCTCTGTCCCAAGTGTCCAGCCTTATGCCACATCCAGCTGTCGTTGTAGATAGGGTCATTCCAGCTTTCATCAGAGACCCTGAAGGAATTGTAAAGAATTTCCCAGTTTTTTTGTTTTGTTTTGGAAATTCCTTTTTATAGTGGGTATGAGCTGATTCTTGCTGCCATGCTTATGCCAGTCTAGACACACTTGATTCCCTTACGGAGACATATCAATCCATAGGTTTTAAGATTCTTACTAGACAGATATATTCCTCTGCGAGAAATATGGGATTTTGAGTCCCTTTCACTGAGGAAGGTGTAGGTCTTTTCTATTCCATAGTTGGTTTTTGGAACGGTACCTGTGCTTATATCAAACTCTGGTTTTATGCATCACCCCACCTCTCCTTCCATCTTAAGCAGGCATAAGAGTGTTTTCTAAATGTGAGACACTGTTCTCTTTCCTAACTCAGTTCAAGTCTAGCCATGTTTACAGGATCTTCATAAGTGATATCTTATGATAATTTTCTTTTTCTGTGTGACTTATTTAACTTTGAATCATCGTACCTGAATCCACCCATTTTGCTGCTACTGGTCTTATGACATTGATTTCATGGCTGATGGATATTCCATCGTACGTAAGTACCACAATTTTTTGAACTATTTTTATATATCCTGGGATATTTAAGGTGTACCCAAGTTGAGGTCCTTGTAAGCAGTGCAGACCTAAATTTTGGGGTGGCTCTGTCTTATTGATTTTCAGTTTTCCCAAGGTATATTCCCTAGACTGGAAGTCCCCTTGGCTCTGTAGCTCTGTTCTTTACTTGTTTTACGGAACACAATGTACTCCTCCAGAGAGGCAGTTGGCAATTTACATCCCGCCCATCAGCATAACAAGGCTCCTTCTTCTACAGGGCCTGTCTTGCTTTTCTGGTTTTTACACATTTTGTGGATGTCCCTTTTGACCGATGGGAAGTGATACTTCTTTGTAGTGCAGATTTGCATTGCCCGCTTGCTTGCTTGGCCAAAAAGGGCGTATGCGTTTTCTCCTGAATATATTCAGGAGAAAACGCATACGCCCTTTTTGGCCAAGTGCATCACTGTCGAAGTTGTGCCCCTCTTCCTGTGCTTTAAAGGCGATTCCAACGTACCTCTTGAAATATGTTTCCTGCTATTCTGCCTCGCATTCAAGTCCGCCTCGTTGCCTTCCCTCAACAGATTTTTGGACGATAGTTGTCCTTTATTACTCGGCCAGTTTGTGAATTGCTGTGCCCCTGAGCTCCATTTTTCAGCTCGTTTTTGGTGAGCTGACCGCAAGTCCAAAATTTTGGTTCAGGACCTATACTGGTTCCCGGTTGGGGGCTGAGACTTTGGTTAATTCTTCTTCCTGCCGGGAAGTTAGAGTGAGATGTGCCCGTCCAAATGCCTAACAGCTACTCTCTCATTGGTTCTCCCTCTTCCCTTTCATCCTCTGCCAAATTGGCAACCTGTGCGAACCAGGAGTTTACAGGGGCTGCCTCTCCATGTTGGGAGGTTGATAGTAAAGCAGATGGAAAGTAAATCCGGAGCACCAGGAGAGGGACTATTCGTTGAGTTTTAGAAACCTTCCGTATTCACAGTGTGTCCGTTCTCTAGGTTTCCCGTACATGTTATAGCTGTAGTAATATTCCCTTCAACCTGCAGAGTTGGGACCCATGGAATGGGTGCCAGGCATTTGTGCTTTAAAGGGTCTGCATTTGCTCACCCAATCTCACCAATCCTCTCAGACCCAAGTGTCCCTCCTTATGCCACATCCAGCTGTCATTGTAGATAGGTTCATTCCAGGTTTCATCAGAGACCCTGAAGGAATTGTAAAGAATTTCCCAGTATTTTTGTTTTGTTTTTGAAATTCCTTTTTATAGTGGGTTTGAGCTGATTCTCGCTGCCATGTTTATGCCAGTCTAGGCACACTTGATTCCCTTACGGAGACATATCAATACATACGTTTTAAGATTCTTACTAGTCAGATATATTCTTCTTCGGGAACTATGGGGTTTGAGTCCCTTTCACCGAGGAAGGTGTAGGTCTTTTCTATTCCATAGTTGTTTTTTGGAACGGTACCTGTGCTTATATCAAACTCTGGTTTTATGCATCACCCCACCTCTCCTTCCCCCTTAAGCAGGCATAAGAGTGTTTTCTAAATGTGAGACACTGTTCTCTTTCCTAACTCAGTTCAAGTGTAGCCATGTTTACAGGATCTTCATAAGTGATATCTTATGATAAGTTTCTTTTTGTGTGTGACTTATTTCACTTAGAATCATCGTACCTGAATCCACCCATTTTGCTGCTACTGGTCTTATGACATTGATTTCATGGCTGAGGGATATTCCATCGTACGTAAGTACCACAATTTTTTGAACCATTTTTATATTTCCTGGGATATTTAAGGTGTACCCAAGTTGAGGTCCTTGTAAGCAGTGCAGCCCTAAATATTGGGGTGGCTCTGTCTTATTGATTTTCAGTTTTCCCAAGGTATATTCCCTAGACTGGAAGTGCCCTTGGCTCTGTAGCTCTGTTGTTTACATGTTTTAGGGAACACAATGCACTCCTCCAGAGAGGCAGTTGGCAATTTACATCCCGCCCATCAGCATAACAAGGCTCCCTGTTCTCCAGGGCCTGTCTTGCCTTTCTGGTTTTTACACATTTTGTGGATGTCCCTTTTGACCGGTGGGAAGTGATACTTCTTTGTAGTGCACATTTGCATTGCCCGCTTGCTTGCTTGGCCAAAAAGGGCGTATGCGTTTTCTCCTGAATATATTCAGGAGAAAACGCATACGCCCTTTTTGGCCAAGTGCATCATTGTCGAAGTTGTGCCCCTCTTCCTGTGCTTTAAAGGCGATTCCAACGTACCTCTTGAAATCTGTTTCCTGCTATTCTGCCTCGCATTCAAGTCCGTCTCGTTGCCTTCCCTCAACAGATTTTTGGACGATAGTTTTCCTTTATTACTCGGCCAGTTTGTGAATTGCTGTGCCCCTGAGCTCCATTATTCAACTCGTTTTTGGTGAGCTGACCGCAAGTCCAACATTTTGGTTCAGGACCTATACTGGTTCCCGGTGGGTGGCTGAGACTTTGTTTAATTCTTCTTCATCCCGGGAAATTACAGTGATATGTGCCCGTCCAAATGCCTAACAGCTACTCTCTCATTCGTTCTCCCTCTTCCCTTTCATCCTCTGCCAAATTGGCAACCTGTGCGAAACAGGAGTTTACAGGGGCTGTCTCTCCATGTTGGGAGGTTGATAGTAAAGCAGATGGAAAGTAAAACTGGAGCACCAGGAGAGGGACTATTCGTTGAGTTTTAGAAACCTTTCGTATTCACAGTGTGTCCGTTCTCTAGGTTTCCCGTACATGTTATAACTGTAATAATATTCCCATCAACCTGGAGAGTTGGGACCCATGGAATGGGTGACATGCATTATTGCTTTAAAGGGTCTGCATTTGCTCACCCAATCTCACCAATCCTCTCAGTCCCAAGTGTTCAGCCTTATGCCACATCCAGGTGTCGTTGTAGAAAGGGTCATTCCAGGTTTCATCAGAGACCCTGAAGGAATTGCAAAGAATTTCCCAGTTTTTTTGTTTTGTTTTTGAAATTCCTTTTTATAGTGGGTTTGAGCTGATTCTCGCTGCCATGTTTATGCCAGTCTAGACCCACTTGATTCCCTTACGGAGACATATCAATACATAGGTTTTAAGATTCTTACTAGTCAGATATATTACTCTGCGGGAAATATGGGGTTTTGAGTCCCTTTCACTGAGGAAGGTGTAGGTCTTGTCTATTCCATAGTTGGTTTTTGGAATGGTACCTGTGCTTATATCAAACTCTGGTTTTATGCATCACCCCACCTCTCCTTCCCCCTTAAGCAGGCATAAGGGTGTTTTCTAAATGTGAGACACTGCTCTCTTTCCTAACTCAGTTCAAGTGTAGCCATGTTTACAGGATCTTCATAAGTGATATCTTATGATAAGTTTCTCTTTCTGTGTGACTTATTTCACTTAGAATCATCGTACCTGAATCCACCCATTTTGCTGCTACTGGTCTTATGACATTGATTTCATGGCTGAGGGATATTCCATCGTACGTAAGTACCACAATTTTTTGAACCATTTTTATATTTCCTGGGATATTTAAGGTGTACCCAAGTTGAGGTCCTTGTAAGCAGTGCAGCCCTAAATATTGGGGTGGCTCTGTCTTATTGATTTTCAGTTTTCCCAAGGTATATTCCCTAGACTGGAAGTGCCCTTGGCTCTGTAGCTCTGTTGTTTACTTGTTTTAGGGAACACAATGTACTCCTCCAGAGAGGCAGTTGGCAATTTACATCCCGCCCATCAGCATAACAAGGCTCCCTGTTCTCCAGGGCCAGTCTTGCCTTTCTGGTTTTTACACATTTTGTGGATGTCCTTTTTGACCGGTGGGAAGTGATACTTCTTTGTAGTGCAGATTTGCATTGCCCGCTTGCTTGCTTGGCCAAAAAGGGCGTATGCGTTTTCTCCTGAATATATTCTGGAGAAAACGCATACGCCCTTTTTGGCCAAGTGTATCATTGTCGAAGTTGTGCCCCTCTTCCTGTGCTTTAAAGGCGATTCCAACGTACCTCTTGAAATATGTTTCCTGCTATTCTGCCTCGCATTCAAGTCCGCCTCGTTGCCTTCCCTCAACAGATTTTTGGACGATAGTTGTCCTTTATTACTCGGCCAGTTTGTGAATTGCTGTGCCCCTGAGCTCCATTTTTCAGCTCGTTTTTGGTGAGCTGACCGCAAGTCCAAAATTTTGGTTCAGGACCTATACTGGTTCCCGGTTGGGGGCTGAGACTTTGGTTAATTCTTCTTCCTGCCGGGAAGTTAGAGTGAGATGTGCCCGTCCAAATGCCTAACAGCTACTCTCTCATTGGTTCTCCCTCTTCCCTTTCATCCTCTGCCAAATTGGCAACCTGTGCGAACCAGGAGTTTACAGGGGCTGCCTCTCCATGTTGGGAGGTTGATAGTAAAGCAGATGGAAAGTAAATCCGGAGCACCAGGAGAGGGACTATTCGTTGAGTTTTAGAAACCTTTCGTATTCACAGTGTGTCCGTTCTCTAGGTTTCCCGTACATGTTATAGCTGTAGTAATATTCCCTTCAACCTGCAGAGTTGGGACCCATGGAATGGGTGCCAGGCATTTGTGCTTTAAAGGGTCTGCATTTGCTCACCCAATCTCACCAATCCTCTCAGACCCAAGTGTCCCTCCTTATGCCACATCCAGCTGTCATTGTAGATAGGTTCATTCCAGGTTTCATCAGAGACCCTGAAGGAATTGTAAAGAATTTCCCAGTATTTTTGTTTTGTTTTTGAAATTCCTTTTTATAGTGGGTTTGAGCTGATTCTCGCTGCCATGTTTATGCCAGTCTAGGCACACTTGATTCCCTTACGGAGACATATCAATACATACGTTTTAAGATTCTTACTAGTCAGATATATTCTTCTTCGGGAACTATGGGGTTTGAGTCCCTTTCACCGAGGAAGGTGTAGGTCTTTTCTATTCCATAGTTGTTTTTTGGAACGGTACCTGTGCTTATATCAAACTCTGGTTTTATGCATCACCCCACCTCTCCTTCCCCCTTAAGCAGGCATAAGAGTGTTTTCTAAATGTGAGACACTGTTCTCTTTCCTAACTCAGTTCAAGTGTAGCCATGTTTACAGGATCTTCATAAGTGATATCTTATGATAAGTTTCTTTTTGTGTGTGACTTATTTCACTTAGAATCATCGTACCTGAATCCACCCATTTTGCTGCTACTGGTCTTATGACATTGATTTCATGGCTGAGGGATATTCCATCGTACGTAAGTACCACAATTTTTTGAACCATTTTTATATTTCCTGGGATATTTAAGGTGTACCCAAGTTGAGGTCCTTGTAAGCAGTGCAGCCCTAAATATTGGGGTGGCTCTGTCTTATTGATTTTCAGTTTTCCCAAGGTATATTCCCTAGACTGGAAGTGCCCTTGGCTCTGTAGCTCTGTTGTTTACATGTTTTAGGGAACACAATGCACTCCTCCAGAGAGGCAGTTGGCAATTTACATCCCGCCCATCAGCATAACAAGGCTCCCTGTTCTCCAGGGCCTGTCTTGCCTTTCTGGTTTTTACACATTTTGTGGATGTCCCTTTTGACCGGTGGGAAGTGATACTTCTTTGTAGTGCAGATTTGCATTGCCCGCTTGCTTGCTTGGCCAAAAAGGGCGTATGCGTTTTCTCCTGAATATATTCAGGAGAAAACGCATACGCCCTTTTTGGCCAAGTGCATCATTGTCGAAGTTGTGCCCCTCTTCCTGTGCTTTAAAGGCGATTCCAACGTACCTCTTGAAATCTGTTTCCTGCTATTCTGCCTCGCATTCAAGTCCGTCTCGTTGCCTTCCCTCAACAGATTTTTGGACGATAGTTGTCCTTTATTACTCGGCCAGTTTGTGAATTGCTGTGCCCCTGAGCTCCATTATTCAACTCGTTTTTGGTGAGCTGACCGCAAGTCCAACATTTTGGTTCAGGACCTATACTGGTTCCCGGTGGGTGGCTGAGACTTTGTTTAATTCTTCTTCATCCCGGGAAATTACAGTGATATGTGCCCGTCCAAATGCCTAACAGCTACTCTCTCATTCGTTCTCCCTCTTCCCTTTCATCCTCTGCCAAATTGGCAACCTGTGCGAAACAGGAGTTTACAGGGGCTGTCTCTCCATGTTGGGAGGTTGATAGTAAAGCAGATGGAAAGTAAAACTGGAGCACCAGGAGAGGGACTATTCGTTGAGTTTTAGAAACCTTTCGTATTCACAGTGTGTCCGTTCTCTAGGTTTCCCGTACATGTTATAACTGTAATAATATTCCCATCAACCTGGAGAGTTGGGACCCATGGAATGGGTGACATGCATTATTGCTTTAAAGGGTCTGCATTTGCTCACCCAATCTCACCAATCCTCTCAGTCCCAAGTGTTCAGCCTTATGCCACATCCAGGTGTCGTTGTAGAAAGGGTCATTCCAGGTTTCATCAGAGACCCTGAAGGAATTGCAAAGAATTTCCCAGTTTTTTTGTTTTGTTTTTGAAATTCCTTTTTATAGTGGGTTTGAGCTGATTCTCGCTGCCATGTTTATGCCAGTCTAGACCCACTTGATTCCCTTACGGAGACATATCAATACATAGGTTTTAAGATTCTTACTAGTCAGATATATTACTCTGCGGGAAATATGGGGTTTTGAGTCCCTTTCACTGAGGAAGGTGTAGGTCTTGTCTATTCCATAGTTGGTTTTTGGAATGGTACCTGTGCTTATATCAAACTCTGGTTTTATGCATCACCCCACCTCTCCTTCCCCCTTAAGCAGGCATAAGGGTGTTTTCTAAATGTGAGACACTGCTCTCTTTCCTAACTCAGTTCAAGTGTAGCCATGTTTACAGGATCTTCATAAGTGATATCTTATGATAAGTTTCTCTTTCTGTGTGACTTATTTCACTTAGAATCATCGTACCTGAATCCACCCATTTTGCTGCTACTGGTCTTATGACATTGATTTCATGGCTGAGGGATATTCCATCGTACGTAAGTACCACAATTTTTTGAACCATTTTTATATTTCCTGGGATATTTAAGGTGTACCCAAGTTGAGGTCCTTGTAAGCAGTGCAGCCCTAAATATTGGGGTGGCTCTGTCTTATTGATTTTCAGTTTTCCCTAGGTATATTCCCTAGACTGGAAGTGCCCTTGGCTCTGTAGCTCTGTTGTTTACTTGTTTTAGGGAACACAATGTACTCCTCCAGAGAGGCAGTTGGCAATTTACATCCCGCCCATCAGCATAACAAGGCTCCCTGTTCTCCAGGGCCAGTCTTGCCTTTCTGGTTTTTACACATTTTGTGGATGTCCCTTTTGACCGGTGGGAAGTGATACTTCTTTGTAGTGCACATTTGCATTGCCCGCTTACTTGCTTGGCCAAAAAGGGCGTATGCGTTTTCTCCTGAATATATTCAGGAGAAAACGCATACGCCCTTTTTGGCCAAGTGCATCATTGTCGAAGTTGTGCCCCTCTTCCTGTGCTTTAAAGGCGATTCCAAAGTACCTCTTGAAATCTGTTTCCTGCTATTCTGCCTCGCATTCAAGTCCGCCTCGTTGCCTTCCCTCAACAGATTTTTGGACAATAGTTGTCCTTTATTACTCGGCCAGTTTGTGAATTACTGTGCCCCTGAGCTCCATTTTTCAACTCGTTTTTGGTGAGCTGACCGCAAGTCCAACATTTTGGTTCAGGACCTATACTGGTTCCCGGTGGGTGGCTGAGACTTTGTTTAATTCTTCTTCATGCCGGGAAATTACAGTGATATGAGCCCGTCCAAATGCCTAACAGCTACTCTCTCATTGGTTCTCCCTCTTCCCTTTCATCCTCTGCCAAATTGGCAACCTGTGCGAACCAGGAGTTTACAGGGGCTGTCTCTCCATGTTGGGAGGTTGATAGTAAAGCAGATGGAAAGTAAAACCGGAGCACCAGGAGAGGGACTATTCGTCGAGTTTTAGAAACCTTTCGTATTCACAGTGGGTCCGTTCTCTAGGTTTCCCGTACATGTTATAGCTGTAGTAATATTCCCTTCAACCTGCAGAGTTGGGACCCATGGATTGGGTGCCAGGCATTTGTTCTTTAAAGGGTCTGCATTTGCTCACCCAATCTCACCAATCCTCTCAGACCCAAGTGTCCCTCCTTATGACACATCCAGCTGTCATTGTAGATAGGGTCATTCCAGGTTTCATCAGAGACCCTGAAGGAATTGTAAAGAATTTCCCAGTTTTTTTGTTTTGTTTTTGAAATTCCTTTTTATAGTGGGTTTGAGCTGATTCTCGCTGCCATGTTTATGCCAGTCTAGACACACTTGATTCCCTTACGGAGACATATCAATCCATAGGTTTTAAGATTCTTACTAGTCAGATATATTCCTCTGCGGGAAATATGGGGTTTTGAGTCCCTTTCACTGAGGAAGGTGTAGGTTTTGTCTATTCCATAGTTGGTTTTTGGAATGGTACCTGTGCTTATATCAAACTCTGGTTTTATGCATCACCCCACCTCTCCTTCCCCCTTAAGCAGGCATAAGAGTGTTTTCTAAATGTGAGACACTGTTCTCTTTCCTAACTCAGTTCAAGTGTAGCCATGTTTACAGGATCTTCATAAGTGATATCTTATGATAAGTTTATTTTTCTGTGTGACTTATTTCACTTAGAATCATCGTACCTGAATCCACCCATTTTGCTGCTACTGGTCTTATGACATTGATTTCATGGCTGAGGGATATTCCATCGTACATAAGTACCACAATTTTTTGAACCATTTTTATCTTTCCTGGGATATTTAAGGTGTACCCAAGTTGAGGTCCTTGTAAGCAGTGCAGCCCTAAATTTTGGGGTGGCTCTGTCTTATTGATTTTCAGTTTTCCCAAGGTATATTCCCTAGACTGGAAATGCCCTTGGCGCTCTAGCTCTGTTGTTTACTTGTTTTAGGGAATACAATGCACTCCTCCGGAGAGGCAGTTGGCAATTTGCATCCCGCCCATCAGCATAACAGGGCTCCCGGTACTCCAGGGCCTGTCTTTCCTTTCTGGTTTTTACACATTTTGTGGATGTCCCTTTTGACCGGTGGGAAGTGATACTTCTTTGTAGTGCAGATTTGCATTGCCCGCTTGCTTGCTTGGCCAAAAAGGGCCTATGCGTTTTCTCCTGTATATATTCAGGAGAAAACGCATAGGCCCTTTTTGTCCAAGTGCATCATTGTCGAAGTTGTGCCCCTCTTCCTGTGCTTTAAAGGCGATTCCAACGTACCTCTTGAATCTGTTTCCTGCTATTCTGCCTCGCATTCAAGTCCGCCTCGTTGCCTTGCCTCAACAGATTTTCGGACGATAGTTGTCCTTTATTACTGGGCAAGTTTGTGAATTGCTGTGCCCCTGAGCTCCATTTTTCAACTCGTTTTTGGTGAGCTGACCGCAAGTCCAACATTTTGGTTCAGGACCTATACTGGTTCCCGGTGGGTGGCTGAGACTTTGTTTAATTCTTCTTCATGCCGGGAAATTACAGTGATATGTCCCCGTCCAAATGCCTAACAGCTACTCTCTCATTGGTTCTCCCTATTCCCTTTCATCCTCTGCCAAATTGGCAACCTGTGCGAACCAGGAGGTTAAAGGGGCTGTCTCTCCATGTTGGGAGGTTGATAGTAAAGCAGATGGAAAGTAAAACCGGAGCACCAGGAGAGGGACTATTCGTTGAGTTTTAGAAACCTTTCGTATTCACAGTGTGTCCGTTCTCTAGGTTTCCCGTACATGTTATAACTGTAATAATATTCCCATCAACCTGGAGAGTTGGGACCCATGGAATGGGTGACATGCATTATTGCTTTAAAGGGTCTGCATTTGCTCACCCAATCTCACCAATCCTCTCAGTCCCAAGTGTTCAGCCTTATGCCACATCCAGGTGTCGTTGTAGAAAGAGTCATTCCAGGTTTCATCAGAGACCCTGAAGGAATTGCAAAGAATTTCCCAGTTTTTTTGTTTTGTTTTTGAAATTCCTTTTTATAGTGGGTTTGAGCTGATTCTTGCTGCCATGTTTATGCCAGTCTAGACCCACTTGATTCCCTTACGAAGACATATCAATACATAGGTTTTAAGATTCTAACTAGTCAGATATATTACTCTGCGGGAAATATGGGGTTTTGAGTCCATTTCACTGAGGAAGGTGTAGGTCTTGTCTATTCCATAGTTGGTTTTTGGAATGGTACCTGTGCTTATATCAAACTCTGGTTTTATGCATCACCCCACCTCTCCTTCCCCCTTAAGCAGGCATAAGGGTGTTTTCTAAATGTGAGACACTGCTCTCTTTCCTAACTCAGTTCAAGTGTAGCCATGTTTACAGGATCTTCATAAGTGATATCTTATGATAAGTTTCTCTTTCTGTGTGACTTATTTCACTTAGAATCATCGTACCTGAATCCACCCATTTTGCTGCTACTGGTCTTATGACATTGATTTCATGGCTGAGGGATATTCCATCGTACGTAAGTACCACAATTTTTTGAACCATTTTTATATTTCCTGGGATATTTAAGGTGTACCCAAGTTGAGGTCCTTGTAAGCAGTGCAGCCCTAAATATTGGGGTGGCTCTGTCTTATTGATTTTCAGTTTTCCCAAGGTATATTCCCTAGACTGGAAGTGCCCTTGGCTCTGTAGCTCTGTTGTTTACTTGTTTTAGGGAACACAATGTACTCCTCCAGAGAGGCAGTTGGCAATTTACATCCCGCCCATCAGCATAACAAGGCTCCCTGTTCTCCAGGGCCAGTCTTGCCTTTCTGGTTTTTACACATTTTGTGGATGTCCCTTTTGACCGGTGGGAAGTGATACTTCTTTGTAGTGCACATTTGCATTGCCCGCTTGCTTGCTTGGCCAAAAAGGGCGTATGCGTTTTCTCCTGAATATATTCAGGAGAAAACGCATACGCCCTTTTTGGACAAGTGCATCATTGTCGAAGTTGTGCCCCTCTTCCTGTGCTTTAAAGGCGATTCCAAAGTACCTCTTGAAATCTGTTTCCTGCTATTCTGCCTCGCATTCAAGTCCGCCTCGTTGCCTTCCCTCAACAGATTTTTGGACAATAGTTGTCCTTTATTACTCGGCCAGTTTGTGAATTGCTGTGCCCCTGAGCTCCATTTTTCAACTCGTTTTTGGTGAGCTGACCGCAAGTCCAACATTTTGGTTCAGGACCTATACTGGTTCCCGGTGGGTGGCTGAGACTTTGTTTAATTCTTCTTCATGCCGGGAAATTACAGTGATATGTGCCCGTCCAAATGCCTAACAGCTACTCTCTCATTGTTTCTCCCTCTTCCCTTTCATCCTCTGCCAAATTGGCAACCTGTGCGAACCAGGAGTTTACAGGGGCTGTCTCTCCATGTTGGGAGGTTGATAGTAAAGCAGATGGAAAGTAAAACCGGAGCACCAGGAGAGGGACTATTCGTTGAGTTTTAGAAACCTTTCGTATTCACAGTGGGTCCGTTCTCTAGGTTTCCCGTACATGTTATAGCTGTAGTAATATTCCCTTCAACCTGCAGAGTTGGGACCCATGGAATGGGTGCCAGGCATTTGTTCTTTAAAGGGTCTGCATTTGCTCACCCAATCTCACCAATCCTCTCAGACCCAAGTGTCCCTCCTTATGACACATCCAGCTGTCATTGTAGATAGGGTCATTCCAGGTTTCATCAGAGACCCTGAAGGAATTGTAAAGAATTTCCCAGTTTTTTTGTTTTGTTTTTGAAATTCCTTTTTATAGTGGGTTTGAGCTGATTCTCGCTGCCATGTTTATGCCAGTCTAGACACACTTGATTCCCTTACGGAGACATATCAATACATAGGTTTTTAGATTCTTACTAGTCAGATATATTCCTCTGCGGGAAATATGGGGTTTTGAGTCCCTTTCACTGAGGAAAGTGTAATTCTTGTCTATTCCATAGTTGGTTTTTGGAACGGTACCTGTGCTTATATCAAACTCTGGTTTTATGCATCACCCCACCTCTCCTTCGCCCTTAAGCAGGCATAAGAGTGTTTTCTAAATGTGAGACACTGTTCTCTTTCCTAACTCAGTTCAAGTGTAGCCATGTTTACAGGATCTTCATAAGTGATATCTTATGATAAGTTTCTTTTTCTGTGTGACTTATTTCACTTAGAATCATCGTACCTGAATCCACCCATTTTGCTGCTACTGGTCTTATGACATTGATTTCATGGCTGAGGGATATTCCATCGTACATAAGTACCACAATTTTTTGAACCATTTTTATCTTTCCTGGGATATTTAAGGTGTACCCAAGTTGAGGTCCTTATAAGCAGTGCAGCCTTAAATTTTGGGGTGGCTGTGTCTTATTGATTTTCAGTTTTCCCAAGGTATATTCCCTAGACTGGAAGTGCCCTTGGCTCTGTAGCTCTGTTGTTTACTTGTTTTAGGGAACACAATGCACTCCTCCAGAGAGGCAGTTGGCAATTTACATCCCGCCCATCAGCATAACAAGGCTCCCTGTTCTCCAGGGCCTGTCTTGCCTTTCTGGTTTTTACACATTTTGTGGATGTCCCTTTTGACCGGTGGGAAGTGATACTTCTTTGTAGTGCAGATTTGCATTGCCCGCTTGCTTGCGTGGCCAAAAAGGGCGTATGTGTTTTCTCCTGAATATATTCAGGAGAAAACGCATACGCCCTTTTTGGACAAGTGCATCATTGTCGAAGTTGTGCCCCTCTTCCTGTGCTTTAAAGGCGATTCCAAAGTACCTCTTGAAATCTGTTTCCTGCTATTCTGCCTCGCATTCAAGTCCGCCTCGTTGCCTTCCCTCAACAGATTTTTGGACAATAGTTGTCCTTTATTACTCGGCCAGTTTGTGAATTGCTGTGCCCCTGAGCTCCATTTTTCAACTCGTTTTTGGTGAGCTGACCGCAAGTCCAACATTTTGGTTCAGGACCTATACTGGGTCCCGGTGGGTGGCTGAGACTTTGTTTAATTCTTCTTCATGCCGGGAAATTACAGTGATATGAGCCCGTCCAAATGCCTAACAGCTACTCTCTCATTGGTTCTCCCTCTTCCCTTTCATCCTCTGCCAAATTGGCAACCTGTGCGAACCAGGAGTTTACAGGGGCTGTCTCTCCATGTTGGGAGGTTGATAGTAAAGCAGATGGAAAGTAAAACCGGAGCACCAGGAGAGGGACTATTCGTCGAGTTTTAGAAACCTTTCGTATTCACAGTGGGTCCGTTCTCTAGGTTTCCCGTACATGTTATAGCTGTAGTAATATTCCCTTCAACCTGCAGAGTTGGGACCCATGGATTGGGTGCCAGGCATTTGTTCTTTAAAGGGTCTGCATTTGCTCACCCAATCTCACCAATCCTCTCAGACCCAAGTGTCCCTCCTTATGACACATCCAGCTGTCATTGTAGATAGGGTCATTCCAGGTTTCATCAGAGACCCTGAAGGAATTGTAAAGAATTTCCCAGTTTTTTTGTTTTGTTTTTGAAATTCCTTTTTATAGTGGGTTTGAGCTGATTCTCGCTGCCATGTTTATGCCAGTCTAGACACACTTGATTCCCTTACGGAGACATATCAATACATAGGTTTTAAGATTCTTACTAGTCAGATATATTCCTCTGCGGGAAATATGGGGTTTTGAGTCCCTTTCACTGAGGAAGGTGTAGGTTTTGTCTATTCCATAGTTGGTTTTTGGAACGGTACCTGTGCTTATATCAAACTCTGGTTTTATGCATCACCCCACCTCTCCTTCCCCCTTAAGCAGGCATAAGAGTGTTTTCTAAATGTGAGACACTGTTCTCTTTCCTAACTCAGTTCAAGTGTAGCCATGTTTACAGGATCTTCATAAGTGATATCTTATGATAAGTTTATTTTTCTGTGTGACTTATTTCACTTAGAATCATCGTACCTGAATCCACCCATTTTGCTGCTACTGGTCTTATGACATTGATTTCATGGCTGAGGGATATTCCATCGTACATAAGTACCACAATTTTTTGAACCATTTTTATCTTTCCTGGGATATTTAAGGTGTACCCAAGTTGAGGTCCTTGTAAGCAGTGCAGCCCTAAATTTTGGGGTGGCTCTGTCTTATTGATTTTCAGTTTTCCCAAGGTATATTCCCTAGACTGGAAATGCCCTTGGCTCTCTAGCTCTGTTGTTTACTTGTTTTAGGGAATACAATGCACTCCTCCGGAGAGGCAGTTGGCAATTTGCATCCCGCCCATCAGCATAACAGGGCTCCCGGTACTCCAGGGCCTGTCTTGCCTTTCTGGTTTTTACACATTTTGTGGATGTCCCTTTTGACCGGTGGGAAGTGATACTTCTTTGTAGTGCAGATTTGCATTGCCCGCTTGCTTGCTTGGCCAAAAAGGGCCTATGCGTTTTCTCCTGTATATATTCAGGAGAAAACGCATAGGCCCTTTTTGTCCAAGTGCATCATTGTCGAAGTTGTGCCCCTCTTCCTGTGCTTTAAAGGCGATTCCAACGTACCTCTTGAAATCTGTTTCCTGCTATTCTGCCTCGCTTTCAAGTCCGCCTCGTTGCCTTGCCTCAACAGATTTTCGGACGATAGTTGTCCTTTATTACTGGGCAAGTTTGTGAATTGCTGTGCCCCTGAGCTCCATTTTTCAACTCGTTTTTGGTGAGCTGACCGCAAGTCCAACATTTTGGTTCAGGACCTATACTGGTTCCCGGTGGGTGGCTGAGACTTTGTTTAATTCTTCTTCATGCCGGGAAATTACAGTGATATGTCCCCGTCCAAATGCCTAACAGCTACTCTCTCATTGGTTCTCCCTATTCCCTTTCATCCTCTGCCAAATTGGCAACCTGTGCGAACCAGGAGGTTAAAGGGGCTGTCTCTCCATGTTGGGAGGTTGATAGTAAAGCAGATGGAAAGTAAAACCGGAGCACCAGGAGAGGGACTATTCGTTGAGTTTTAGAAACCTTTCGTATTCACAGTGTGTCCGTTCTCTAGGTTTCCCGTACATGTTATAACTGTAATAATATTCCCATCAACCTGGAGAGTTGGGACCCATGGAATGGGTGACATGCATTATTGCTTTAAAGGGTCTGCATTTGCTCACCCAATCTCACCAATCCTCTCAGTCCCAAGTGTTCAGCCTTATGCCACATCCAGGTGTCGTTGTAGAAAGGGTCATTCCAGGTTTCATCAGAGACCCTGAAGGAATTGCAAAGAATTTCCCAGTTTTTTTTGTTTTGTTTTTGAAATTCCTTTTTATAGTGGGTTTGAGCTGATTCTCGCTGCCATGTTTATGCCAGTCTAGACCCACTTGATTCCCTTACGGAGACATATCAATACATAGGTTTTAAGATTCTTACTAGTCAGATATATTACTCTGCGGGAAATATGGGGTTTTGAGTCCCTTTCACTGAGGAAGGTGTAGGTCTTGTCTATTCCATAGTTGGTTTTTGGAATGGTACCTGTGCTTATATCAAACTCTGGTTTTATGCATCACCCCACCTCTCCTTCCCCCTTAAGCAGGCATAAGGGTGTTTTCTAAATGTGAGACACTGCTCTCTTTCCTAACTCAGTTCAAGTGTAGCCATGTTTACAGGATCTTCATAAGTGATATCTTATGATAAGTTTCTCTTTCTGTGTGACTTATTTCACTTAGAATCATCGTACCTGAATCCACCCATTTTGCTGCTACTGGTCTTATGACATTGATTTCATGGCTGAGGGATATTCCATCGTACGTAAGTACCACAATTTTTTGAACCATTTTTATATTTCCTGGGATATTTAAGGTGTACCCAAGTTGAGGTCCTTGTAAGCAGTGCAGCCCTAAATATTGGGGTGGCTCTGTCTTATTGATTTTCAGTTTTCCCAAGGTATATTCCCTAGACTGGAAGTGCCCTTGGCTCTGTAGCTCTGTTGTTTACTTGTTTTAGGGAACACAATGTACTCCTCCAGAGAGGCAGTTGGCAATTTACATCCCGCCCATCAGCATAACAAGGCTCCCTGTTCTCCAGGGCCAGTCTTGCCTTTCTGGTTTTTACACATTTTGTGGATGTCCCTTTTGACCGGTGGGAAGTGATACTTCTTTGTAGTGCACATTTGCATTGCCCGCTTGCTTGCTTGGCCAAAAAGGGCGTATGCGTTTTCTCCTGAATATATTCAGGAGAAAACGCATACGCCCTTTTTGGACAAGTGCATCATTGTCGAAGTTGTGCCCCTCTTCCTGTGCTTTAAAGGCGATTCCAAAGTACCTCTTGAAATCTGTTTCCTGCTATTCTGCCTCGCATTCAAGTCCGCCTCGTTGCCTTCCCTCAACAGATTTTTGGACAATAGTTGTCCTTTATTACTCGGCCAGTTTGTGAATTGCTGTGCCCCTGAGCTCCATTTTTCAACTCGTTTTTGGTGAGCTGACCGCAAGTCCAACATTTTGGTTCAGGACCTATACTGGTTCCCGGTGGGTGGCTGAGACTTTGTTTAATTCTTCTTCATGCCGGGAAATTACAGTGATATGTGCCCGTCCAAATGCCTAACAGCTACTCTCTCATTGTTTCTCCCTCTTCCCTTTCATCCTCTGCCAAATTGGCAACCTGTGCGAACCAGGAGTTTACAGGGGCTGTCTCTCCATGTTGGGAGGTTGATAGTAAAGCAGATGGAAAGTAAAACCGGAGCACCAGGAGAGGGACTATTCGTTGAGTTTTAGAAACCTTTCGTATTCACAGTGGGTCCGTTCTCTAGGTTTCCCGTACATGTTATAGCTGTAGTAATATTCCCTTCAACCTGCAGAGTTGGGACCCATGGAATGGGTGCCAGGCATTTGTTCTTTAAAGGGTCTGCATTTGCTCACCCAATCTCACCAATCCTCTCAGACCCAAGTGTCCCTCCTTATGACACATCCAGCTGTCATTGTAGATAGGGTCATTCCAGGTTTCATCAGAGACCCTGAAGGAATTGTAAAGAATTTCCCAGTTTTTTTGTTTTGTTTTTGAAATTCCTTTTTATAGTGGGTTTGAGCTGATTCTCGCTGCCATGTTTATGCCAGTCTAGACACACTTGATTCCCTTATGGAGACATATCAATACATAGGTTTTAAGATTCTTACTAGTCAGATATATTCCTCTGCGGGAAATATGGGGTTTTGAGTCCCTTTCACTGAGGAAGGTGTAGGTTTTGTCTATTCCATAGTTGGTTTTTGGAACGGTACCTGTGCTTATATCAAACTCTGGTTTTATGCATCACCCCACCTCTCGTTCCCCCTTAAGCAGGCATAAGAGTGTTTTCTAAATGTGAGACACTGTTCTCTTTCCTAACTCAGTTCAAGTGTAGCCATGTTTACAGGATCTTCATAAGTGATATCTTATGATAAGTTTCTTTTTCTGTGTGACTTATTTCACTTAGAATCATCGTACCTGAATCCACCCATTTTGCTGCTACTGGTCTTATGACATTGATTTCATGGCTGAGGGATATTCCATCGTACATAAGTACCACAATTTTTTGAACCATTTTTATCTTTCCTGGGATATTTAAGGTGTACCCAAGTTGAGGTCCTTATAAGCAGTGCAGCCTTAAATTTTGGGGTGGCTGTGTCTTATTGATTTTCAGTTTTCCCAAGGTATATTCCCTAGACTGGAAGTGCCCTTGGCTCTGTAGCTCTGTTGTTTACTTGTTTTAGGGAACACAATGCACTCCTCCAGAGAGGCAGTTGGCAATTTACATCCCGCCCATCAGCATAACAAGGCTCCCTGTTCTCCAGGGCCTGTCTTGCCTTTCTGGTTTTTACACATTTTGTGGATGTCCCTTTTGACCGGTGGGAAGTGATACTTCTTTGTAGTGCAGATTTGCATTGCCCGCTTGCTTGCGTGGCCAAAAAGGGCGTATGTGTTTTCTCCTGAATATATTCAGGAGAAAACGCATACGCCCTTTTTGGACAAGTGCATCATTGTCGAAGTTGTGCCCCTCTTCCTGTGCTTTAAAGGCGATTCCAAAGTACCTCTTGAAATCTGTTTCCTGCTATTCTGCCTCGCATTCAAGTCCGCCTCGTTGCCTTCCCTCAACAGATTTTTGGACAATAGTTGTCCTTTATTACTCGGCCAGTTTGTGAATTGCTGTGCCCCTGAGCTCCATTTTTCAACTCGTTTTTGGTGAGCTGACCGCAAGTCCAACATTTTGGTTCAGGACCTATACTGGTTCCCGGTGGGTGGCTGAGACTTTGTTTAATTCTTCTTCATGCCGGGAAATTACAGTGATATGAGCCCGTCCAAATGCCTAACAGCTACTCTCTCATTGGTTCTCCCTCTTCCCTTTCATCCTCTGCCAAATTGGCAACCTGTGCGAACCAGGAGTTTACAGGGGCTGTCTCTCCATGTTGGGAGGTTGATAGTAAAGCAGATGGAAAGTAAAACCGGAGCACCAGGAGAGGGACTATTCTTCGAGTTTTAGAAACCTTTCGTATTCACAGTGGGTCCGTTCTCTAGGTTTCCCGTACATGTTATAGCTGTAGTAATATTCCCTTCAACCTGCAGAGTTGGGACCCATGGATTGGGTGCCAGGCATTTGTTCTTTAAAGGGTCTGCATTTGCTCACCCAATCTCACCAATCCTCTCAGACCCAAGTGTCCCTCCTTATGACACATCCAGCTGTCATTGTAGATAGGGTCATTCCAGGTTTCATCAGAGACCCTGAAGGAATTGTAAAGAATTTCCCAGTTTTTTTGTTTTGTTTTTGAAATTCCTTTTTATAGTGGGTTTGAGCTGATTCTCGCTGCCATGTTTATGCCAGTCTAGACACACTTGATTCCCTTACGGAGACATATCAATACATAGGTTTTAAGATTCTTACTAGTCAGATATATTCCTCTGCGGGAAATATGGGGTTTTGAGTCCCTTTCACTGAGGAAGGTGTAGGTTTTGTCTATTCCATAGTTGGTTTTTGGAACGGTACCTGTGCTTATATCAAACTCTGGTTTTATGCATCACCCCACCTCTCCTTCCCCCTTAAGCAGGCATAAGAGTGTTTTCTAAATGTGAGACACTGTTCTCTTTCCTAACTCAGTTCAAGTGTAGCCATGTTTACAGGATCTTCATAAGTGATATCTTATGATAAGTTTATTTTTCTGTGTGACTTATTTCACTTAGAATCATCGTACCTGAATCCACCCATTTTGCTGCTACTGGTCTTATGACATTGATTTCATGGCTGAGGGATATTCCATCGTACATAAGTACCACAATTTTTTGAACCATTTTTATCTTTCCTGGGATATTTAAGGTGTACCCAAGTTGAGGTCCTTGTAAGCAGTGCAGCCCTAAATTTTGGGGTGGCTCTGTCTTATTGATTTTCAGTTTTCCCAAGGTATATTCCCTAGACTGGAAATGCCCTTGGCTCTCTAGCTCTGTTGTTTACTTGTTTTAGGGAATACAATGCACTCCTCCGGAGAGGCAGTTGGCAATTTGCATCCCGCCCATCAGCATAACAGGGCTCCCGGTACTCCAGGGCCTGTCTTGCCTTTCTGGTTTTTACACATTTTGTGGATGTCCCTTTTGACCGGTGGGAAGTGATACTTCTTTGTAGTGCAGATTTGCATTGCCCGCTTGCTTGCTTGGCCAAAAAGGGCCTATGCGTTTTCTCCTGTATATATTCAGGAGAAAACGCATAGGCCCTTTTTGTCCAAGTGCATCATTGTCGAAGTTGTGCCCCTCTTCCTGTGCTTTAAAGGCGATTCCAACGTACCTCTTGAAATCTGTTTCCTGCTATTCTGCCTCGCTTTCAAGTCCGCCTCGTTGCGTTGCCTCAACAGTTTTTCGGACGATAGTTGTCCTTTATTACTGGGCAAGTTTGTGAATAGCTGTGCCCCTGAGCTCCATTTTTCAACTCGTTTTTGGTGAGCTGACCGCAAGTCCAACATTTTGGTTCAGGACCTATACTGGTTCCCGGTGGGTGGCTGAGACTTTGTTTAATTCTTCTTCATGCCGGGAAATTACAGTGATATGTCCCCGTCCAAATGCCTAACAGCTACTCTCTCATTGGTTCTCCCTATTCCCTTTCATCCTCTGCCAAATTGGCAACCTGTGCGAACCAGGAGGTTAAAGGGGCTGTCTCTCCATGTTGGGAGGTTGATAGTAAAGCAGATGGAAAGTAAAACCGGAGCACCAGGAGAGGGACTATTCGTTGAGTTTTAGAAACCTTTCGTATTCACAGTGGGTCCGTTCTCTAGGTTTCCCGTACATGTTATAACTGTAATAATATTCCATTAACCTGGAGAGTTGGGACCCATGGAACGGGTGACATGCATTATTGCTTTAAAGGGTCTGCATTTGCTCACCCAATCTCACCAATCCTCTCAGTCCCAAGTGTCCAGCCTTATGCCACATCCAGGTGTCGTTGTAGAAAGGGTCATTCCAGGTTTCATCAGAGACCCTGAAGGAATTGCAAAGAATTTCCCAGTTTTTTTGTTTTGTTTTTGCAATTCCTTTTTATAGTGGGTTTGAGCTGATTCTCGCTGCCATGTGTATGCCAGTCTAGACACACTTGATTCCCTTACGGAGACATATCAATACATAGGTTTTAAGATTCTTACTAGTCAGATATATTCCTCTGCGGGAAATATGGGGTTTTGAGTCCCTTTCACTGAGGAAGGTGTAGGTCTTGTCTATTCCATAGTTGGTTTTTGGAACAGTACCTGTGCTTATATCAAACTCTGGTTTTATGCATCACCCCACCTCTCCTTCCCCCTTAAGCATGCATAAGGGTGTTTTCTAAATGTGAGACACTGCTCTCTTTCCTAACTCAGTTCAAGTGTAGTCATGTTTACAGGATCTTCATAAGTGATATCTTATGATAAGTTTCTCTTTCTGTGTGACTTATTTCACTTAGAATCATCGTACCTGAATCCACCCATTTTGCTGCTACTGGTCTTATGACATTGATTTCATGGCTGAGGGATATTCCATCGTACGTAAGTACCACAATTTTTTGAACCATTTTTATATTTCCTGGGATATTTAAGGTGTACCCAAGTTGAGGTCCTTGTAAGCAGTGCAGCCCTAAATTTTGGGGTGGCTCTGTCTTATTGATTTTCAGTTTTCCCAAGGTATATTCCCTAGACTGGAAGTGCCCTTGGCTCTGTAGCTCTGTTGTTTACTTGTTTTAGGGAACACAATGCACTCCTCCAGAGAGGCAGTTGGCAATTTACATCCCGCCCATCAGCATAACAAGGCTCCCTGTTCTCCAGGGCCTGTCTTGCCTTTCTGGTTTTTACACATTTTGTGGATATCCCTTTTGACCGGTGGGAAGTGATACTTCTTTGTAGTGCAGATTTACATTGCCCGCTTGCTTGCTTGGCCAAAAAGGGCGTATGCGTTTTCTCCTGAATATATTCAGGAGAAAACGCATACACACTTTTTGGCCAAATGCATCATTGTCGAAGTTGTGTCCCTCTTCCTGTGCTTTAAATGCGACTCCAACATACCTCTTGAAATCTGTTTCCTGCTATTCTGCCTCCCTTTCAAGTCCGCCTCGTTGCCTTTCCTCAACAGATTTTTGGACGATAGTTTTCCTTTATTACTCAGCCAGTTTGTGAATTGCTGTGCCCCTGAGCTCCATTTTTCAACTCGTTTTTGGTGAGCTGACCGCAAGTCCAAAATTTTGGTTCAGGACCTATACTGGTTCCCGGTGGGTGGCTGACACTTTGGTTAATTCTTCTTCCTGCCGGGAAATTAGAGTGATATGTGCCCGTCCAAATGCCTAACAGCTACTCTCTCATTGGTTCTCCCTCTTCCCTTTCATCCTCTGCCAAATTGGCAACCTGTGCGAACCAGGAGGTTAAAGGGTCTGTCTCTCCAAGTTGGGAGGTTGATAGTAAAGCAGATGGAAAGTCAAACCGGAGCCCCAGCAGAGGGACTATTCGTTGAGTTTTAGAAACCTTTCGTATTCACAGTGTGTCCATTCTCTAGGTTTCTCTTACATGTTATAACTGTAGTAATATTCCCTTCAACCTGGAGAGTTGGGACCCATGGAATGGGTGCCATGCATTATTGGTTTAAAGGGTCTGCATTTGCTCACCCAATCTCACCAATCCTCTCAGTCCCAAGTGTCCAGCCTTATGCCACATCCAGCTGTCGTTGTAGATAGGGTCATTCCAGGTTTCCTCAGAGACCCTGAAGGAATTGTAAAGAATTTCCCAGTTTTTTTGTTTTGTTTTTGCAATTCCTTTTTATAGTGGGTGTGAGCTGATTCTCGCTGCCATGTTTGTGCCAGTCTAGACACACTTGATTCCCTTACGGAGACATATCAATACATAGGTTTTAAGATTCTTACTAGTCAGATATATTCCTCTGCGGGAAATATGGGGTTTTGAGTCCCTTTCACTGAGGAAGGTGTAGGTCTTGTCTATTCCATAGATGGTTTTTGGAACGGTACCTGTGCTTATATCAAACTCTGGTTTTATGCATCACCCCACCTCTCCTTCCCCCTTAAGCAGGCATAAGAGTGTTTTCTAAATGTGAGACACTGTTCTCTTTCCTAACTCAGTTCAAGTGTAGCCATGTTTACAGGATCTTCATAAGTGATATCTTATGATAAGTTTCTTTTTCTCTGTGACTTATTTCACTTAGAATCATCGTACCTGAATCCACCCATTTTGCTGCTACTGCTCTTATGACATTGATTTCATGGCTGAGGGATATTCCATCGTACGTAAGTACCACAATTTTTTGAACCATTTTTATATTTCCTGGGATATTTAATGTGTAGCCAAGTTGAGGTCCTTGTAAGCAGTGCAGCCCTAAATTTTGGGGTTGCTCTGTCTTATTGATTTTCAGATTTTCCAAGGTATATTCCCTAAACTGGAAGTGTCCTTGGCTCTGTAGCTCTGTTCTTTACTTGTTTTAGGGAACACAATGCACTCCTCCAGAGAGGCAGTTGGCAATTTACATCCCTCCCATCAGCATAACAAGGCTCCCTGTTCTCCAGGGCCTGTCTTGCCTTTCTGGTTTTTACACATTTTGTGGATGTCCCTTTTGACCGTTGGGAAGTGATACTTCTTTGTAGTGCAGGTTTGCATTGCCCGCTTGCTTGCTTGGCCAAAAAGGGCGTATGCGTTTTCTCCTGAATATATTCAGGAGAAAATGCATACGCCCTTTTTGTCCAATTGCATCATTGTCGAAGTTGTGCCCCTCTTCCTGTGCTTTAAAGGCGATTCCAACGTACCTCTTGAAATCTGTTTCCTGCTCTTCTGTCTCGCTTTCAAGTCCGCCTCGTTGCCTTCTCTCAACAGATTTTTGGACGATAGTTGTCCTTTATTACTCGGCCAGTTTGTGAATTGCTGTGCCCCTGAGCTCCATTTTTCAACTCGTTTTTTTGTGAGCTAACCGCAAGTCCAAAATTTTGTTTCAGGATGTATGCTGGTTCCCGGTGGGGGGCTGAGACTTTGGTTAATTCTTCTTCCTGCCGGGAAATTACAGTGTTATGTGTCCATCCAAATGCCTAACAGCTACTCTCTCATTGGTTCTCTCTTTTCCGTTACATACTCTGACAAATTGGCAACCTGTGCGAACCAGGAGGTTAAAGGGGCTCTCTCACCAAGTTGGGAGGTTGATAGCAAAGCAGATGGAAAGTCCAACCCGAGCACCAGATAGGGACTATTCGTTGAGTTTTAGAAACCTTTCGTATTCACAGTGTGTCCGTTCTCTAGGTTTCCCGTACATGTTATAGCTGTAGTAATATTCCCTTCAACCTGGAGAGTTGGGACTCATGGAATTGGTGCCAGGCATTTGTGCTTTAAAGGGTCTGCATTTGCTCACCCAATCTCACCAATCGTCTCAGTCCCAAGTGTCCCTCCTTATGCCACATCCAGCTGTCATTGTAGATAGGGTCATTCCAGGTTTCATCAGAGACCCTGAAGGAATTGTAAAGAATTTCCCAGTTTATTTGTTTTGTTTTTGAAATTCCTTTTTATAGTGGGTTTGATCTGATTCTCGCTGCCATGTTTATGCCAATCTAGGTACACTTGATTCCCTTACGGAGACATATCAATACATAGGTTTTAAAATTCTTACTAGTCAGATATATTCCTCTGCGGGAAATATGGGGTTTTGAGTCCCTTTCACTGAGGAAGGTGTAGGTCTTGTCTATTCCATAGTTGGTTTTTGGAACGGTACCTGTGCTTATATCAAACTCTGGTTTTATGCATCACCCCACCTCTCCTTCCCCCTTAAGCAGGCATAAGAGTGTTTTCTAAATGTGAGACACTGTTCTCTTTCCTAAGTCAGTTCAAGTGTAGCCATGTTTACAGGTTCTTCATAAGTGATATCTTATGATCAGTTTCTTTTTCTGTGTGACTTATTTCACTTAGAATCATCGTACCTGAATCCACCCATTTTGCTGGTACTGGTCTTATGACATTGATTTCATGGCTGATGGATATTCCATCGTACGTAAGTACCACAATTTTTTGAACCATTTTTATATTTCCTGGGATATTTAAGGTGTAGCCAAGTTGAGGTCCTTGTAAGCAGTGCAGCCCTAAATTTTGGGGTGGCTCTGTCTTATTGATTTTCGGTTTACCCAAGGTATATTCCCTAGACTGGAAGTGCCCTTGGCTCTGTAGCTCTGTTGTTTACTTGTTTTAGGGAACACAATGTACTCCTCCAGAGAGGCAGTTGGCAATTTACATCCCGCCCATCAGCATAACAAGGCTCCCTGTTCTCCAGGGCCTGTCTTGCCTTTCTGGTTTTTACACATTTTGTGGATGTCCCATTTGACTGGTGGGAAGTGATACTTCTTTGTAGTGCAGATTTGCATTGCCCGCTTGCTTGCTTGGCCAAAAAGGGCGTATGCGTTTTCTCCTGAATATATTCAGGAGAAAACGCATACGCCCTTTTTGGCCAAGTGCATTATTGTCGAAGTTGTGCCCCTCTTCCTGTGCTTCAAAGGCGATTCCAACGTACCTCTTGAAATCTGTTTCCTGCTATTCTGCCTGCCTTTCAAATCCGCCTGGTTTCCTTCCCTCAACAGATTTTTGGACGAGAGTTGTCCTTTATTAATCTGCCAGTTTTTGAATTGCTGTGCCCCTGAGCTCCATTTTTCAACTCGTTTTTTGTGAGCTGAACGCAAGTCCAAAATTTTGGTTCAGGACCTATACTGGTTCCCGGTGGGTGGCTGAGACTGTTGTTAATTTTTCTTCCTGCCTGGAAATTAGAGTGACATGTGCCCGTCCAAATGCCTAACAGCTACTCTCTCATTGGTTCTCCCTCTTCCCTTTCATCCTCTGCCAAATTGGCAACCTGTGCGAACCAGGAGGTTAAAGGGGCTGTCTCTTCAAGTTGGGAGACTGATAATAAAGCAGTTGGAAAGTCAAACCGGTGCACCAGGAGAGGGTCTATTCTTTGAGTTTTAGAAACCTTTTGTATTCACAGTGTGTCCGTTCTCTAGGTTTCCCGTACATGTTATAGCTGTAGTAATAGTTCCTTCAACCCGGAGAGTTGGGACCCATGGAATGGGTGCCACATATTATTATTTTAAAGTGTCTGCATTTGCTCACCCAATCTCACCAATCCCCTCAGTCCCAAGTGTCCAGCCTTATGCCACATCCAGCTGTCGTTGTTGATAGCGTCATTCCAGGTTTCCTCAGAGACCCTGAAGGAATTGTAAAGAATTTCCCTGTTTTTTGTTTTGTTTTTGAATTTCCTTTTTATCGTGGGTTTGAGCTGATTCTCGCTGCCATGTTTATGCCAGTCTAGACACACTTGATTCCCTTACAGAGACATATCAATACATAGGTTTTAAGATTCTTACTAGTAAGATATATTCCGCTGCGGGAAATATGGGGTTTTGAGTCCCGTTCACAGAGGAAGTAGTAGGTCTTGTCTATTCTGTATTTGGATTATGGAACCGTACCTGTGATAATATCAAATTCTGGTTTTATTCATCACCCCACTTCTGCTTTCCCCTTAAGCATGCATAAGAGTGTTTTCTATATATGAGACTCTGTTCCCTTTCCTTATTCATTCCATGTGTAGCCATGTTTATATAACCTTCATAAGTGATATCTTATGATAAGTTTCTTTTTCTGTGTGATTTTTTCATTTAGAATCATCGTACATGAATCCCGTCATTATGCTGCTACTGGCCTTATGACATTGACTTCATGGCTGAGGGATATTCCATCATACGTATGTAGCACAATTTCTTTACCATTTTTGTCTTTTCTGGGATATATAAGGTGCCCCGAAGTCGAGGTTCTTGTAAGCAGTGCTGCAATAAATTTTGGGGTGGCTGTGTCTTATTGATTTTCAATTTTCCCAAGGTATATTCCCGTGACTGGAAGTGCCTTACGTTGTGAAGCACTGTTATTTACTTCTTTTTGGGAACACAATGCACTCCTCCAGATTGGCTGTTGGCAATTTACATCCCACCCATCTGCATAACAAGGCTCCCTCTTCTCCAGATCCTGTCTCGCCTTTCTTGTTTTTACACATTTTACGGATGTCCCTTTTGACCGGTTGGAAGTGATACTTCTTTGTAGTGCAGATTTGCATTGAGCGGTTGCTTGATTGGCCAAAATGGGCGCATGCGTTTTCTCCTGAATATATTCATTAGAAAACGCATGCGCCCTTTATGGACAATTCCATAATTGGCGAAGTTGTGATGCTTTCCCTCTGTTTAAAGTCGATTCCAATGTACTTCTGGAAATCTGTTTCATGCACTTCTGCCTCATTTTCAAGTCCGCCTCATGGCTTTCCCCTTACAGATTTTTGGAAGAGAGTAGTCCTTTATAACTCTGCAAGTTAGTGAATTGCTGTGCCCCTGAGCTCCATTTTTCAACTCGCATTTTTGTGAGCTGACCGCCAATCCACAATTTTGCTTCAGGACCTATACTGGTTGCATTGGGGAGGCTGGCTCAGAGTTTGTTAATTCTTCTTCGTGACGGGAATTTAGAGTGACATGTGGCCATCCAAATGCCTACAGCTACTCTCTAATTGTTTCTCCCTCTTCCCTTATATCCTCTGCAAAACGTGCCAACTGTGCGAACCAGGAGGTTAAAGGTACTGACTCTCCAATTTGGGAGATTGATACTAAAGCAGTTGGAATGTCAAACTGGTGCACAAGGAGAGAAAAAAATTAGTAGAGTTTTAGAAACCTTTCACCATCAGATGGTGTCCATTCTCTAGGTTTCCCATACATGTTATAACTGTAGTGATATTCCCTTCTACCTGGAGAGTTGGGACCCATGGAATGGGTGCCAGGTATTATTGCTTTAAACGGTCTGCATTTTCTCACCCAATCTCACCAATCCTCTCAGTCCCAAGTGACCAGCCTTATGCCACATCCAGCTGTCGTTGTAGATAGGGTCATTCTAAGTTTCATCAGAACCCCTGAAGGTATTGTGTAAGAATTTCACTGTTTATTTGTTTTGTTTTGAAATTCATTTTTATAGTGGGTTTGAGCTGATTCTCACTGCCGTGTTTATGTCGTTCTAGACACACTTGCTTACCTTATGGAGACATATCAATACATAGGTTTTAAGATTCTTAATAGTCAGATATACTACTCTGTGGGGAATAGGGGTGTTGAGCCCCATTCAGTGAGGAAAGAGTTGGTCTTGTCTATTCTGTGTTTGGATTATGCAACCGTACCTGTGCTAATATCAAACTCTGGTTTTATGCATCACCCCACCTCTCCTTTCCTCTTGAGCAGGCATAAGAGTGTTTTCTAAATGTGAGACTCTTCTCTTTCCTAATTCAGTTCATGTGTAGCCATGTTTACAAGACCTTCATAAGTGATATCTTATAATAAGTTTCTTTTTCTGTGTGACTTATTTCAGTTAGAATCATCGTACATGAGTCCATTCATTATGCTGTTACTGGCCTTATGACATTGATTTCATGGGTGAGGGATATTCCATCGTACGTATGTACCACAATTTCTTTACTATTTTTGTCTTTCCTGGGATATTTATGTTGTCCCGAAGTCGAGGTTCTTGTAAGCAGTGCTGCCCTATATTTTGGGTTGGCTGTGTCTTATTGATTTTCAATTTTCCCAAGGTATATTCCCATGACTGGAAGTGCCTTAGGTTGTGAAGGTCTGTTTTTTAATTCTTTTAGGGAACACAATGCACTCCTCCAGAGTGGCTGTTGGCAATCTACATCCCACCCATCAGCATAACAAGGCTCCCTGTTCTCCAGAGCCCCTCTTGCCTTTCTGGTTTTTACACATTTTACGGATATCCCTTTTGACTGGTGGGAAGTGATACTTCTTTGTAGTGCAGATTTGCATTGTGCGGTTGCTTGGTTGGCCAAAATGGGTGTATGCGTTTTCTCCTGAATGTATTCAGGAGAAAACGCATGTGCCCTTTATGGACAATTCCATAATTGTCGAAGTTGTGATGCTTTTCCTGTGTTTAAAGGTGATTCCAATGTACTTCTGGAAATCTGTTTCGTGCAAATCTCCCTAATTTTCAAATCCGCCTCATGGCTTTTCCTCAACAGATTTTTGGAAGAGAGTAGTCCTGTATAACTCTGCAAGTTAGTGACTTGCTGTGCCCCTGAGCTCCATTTTTCAACTTGTGTTTTTGTGAGCTGACCGCAAACCCACAATTTTGCTTCAGGACCTATACTAGTTATGGGGGTGGGGCAGGCTGAGAGTTTGGTTAATTCTTCTTCGTGACGGGAAATTAGAGTGACATGTGGCCGTCCAAATGCCTACAGCTACTCTCTCATTGGTTCTCCCTCTTCCCTTATATCTTCTGCACAATGTGCCAACTGTGCGAACCAGGAGGTTATAGGGGCTGACTCTCCAAGTTGGGAGATTGATATTAAAGCAGTTGGAATGTCAAGCTGGAGCACATAGAGAGAAAAAAATTAGTAGAGTTTTAGAAACCTTTCACCATCAGAGGGTGTCCATTCTCTAGGTTTCTCATACATGTTATAACTGTAGTGATATTCCCTTCTACCTGGAGAGTTGGGAACCATGGAATCAGTGGCAGGCATTATTGCTTTAAAGCGTCTGCATTTTCACACCCAATCTCACCAATCCTCTCAGTCCCAAGTGAACAGCCTTATGCCACATCCAGCTGTTGTTGTAGATAGGGTCATTCCAAGTTTCATCAGAACCCCTGAAGGTATTGTGTAAGAATTTCACTGTTTCTTTGTTTTGTTTTGAAATTCCTTTTTATAGTGGGTTTGAGCTGATTCTCACTGCCGTGTTTATGTCATTCTAGACACACTTGGTTCCCTTATGGAGACATATCAATACATAGGTTTTAAGATCCTTACTAGTCAGATATATTTCTCTTTGGGGAATAGGGGTGTTGAGTCCCATTCACTGAGGAAGGAGTCGGGCTTGTCTCTTCTGTATTTGGATTATGGAACGGTACCTGTGTTAATATCAAACTCTGGTTTTGTGTGTCTCCCCACCTCTTCCACCTTAAGCAAGCATAAGAGTGTTTTCTAAATCTGAGACTCTGTTCTCTTTCCTAATTCAGTTCATATGTAGCCAGGTTTACATTCCCTTCATAAGTGATATCTTATATCAGAATGCCCTTGTCATAATAATGCTCCATGACCCCTGTCATCACAATGCTCCATTCCCTGGTTATCACAATGCTCCATGTCCCTTGTCAAAACAATTCTCCACGTACTTGTCATCACAATGCTACATGACACTTCTCATCACAAAGTTACATGCTCGTTTCATCACAATTCTCCATGCATTCGTCATTGCAATGTTCCATGACCCCTGTCATAGCAAGCTCCAAGTGTTTGTCATCACAATGCTTCACGACTTTATCATCAAAATTCTCAATGGCACTTTTCATCACAATGTTCCGTACCCTTGTCATCACAATGCTCCATGCCCTTGTCATCACAATGCTCCATGACCCCTGTCATCACAATGCTCCCTGACACCTGTCATCACAATGCTTCATGCCCCTTGTCATTACAGTGCTCCATGATGCTCATCATCACAATTACCCAAGGTCTTCTCATCACAATGCTCCACGGTTTTGCCATCACAATGCTCCATGCCCTGGTCACCTCAAAGCTCAATGTCCCTTGTCCTCACAATTCTCCACATCCTTGTCATCACAATGCTCCATGGCCCTTCTCATCACAATGTTATATGCTCTTGTCATAACAATACTCCATGCATTTGTCATCGCAATGCTCCATGTCCCCTGTCATAGGAAGCTCCATGCGCTTGTCATCACAATGTTTCACGACATGGACATTAAAATTATCAATGGCCCTTGTCATCTCAATGCTCCATGCACTTATCATCACAATGCTCCTTTACCTTTGTCACAACAATCCTCCATGACACTTGGCATCACAATGCTCCGTGCTATTGTCATCACAATGGAACATGACATATGTCATCACAATGCTCCCTGACACCTGTCTTCACAATACTCCATGACCTTGTCATCACAATGCTCCATGCCCTTGTCATCACAATGTGCCATGCCCACTGTCATCAAAATAATCCATGAAATTTGTCAGACCAAAGCTCCATGCCACCTTTCATCACAATGCTCCATGAACCCTGTCATCACAATGCACCATGCCCATCATCATAATGCTTCATGCTCTTGTCATCACAATGAAATCAAAATGCTCCATGACCTCTGTCATCACAATGCTCCAAACCCTTGTGATCACAATGTACCATAACACTTGTCATCACAATACCCCATGACGCTACTCATCACAATTATCCATGGACTTCTCATCACAATGCACCATGACATTTGTCATCACAATGCGCAATACACATGTCATCACAATGCTCCCTGACTCTTGCCATCAGTATGCTCCCTGAACCCTTTCATGACAAGGCTCCATGCCTTTTTCATCACAATGATCCATGCCATTTTCATCACAATGCTCCAAGACCCCTGTAATCACAAAGCTCCATGCCCTTGTCATCACAAAGCTCCATGATGCATGTCATCAGAATGCTCCATGGCCTTCTCATCACAATGCTCCATGTCCTTGTCATCACAATGCTCCAAGACCCCTGTAATCACAATGGTCCATGCCCCTTTTCATCAGAATGCTCCATGAGACTTGTCATCACAAGGCTCCATGGTCTTCTCATCACAATGCTCCAGGACATTGTCATCAAAATGCCCCATTCCCTTATCATCACAATGCTCCATGACCCCTGTCATCACAATACTCCATGAACATTTTCAGCCCAATGCTCCATGACCTTCTCATCACAATGCTCCATGACCAATATCATCACAATTCTCCATGACCACAGTCATCACAACGCTCAATATCACCTGACAACACAATGATCCGGGACTCTTGTCATCACAATGCTCCATTCCCTAGTCATCACAATGCTCCATGACGCCTGTCATCACAATACTCCATGAACATTTTCAGCCCAATGCTCCATGACACTTGTCATCACAATGATGCATGCCCTTGTCATCCCAATGCTCCATGACCCCTGTAATCACAATGCTCCGTGACACTTGTCATCACAGTGCTCCATGACACCTGTCATCACAATGCTCCATGCCTTTGTCAGCAAAATGCTACATGACCTTGTCATTACAATGTTCTATGCACTTGTCATCACAATACTCCATTACCATTGCCATCACAATCCTCCATGAACCTTGGGATCACATTGCTCCATGTCCTTGTCATCACAATGCTCCATGCTCCTTGAAATCAAAATGATCCATGGCCTCTGTCATCACAATGCTCCAATCCCTTGTGATCACAATGTTCCATAACACTTGTCATCACAATGCTCCATGATGCCTGTCATCACAATACTCCATGCCCTTTTCATCACAATGCTCCATGACCTTTGTCATCACAATTCTCGATACACTTGTCATCACAATGCTCCCTGACACTTGTCGTCAGAATGCTCCTTGAACCCTGTCACAAAAAGGCTCCATGCCTTTTTCATCAAAATGCACCATGCCATTTTCAACACAATGCTCCATGCCATTGTCATCAAAATACTCCACAAGCTTGTCATCAGAATGCTCCATGTCCCTTGTCATCACAATTTTCCATGCACTTGTCAGCACAATGCTCCCTGACCCTTGTCATCACAATGCTCCAAGCCATTGTCATCACAATGCTCCATTACCTTTGTCATCAGAATCCTCCATGACACTTGGCATCACAATGCTCCATGGCATTGTCATCACAATGGGCCATTTCATATGTCATCACAATGCTCCCTGACACCTGTCTTCACAATAATGAATGACCTGGTCATCACAATGCTCCATGCCCTTGTCATCACAATGCGCCATTCCAACTGTCATCGCAATAAGCCATGAAACTTATTAGACCAATGCTCCATGCCCTTGTCATCACAATGCCCCATGCCCTTGTTATCACAATGTTCCATGACCCCTGTCATCACAATGCTCCGTGACTCCAGTCATCACAAGGCTTCATGACCTTTGTCATCACAGTGGTCCATGCCCTTGTCATCAACAGTCTCTGTGACCTTTTTAACCACAATGCTTCATGAACTTTTCATCACAATGCCCTTTGACCCTTGTCATCACAATGCTCTATGCCTTTCTCAGCACAATGCTCCATGACCTTTGTCATCACAATGCTCCATGCGCTTGTCAGCACAATGCTCCATGACCCATGTCATCACAATGCACCATGCGCTTGTCGTCACAGTGCTCCACAATCTTGTCATCACAATGCTCCATAAACCTTGTCATCACAATGCTCCATGCACTTCAAATCAAAATGCTCTCTCACCACTGATATCACAATGGTACATCACTATTCATCACAATACTCCCTCAACCCTGTCATCACAATGTTCCATGACTCCTGTCATCACAATGCTACATGCACTTATCATCACAATGTTTGATGATCCCTGACATCACAATGTTCCATAACCCCTGTCATCAAACTGCTCCATGACCCTTTTCATCAAAATGCTCCATGACCCCTAACATCACAATGTTACATAACGCCTCTCATCAAAATGTTCCATGACGCTTTTCATCAAATTGGTCCATGACAATATCATCACAATGCTCCCTACCCTTCTCATCACAATGCACCACGCCCTTGTCATCAAAATGCTCCATGACCTTTGTCATCACAAAGCTCCATGACCCTTGGCATCACAATGCTCCATGCCATTGTCATCACAATACTCCATGAAACCTCTCATCACATTGTTCCATGCAATTGTCATCAAAAAGCTCCATGGTGCTTGTCATCACACTGCTCGATGCCCTTCTCATCACAATGCTGCATGCCCTTGTCATTACAATCCTCCATGACCCATGTATCACTGTGTTCCGTGCCCTTGTCATCACAATGCTCCATGCCCACTCTCATCACAATAATCCATGAAACTTTTCAGACAAATGTTCCATGCCCTTGTCATCACAATGCTCCATTACACCTGTCATAACAATGCTCCATGACCCCTGCCATCAAAACGTTCCACGGCCTTGTCATCACAAGGCTCCATGACCCTTGTCATCACAATGCTCCAAGACCCCTGTAATCACAGTGCTACATGCCCTTGTCATCACAAAGCTCCATGATGCATGTCATCAGAATGCTCCATGCCCTTGTCATCACAATGCTCCATTACCCCTGTGATAACAATGCTCCATGACCCCTGCCATCACGATGTTCCATGGCCTTGTCATCACAAGGCTCCATGACCCTTCTCATCACAATGCTCCAAGACACCTGTAATCACAATGCTCCATGTCCCTTTTTATCTCAATGATCCATGAACCCTGTCATCACAATGCACCATGCCCATCATCATAATGCTTCAGGCTATTGTCATCACAATGAAATCAAAATGCTCCATGACCTCTGTCATAACACTGCTCCAAACCCTTGTGATCACAATATTCCATAACACTTGTCATCACAATGCCCCATGACGCTCGTCATCACAATTATCTATGGTCTTCTCTTCACAATGCTCCATGACCTTTGTCATCACAATGCTCAATACACTTGTCATCAAAATGCTCCCTGACACTTGTTCTCTGTATGCTCCTTGAACCCTGTCATGACAAGGCTCCATGCCTTTTTCATCACAATGATCCATGCCTTTTTCATCACAATGCTCCAAGACGCCTGTAATTACAATGCTCCATGCCCTTGTCATCACAAAGCTCAATGACGCATGTCATCAGACTGCTCCTTGGCCTTCTCATCACAATGCTCCATGCCCTTGACATCACAATTTTCCAAGACACTCTAATCACAATACTCCATGCCCCTTTTCATCAGTATGCTCCAGGAGACTTGTCTCACAAGGCTCCATGGTTTTCTCATCACAATGCTCCAGCACCTTGTCATCACAATGCTTCACGACCTTGTCATGAAAATTTTCAATGGCCCTTGTCATCATAATGCTCCAAGCCCTAGTCATCACAATGCTCCATTATATTTGTCATCACAATCCTCCATTACATTTGGCATCACAATGCTCCATTCCATTGTCATCGCAATGGACCATGACATATGTCATCACAATGCTCCCTGACACCTGTCTTCACAATACTCCATGACCTTCTCATCACAATGCCCCATGCCCTTGTCATCACAATGCCCCATGCCCACTGTCATCACAATAATCTATTAAACTTGTCAGACCAATGCTCCATGCCCCTGTCATCACAATGCTCCATGCCCTTGTCATCACAATGCTCCACGACCCTTGTCATCACAATGCTCTGTGACTCCAGTCATCACAATGCTTCATAACATTTGTCATCACAGTGGTCCATGCCCACATCATCACAAGGCTCTGTGACCTTTGTAACCACAATACTCCATGAACTTTTCATCACAATGCTCCGTGACCCTTGTCATCACAATGCTCCATGCCTTTGTCAGAACAATGCTCCATGACCCTAGTCATCACAATGTGCCACGTGATTTTCATCACAACCGTCCACAACCTTGTCATCGTAATGCTCCATAAACCTTGTAATCACAATGCTCCATGCACTTCTCATCAAAATGCTCTCTCAACAGAGATATCACAATGTTCCATCACTAGTCATCACAATACTCCCTCACCCCTGTAATCACAATGTTCCATGACCCCTGTCATCACAATGCTACATCCCCTTATCATCACAATGTTCCATGACCCCTGACATCACAATGTTCCATAACCCCTGTCATCAAAATGCTCCATGACCCTTTTCATCCCAAAGCTCCATGACCCCTGACATCACAATGTTCTATAACCCCTGTCATCAAAATGTTCCATTACACTTTTCATCAAATTGCTGCATGACCCTGTCATCAAAATGCTCCCTGCCCTTCTCATCACAATGCACCACGCCCTTGACATCAAAATGCTCCATGACTTTTGTCATCACAAAGCTCCATAACCCTTGGAATCACAATGTTCCATGAAACCTCTCATCACATTGTTCCCTGCCCTTGTCATCACAAAGCTCCATGACGCTTGTCAAAACAATGTTCGATGCCCTTCTCATCACAATGCTCCATGCCCTTGTCATTACAATCCTCCATGACCCATGGATCACAGTGTTCCGTGACCTTGTCATCACAATGCTCCATGCCCACTCTCATCACAATAATCCATGAAACTTTTCAGACCAATGCTCCATGCCCTTCTCATCACAATGCTCCATTACCCCTGTCATAACAATGCTCCATGACCCTTGCCATCACAATGTTCCACACCATTGTCATCACAAGGCTCCATGACCCTTGTCATCACAATGCTCCAAGACCCCTGTCATCACAATGCTCCATACCCCTTGTCATTACAGTGTTCCATGACGCTCGTCATCAAAATTATCCATGGTCTTCTCATCACAATGCTCCACGGTCTTGCCATCACAATGCTCCATGCCTTGGTCATCACGATGCTCCATGTCCTCAGTCATCACAATGCTCCATGACCCCTGTCATCACAATGCTCCATACCCCTTGTCATTACAGTGCTCCATGACGCTCGTCATCACAATTATCCATGGTCTTCTCATCACAGTGCTCCACGGTCTTGCCATCACAATGCTCCATGCCCTGGTCATCACAATGCTCCATGTCCCCTGTCATCACAATTCTCCACGTTCTTGGCATCACTATGCTCCATGATACTTCTCATCACAGTGTTACACGTTTTGTCATCACAATTCTCTATGCACTTGTCATCGCAATGCTCCATGACCCCTGTTACAGCAAGCTCCATGTGATTGTCATCACAATGCTTCATGAACATGTCATCAAAATTCTCAATGGCCCTTGTTATAACAATGCGCCATGACCCTTGTCATCACAATGCTCCAAGCCCTTGTCATCAAACTGCTCCATTACCTTTGTCATCACAATCCTCCATGACACTTGGCATCACAATGCTACATTCCATTGTCATTGCAATAGACCATGACATATGTCATCACAATGCTCCCTGACACCCTTCTTCACAATACTCCATGACCTTCTCATCACAATGCTCCATGCCCTTGTCATCACAATGCGCCATGCCCACTGTCATCACAATAATCCCTGAAACTTGTCAAACCAATGCAACATGCCCCTGTCATCACAATGCTCCATGCCCTTTCATCACAATGCTCTATGACCCCTGTCATCACAATGCTCCGTGACTCCAGTTATCACAATGCTTCATGACCTTTGCCATCACAATGGTCCATGCCCTCGTCATCACAAGGCTCTGTAACTTTTGTGACCACAACACTCCATGAACATTTCATCACAATGCTCGGTGACCCTTGTCATCACAATGCTCCATGCCTTTGTCAGCACATTACTCCATGACACATGGCATCAAATGTGCCATGCGCTTGTCATCACAATGCTCCACATCGTTGTCATCACAATGCTCCATTAACCTTGTCATCACAATGCTCCATGCGTTTGTCAGCACAATGTTCCATGACCCATGTCATCACAATGTGCCCTGCGTTTCTCATCACAATGCTCCACAGCCTTGTCATCACAATGCTCCATGCACCTCTCATCAAAATGCTCTCTCACCACTGATATCACAATGTTCCATCACTAGTCAACACAATACTCCCTCCACCCTGTCATCCCAATGTTCCATGACCCTTGTCACAACAATGCTACATGCTCTTATCATCACAATGCTCCATGACCCCTGACATCACAATGTTCCATAACCCCTGTCATCACAATGCTCCATGACCCTTTTCATCACAATGCTCCATGACCCCTAACATCACAATGTTCCATAAACACTGTCATCAAAATGTTCCATGACCCTTTTCTTCCAATTGCTCCATGACCCTGTCATCACAATTCTCCCTGCCATTCTCATCACAATGCACCACGACCTTGTCATCAAAATGCTCCATGGCCTATGTCATCACAAAGCTCCATGACCCTTGGAATCACAATGCTCCATGCCATTGTCATCACAAAGCTCCATGAAACCTCTCATCACATTGCTCCATGCCGTTGTCATCACAAAGCTCCATGACGCTTGTCATCACAATGCTCCATGCCCTTGTCATTGCAATCCTCCATGACACATGTATCACTGTGTTCCGTGCCCTTGTCATCACAATGCTCCATGCTCACTCTCATCACAATAATCCATGAAACTTTTCAGACCAATGCTCCATGCCCTTGTCATCACAATGCTCCCTTACACCTGTCATAACAATGCTCCATGACCCCTGCCATCACAATGTTCTACGGCCTTGTCAACACAAGACTCCATGGCCCTTGTCATCACAATGCTCCAAGACCCCTGTAATCACAATGCTCCATGCCCATGTCATCACAAAGCTCCCTGATGCATGTCATCAGAATGCTCCATGGCCTTCTCATCACAATACTCCATGCCCTTGTCATCACAATGCTCCAAGACCCTTGTTATTACATTGATCCATGACTCTTTTCATCTCAATGCTCCATGAACCCTGTCATCACAATGCACCATGCCCATCATCATAATGCTTCATGCTATTGTCATCACAAGGAAATCAAAATTCTCCATGACCTCTCTCATCACAATGCTCCAAACCCTTGTGATCACAATGTTCCATAACACTTGTCATCACAACGCCCCATGACGCTGGTCATCACAATTATCCATGGACTTCTCATCACAATGCTCCATGACCTTTGTCATCACAATTCTCAATACACTTGTCATCACAATGCTCCCTGACACTTGTCATCAGTATGCTCATTGAACCCTGTCATGACAAGTCTCCATGCCTTTTTCATCACAATGATCCATGCCCTTTTCATCACAATGCTTCATGCCATTGTCATCACAATACTCCACAAGCTTGTCATCAGAATGCTCCGTGACCTTTGTCATCTCAATGATCCATGACCCCTGTCATCACAATGCTCCATGACACCTGTCATCACAATGCTCCATGCCCCTTGTCATTACAGTGCTCCATGATGTTCGTCATCACAATTATCCATGGTCTTCTCATCACAGTGCTCCACGGTCTTGCCATCACAATGCTCCATGCCCTGGTCATCACAATGCTCCATGTCCCCAGTCATCACAATGTTCCATGACCCCTGTCATCACAATGCTCCATACTGCTTGTCATTACAGTGCTCCATGACACTCGTAATCACAATTGGCCATGGTCTTCTCATCACAATGCTCCACGCCCTTGTCATCAAAATGCTCCATGACACTTGTCATCACAATGCTCCATGACCACTGTCATAACAATGCTCCATGACCCCTGTCATCACAAGGCTCCATACCACTTGTCATTACAGTGCTCCATGACGCTCCTCATCACAATTAATCATGGTCTTCTCATCACAATGCTCCACTTTTTTGCCATCACAGTGCTCCATGCCTTGGGCATCACAATGCTCCATGTCCCCGGTCATCACAATGCTCCATGACCACTGTCATCACAATGCTCTATACCCCTTGTCATTACAGTGCTCCATGACCCTCGTCATCACAATTATCCATGGTCTTCTCATCACAATGCTCCACGATCTTGCCATCGCAATGCTCCATGCCCTGGTCATCACAATGCTCCATGTCCCCTGTCATCACAATTGTCCACGATCTTGGCATCACTATGCTCCATGACACTTCTCATCACAGTGTTACATGCTTTGTCATCACAATTCTCTATGCACTTGTCATCGCAATGCTCCATGACCCCATCATAGCAAGCTCCATGTGCTTGTCATCACAATACTCCATGCCCTTGTCGTCACAATTCTCCATGACCTTTGTCATCACAATGCTCCTTGACACTTGTCGTCAGAATGCTCCCTGAAAACTGTCTTGAAAAGGCTCCATGTCTTTTTCATCACAATGCCCCATGCCATTTTCATCAAAATGCTCCATGTCATTGTCATCAAAATACTCCACAAGCTTGTCATCAGAATGCTCCATGAACCTTGTCATCACAATGCTCCATGACCCCTGTCATCACAATGTTCCATACCCCTTGTCATTACAGTGCTCCATGACGCTCATCATCACAATTATCCATGGTCTTCTCATCACAATGCTCCACGGTCTTGCCATCACCATACTCCATGCCCTGGTCATCACAATGCTCCATGACCCCTGTCATCTCAATTCTCCACGTTCTTGGCATCACTGTGCTCCATGATGCTTTTCATCACAGTGTTACATGTTTTGTCATCACAATTCTCTATGCACTTGTCATCGCAATGCTCCATGATCCCTGTCACAGCAAGCTCCATGTGATTGTCATCACAATGCTTCATGAACATGTCATCAAAATTCTCAATGGCCCTTGTTATCACAATGCTCCATGACCCTTGTCATCACAATGCACCAAGCACTTGTCATCAAAATGCTCCATTACCTTTGTCATCACAATCCTCCATGACACTTGGCATCACAATGCTCCATTCCATTGTCATCGCAATGGACCACAACATATGTCATCACAATGCTCCCTGACACCCTTCTTCACAATACTCCATGACCTTCTCATCACAATGTTCCATAACCCCTGTCATCACAATGCTCCCTGCCCTTCACAACAGAATGCACCACACCCTTGTCATCAAAATGCTCCATGACCTTTGTCATCACAAAGTTCAATGACCCTTGTCATCACAATGCTGCATGCCATTGTCATCACAATGCTCCATGAACCCTCTCATCACATTGTTCCATGCCCTTGTCGTCACAGGCTCCATGGTGCTTTTCATCACAATGCTCGATGCCATTCTTATCACAATGCTCCATGCGCTTGTCATTACAATCCTCCATGACCCATGTATCACAGTGTTCCATGCCCTTGTAATCACAGTGCTCCTTGCCCCCTCTCATCACAATAATCCATGAAACTTTTCAGACAAATGTTCCATGCCCTTCTCATCACAATGCTCCATTACCCCTGTCATAACAATGTTCCATGACCCCTGCCATCACAATGTTCCACAGCCTTGTCATCACAAGGCTCCATGACCCTTGTCATCACAATGCACTAAGACCCCTGTAATCACAATGCTCCATGCCCTTGTCATCACAAAGCTCCATGACGCATGTCAACAGAATGCTCCATGGCCTTCTCATTCACGATGTTCCATGCCTTTGTCATCACAATGCTCCAAGACTCCTGTAATCGCAATGCTCCATGCCCCTTTTCATCTCAATGCTCCATGAACCCTGTCATCACAATGCACCATGCCCATCATCATAATTCTTCAGGCTATTGTCATCACAATGAAACCAAAATGCTCCATGACCTCTGTCATCAAAATGCTCCAAATCCTTGTGATCAAAATGTTCCATAACACTTATCATCACAACGCCCCATGACGCTCGTCATCACAATTATCCATGGTCTTCTCATCACAATGCTCCATGACCTTTGTCATCACAATACTCAATACCCTTGTCATCACAATGCTCCCTGACACTTGTTGTCAGTTTGCTCCTTGAACCCTGTCATGACAAGGCTCCATGCCTTTTTCATCACAATGATCCATGCCCTTTTCATCACAGTGCTCCAAGACCACTGTAATCACAATGCTCCATGCCCTTGTCATCACAAAGCTCCATGATGCATGTCATCAGAACGCTCCATAGCCTTCTCATCCCAATGCTCCATCCCCTTGTCATCACAATGCTACAAGACCCCTGTAATCACAATGCTCCATGGCACTTTTCATCAGAATGCTCCATGAGACTTGTCATCACAAGGCTCCATGGTCTTCTCATCACAGTGCTCCAGTACCTTGTCATCACAATGCTCCATGACCCCTGTCATCACAGTACTCCATGGACATTTTCAGCCCAATGCTCCATGACCTTCTCATCACAATGCGCCATGACCCCTGTCATCACAATGCTCCATGACCACTGTCATCACAACGCTCCATGAACCCTGACAACACAATGATCCGGGACTCTTGTCATTAAAATGCTCCATGACCATTGTCATCACAATGATCCATGCGCTTGTCATCCCAATGCTCCATGACCCCTGTAATCACTATGCTCCGTGATGCTTGTCATCTCAGTGCTCCATGAACCTTGTCATCATAATGCTCCTTGCCTTTGTCAACAAAATGGTACATAATCTTGTCATCACAATTCTCCATGCGCTTGTCAACACAATCCTCCATGACCATTGTGATCACATTGCTTAATGCCCTTGCCATCTCTCTCTTACCTTTCTGGTTTTTACAGATATTCGGATGTCCGTTTTGAGCGGTGGTAAGTGACAATTCTTTGTAGTGTGGATTTGTATTGCGCGCTTGCTTGATTGGCCAAAAAGGGCGTATGCGTTTTCTTCTGAATATATTCAGGAGAAAAGGCATACGCCCTTTTTGGCCAAGTGCATCTCTGTCCAAGTTGGGATGCTTTTCCTGTGCTTTAAAGGCGATTCCAATTTACCTCTTGAAATTTGTTTTGTGCAATTCTGCCTCATTTTCAAGGCCGCTTCATTTCCTTCCCTCAACAGATTTTTGGAAGAGAGTAGTCCTTTATAAATCTGAAGGTTTGTGAATTGCTGTGCCCCTGAGCTCCAATTTTCAAATCCCATCTTTGTGAGCTGGCCGCAAATCCACAATTTTGCTTCAGGACCTATACTGGTTCCAGGGGTGGCTATATTGGTTCCCTGTGTGTGGCTGAGGCTTTGGTTAATTCTTCTTCCTGCCGGGAAATTAGAGTGACATGTGCCCGTCCAAATGCCTACATCTACTCTCTGATTGGTTCTCCCTCTTCCCTTTCATCCTCTGCACAATTAGCAAACTGTGCGAACCAGGAGGTTATAGGGGCTGACTCTCCTAAGTTGGGAGATTGATAGTAAAGCAGTTGGAATGCCAAAGTGGAGCACAAGGAGAGGAAAAATTAGGAGAGTTTTAGAAACCTTTCGCCATCACAGGGTGTCCATTTTATAGGTTTCCCATACATGTTATAATTGTAGTGATATTCCCTTCTACCTGGAGATTTGGGACACATGGAATGATGGCATGCATTACTACTTTAAAAGGTCTGCATTTTCTCTCCCAATCTCACCAGTCCTCTCAGTCCCAAGTGTCCAGCCTTATGTCTCATCCAGCTGTCTTTGCAGATAGGGTCATTCCAGGTTTCATCAGAACCCCTGAAGGAATTGTGTAAGAATTTCGCTGTTTTTTGGGGGTTTTTTGAAATTCATTTTTATAATGGGGTTGAGCTGATTTTCACTGACGTGTTTATGCCAGTCTAGACACAATTGATTCCCTTACGGAGACATATCAATACATAGGTTTTAAGATTCTTTGTAGTCAGATATATTCCTCTGTGGGGCATAGGGGTGTTGAGTCCCGTTCACTGAGGAAGGTGTAGGTCTTGTCTATTCTGTATTTGGTTTATGGAATGGTACCTGTGCTAATATCAAACTCTGGTTTTATGCATCACCCCACCTCTCCTTTCCCCTGAAGCAGGCATAAGAGATTTTTGCTAAATGTGAGACTCTGTTCTCTTTCCTAATTCAGTTCATGTGTTGTGATATTGACATTCCCTCTATAAGTGATATCTTATGATAAGATTCTTTTTCTGTGTGACTAATTTCCCTTAAAATCATCATACCTAATTCCACTCATTATGCTGCTACTGGCCTTATATACATTGATTTCACGTCTGAGTGATATTCCGTTGTACAAAATTACCACAAGTTCTTTATGCATTTCTCTTTTTCCTGGGATATTTTAGGTGTACCAAAGTTGAGGTTCTTGTATGCAGAGCAGCCCTAAACTTTGGGGTGCCTGTGTCTTATTGACATTTAGTCTTCCCAAGTTATATGTCCATGAGTTGAAATCCCCTTCCTCTGGGGCTTTGTATTTTAGATGTTTTAAAAACAGCATACACTTCTTCAGAGTGGCTCTTGGATATTTATACCCCACCCATCAGCGTGACTAGGCTCCCTGTTTTCCATGGCCTCTCCTGCATTTCTTGTTTTTACACATTTTTTGGATGGCCTTTCTGAGCAGTGGAAATTGAGACTTCTTTGTTGTGGGGATTTGCATTTCCCTCTTGCTTGGTTGGCCAAAAACTCTGCATGTGTTTTTTTCCTGAAGATATTCACGAAAAAACGCATACACCCTTTTGCCCAACCACATCATTTTAGAAATTCTGCTGCTTTTCATATGCTTTAAATGTGAGTACAAGCTACCTTTTGAAATCTGTTTCCTGCAATTCTGCCTCTCATTCAGATCCTCTTCGTTACCTTACCTGAATATATTTTTGGACATTGGTTATCATTTATATCTTTGCAGGTCTTGGAATTGTCTGCTCCTGAGCTCCATTTTGCAACTCGCTTTTTTTGTGAGCTGACCGCCAAACCATTGGATTACTTCTGGCCCTATTCTGGTTCTGGGGAGGCAGGCTGAGCCTTTGGTTAGTTCTTCTTCCTAATGGGAAATTAGAGTGGCATGTGCCTGTCAAAACTCCTACAGCTAATCTCTCATTGTTTCCCCCTCTTCCCATTTATCCTCTGCACAAATTGCCAACTGTGTGAAACAGGAGGTTAAAGGTGCTGATTCTCCAAGTGGGGAGATTGTTAGTAATGTGGCTGGAATGGCGAACCCCAGCAGCAGGAGATCAAAAATGAGGTGCATTTTAGACACCTTTCCTGAGCACACGGTGTACATTCATCTCGGTTTCCCAGGCATGTTTTCGCTGTCAGAAGATTCCCTTGAACCTGCAGATTTGGGACCCATGGAATGGGTACCAGGCAGTATTACTTTAAAAGGTCTGCATTTCCTCACCCAGCCTCTCTAACATCTCTTAGCATGCATAGCTTCCAGCCTTATAATCATCCTGCTGTGGGTCTACATGTGTTCAATCCATGTTACATCGTAGCCCTTCAACAAAAGTTGTAAGAATTTTTGTCTGTCTCACTGTTTTTATAAATAGTTTTAAATTTATTTTTATATTGGTTACAGCTGATTTTCAAAGCTCTGTTTTTTGCTGCTGTACATCCACTTGATTCATGTACTGTGAGACAACAATAACTTCTTTTTCAGATGCTTACCAGTCATATGTATTATTTTCCAGTGACTTGAGTGGGCTGAGTGCAGTTCTTTGAGGTACCGTGTAGGCCTTGTCAGTTATTCAATTTGGTACTTGGAATAGTATCTTTGCTAATTTCAACCTCCTGGATAATACCTCACCATTCCCCACCTTTCCCATTTAGCAGCCTTATGTCTATTTTCTACATATTTGACTATGTTTCTGTTTTGTAATTTATTTCATGTGTAGCCATTTTTGATTCCACCTTTAAGTGACATCTTATGATATGTGTCTTTTTCTTTCTGACATATGTCACTTAGAATGATCGTATGTAACTCCTCCAGAGTTGTTACAACTGGCCTTATTTCATTGATTTCTGGATGAGTAATATTCCACTCTACATAAGTACCCCATCTCTTTTATCCATTTTATCCTTCCAGGGACATTTAGGTTATATCCAAGTTGAGGCCCTTTTTAACAGAGAGGTGGTAAACGTTCGGGTGCCTGTTTTCTGTCGATTTTTGTTTTTCCCAAGGTACACGCCAATGAGTGCAAGTGCCCTATGCTCTGTAGCTCATTTTTTAGATGTTTTAGCAAACACAGTACACTTCTCCAGAGTGGCCGTTGGCAAATTACATTTCCACTATCAGCCTCACAGGGCTCCCTTTTCTCCTCGCCCTGTCCTGCATTTCTGGTGTTTACACTTTATGTGGATGGCCCTTCTGACTGATGTGAAGTGATACATTTTGTGATATTGATTTCCAGTGCCCACCTGTTGGGTTGGATAAAAAGTGTGTATGGCCTTTACTTGAATATATTCAGAAAAAATGCATACACCCTTTTTGGCCAACTGCATCATTGGCGATGTTCAGCCCCTTTTCTTGTGCTTTAATGGGGAGTCCTTTCTACCTCTTCAAATCTGTTTCCTGCCACTCTCCCTTGCTTACAAGTCCTTTTCTGTGACTTACCTCAAGACATTTTTCGACGATAGATATTTTCAACTCTGCAGTTTCATGAATTTTAGTGCCCCTGAGTTCCATTTTTCAACTTGTGTTTTTGGAAACTGGACACAAAACAGCGGGATTTCCTCTAGCCCTATTCTGTTTCCGTGGGCAATTCTAGCCTTTGATGAATTTGTCTTCTGGATTGGAAATTAGAGTGGCATGTGCCTGTCCGAACACCTAAGACTTGTCTCTAAATTTTTCTCATCCTTCCGCTTCATCCTCTGGACAAATTCCAAACTGTGTGCAACAGGATGTTGACGGTGCTGATATGCCCAAGTGAGGAGATTGTTAGGAAAAATGCTGGAGGGTTGAACCCGAGCACCAGGCGATGAGGAGATGAGGTGCCTTTTCCAAACTCTTTCCGATCAAACGGTGTACCATCCTCTAGGTGTGACAGGCATGTTTTAGCTGTAGGAAGGGTCCCGTGCATGTAAGGAGAACACCAGGGATTTTTCCAAATCAGTGCCTCCCCGAACCCCAAACTGGGGAATTTTTAAGCTACGGCTACACGTATGTCCTTTAAGGGCCTTGGGAAATAGGCAGAGCCCAAACTTTAGATGACTGAAATCTTCAGGGTCAGAGCGCTCACCATCGGCCTTGCTTAGGTTACATTTTATCTGTCATTGATAGATGATGTCAATAAAAATATCTATTCTTTTTCAGATTATTTCCCCTTATAGGTTATTGCAAAATATTCAGTGTAGTTCCCTGTGCTATACAGTAGTTCCTTGTTGATGATCTCTTTTATACATAGCAGTGTGTATGTGTTAATCCCAAACTGTTAATTTATCCCTTCTCCTACCTTTCCCCTTTGGTAATAATAAATTATAAGATTTTATACTTCTCAGAAATGGGGGAGCTGAAAGAGAGGTATCATTTTCAATGGAAAAGCATTCAAAACAAGATTGAAGCTTCAGCCAAGAGTATTTGATGTACATCCATGGAAATAAATCACTTCATTTCTCTAATGTTGACCTGACAAATAAGACAGACGTCTTCACTGAACTTGCTTATAGGAAAGTGATGGAAATATCAAATGTAAGTCTTAGAAACATCTTATTTTACCCGAGCATTATACACTGCTCTATGTTAACTACAGTTTGGCTCACACATCTGTTCATTGAAGTTACAATGTTCTCAATTTCTGTTACTGATCCTCCAGAGTGGACCCCAACAGGAGTCCCCGTGCCCAGTGTCATTGGAGCCAACAGATCAAGACTGAGTTTGGTTCAGAAGCAAAGGAAACATTATTTTGAAAACAGAATGGAGAGGTGAGAGCGTGCACTCCCCCATGGGCTGTGGGCTGGGCTGCTGTGTAGGGTCCCCGGCAGCGTCAGTGGGAGGGAGGGGATGGAGCTCTCGAGGGCTGCATTGGCTGCAGCTCAGGCTCTATGCCGCGGAGTCTGCATGGGACCCCGCTAGCTGAGGTGTCGACCCAGCCATTCTGCACTAGGAAATCGGGTCTGAAGTGGCGGGTGTGGGACCTCTGCATGCGGAACCCTAGGAGCACGTGAAATTAGACAAAGCACAAAGGAAAAACAGGTTAGACTTTATTTTATTGCCCAGATTATCTTTTTATCTCCCAGGAATTTTAATGAACGTTGCCGGAGACGAACACCTCCTCTGCTTTTTGTTCCGTTCCTTTTTCTTGGGGTGTTGAGGGTGTAGACCCCTCTTTTGTAACTGCTTTATGCTGAGGTGGGAGCCCTGATATATGGGGGGAGGGGCAAAACGTCTCCTCACCAGCCTCCTGGTGAGGTTGATTGTCCCAAGGCCTCCTGCCTCACTTCTCTTCCGCCTGAGCACCAGCATTGGATGTGTTACAGATTCTAATGACCTTTAAAGGTCCAGGAAAGAGAGGCGCAGAGATGCTGCGGTGGCAGGTTTCACCCCACCCCACATATGTTCGGCGACCTTAGGCTGACAGTTTTTGCCAGACTAGATGCTCTGACCAGTAGTCTGTGCTTTCTTTAATTAGGTCCCTGAATTAATGTACAAACAGCACCATGTGTCAGAGCCCTGCCCGCGCAACTCCCAGACAGTCCAGGGTCAGTGGTGATCCAGGACCATGACGTCCACTGAGTCAACGGCCTTTAGAAGTAGCCAGCAGTCCAGCCGGTCATATTGGCCACCATCACCGCGGTGTCTGTAGGGTTTTCTATGGTGAAAGCGTGATATACGTTTCCCCCGCCAAGCTTATTAACTCCCCTCTGGGTGCAGTAAGTCCTGCAAGCAGTAGTCTGCTCTTTCGCGGCACAGTCTTGTCGTTTTCTGAGAGAAACTCCAGGTCAAGTGATGGTCACACGAGTCATCTTGGGGGCCCGTTGCCCCCGTTTATCTCTCTGGAGGTTGGAGTTGGAGGGCCTCCTCACTCGAGGTCAGTGTGTCCACAGAGCGACCCCTGCCACTTCAGGGCATGATGGGTTGTTAGGATCACCACGTGGGGTCCTTTTCCCTTAGGAGGGAGCTGGCCTTGCGGTCTGCTGATTTCCAGCTTTTTAGATACCCCAGTATCCTGGCCTGATGAGTCGGTGGGCAAAGCCCTTGGTGACCATACTTTATCATACCTGAAGGGCATTCTTGTGTTGCTCCATTTCAAGTGGTCCCAGTTTTTGCACTAAGGCTCCAAGGGCGATTAACCTTTGACCGGGTATGTAAAGGTCAAAGGGTTTAGCTAAATTAGGGAGTTCCTGGGCAAGGGTCTGTATTGACTGCTCTTTCCATTCTTGAAAGGCTGCTTCTGGATTCTATTCAAAAGGATCATCATCTTTTCGTGTCAGTGTTTCATGTAGAGGCCCAGCTATTAGACTGTAGTTAGGGATCCAGATGCAGAAAACCTTGGCCTCCCCAGGAACCCCTAAGCTGTCTTCTAGTTTTAGAAGAGGTAAGGCTGCAAATGGCTTCTTCCCTATCCTGGGATGCGTTTCTCCGAATATCTGTGAGAATGAAGCCCAGGCATGTCACCTTAGCCTGGGATATTTGAGCGTTTTTCTTGGACACCTTCTATCCTTTCTTGGCTAGGTAGTTCAGAGGCGTCTTTAGTAGGCCTGGCGATCAGAATGTCATCTGCATATTGAAGGAGGGTTCCCTTTTAAAGAGGTTGAACTTTTAGGTCTTTAGAGGACATTTCCCCAATGATGGTGTGGGGATTTTTGAACCATTGGGGCAGGACGGCCCAGCATTATTGCTTTTGTTGCATGTTGTTTCCTGCCACTCACAAGCCAAAAATTCTTCTGACTCTGAGATGAATGGAATACAGAAGAAGGCATCATTGAAGTCTAATACAGAATGCCATGGCCTGGTGGAAGGTAGAATGACCAGGAAGGAGTAGGAAATAGGAGCTACTGGATGTATATCCTCGGTGGCTTCACTGACTGTCCTGATATACTTTATCAGGTCTCCAGCAGCCCATGGGGCTCTCGTGGTCAGGCCAATCCCAGGATATGGAGCTCACCTGGGCTGCACCCCTACCCCACAGCCCACGGGGCTCTCGTGGTAAAGTCCCTCCCAGGGTATGGAGCTCACCTCTGCAGCTACCCAGCAGCCCATGGGGCTCTCCTACTCAGGCCCTTCCCAGGATACGGAGCTCCCCTGGGCAGGTACCCCAGCAGGGCTGGACACACAGGAACTGTGCACATAGCCCACCTTGCAGCGAAACCCCAGCTCACCTGTCGCTCACAGCTGACACAGAATACCTCAGAGCAGGACTTGAACTAACAAACAGCAGTTCTGACAGGTCTGTGACCATGGCTATCACTCTCTGCAGGCTCTTTCTGCCTGGTCTTCCAGACACTTCCACTGCAGCCAGGGCGCCAGGCCTCTGTCTCCACCCACCATCACTCCTCTCCCTGACTCCTGGGTTCCTCTCATTAGGATAGGGTCTTCTTGAAGTTGTTTTCCACTCATGGACCAGATAAAATGATAAGAAAACAAGCCGCAGCTGCAGCCCCTTGTCTATCCTGACTCTCAAGAGCCCACACCTGTTCCTAGGGCCTGGCCCATTTAGCAAGTTTCATTTTCTGCAACTGTGAGCCCCTGAGGGGTGAGGATTGGCTGATTTTGGCAGCCTGAAACTGCCTGCCAGCCCTCCACAGGTGTGCCTGGGTTGAGGGCAATATAAACAGCTCTCCAGTGAGCGACAGCCCTTGTAGCTGTGACTGACGCCACATTCTCTGCCCCGTAGGCAGTGCCGGGGCTGTGCTGGTGGGAGGGAGTGAGGGGCCGTGGCTTTGTGGGTGGCCCAGTGTGAGTGGGGCTCTGCTGGACTTTCTGCAGGAGTTGCCAGGCTGCCACCTGCTAAAGAAGAGGATGTGTCACCGATACCTGCCGCTGGAATTTCTCCCCAGGGAGAGGTGAGGAAGTAAAAAAGCAGTGGGGGCTGTGGCAGGAGGGGTATCTCAGGCAGGGAAATGGAAAGCTTCCAGAAGAGCATCTGGGGCCAGGACCATCCTGACTGGCCTGCAGGCACCAAGTCGGCCTGTGTGCTGTCGCTGGTGTGGATCCACAGCCCTTCCTCTAGGCTTGCAAGTTCTTGTACATATTCAGGTGTTTTAACTGGAAAGGGTGGGAAGAGTTCAGCTGCAGCAGGACTGGGGCTCAGCTCACGTTTCCTCACAGATGCCTCGGCATGGCCCCCTTCTTTGCAATGAGGACACTCCTAGCATAGGAGTGGGCTGCTGGCTCTATGGGAGATAATTCCCCACCTTTGACCAATTTCAGAATTGTTTACGCTGGAGCAAGTGCCCTGATAGGGTTGTCCTCTGTCTAACTCGTGGGTTCAGGTTTTTTTTTTTTCTTTTTTGGTTCAAGTTAGATTTTATTCCTCTTTTATGTATTTATAGATATAAGCATGGAAATAATTCATTCATATAAATACATCTGTGTGAAGGGAAGAACTTTTTTCTGTTTTATTTTTAAATTTTATTTTTTAAAATTTTGAAATTTAATTTTATTTATTTATTATACAGCAGGTTATTATTAGTTATGTATTTTATGCATATACATGTATACAGGTCAATCCCAATCTCCCAACTCATCCCAACACCACCTCCCCATGGCTTCCCACACTTGGTGTCCATACGTGTGTTCTCTACCTCTGTGTCTCTATTTCTTCCCTGCAAACCAGTTCATCTGTACCATTTTTCTAGGTTCCACATATATGCATTAACATACAATATTTGTTTGTCTCTTTCTGACTTACTTCATTCTGTATGACAGTCTCTAGATCCATCGACGTCTCTACAAATGACCCACTTTCATTCCTTCTTATGGCTGAGTAATATTCCATTTTATATATGTACCACATCTTTATCCATTCGTCTGTCTGTGGGTATTTAGGTTGCTTCCATTACCTGGCTATTGTAAATAGTGCTGAAATGAGCATTGTGGTGAATGTGCCTTTTTGATTTATGGTTTTCTCTGGGTATATGCCCAGAAGTGGGATTGCTGGATCATATGGTAATTCTATTTCTAGTTTTTTTAAGGAAACTCCATACTGTTCTCCATCGTGACTGTATCAATTTACATTTCCACCACTAGTGGAAGAGGGATCCTTTTGTCCACACCCTCCCCAGAATTCGTTGTTTGTAGATTTTCTGATGATGCCAATTGTAACAGGTTTGAGGTGATACCTCATTGTAGTTTTGATTTGCATTTCTCTAATAATTAGTGATGTTGAGCAGCTTTTCATGTGCGTCTTGGCCATCTCTGTGTCTTCTTTGAAGAAACGTCTCTTTAGATCTTCTGCCAATTTTTGTATTGGGTTGTTTGTTTTTTTAATATTAAGCTGCATGAACTCTTTATATATATTGGATATTAAACTTTTGTCCATTGATTCGTTTGCAAATATTTTCGCCTATTCTGAGGGATGCTTTTTGCCTTTCCCGTTTTTTTAACAGAAAAAGAAAGAAAAAAAAGAAGCAGAACACTAATGTGTGTAAAATATGCCTTTTGAAACTGTCGTTTTGAAATATGGACGTCCTTTGAATTTTTTGGTCGATATATGAACCCAGGATTTGTTTTCAGGGCAGGTGTCATTTACAGGCCTGCAATGATTTTGAATATCAACTGACCATTAGCGCTGGGATTAAAGCTGCTGTTGTGTGAAACGGCCACAAGGTGGCAGCAGTTCTCCCTTACCAAATCTGGTTACTGGGGCAACAGAGCCTCAATGGAAGCCCTGTTCTAGATTGGAATTTAGAATGGAATGTGCCAGGAGAAAGCCCCTCAAGTTTGTCTCTCTACTTCTTGTTCGTGCTTTTAATTTAATTTTTTATTGTTTATTACAGCAAATTTGATTACAATGTTTGGCTTGTTGTAGGTGTGGAAGATGTTGTTCTTTTACACATACACATATGTCTGTTCTTCCTGGGATCCTTTTCCCATGTACCTTCTGACAGAATGTTGAGTAGTCTTCTCTTGGTATTCTGTAGGTCTTTGGTGATTCTATATGTCACCTGTGTTTGTATATGTCTGTTAACCCCAATATCATAATGAAACCAATCCTCACACCTTTCCATTGGTGACCCATAAGTTTGTTGAATGAATCTTTGATTGCCCTTCTCCGTGGAAATATCTGCCCTGGTATCCATTTTTCGGTCACACCTATAAGAGATATGATATGATATGTGTCTTTCACTTTCTGACTTACTACAAGTCAGGTGATTACCTCTAGACACACCTACGGTGCTACAAATGGCATTGTGTCCTTTTATTCCTTGGCTTCTATTCTGCCTTAGCGAGGTACATTTTCAACAATGTGATTCCCTGAGGGCTGAGGATTAGCTGACCTGGGTAGCCTGACCCTGCCGCCCGGCCCTCCCCAGGTGTGCCTGGGTTGAGGTCAATATAAACAGCGCTGCAGGCAGCAATAGCCCCAGAAGCTGTGCCTGACTCCATATTCTCTGCCCCGTCAGCAGTGTCGGGGCTGTGCTGGTGGGAGGGAGTGAGGGGCCACGGCTTTGTGGGTGGCCCGGTGTGAGTGGGTCTCTGCTGGACTTTCTGCAGTAGTTGCCAGGCTTCCACCTGTAAAGAAGAGGATGTGTCACCCATACCTTCCGCTGGAATTTCTCTCCGGACAGAGGTGAGGAAGCAAAAAAGCAGTGGGGGCCGGGACAGGAGGGGTATCTCAGGCAGGGCAATGGAAAGCTTCCAGAAGAGCGCCCAGGGCCAGGACCATCCTGGCTGGCCTGCAGGCACCAAGTTGGACTGCGTGCTGTCGCTGGTGTGGCTCCACGGCCCTTCCTCCAGGCTTTCAAGCCCTTGTACATATTCAGGTGTTTTACCTGGGAAGGGTGGGAAAAGTTCAACAGCAGCTGGCCTGGGGCTCAGGTCACGTTTACTCACAGATGCCTCGGCATGGCCCCCCGCTTTGCAATGAGGACGCTCCTTGCATAGGGGTGGGCTGCTGGTTCTATGGGAGATTATTCCCCACCTCTGAGCAATTTTAGAATTGTTTACCACTGGAGCAAGTGCCCTGATAGGGTTTTCCTCTAACTCGTGGGTTCAGGTTTTTTTTTTCTTTTTTGGTTCAAGTTAGATTTTATTCCTCTTTTATGTATTTATAGATATAAGCATGGAAATAATTCATTCATATAAATACATCTGTGTGAAGGGAAGAACTTTTTTCTGTTTTATTTTTAAATTTTATTTTTTAAAATTTTGAAATTTAATTTTATTTATTTTTTTATACAGCAGATTATTATTAGTTATGTATTTTATGCATATACATGTATACAGGTCAATCCCAATCTCCCAACTCATCCCAACACCACCACCCCATGGCTTCCCACACTTGGTGTCCATACGTGTGTTCTCTACCTCTGTGTCTCTATTTCTTCCCTGCAAACCAGTTCATCTGTACCATTTTTCTAGGTTCCACATATATGCATTAATATACAATATTTGTTTGTCTCTTTCTGACTTACTTCATTCTGTATGACAGTCTCTAGATCCATCGACGTCTCTACAAATGACCCACTTTCATTCCTTCTTATGGCTGAGTAATATTCCATTTTATATATGTACCACATCTTTATCCATTCGTCTGTCTGTGGGTATTTAGGTTGCTTCCATTACCTGGCTATCGTAAATAGTGCTGAAATGAGCATTGTGGTGAATGTGCCTTTTTGATTTATGGTTTTCTCTGGGTATATGCCCAGAAGTGGGATTGCTGGATCATATGGTAATTCTATTTCTAGTTTTTTTAAGGAAACTCCATACTGTTCTCCATCGTGACTGTATCAATTTACATTTCCACCACTAGTGGAAGAGGGATCCTTTTGTCCACACCCTCCCCAGAATTCGTTGTTTGTAGATTTTCTGATGATGCCGATTCTAACAGGTGTGAGGTGATACCTCATCGTAGTTTTGATTTGCATTTCTCTAATAATTAGTGATGTTGAGCAGCTTTTCATGTGCGTCTTGGCCATCTCTGTGTCTTCTTTGAAGAAACGTCTCTTTAGATCTTCTGCCAATTTTTGTATTGGGTTGTTTGCTTTTTTAATATTAAGCTGCATGTGCTCTTTATATATATTGGAGATTAAACCTTTGTCCATTGATTCGTTTGAAAATATTTTCCCCCATTCTGAGGGACGCTTTTTGCCATTCCCGTTTTTTTAACAAAAAAAGAAAGAAAGAAAAAGAAGCAGAACACTAATGTGTGCAAAATATGCCTTTTGAAACTGTCGTTTTGAAATATGGACATCCTTTGAATTTTTTGGTCGATATATGAACCCAGGATTTGTATTCAGGGCAGGTGTCATTTACAGGCCTGCAATGATTTTGAATATCAACAGACCATTAGCGCTGGAATTAAAGCTGCTGTTGTGTGAAACGGCCACAAGGTGGCAGCAGTTCTCCCTTACCAAATCTGGTTACTAGGGCAACAGAGCCTCAATGGAAGCCCTGTTCTAGATTGGAAATTAAAATGCAATGTGCCAGAAGTAAGCCCCTCAAGTTTTTCTCACTACTTCTTGTTCGTGTTTTTAATTTAATTTTTTATTTTTTATTACAGCAAATTTGATTACAATGTTTGGCTTGTTGTAGGTGTGGAAGATGTGGTTCTTTTACACATACATATATGTCTGTTCTTCCTGGAATCCTTTTCCCATGTACCTTATGACAGACTGTTGAGAAGTCTTCTCTTGGTATTCTGTAGGTCTTTGGTGATTCTATATGTCACCTGTGTTTGTATATGTCTGTTAACCCCAATATCATAATGAAACCAATCCTCACACGTTTCCATTGGTGAACCATAAGTTTGTTGAATGAATCTGTGATTGCCCTTCTCCGTGGAAATATCAGCCCTGGTATCCATTTTTCGGTCACACCTATAAGAGATAAGATATCATATGTGTCTTTCACTTTCTGACTTACTTCAAGTCACGTGATTACCTCTAGACACACCTACGGTGCTGCAAATGGCCTTGTGTCCTTTTATTCCTTGTCTTCTATTCTGCCTTAGCGAGGTCCATTTTCAACAATGTGATTCCCTGAGGGTTGAGGATTAGCTGACCTGGGTAGCCTGACCCTGCCGGCCGGCCCTCCCCAGGTGTGCCTGGGATGAGGTCAATATAAACAGCGCTGCAGGCAGCAATAGCCCCTGAAGCTGTGCCTGACTCCATGATCTCTGCCCCGTCAGCAGTCTCGGGGCTGTGCTGGTGGGAGGGAGTGAGGGGCCACGGCTTTGTGGGTGGCCCGGTGTGAGTGGGTCTCTGCTGGACTTTCTGCAGGAGTTTCCAGGATGCCACGTGTAAACAAGAGGATGTATCACCCACACCTTCCGTTGGAATTTCTCTCAGGACAGAGGTGAGGAAGGAAAAAAGCAGTGGGTGCCGGGACAGGAGGGGTATCTCAGGCAGGTCAATGGAAAGCTTCCAGAAGAGCGCCCAGGGCCAGGACCATCCTGGATGGCCTGTAGGCACCAAGTTGGCCTGCGTGTTGTCGCTGGTGTGGCTCCACGGCCCTTCCTCTAGGCTTTCAAGCCCTTGTACATATTCAGGTGTTTTACCTGGGAAGGGTGGGAAATGTTCAGCAGCAGCTGGCCTGGGGCTCAGCTCAGGGTTACTCACAGATGCCTCGGGTCCCTTTCACTGACGAAGGTGTAGGTCTTGTCTATTCCATAGTTTGTGTTTGGAACGGTACCTATGCTTATATCAAACTCTTGTTTTATGCATCACCCCACCTCTCATTCCCCCTTAAGCAGGCATCAGAGTGTTTTCCAAAGGTGAGACTCTGTTCTCTTTCTTAACTGAGTTCAAGTGTAGCCATGTTTACAGGATCTTCATAAGTGATATCTTATGATAAGTTTCTTTTTCTCTGTGACTTATTTCACTTAGGAGCATCATACCTCAATCCACTCATTTTGCTGCTACTGGTCTTATGCCATTGATTGCATGGCTGAGGGATATTCCATCGTACGGAAGTACCACAATTTTTTGAACCATTTTTATATTTCCTGGGATATTTAAGTTGTACCCAAGTTGAGGTTCTTGTAAGCAGTGCAGCCCTAAATTTTCGGGTGGCTCTGTCTTATTGATTTTCAGGTTTCCCAAGGTATATTCCCTAGACTGGAAGTGCCCTTGGCTCTGTAGCTCTGTTGTTTACTTCTTTTAGGGAACACAATGCACTCCTCCAGAGATGCAGTTGGCAGTTTACATCCCGCCCATCAGCAAAACAAGCCTCCCTGTTCTCCAGGGCCGGTCTTGCCTTTCTGGATTTTACACATTTTGTGTATGTCCCTTTTGAACAGTGGGAAGTGATACTTCTTTGTAGTGCAGATTTGCATTTCTCGCTTGCTTGCTTGGACAAAAAGGGCTTATGCGTTTTCTCCTGAATATATTCAGGAGAAAACGCATATGCCCTTTTTGCTCAAGTGCATCATTGTGGAAGTTGTGCCCCTCATCCTGTGCTTTAAAGTCAATTCCAACGTACCACATGAAATCTGTTCCCTGCTATTCTGCCTAGCTTTCAAGTCCACCTCGTTGCCTTCCCTCAACAGATTTTTGGACAATAGTTGTCTTTATCACTCTGCCAGTTTGTGAATTGCTGTGCCCCTGAGCTCCATTTTTCAACTCGTTTTTTGTGAGCTGACCGCAAGTCCAAAATTGTGGTTGAGGACCTATGCTGGTTCCCGGTGGGGGGCTGAGACTTTGGTTTATTCTTCTTCCTGCTGGGAAATTAGAGTGACATGTTCCCGTCCCAATGCCTTAGAGCTACTCTCTCACTGGTTCTCCCTCTTCCCTTTCATCCTCTGCCAAATTGGCAACCTGTGCGAACCAGGAGGTTAAAGGGGCTGTTTCTCCAAGTTGGGAGATTGACAGAAAAGCAGTTGGGAAATCAAACCGGAGCACCAGGAGAGGGACTATTCGTTGAGTTTTAGAAACCTTTCATATTCACAGTGTGTCCATTCTCTATTTTTCCCTTACATGTTACATCTGTAGTAATAGTCCCTTCAAGCTGGAGAGTTGGGAACCATGGAATGCGTGCCATTCATTATTGCTTTAAAGGGTCTACATTTGTTCACCGAATCTCACGAATCCTCTCAGTCCCAAGTGTCCAGCCTTATGCCACATCCAGCTGTCGTTGTACATTGGGTCAGTCCAGGTTTCATCAGAGACCCTGAAGGAATTGTGAAGAATTTCCATTTTTCTTTTGTTTTGTTTTTGAAATTCCTTTTTATAGTGGGTTTGAGCTGGTTCTCGCTGCCATGTTTATGCCAGTCTAGACACACTTGATTCCCTTACGCAGACATATCAATAAATAGGTTTTAAGATTCTTACTAGTCAGATATATTCCTCTGCGTGAAGTATGGGGTTTTGAGTCCCTTTCACTGAGGAAGGTGAAGGTCTTGTCTATTCCTTAGATAGTTTTTGGAACAGTACCTGTGCTTATATCAAACTCCGGTTTTATGCATCACCCCACCTCTCCTTCCCCCTTAAGCAGGCAAAGAGTGCTTCCTAAATGTGAGACTCTGTTCTCTTTCCTAACTCAGTTCAAGTGTAGCCATGTTACAGGATATTCATAAGTGATATCTTATGATAAGTTTCTTTTTCTGTGTGACTTATTACACTTAGAATCATCGTAGTTTTATCTACTCATTTTGCTGCTACTGGTCTTATGACATTGACTTCATGGCTGAGGGATATTCCATCGTACGTAAGTACCACAATTTTTTGAACCATTTTCATATTTCCTGGAATATTTAAGGTGTACCCAAGTTGAGGTTCTTGTAATCAGTACAGCCCTAAATTTTGGGGTGGCTCTGTCTTATTGATTTTCAGTTTTCCCAAGGAATATTCCCTAGACTGGATGTGCCCTTGGCTCCGTAGTTCTGTTGTTTACTTGTTTTGGGGAACACAATGCACTCCTCCAGAGAGGCAGTTGGCAATTTACATCCCGCCCATCAGCATAACAAGGCTCCCTGTTCTCCAGGGCCTGTCTTGCCTTTCTGGATTTTACACATTTTGTGGATGTCCCTTTTGACCGGTGGGAAGTGATACTTCTTTGTAGTGCAGATTTGCATTGCCCGCTTGCTTGCTTGGCCAAAAAGGGCGTATGCGTTTTCTCCTGAATATATTCAGGAGAAAACGCATACGCTCTAGTTGGCAAAGTGCATCATTTTTGAAATTTTGACCCTCTTTCTGTGCTTAAAACACGATTCCAACGTACCTCTTGAAATCTGTTTCCTGCTATTCTGGCTCGCTTTCATGTCCGCCTCGTTGCCTTCCCTCACCAGATTTTTGGACGATAGTTGTCCTTTATTACTCTGCCAGTTTGTGAATTGCTGTGCCCCTGAGATCCATTTTTCAACTCGTTTTTTGTGAGCTGACCGCAAGTCCAAAATTTTGGTTGAGGACCTCTAGTGGTTTCCGATGGGGGGCTGAGACATTCGTTAATTCTTCTTCCTCCTGGGAAATTAGATAGACATGTGCCCGTCCAAATGCCTAACAGCTACTCTCTCATTGGTTCTCCCTCTTCACTTTCATCCTCAGCCAAACTGGCATCCTGTGCGAACCAGTAGGTTAAAGTGGCTGTCTCTCCAATTTGGGAGTTTGATAGTAAAGCAGTTGGAAAGTCAAACCGGAGCACCAGGAGAGGGACTATTCGTTGAGTTTTAGAAACCTTTCGTATTCACAGTGTGTCCATTCTCTAGGTTTCCCGTACATATTATAGCTGTAGTAATATTCCCTTCAACCTGGAGAGTTGGGACCCATGGAATGGGTGCCATGCATTATTGACTTAAAGGGTCTGCATTTGCTCACCCAATCTCACCAATCCTCTCAGTCCCAAGTGTCCAGCCTTATGCCATATCCACTGTCATTGTAGATAGGGTCATTCCAGGTTTCATCAGAGACCCTGAAGGAATTGTAAAGAATTTCCCAGTTTTTTTGTTTTGTTTTTGAAATTCCTTTTTATAGTGGGTTTGAGCTGATTCTCGCTGCCATGTTTATGCCAGTCTAGACACACTTGATTCCCTTACGGAGACATATCAATACATAGGTTTTTAGATTCTTACTAGTCAGATATATTCCTCTGCGGGAAATATGGGGTTTTGAGTCCCTTTCACTGAGGAAAGTGTAATTCTTGTCTATTCCATAGTTGGTTTTTGGAACGGTACCTGTGCTTATATCAAACTCTGGTTTTATGCATCACCCCACCTCTCCTTCGCCCTTAAGCAGGCATAAGAGTGTTTTCTAAATGTGAGACACTGTTCTCTTTCCTAACTCAGTTCAAGTGTAGCCATGTTTACAGGATCTTCATAAGTGATATCTTATGATAAGTTTCTTTTTCTGTGTGACTTATTTCACTTAGAATCATCGTACCTGAATCCACCCATTTTGCTGCTACTGGTCTTATGACATTGATTTCATGGCTGAGGGATATTCCATCGTACGTAAGTACCACAATTTTTTGAACCATTTTTATATTTCCTGGGATATTTAAGGTGTACCCAAGTCGAGGTCCTTGTAAGCAGTGCAGCCCTAAATTTTGGGGTGGCTCTGTCTTATTGATTTTCAGTTTTCCCAAGGTATATTCCCTAGACTGGAAGTGCCCTTGGCTCTGTAGCTCTGTTCTTTACTTCTTTTAGGGAACACAATGTACTCCTCCAGAGAGGCAGTTGGCAATTTACATCCCGCCCATCAGCATAACAAGGCTCCTTGTTCTCCAGGGCCTGTCCTGATTTTCTGGTTTTTACACATTTTGTGGATGTCCCTTTTGACCGGTGGGAAGTGATACTTTTTTGTAGTGCAGATTTGCATTGCCTGCTTGCTTGCTTGGCGAAAAAGGGCGTATGCATTTTCTCCTGAATATATTCAGGAGAAAACGCAAACGCACTTTTTGGCCAAGTGCATCATTGTCGAAGTTGAGCCCCTCTTCCTGTGCTTTAAAGGTGATTCCAACCTACCTCTTGAAATCTGTTTCCTGCTATTCTGCCTCGCTTTCAAGTCCACCTCGTTGCCTTCCCTCAACAGATTTTTGGACGATAGTTGTCCTTTATTACTTGGCCAGTTGGTGAATTGCTGTGCCCCTGAGCTCCATTATTCAACTCGTTTTGGTGAGCTGACCGCAAGTCCAAAATTTTGGTTGAGGACCTATGCTGGTTCCAGGTGGGTGGCTGAGACTTTTGTTAATTCTTCTTCCTTCCGGGAATTTAGAGTGATATGTGCCCGTCCAAATGCCTAACAGCTACTCTCTCATTGGTTCTCCCTCTTCCCTTTCATCCTCTGCCAAATTGGCAACCTGTGCGAACCAGGAGGTTAAAGGGTCTGTCTCTCCACGTTGGGAGGTTGATAGTAAAGCAATTGGAAAGTCAAACCGGAGCACCAGTAGAGGGACTATTCATTGAGTTTTTGAAACCTTTCGTATTCACAGTGTGTCCGTTCTCTAGGCTTCCCGTACATATTATAACTGTAGTAATATTCCCTTCAACCTGGAGAGTTGGGACCCATGGAATGGGTGCCATGCATTATTGCTTTAAAGGGTCTGCATTTGCTCACCCCATCTCACCAATCCTCTCAGTCCCAAGTGTCCAGCCTTATGCCACATCCAGCTGTCGTTGTAGATAGGGTCATTCCAGGTTTCATCAGAGACCCTGAAGGAATTGTAAAGAATTTCCCAGTTTTTTTGTTTTGTTTTTGAAATTTCATTTTATAGTGGGTTTGAGCGGATTCTCGCTGCCATGTTTATGCCAGTCTAGACACACTTGATTCCCTTACGGAGACATATCTATACATAGGTTTTAAGATTCTTACTAGTCAGATATATTCCTCTGCGGGAAATATGGGGTTTTGAGTCCCTTTCACTGAGGAAGGTGTAGGTCTTGTCTATTCCATAGTTGGTTTTTGGAACGGTACCTGTGCTTATATCAAACTCTGGTTTTATGCATCACCCCACCTCTCCTTCCACCTTACGCAGGCATAAGAGTGTTTTCTAAATGTGAGACACTATTCTCTTTCCTAACTCAGTTCAAGTGTAGCCATGTTTATAGGATCTTCATAAGTGATATCTTATGATAAGTTTCTTTTTCTCTGTGACTTATTTCACTTAGAATCATCGTACCTGAATCCACCCATTTTGCTGCTACTGGTCTTATGACATTGATTTCATGGCTTAGGGATATTCCATCGTACGTAAGTACCACAATTTTTTGAACCATTTTTATATTTCCTGGGATATTTAATGTGAACCCAAGTTAAGGTTCTTGTAAGCAGTGCAGCCCTAAATTTTTGGGTGGCTCTGTCTTATTGATTTTCAGTTTTCCCAAGGTATATTGCTTAGACTGGAAGTGCCCTTGGCTCTGTAGCTCTGTTCTTTACTTGTTTTAGGGAACACAATGTACTCCTCCAGAGAGGCAGTTGGTAATTTACTTCCCGCCCATCAGCATAACAAGGCTCCCTGTTCTCCAGGGCCTTTCCTGCCTTTCTGGTTTTTACATATTTTGTGGATGTCCCTTTTGACTGGTTGGAAGTGATACTTCTTTGTAGTGCAGATTTGCATTGCCCACTTGCTTGCTTGGCCAAAAAGGGCATATGCGTTTTCTCCTGAATATATACAGGAGAAAACGCATATGCCCTTTTTGGCCAAATGAATCATTGTCTAAGTTTTGCCCCTCTTCCTGTGCTTTAAAGGCGATTCCAACGTACCTCTTGAAATCTGTTTCCTGCTATTCTGCCACGCTTTCAAGTCCGCCTCGTTGCCTTCCCTCAACAGATTTTTGGACGATAGTTGTCCATTATTGCTCGGCCAGTTTGTGAATTGCTGTGCCCCTGAGCTCCATTTTTCAACTCGTTTTTGGTGAGCTGACCGCAAGTCCAAAATTTTGGTTCAGGACCTATACTGGTTCCCGGTGGGTTGCTGAGACTTTGGTTAATTCTTCTTCCTGCCGGGAAATTACAGTGATATGTGCCCGTCCAAATGCCTAACAGCTACTCTCTCATTGGTTCTCCCTCTTCCCTTTCATCCTCTGCCAAATTGGCAACCTGTGCGAACCAGGAGGTCAAAGGGGCTGTCTCTCCAAGTTGGGAGGTTGATAGTAAAGCAGAAGGAAAGTCAAACCGGAGCACCAGGAGAGGGACTATTCGTTGAGTTTTAGAAACCTTTTGTATTCACAGTGTGTCCGTTCTCTAGGTTTCCGGTACATGTTATATCTGTAGTAATATTCCCTTCAACCTGGAGAGTTGGGACCCATGGAATGGGTGCCATGCATTATTGCTTTAAAGGGTCTGCATTTGCTCACCCAATCTCACCAATCCTCTCAGTCCCAAGATTCCAGCCTTATGCCACATCCAGCTGTCGTTGTAGATAGGGTCATTCCAGGTTTCATCAGAGACCCTGAAGGAATTGTAAAGAATTTCCCAGTTTTTTTGTTTTGTTTTTGAAATTCCTTTTTATAGTGAGTTTGAGCTGATTCTCGCTGCCATGTTTATGCCACTCTAGACACACTTGATTCCCTTACGGAGACATATCAATCCATAGGTTTTAAGATTCTTACTAGTCAGATATATTCCTCTGCGGGAAATATGGGGTTTTGAGTCCCTTTAACTGAGGAAGGTGTAGGTCTTGTCTATTCCATAGTTGGTTTTTGGAATGGTACCTGTGCTTATATCAAACTCTGGTTTTATGCATCACCCCACCTCTCCTTCCCCCTTAAGCAGGCATAAGAGTGTTTTCTAAATGTGAGACACTGTTCTCTTTCCTAACTCAGTTCAAGTGTAGCCATGTTTACAGGATCTTCATAAGTGATATCTTATGATAAGTTTCTTTTTCTGTGTGACTTATTTCACTTAGAATCATCGTACCTGAATCTACCCATTTTGCTGCTACTGGTCTTATGACATTGATTTCATAGCTGAGGGATATTCCATCGTACGTAAGTACCACAATTTTTTGAACCATTTTTATATTTCCTGGGATATTTAAGGTGTACCCAAGTTGAGGTCCTTGTAAGCAGTGCAGCCCTAAATTTTTGAGTGGCTCTGTCTTATTGATTTTCAGTTTTCCCAAGGAATATTCCCTAGACTGGAAGTGCCCTTGGCTCTGTAGCTCTGTTCTTTACTTGTTTTAGGGAACACAATGCACTCCTCCAGAGAGGCAGTTGGCAATTTACTTCCCGCCCATCAGCATAACAAGGCTCCCTGTTCTCCAGGGCCTGTCTTGCCTTTCTGGTTTTTACACATTTTGTGGATGTCCCTTTTGACCGGTGGGAAGTGATACTTCTTTGTAGTGCAGATTTGCATTGCCCGCTTGCTTGCTTGGCCAAAAAGGGCGTATGCATTTTCTCCTGAATATATTCAGGAGAAAATGCATACGCCCTTTTTGGCCAAGTGCATCATTGTCGAAGTTGTGCCCCTCTTCCTGTGCTTTAAAGGCGATTCCAACGTACCTCTTGAAATCTGTTTACTGCTATTCTGCCTCGCTTTAAAGTCCACCTCGTTGCCTTCCCTCAACAGATTTTTGGACGATAGTTGTCCTTTATTACTCGGCCAGTTTGTGAATTGCTGTGCCCCTGAGCTCCATTTTTCAACTCGTTTTTGGTGAGCTGACCGCAAGTCCAAAATTTTGGTTCAGGAACTATACTGGTTCCCGGTGGGTGGCTGAGACTTTGGTTAATTCTTCTTCCTGCCGGGAAGTTAGAGTGATATGTGCCCGTCCAAATGCCTAACAGCTACTCTCTCATTGATTCTCCCTCTTCCCTTTCATCCTCTGCCAAATTGGAAACCTGTGCAAACCAGGAGGTTAAAGCGGCTGTCATTCCAAGTTGGGAGATTGATAGTAAAGCAGATGGAAAGTCAAACCGGAGCACCAGGAGAGGGACTATTCGTTGAGTTATAGATACCTTTCGTATTCACAGTGTGTCCGTTCTCTAGGTTTCCGGTACATGTTATAACTGTAGTAATATTCCCTTCAACCTGGAGAGTTGGGACCCATGGAATGGGTGAAATGAATTATTGCTTTAAAGGGTCTGCATTTGCTCACCCAATCTCACCAATCGTCTCAGTCCCAAGTGTCCAGCCTTATGCCACATCCAGCTGTCGTTGTAGATAGGGTCATTCCAGGTTTCATCAGAGACCCTGAAGGAATTGTATAGAATTTCCCAGTTTTTTTGTTTTGTTTTTGAAATTCCTTTTTATAGTGGGTTTGAGCTGATTCTCGCTGCCATGTTTATGCCAGTCTAGACACACTTGATTCCCTTACGGAGACATATCAATACATAGGTTTTAAGATTCTTACTAGTCAGATATATTCCTCTGTGGGAAATATGGGGTTTTGAGTCCCTTTCACTGAGGAAGGTGTAGGTCTTGTCTATTCCATAGTTGGTTTTTGGAACGGTACCTGTGCTTATATCAAACTCTGTTTTTATGCATCACCCCACCTCTCCTTCCCCCTTAAGCAGGCATAAGAGTGTTTTCTAAATGTGAGACACAGTTCTCTTTCCTAACTCAGTTCACGTGTAGCCATGTTTACAGGATCTTCATAAGTGATATCTTATGATAAGTTTCTTTTTTGTGTGACTTATTTCACTTAGAATCATCGTACCTGAATCCACCCATTTTGCTGCTACTGGTCTTATGACATTGATTTCATGGCTGAGGGATATTCCATCGTACATAAGTACCACAATTTTTTGAACCATTTTTATATTTCCTGGGATATTTAAGGTGTACCCAAGTTTAGGTCCTTGTAAGCAGTGCAGCCCTAAATTTTGGGGTGGCTCTGTCTTATTGATTTTCAGTTTTCCCAAGGTATATTCCCTAGACTGGAAGTGCCCTTGGCTCTGTAGCTCTGTTGTTTGCTTGTTTTAGGGAACACAATGCACTCCTCCAGAGAGGCAGTTGGCAATTTACATCCCGCCCATCAGCATAACAAGGCTCCCTGTTCTCCAGGGCCTGTCTTGCCTTTCTGGTTTTTACACATTTTGTGGATGTCCCTTTTCACCGGTGGGATGTGATACTTCTTTGTAGGTCAGATTTGCATTTTCCGCTTGCTTGCTTGGCCAAAAAGGGCGTATGCGTTTTCTCCTGAATATATTCAGGAGAAAACGCATACACCCTTTTTGGCCAAGTGCATCATTGTCGAAGTTGTGCCCCTCTTCCTGTGCTTTAAAGGCGATTCCAACGTACCTCTTGAAATCTGTTTCCTGCTATTCTGGCTCGCTTTCAAGTCCGCCTCGTTGCCTTCCCTCAACAGATTTTTGGATGATACTTTTCCTTTATTACTTGGCCAGTTTGTCAATTGCTGTGCCCCTGAGCTCCATTTTTCAACTCGTTTTTGGTGAGCTGACCGCAAGTCCAAAATTTTGGTTCAGGACCTATACTGGTTCCCAGTGGGTGGCTGAGACTTTGGTTAATTCTTCTTCCTCCCGGGAAGTTAGAGGGATATGTGCCCGTCCAAATGCCTAACAGCTACTCTCTCATTGGTTCTCCCTCTTCCCTTTCATCCTCTGACAAATTGGAAACCTGTGCGAACCAGGAGGTTAAAGGGGCTGTCTCTACAAGTTGGGAGATTGATAGTAAAGCAGACGGAAAGACAAACCGGAGCACCAGGAGAGGGACTATTCTTTGAGTTTTAGAAACCTTTCGTATTCACAGTGTGTCCGTTCTCTAGGTTTCCCACACATGTTATAGCTGTAGTAATATTCCCTTCAACCTGGAGAGTTCGGACCCATGGAATGGGTGCCATGCATTATTGCTTTAAAGGGTCTGCATTTGCTCACTCAATCTCACCAATCGTCTCAGTCCCAAGTGTCCCTCCTTATGCCACATCCAGCTGTCGTTGTAGATAGGGTCATTCCAGCTTTCATCAGAGACCCTGAAGGAATTGTAAAGAATTTCCCAGTTTTTTTGTTTTGTTTTTGAAATTCCTTTTTATAGTGGGTTTGAGCTGATTCTCGCTGCCATGTTTATGCCAGTCTAGACACACTTGATTCCCTTACGGAGACATATCAATACATAGGTTTTAAGATTCTTACTAGTCAGATATTTTCCTCTGCGGGAAATATGGGGTTTTGAGTCCCTTTCACTGAGGACGGTGTAGGTCTTGTCTATTCCATAGTTGGTTTTTGGAACGGTACCTGTGCTTATATCAAACTCTGGTTTTATGCATCACCCCACCTCTCCTTCCCCCTTAAGCAGGTATAAGAGTGTTTTCTAAATGTGAGACACTGTTCTCTTTCCTAACTCAGTTCAAGTGTAGCCATGTTTACAGGATCTTCATAAGTGATATCTTATGATAAGTTTCTTTTTCTGTGTGACTTATTTCACTTAGAATCATCGTACCTGAATCCACCCATTTTGTTGCTACTGGTTTTATGACATTGATTTCATGGCTGAGGGATATTCCATCGTACGTAAGTACCACAGTTTTTTGAACCATGTTTATATTTTCTGGGATACTTAAGGTGTATCCAAGTTGAGGTCCTTGTATGCAGTGCAGCCCTAAATTTTGGGGTGGTTCTGTCTTATTGATTTTCAGTTTTCCCAAGGTATATTCCCTAGACTGGTAGTGCCCTTGGCTCTGTAGCTCTGTTCTTTACTTGTTTTAGGGAACACAATGTACTACTCCAGAGAGGCAGTTGGCAATTTACATCCCGCCCATCAGCATAACAAGGCTCCCTGTTCTCCAGGGCCTGTCTTGCCTTTCTTGTTCTTACACATTTTGTGGATGTCCCTTTTGACCGGTGGGAAGTGATACTTCTTTGTAGTGCAGATTTGCATTGCCCGCCTGCTTGCTTGCTTGGCCAAAAAGGGCGTATGCGTTTTCTCCTGAATATATTCAGGAGAAAACGCATACGCCCTTTTTGGCCAAGTGCATCATTGTCGAAGTTGTGCCCCTCTTCCTGTGCTTTAAAGGCGATTCCAACGTACCTCTTGAAATCTGTTTCCTGCTATTCTGCCTCGCTTTCAAGTCCGCCTCGTTGCCTTCCCTCAACAGATTTTTGGACGATAGTTGTCCTTTATTACTCGGCCAGTTTGTGAATTGCTGTGCCCCTGAGCTCCATTTTTCAACTCGTTTTTGGTGAGCTGACCGCAAGTCCAAAATTTTGGTTCAGGACCTATACTGGTTCCCGGTGGGTGGCTGAGAATTTGGTTAATTCTTCTTCCTGCCGGGAAATTACAGTGATATGTGCCCGTCCAAACGCCTAACAGCTACTCTCTCATTGGTTCTCCCTCTTCCCTTTCATCCTCTGCCAAATTGGCAACCTGTGCGAACCAAGAGGTTAAAGGGGCTGTCTCTCCAAGTTGGGAGGTTGATAGTAAAGCAGACGGAAAGTCAAACCGGAGCACCAGGAGAGGGACTATTCGTTGAGTTTTAGAAACCTTTCGTATTCACAGTGTGTCCGTTCTCTAGGTTTCCCGCACATGTTATAGCTGTAGTAATATTCCCTTCAACCTGGAGAGTTCGGACCCATGGAATGGGTGTCATGCATTATTGCTTTAAAGGGTCTGCATTTGCTCACCCAATCTCACCAATCGTCTCAGTCCCAAGTGTCCCTCCTTATGCCACATCCAGCTGTCGTTGTAGATAGGGTCATTCCAGCTTTCATCAGAGACCCTGAAGGAATTGTAAAGAATTTCCCAGTTTTTTTGTTTTGTTTTTGAAATTCCTTTTTATAGTGGGTTTGAGCTGATTCTCGCTGCCATGTTTATGCCAGTCTAGACACACATGATTCCCTTATGGAGACATATCAATACATAGGTTTTAAGATTCTTACTAGTCAGATATATTCCTCTGCGGGAAATATGGCGTTTTGAGTCCCTTTCACTGAGGAAGGTGTAGGTCTTGTCTATTCCATAGTTGGTTTTTGGAACGGTACCTGTGCTTATATCAAACTCTGGTTTTATGCATCACCCCACCTCTCCTTCCCCCTTAAGCAGGCATAAGAGTGTCTTCTAAATATGAGACACTGTTCTCTTTCCTAACTCAGTTCAAGTCTAGCCATGTTTATAGGATCTTCTTAAGTGATATCTTATGAAAAGTTTCTTTTTCTGTGTGACTTATTTCACTTAGAATCATCGTACCTGAATCCACCCATTTTGCTGCTACTGGTCTAATGACATTGAATTCATGGCTGAGGGATATTCCATCGTATGTAAGTACCACAATTTTTTGAACTATTTTTATATTTCCTGGGATACTTAAGGTGTATCCAAGTTGAGGTCCTTGTAAGCAGTGCAGCCCTAAATTTTGGGGTTGCTCTGTCTTATTGATTTTCAGTTTTCCCAAGGTATATTCCCTAGACTGGAAATGCCATTGGCTCTGTAGCTCTGTTCTTTACTTGTTTTAGGGAACACAATGCACTCCTCCAGAGAGGCAGTTGGCAATTTACATCCCGCCCATCAGCATAACAAGGCTCCCTGTTCTCCAGGGCCTGTCTTGCCTTTCTCGTTTTTACTCATTTTGTGGATGTTCCTTTTGACCGGTGGGAAGTGATACTTCTTTGTAGTGCAGATTTGCATTGCCCGCTTGCTTGCTTGGCCAAAAAGGGCGTATGCATTTTCTCCTGAATATATTCAGGAGAAAACGCATACGCCCTTTTTCGCCAAGTGCATCATTGTCGACGTTGTGCCCCTCTTCCTTTGCTTTAAAGGCGATTCCAACGTACCTCTTGAAATCCGTTTCCTGCTATTCTGCCTCGCTTTCAAGTCCGCCTCGTTGCCTTTCCTCAACAGATTTTTGGACGATAGTTGTCCTTTTTTACTCGGCCAGTTTGTGAATTGCTGTGCCCCTGAGTTCCATTTTTCAACTCGTTTTTGGTGAGCTGACCGCATGTCCAAAATTTTTGTTCAGGACCTATACTGGTTTCCGGTGGGTGGCTGAGACTTTGGTTAATTCTTCTTCCTGCTGGGAAATTACAGTGATATTTCCCCCTCCAAATGCGTAACAGCTACTCTCTCATTGGTTCTCCCTCTTCCCTTTCATCCTCTGCCAAATTGGCAACCTGTGCGAACCAGGAGGTTAAAGGGGCTGTCTCTCCAAGTTGGGAGGTTGATAGTAAAGCAGATGGAAAGTCAAAGCGGAGCACCAGGAGAGGGACTATTCGTTGAGTTTTAGAAACCTTTCGTATTCACAGTGTGTCCGTTCTCTAGGTTTCCCGTACATGTTATACCTGTAGTAATATTCCCTTCAACCTGGAGAGTTGGGACCCATGGAATGGGTGCCAGGCATTTGTGTTTAAAGGGTCTGCATTTGCTCACCCAATCTCACCAATCGTCTCCGTCCCAAGTGTCCCTCCTTATGCCACATCCAACTGTCGTTGTAGATAGGGTCATTCTAGGTTTCATCAGAGACCCTGAAGGACTTGTAAAGAATTTCCCAGTTTTTTTGTTTTGTTTTTGAAATTCCTTTTTATACTGCGTTTGAGCTGATTCTCGCTGCCATGTTTATGCCAGTCTAGACACACTTGATTCCCTTACGGAGACATATCAATACATAGGTTTTAAGATTATTACTTGTCAGATATATTCCTCTGCGGGAAATATGGTGTTTTGAGTCCCTTTCACTGAGTAAGGTGTAGGTCTTGTCTATTCCATCGTTGGTTTTTGGAACGGTACCTGTGCTTATATCAAACTCTGGTTGTATGCATCACCCCACCTCTCCTTCCCCCTTAAGCAGGCATAAGTGTGTTTTCTAAATATGAGACACTGTTCTCTTTCCTAACTCTGTTCAAGTGTACCCATGTTTACAGGATCTTCATAAGTGATATCTTATGATAAGTTTCTTTTTCTGTGTGACTTATTTCACTTAGAATCATCGTACCTGAATCCACCCATTTTGCTGCTACTGGTCTTATGACATTGATTTCATGGCTAAGGGATATTCCATTGTACGTAAATACCACAATTTTTTGAACCATTTTTATATTTCCTGGGATATTTAAGGTCTATCCAAGTTGAGGTCCTTGTAAGCAGTGCAGCCCTAAATTTTGGGTTGGCTCTGTCTTATTGATTTTCAGTTTTGCCAAGGTATATTCCCTAGACTGGAAGTGCCCTTGGCTCTGTAGCTCTGTTCTTTACTTGTTTTAGGGAACACAATGTACTCCTCCAGAGAGGCAGTTGGCAATTTACATCCCGCCCATCAGCATATCAAGGCTCCCTGTTCTCCAGGGCCTGTCTTGCCTTTCTTGTTTTTACACATTTTGTGGATGTCCCTTTTGACCGGTGGGAAGTGATACTTCTTTGTAGTGCAGATTTGCATTGCCCGCTTGCTTGCTTGGCCAAAAAGGGCGTATGCGTTTTCTCCTGAATATATTCAGGAGATAACGCATACGCCCTTTTTGGCCAAGTGCATCATTGTCGAAGTTGTGCCCCACTTCCTGTGCTTTAAAGGCGATTCTAATGTACTTCCTGAAATCTGTTTCCTGCTATTCTGCCACGCTTTCAAGTGTGCCTCGTTGCCTTTCCTCAACAGATTTTTGGACGATAGTTGTCCTTTATTTCTCGGCCAGTTTGTGAATTGCTGTGCCCCTGAGCTCCATTTTTCAACTCGTTATTGGTGAGCTGACCGCGAGTCCAAAATTTTGGTTCAAGACCAATGCTGGTTCCCGGTGGGGGGCTGAGACTTTGGTTAATTCTTCTTCCTGCCGGGAGTTTAGAGTGATATGTGCCCATCCAAATGCCTAACAGCTACTCTCTCATTGGTTCTCCCTCTTCCCTTTCATCCTCTGCCAGATTGGAAACCTGTGCGAACCAGGAGGTTAAAGGGTCTGTCTCGCCAAGTTGGGAGGTTGATAGTAAAGCAGATGGAAAGTCAAACCGGAGCACCAGGAGAGGGAGTATTCGTTGAGTTTTAGAAACATTTCATATTCACAGTGTGTCCGTTCTCTAGGTTTCCCGTACATCTTATAGCTGTAGTAATATTCCCTTCAACTTGGAGAGTTGGGACCCATGGAGTAGGTGCCAGGCATTTGTGATTTAAAGGGTCTGCATTTGCTCACCCAATCTCACCAATCGTCTCAGTCCCAAGTGTCCAGCCTTATGCCACATCCAGCTGTCATTGTACATAGGGTCATTCCAGGTTTCATCAGAGACCCTGAAGGATTTGTAAAGAATTTCCCAATTTTTTTGTTTTGTTTTTGAAATTCCTTTTTATACTGGTTTTGAGCTGATTCTCGCTGCCATGTTTATGCCAGTCTAGACACACTTGATTCCCTTACGGAGACATATCAATACATAGGTTTTAAGATTCTTACTAGTCAGATATATTCCTGTTCAGGAAATAAGGGGTTTTGAGACCCTTTCACTGAAGAAAGTGTAGGTCTTGTCTATTCCATAGTTGGTTTTTGGAACGGTACCTGTGCTTATATCAAACTTTGGGTTTATGCATCACCCCACCTCTCCTTCCCCCTTAAGCAGGCATAAGAGTGTTTTATAAATGTGAGACTCTGTTCTCTTTCCTAACTCAGTTCAATTGTAGCCATGTTTACAGGATCTTCATGAGTGATATCTTATGGTAAGTTTCTTTTTCTGTGTGACTTATTTCACATAGAATCATCATACCTGAATCCACTCATTTTGCTGCTAATGGTCTTATGACATTTATTAAATCGCTGAGGGATATTCCATCGTACATAAGTACCACAATTTTTTGAACCATTTTTATATTTCCTGGGATATTTAAGGTGTACCCAAGTTGAGGTTCTTTTAAGCAGTGCAGCCCTAAATTTTGGGCTGGCTCTGTCTTATTGAGTTTCAGTTTTCAAAAGGTATATTCCCTAGACTGGAAGTGCCCTTGGCTCTGTAGATCTGTTGTTTACTTGTTTTAGGGAACACAATGTACTCCTCCAGAGAGGCAGGTGGCAATTTACATCCCACCCATCAGCATAACAAGGCTCCCTGTTCTCCAGGGCCTGTCTTGCCTTTCTGGTTTTTACACATTTTGTGGATGTCCCTTTTGACCGGTGGGAAGTGATACTTCTTTGTAGTGCAGATTTGCATTGCCCGCTTGCTTGCTAGGCCAAAAAGGGCGTATGCGTTTTCTCCTGAATATATTCAGTAGAAAACGCATACGCCCTTTTTGGCCAAGTGCATCATTGTCGATGTTTTGCACCTCTTCCTGTGCTTTAAAGGCAATTCCAACGTACCTCTTGAAATCTGTTTCCTGCTATTCTGCCTCGCTTTCAAGTCCGCCTCGTTGCCTTCCCTCAACAGATTTTTGGACGATAGTTGTCCTTTATTACTCTGCCAGTTTGTGAATTGCTGTGCCCCTGAGCTCCATTTATCAACTCGTTTTTTGTGAGCTGACTGCAAGTCAAAAATTTTGGCTCAGAACCTATACTGGTTCCCGGTGGGTGGCTGAGACTTTGGTTAATTCTTCTTCCTGCCGGCAAATTAGAATGACATGTGCCCGTCCAAATGCCTAACAGCTACTCTCTCATTGGTTCTCCCTCTTCCCTTTCATCCTCTGCCAAATTGGCAACCTGTGCGAACCAGGAGGTTAAAGGGGCTGTCTCTCCAAGTTGGGAGGTTGATAGTAAAGCAGATGGAAAGTCAAACCGGAGCACCAGGAGAGGGACTATTCGTTGAGTTTTAGAAACTTTTCATATTCACAGTGTGTCCGTTCTCTAGGTTTCCCGTACATGTTATAGCTGTAGTAATATTCCCTTCAACCTGGAGAGTTGGGACCCATGGAATGGGTACCACGCATTATTGCTTTAAAGTGTCTGCATTTGCTCACCCAATCTCATCAATCCTCTCAGTCCCAAGTGTCCCTCCTTATGCCACATCCAGCTGTCATTGTAGAAAGGGTCATTCCAGGTTTCATCAGAGACCCTGAAGGAATTGTAAAGAATTTCCCAGTTTTTTTGTTTTGTTTTTGAAATTCCTTTTTATAGTGGATTTGAGCTGATTCTCGCTGCCATGTTTATGCCAGTCTAGACACACTTGATTCCCTTATGGAGACACATCAATACATAGGTTTTATGATTCTTACTAGTCAGATATATTCCTCTGCGGGAAATATGGGGTTTTGAGTCCCTTTCACTGAGGAAGGTGTAGGTCTTGTCTATTCCATAGTTGGTTTTTGGAACGGTACCTGTGCTTATATCAAACTCTGGTTTTATGCATCACCCCACCTCTCCTTCCCCCTTAAGCAGGCATAAGAGTGTTTTCTAAATGTGAGACACTGTTCCCTTTCCTAACTCAGTTCAAGTGTAGCCATGTTTACAGGATCTTCATAAGTGATATCTTATGATAAGTTTCTTTTTCTGTGTGACTTCTTTCACTTAGAATCATCGTACCTGAATCCACCCATTTTGCTGCTACTGGTCTTATGACATTGATTTCATGGCTGAGGGATATTCCATCGTACGTAAGTACCACAATTTTTTGAACCATTTTTATATTTCCTGGGATATTTAAGGTGTACCCAAGTTGAGGTCCTTGCAAGCAGTGCAGCCCTAAATTTTGGGGTGGCTCTGTCTTATTGATTTTCCTTTTACCCAGGGTATATTCCCTAGACTGGAAGTGCCCTTGGCTCTGTAGCTCTGTTCTTTACTTGTTTTAGGGAACACAATGTACTCCTCCAGAGAGGCAGTTGGCAATTTACATCCCGCCCATCAGCATAACAAGGCTCCCTGTTCTCCAGGGCCTGTCTTGCCTTTCTGATTTTTACACATTTTGTGGATGTCCCTTTTGACCGGTGGGAAGTGATACTTCTTTGTAGTGCAGATTTGCATTGCCCGCTTGCTTGCTTGGCCAAAAAGGGAGTATGCGTTTTCTCCTGAATATATTCAGGAGAAAATGCATACGCCCTTTTTGGCCAAGTGCATCTTTTTCGATGTTGTGCCCCTCTTCCTGTGCTTTAAAACCGATGCCAACGTACCTGTTGAAATCTGTTTCTTCCTATTCTGCCTCGCTTTCAAGTCCGGTTCTTTGTCCTTCCTCAACAGGTTTTTGAACGATAGTTGTCCTTTATTACTCGGCCAGTTTGTGAATTGCTGTGCCCCTGAGCTCCATTTTTCAATTCGTTTTTTGTGAGCTGACTGCAAGTCCAAAATTTTGGCTCAGAACCTATACTGGTTCCCGGTGGGTGGCTGAGACTTTGGTTAATTCTTCTTCCTGCCGGGAAATCAGAGTGACATGTGCCCGTCCAAATGCCTAACAGCTACTCTCTCATTGGTTCTCCCTCTTCCCTTTCATCCTCTGCCAAATTGGCAACCTCTGCGAACCAGTAGGTTAAAGGGGCTGTCTCTCCAAGTTGGGAGATTGATAGTAAAGCAGATGGAATGTCAAACCGGAGCACCAGGAGAGGGAGTATTCTTTGAGTTTTAGAAACCTTTCATATTCACTGTGTGTCCGTTCCCTAGGTTTCCCGTACATGTTATAACTGTAGTAATATTCCCTTCAACCTGGAGAGTTGGGACCCATGGAATGGGTTCCATGCATTATTGCTTTAAAGGGTCTGCATTTGCTCACCCAATCTCACCAATCGTCTCAGTCCCAAGTGTCCAGCTTTATGCCACATCCAGCTGTCGTTGTAGATAGGTCATTCCATGTTTCATCAGAGACCCTGAAGAATTGTAAAGAATTTCCCAGTTTTTTTGTTTTGTTTTTGAAATTCCTTTTTATAGTGGGTTTCAGGTGATTCTTGCTGCTCTGCTTATTCCAGTCTAGACACACTTGATTCCCTTACGGAAGCACATCAGTACATAGGTTTTAAGATTCTTACTAGTCAGATATATTCCTCTGCGGGAAATATGGGGTTTTGAGTCCCTTTCACTGAGGAAGGTGTAGGTCTTGTCTATTCCATAGTTGGTTTTTGGAACGGTACCTGTGCTTATATCAAACTGTGGTGTTATGCATCACCCCACCTCTCCTTCCCCCTTAAGCAGGCATAAGAGTGTTTTCTAAATGTGAGACACTGTTCTCTTTCCTAACTCAGTTCAAGTGTAGCCATGTTTACAGGATCTTAATAAGTGATATCTTTTGATAAGTTTCTTTTTCTCTGTGACTTATTTCACTTAGAATCATCGTACCTGAATCCACCCATTTTGCTGCTACTGGTCTTATGACATTGATTTCATGGCTGAGGGATATTCCATTGTACGTAAGTACCACAATTTTTTGAACCTTTTTTTTATTTCCTGGGACATTTAAGGTGTACCCAAGTTGAGGTCCTTGTAAGCAGTGCAGTCCTAAATTTTGGGGTGGCTCTGTCTTATTGATTTTCAGTTTTCCCAAGGTATATTCCCTAGACTGGAAGTGTCCTGGGCTCTGTAGCTCTGTTCTTTCCTTGTTTTAGGGAACACAATGCACTCCTCCAGAGAGGCAGTTGGCAATTTACATCCCGCCCATCAGCATAACAAGACTCTCTGTTCTCCAGGGCCTGTCTTGCCTTTCTGGTTTTTACACATTTTGTGGATGTCCCTTTTGACTGGTGGGAAGTGATACTTCTTTGTAGTGCAGATTTGCATTGCCCGCTTGCTTGCTTGGCCAAAAAGGGCGTATGCGTTTTCTCCTGAATATATTCAGGAGAAAACGCATATGCCCTTTTTGGCCAAGTGCATCATTGTCGAAATTGTGCCTCTCTTCCTGTGCTTTAAAGGCAATTCCAACGTACCTCTTGAAATCTGTTTCCTGCTATTCTGCCTCGTTTTCAAGTCCGCCTCGTTGCCTTCCCTCAACAGATTTTTGGATGATAGTTGTCCTTTATTACTCGTCCAGTTTGTGAATTGCTGTGCCCCTGAGCTCCATTTTTCAACTCGTTTTTGGTGAGCTGACCGCAAGTCCAAAATTTTGGTTCAGGACCTATACTGGTTCCCGGTGGGAGGCTGAGACTTTGGTTAATTCTTCTTCCTGCCAGGAAATTACAGTGATATGTGCCCGTCCAAATGCCTAACAGCTACTCTCTCATTGGTTCTCCCTCTTCCCTTTCATCCTCTGCCAAATTGGCAACCTGTGCAAACCAGGAGGTAAAAGGTGCTGTCTCTCCATGTTGGGAGGTTGATAGTAACGCAGATGGAAAGTCAAACCGGAGCACCAGGAGAGGGACTATTCGTTCAGTTTTAGAAACCTTTCGTATTCACAGTGTGTCCGTTCCCTAGGTTTCCCGTACATGTTATAGCTGTAGTAATATTCCCTTCAACCTGGAGAGTTGGGACCCATGGAATGGGTGCCACGCATTATTGCTTTAAAGTGTCTGCATTTGCTCACCCAATCTCATCAATCCTCTCAGTCCCAAGTGTCCCTCCTTATGCCACATCCAGCTGTCATTGTAGATAGGGTCATTCCAGGTTTCATCAGAGACCCTGAAGGAATTGTAAAGAATTTCCCAGTTTTTTTGTTTTGTTTTTGAAATTCCTTTTTATAGTGGGTTTGAGCTGATTCTCGCTGCCATGTTTATGCCAGTATAGACACACTTGATTCCCTTATGGAGATATATCAATACATAGGTTTTAAGATTCTTACTAGTCAGATATATTCCTCTCCGGGAAATATGCCGTTTTGAGTCCCTTTCACTGAGGAAGGTGTAGGTCTTGTCTGTTCCATAGTTGGTTTTTGGAACGGTACCTGTGCTTATATCATACTCTGGTTTTATGCATCACACCACCTCTCCTTCCCCCTTAAGCAGGCATAAGAGTGTTTTCTCAATGTGAGACACTGTTCTCTTTACTAACTCAGTTCAAGTGTAGCCATGTTTACAGGATCTTCATAAGTGATATCTTATGATAAGTTTCTTTTTCTGTGTGACTTATTTCACTTAGAATCATCGTACCTGAATCCACTCATTTGCTGCCACTGGTCTTATGACATTGATTTCATGGCTGAGGGATATTCCATCGTACGTAAGTACCACAATTTTTTGAACCATTTTTATATTTCCTGGGATATTTAAGGTGTACCCAAGTTGAGGTCCTTGTAAGCAGTGCAGCCCTAAATTTTGGGGTGGCTCTGTCTTATTGATTTTCAGTTTTCCCAAGGTATATTCCCTAGACTGGAAGTGCCCTTGGCTCTGTAGCTCTGTTCTTTACTTCTTTTAGGGAACACAATGCACTCCTCCAGAGAGGCATTTGGCAATTTACATCCCGCCCATCAGCATAACAAGGCTCCCTGTTCTCCAGGGCCTGTCTTGCCTTTCTGATTTTTACATATTTTGTGGATGTCCCTTTTGACCGGTGGGAAGTGATACTTCTTTGTAGTGCAGATTTGCATTGCCCGCTTGCTTGCTTGGCCAAAAAGGGAGTATGCGTTTTCTCCTGAATATATTCAGGAGAAAATGCATACGCCCTTTTTGGCCAAGTGCATCTTTTTCGATGTTGTGCCCCTCTTCCTGTGCTTTAAAACCGATGCCAACGTACCTGTTGAAATCTGTTTCTTCCTATTCTGCCTCGCTTTCAAGTCCGGTTCTTTGTCCTTCCTCAACAGGTTTTTGAACGATAGTTGTCCTTTATTACTCGGCCAGTTTGTGAATTGCTGTGCCCCTGAGCTCCATTTTTCAATTCGTTTTTTGTGAGCTGACTGCAAGTCCAAAATTTTGGCTCAGAACCTATACTGGTTCCCGGTGGGTGGCTGAGACTTTGGTTAATTCTTCTTCCTGCCGGGAAATCAGAGTGACATGTGCCCGTCCAAATGCCTAACAGCTACTCTCTCATTGGTTCTCCCTCTTCCCTTTCATCCTCTGCCAAATTGGCAACCTCTGCGAACCAGTAGGTTAAAGGGGCTGTCTCTCCAAGTTGGGAGATTGATAGTAAAGCAGATGGAATGTCAAACCGGAGCACCAGGAGAGGGAGTATTCTTTGAGTTTTAGAAACCTTTCATATTCACTGTGTGTCCGTTCCCTAGGTTTCCCGTACATGTTATAACTGTAGTAATATTCCCTTCAACCTGGAGAGTTGGGACCCATGGAATGGGTTCCATGCATTATTGCTTTAAAGGGTCTGCATTTGCTCACCCAATCTCACCAATCGTCTCAGTCCCAAGTGTCCAGCTTTATGCCACATCCAGCTGTCGTTGTAGATAGGTCATTCCATGTTTCATCAGAGACCCTGAAGAATTGTAAAGAATTTCCCAGTTTTTTTGTTTTGTTTTTGAAATTCCTTTTTATAGTGGGTTTCAGGTGATTCTTGCTGCTCTGCTTATTCCAGTCTAGACACACTTGATTCCCTTACGGAAGCACATCAGTACATAGGTTTTAAGATTCTTACTAGTCAGATATATTCCTCTGCGGGAAATATGGGGTTTTGAGTCCCTTTCACTGAGGAAGGTGTAGGTCTTGTCTATTCCATAGTTGGTTTTTGGAACGGTACCTGTGCTTATATCAAACTGTGGTGTTATGCATCACCCCACCTCTCCTTCCCCCTTAAGCAGGCATAAGAGTGTTTTCTAAATGTGAGACACTGTTCTCTTTCCTAACTCAGTTCAAGTGTAGCCATGTTTACAGAATCTTAATAAGTGATATCTTTTGATAAGTTTCTTTTTCTCTGTGACTTATTTCACTTAGAATCATCGTACCTGAATCCACCCATTTTGCTGCTACTGGTCTTATGACATTGATTTCATGGCTGAGGGATATTCCATTGTACGTAAGTACCACAATTTTTTGAACCTTTTTTTTATTTCCTGGGACATTTAAGGTGTACCCAAGTTGAGGTCCTTGTAAGCAGTGCAGTCCTAAATTTTGGGGTGGCTCTGTCTTATTGATTTTCAGTTTTCCCAAGGTATATTCCCTAGACTGGAAGTGTCCTGGGCTCTGTAGCTCTGTTCTTTCCTTGTTTTAGGGAACACAATGCACTCCTCCAGAGAGGCAGTTGGCAATTTACATCCCGCCCATCAGCATAACAAGACTCTCTGTTCTCCAGGGCCTGTCTTGCCTTTCTGGTTTTTACACATTTTGTGGATGTCCCTTTTGACTGGTGGGAAGTGATACTTCTTTGTAGTGCAGATTTGCATTGCCCGCTTGCTTGCTTGGCCAAAAAGGGCGTATGCGTTTTCTCCTGAATATATTCAGGAGAAAACGCATACGCCCTTTTTGGCCAAGTGCATCATTGTCGAAATTGTGCCTCTCTTCCTGTGCTTTAAAGGCAATTCCAACGTACCTCTTGAAATCTGTTTCCTGCTATTCTGCCTCGTTTTCAAGTCCACCTCGTTGCCTTCCCTCAACAGATTTTTGGATGATAGTTGTCCTTTATTACTCGTCCAGTTTGTGAATTGCTGTGCCCCTGAGCTCCATTTTTCAACTCGTTTTTGGTGAGCTGACCGCAAGTCCAAAATTTTGGTTCAGGACCTATACTGGTTCCCGGTGGGAGGCTGAGACTTTGGTTAATTCTTCTTCCTGCCAGGAAATTACAGTGATATGTGCCCGTCCAAATGCCTAACAGCTACTCTCTCATTGGTTCTCCCTCTTCCCTTTCATCTTCTGCCAAATTGGCAACCTGTGCAAACCAGGAGGTAAAAGGTGCTGTCTCTCCATGTTGGGAGGTTGATAGTAACGCAGATGGAAAGTCAAACCGGAGCACCAGGAGAGGGACTATTCGTTCAGTTTTAGAAACCTTTCGTATTCACAGTGTGTCCGTTCCCTAGGTTTCCCGTACATGTTATAGCTGTAGTAATATTCCCTTCAACCTGGAGAGTTGGGACCCATGGAATGGGTGCCACGCATTATTGCTTTAAAGTGTCTGCATTTGCTCACCCAATCTCATCAATCCTCTCAGTCCCAAGTGTCCCTCCTTATGCCACATCCAGCTGTCATTGTAGATAGGGTCATTCCAGGTTTCATCAGAGACCCTGAAGGAATTGTAAAGAATTTCCCAGTTTTTTTGTTTTGTTTTTGAAATTCCTTTTTATAGTGGGTTTGAGCTGATTCTCGCTGCCATGTTTATGCCAGTATAGACACACTTGATTCCCTTATGGAGATATATCAATACATAGGTTTTAAGATTCTTACTAGTCAGATATATTCCTCTCCGGGAAATATGCCGTTTTGAGTCCCTTTCACTGAGGAAGGTGTAGGTCTTGTCTATTCCATAGTTGGTTTTTGGAACGGTACCTGTGCTTATATCATACTCTGGTTTTATGCATCACACCACCTCTCCTTCCCCCTTAAGCAGGCATAAGAGTGTTTTCTCAATGTGAGACACTGTTCTCTTTACTAACTCAGTTCAAGTGTAGCCATGTTTACAGGATCTTCATAAGTGATATCTTATGATAAGTTTCTTTTTCTGTGTGACTTATTTCACTTAGAATCATCGTACCTGAATCCACTCATTTGCTGCCACTGGTCTTATGACATTGATTTCATGGCTGAGGGATATTCCATCGTACGTAAGTACCACAATTTTTTGAACCATTTTTATATTTCCTGGGATATTTAAGGTGTACCCAAGTTGAGGTCCTTGTAAGCAGTGCAGCCCTAAATTTTGGGGTGGCTCTGTCTTATTGATTTTCAGTTTTCCCAAGGTATATTCCCTAGACTGGAAGTGCCCTTGGCTCTGTAGCTCTGTTCTTTACTTCTTTTAGGGAACACAATGCACTCCTCCAGAGAGGCAGTTGGCAATTTACATCCCGCCCATCAGCATAACAAGGCTCCCAGTTCTCCAGAGCCTGTCTTGCCTTTCTGGTTTTTACACATTTTACGGATGTCCCTTTTGACCGGTTGGAAGTGATACTTCTTTGTAGTGCAGATTTGCATTGTGCGGTTGCTTGGTTGGCCAAAATGGGCGCATGCGTTTTCTCCTGAATATATTCAGGAGAAAACGCATGCACCCTTTATGGACAATTCCATAATTGTCGAAGTTTTGATGCTTTTCCTGTGTTTAAAGGCGATTCCAATGTACTTCTAGAAATCTGTTTCGTGCACTTCTGCCTCATTTTCAAGTCAGCCTCATGTCTTTCTCTCAACAGATTTTTGGAAGAGAGTAGTCCTTTATACCTCCGCAAGTTAGTGAATTGCTGTGCCCCTGAGCTCCATTTTTCAACTCGCGTTTTTGTAGGCTGACTGCCAATCCACAATTTTGCTTCAGGGCCTATACTGGTTCCATTGGGGAGGCTGGCTCAGAGTTTCTTAATTCTTCTTCGTTACGTGAATTTAGAGTGACATGTGGCCATCCAAATGCCTACAGCTACTCTCTAATTGTTTCTCCCTCTTCCCTTATATCCTCTGCAAAACGTGCCAACTGTGCGAACCAGGAGGTTAAGGTGCTGACTCTCCAATTTGGGAGATTGATACTAAAGCAGTTGGAATGTCAAACTGGTGCACAAGGAGAGAAAAAAATTAGTAGAGTTTTAGAAACCTTTCACCATCAGATGGTGTCCATTCTCTAGGTTTCCCATACATGTTATAACTGTAGTGATATTCCCTTCTAACGGGAGAGTTGGGAACCATGGAATGGGTGCCAGGTATTATTGCTTTAAACGGTCTGCATTTTCTCACCAAATCTCACCAATCCTCTCAGTCCCAAGTGACCAGCCTTATGCCACATCCAGCTGTTGTTGTAGATAGGGTCATTCTAAGTTTCATCAGAACCCCTGAAGGTATTGTGTAAGAATTTCACTGTTTATTTGTTTTGTTTTGAAATTCATTTTTATAGTGGGTTTGAGCTGATTCTCACTGCCGTGTTTATGTTGTTCTAGACACACTTGGTTACCTTATGGAGACATATCAATACATAGGTTTTAAGATTCTTACTAGTCAGATATACTACTCTGCGGGGAATAGGGGTGTTGAGCCCCATTCAGTGAGGAAAGAGTTGGTCTTGTCTATTCTGTATTTGGATTATGCAACCGTACCTGTGCTAATATCAAACTCTGGTTTTATGCATCACCCCACCTCTCCTTTCCTCTTGAGCAGGCATAAGAGTGTTTTCTAAATGTGAGACTCTTCTCTTTCCTAATTCAGTTCATGTGTAGCCATGTTTACAAGACCTTCATAAGTGATATCTTATGATAACTTTCTTTTTCTGTGTGACTTATTTCAGTTAGAATCATCGTACATGAATCCACTCATTATGCTGCTACTGGCCTAATGACTTTGATTTCATGGCTGAGGGATATTCCTTCGTACGTATGTACCACAATTTCTTTACAATTTTTGTCTTTCCTGGGATATTTAAGGTGTCCCGAAGTCGAGGTTCTTGTAAGCAGTGCTGCCCTATATTTTGGGTTGGCTGTGTCTTATTGATTTTCAATTTTCCCAAGGTATATTCCCATGATTGGAAGTGCCTTAGGTTGTGAAGCTCTGTTGTTTAATTCTTTTAGGGAACACAATGCACTCCTCCAGAGTGGCTGTTGGCAATCTACATCCCACCCATCAGCATAACAAGGCTCCCTGTTCTCCAGAGCCCCTCTTGCCTTTCTGGTTTTTACACATTTTACGGATATCCCTTTTGACTGGTGGGAAGTGATACTTCTTTGTAGTGCAGATTTGCATTGTGCGGTTGCTTGGTTGGCCAAAATGGGTGTATGCGTTTTCTCCTGAATATATTCAGGGGAAAACACATGCACCCTTTATGGACAATTCCATAATTGTCGAAGTTGTGATGCTTTTCCTGTGTTTAAAGGCGATTCCAATGTACTTCTGGAAATCTGTTTCGTGCAAATCTCCCTCATTTTCAAGTCCGCCTCATGGCTTTTCGTCAACAGATTTTTGGAAGAGAGTAGTCCTGTATAACTCTGCAAGTTAGTGAATTGCTGTGCCCCTGAGCTCCATTTTTCAACTTGTGTTTTTGTGAGCTGACCGCAAACCCACAATTTTGCTTCAGGACCTATACTAGTTATTGGGGTGGGGCAGGCTGAGAGTTTGGTTAATTCTTCTTCGTGACGGGAAATTAGAGTGACATGTGGTCGTCCAAATACCTACAGCTACTCTCTCATTGGTTCTCCCTCTTCCCTTATATCCTCTGCACAATGTGCCAACTGTGCGAACCAGGAGGTTATAGGGGCTGACTCTCCAAGTTGGGAGATTGATATTAAGGCAGTTGGAATGTCAAGCTGCAGCACATGGAGAGAAAAAAATTAGTAGAGTTTTAGAAACCTTTCACCATCAGATGGTGTCCATTCTCTAGGTTTCCCATACATGTTATAACTGTAGTGATATTCCCTTCTACCTGGAGAGTTGGGAACCATGGAATCAGTGGCAGGCATTATTGCTTTAAAGCGTCTGCATTTTCACACCCAATCTCACCAATCCTCTCAGTCCCAAGTGAACAGCCTTATGCCACATCCAGCTGTTGTTGTAGATAGGGTCATTCCAAGTTTCATCAGAACCCCTGAAGGTATTGTGTAAGAATTTCACTGTTTCTTTGTTTTGTTTTGAAATTCCTTTTTATAGTGGGTTTGAGCTGATTCTCACTGCCGTGTTTATGTCATTCTAGACACACTTGGTTCCCTTATGGAGACATATCAATACATAGGTTTTAAGATCCTTACTAGTCAGATATATTTCTCTGTGGGGAATAGGGATGTTGAGTCCCATTCACTGAGGAAGGAGTCGGGCTTGTCTCTTCTGTATTTGGATTATGGAACGGTACCTGTGTTAATATCAAACTCTGGTTTTGTGAGTCTCCCCACCTCTCCTTCCCCCTTAAGCAAGCATAAGAGTGTTTTCTAAATCTTAGACTCTGTTCTCTTTCCGAATTCAGTTCATATGTAGCCAGGTTTACATTCCCTTCATAAATGATATCTTATATCAGAATGCACCATGGCCCTTGTCATAATAATGCTCCATGACCCCTGTCATCACAATGCTCCATTCCCTGGTTATCACAATGCTCCATGTCCCTTGTCATAACAATTCTCCATGTACTTGTCATCACAATGCTACATGACACTTCTCATCACAACGTTACATGCTCGTTACATCACAATTCTCCATGCACTTGTCATTGCAATGTTCCATGACCCCTGTCATAGCAAGCTCCAAGTGTTTGTCATCACAATGCTTCACGACTTTATCATCAAAATTCTCAATGGCACTTTTCATCACAATGTTCCGTACCCTTGTCATCACAATGCTCCATGTCCTTGTCATCACAATGCTCCATGACCCCTGTCATCACAATGCTCCCTGACACCTGTCATCACAATGCTTCATGCCCCTTGTCATTACAGTGCTCCATGATGCTCGTCATCACAATTACCCAAGGTCTTCTCATCACAATTCTCCACGGTTTTGCCATCACAATGCTCCATGCCCTGGTCATCTCAAAGCTCAATGTCTCTTGTCCTCACAATTCTCCATGTCCTTGTCATCACAATGCTCCATGGCACTTCTCATCACAATGTTATATGCTCTTGTCATAACAATACTCCATGCACATGTCATCGCAATGCTCCATGACCCCTGTCATAGGAAGCTCCATGCGCTTGTCATCACAATGTTTCAGGACATGGACATTAAAATTATCAATGGCCCTTGTCATCTCAATGCTCCATGCGCTTATCATCACAATGCTCCTTTACCTTTGTCACAACAATCCCCCATGACACTTGGCATCACAATGCTCCATGCTATTGTCATCACAATGGAACATGACATATGTCATCACAATGCTCCCTGACACCTGTCTTCACAATACTCCATGACCTTGTCATCACAATGCTCCATGACCTTGTCATCACAATGTGCCATGCCCACTGTCATCAAAATAATCCATGAAACTTGTCAGACCAAAGCTCCATGCCACCTTTCATCACAATGCTCCATGAACCCTGTCATCACAATGCACCATGCCCATCATCATAATGCTTCATGCTCTTGTCATCACAATGAAATCAAAATGCTCCATGACCTCTGTCATCACAATGCTCCAAACCCTTGTGATCACAATGTACCATAACACTTGTCATCACAATACCCCATAACGCTACTCATCACAATTATCCATGGACTTCTCATCACAATGCACCATGACATTTGTCATCACAATGCGCAATACACATGTCATCACAATGCTCCCTGACTCTTGCCATCAGTATGCTCCCTGAACCCTTTCATGACAAGGCTCCATGCCTTTTTCATCACAATGATCCATGCCATTTTCATCACAATGCTCCAAGACCCCTTTAATCACAATGCTCCATGCCCTTGTCATCACAAAGCTCCATGATGCATGTCATCAGAATGCTCCATGGCCTTCTCATCACAATGCTCCATGCCCTTGTCATCACAATGCTCCAAGACCCCTGTAATCACAATGGTCCATGCCCCTTTTCATCAGAATGCTCCATGAGACTTGTCATCACAAGGCTCCATGGTCTTCTCATCACAATGCTCCATTCCCTTATCATCACAATGCTCCATGACCCCTGTCATCACAATACTCCATGAACATTTTCAGCCCAATGCTCCATGACCTTCTCATCACAATGCTCCATGACCAATATCATCACAATTCTCCATGACCACAGTCATCACAACGCTCAATATCACCTGACAACACAATGATCCGGGACTCTTGTCATCACAATGCTCCATTCCCTAGTCATCACAATGCTCCATGACGCCTGCCATCACAATACTCCATGAACATTTTCAGCCCAATGCTCCATGACACTTGTCATCACAATGATGCATGCCCTTGTCATCCCAATGCTCCATGACCCCTCTAATCACAATGCTCCGTGATGCTTGTCATCACAGTGCTCCATGACACCTGTCATCACAATGCTCCATGCCTTTGTCAGCAAAATGCTACATGACCTTGTCATTACAATGTTCTATGCACTTGTCATCACAATACTCCATTACCATTGCCATCACAATCCTCCATGAACCTTGGGATCACATTGCTCCATGCCCTTGTCATCACAATGCTCCATGCTCCTTGAAATCAAAATGATCCATGGCCTCTGTCATCACAATGCTCCAAACCCTTGTGATCACAATGTTCCATAACACTTGTCATCACAATGCTCCATGATGCCTGTCATCACAATACTCCATGCCCTTTTCATCACAATGCTCCATGACCTTTGTCATCACAATTCTCGATACACTTGTCATCACAATGCTCCCTGACACTTGTCGTCAGAATGCTCCTTGAACCCTGTCACAAAAAGGCTCCATGCCTTTTTCATCAAAATGCACCATGCCATTTTCAACACAATGCTCCATGCCATTGTCATCAAAATACTCCACAAGCTTGTCATCAGAATGCTCCATGTCCCTTGTCATCACAATTTTCCATGCACTTGTCAGCACAAGGCTCCCTGACCCTTGTCATCACAATGCTCCAAGCCATTGTCATCACAATGCTCCATTACCTTTGTCATCAGAATCCTCCATGACACTTGGCATCACAATGCTCCATGGCATTGTCATCACAATGGGCCATTACATATGTCATCACAATGCTCCCTGACACCTGTCTTCACAATAATGAATGACCTGGTCATCACAATGCTCCATGCCCTTGTCATCACAATGCGCCATTCCAACTGTCATCACAATAAGCCATGAAACTTATTAGACCAATGCTCCATGCCCTTGTCATCACAATGCCCCATGCCCTTGTTATCACAACGTTCCATGACCCCTGTCATCACAATGCTCCGTGACTCCAGTCATCACAAGGCTTCATGACCTTTGTCATCACAGTGGTCCATGCCCTTGTCATCAACAGTCTCTGTGACCTTTTTAACCACAATGCTTCATGAACTTTTCATCACAATGCCCTTTGACCCTTGTCATCACAATGCTCTATGCCTTTCTCAGCACAATGCTCCATGACCCATGTCATCACAATGCACCATGCGCTTGTCGTCACAGTGCTCCACAATCTTGTCATCACAATGCTCCATAAACCTTGTCATCACAATGCTCCATGCACTTCAAATCAAAATGCTCTCTCACCACTGATATCACAATGGTACATCACTATTCATCACAATACTCCCTCAACCTTGTCATCACAATGTTCCATGACTCCTGTCATCACAATGCTACATGCACTTATCATCACAATGTTTGATGATCCCTGACATCACAATGTTCCATAACCCCTGTCATCAAAATTCTCCATGACCCTTTTCATCAAAATGCTCCATGACCCCTAACATCACAATGTTACATAACGCCTCTCATCAAAATGTTCCATGACCCTTTTCATCAAATTGGTCCATGACAATGTCATCACAATGCTCCCTACCCTTCTCATCACAATGCACCACGCCCTTGTCATCAAAATGCTCCATGACCTTTGTCATCACAAAGCTCCATGACCCTTGGCATCACAATGCTCCATGCCATTGTCATCACAATACTCCATGAAACCTCTCATCACATTGTTCCATGCAATTGTCATCAAAAAGCTCCATGGTGCTTGTCATCACACTGCTCGATGCCCTTCTCATCACAATGCTCCATGCCCTTGTCATTACAATCCTCCATGACCCATGTATCACTGTGTTCCGTGCCCTTGTCATCACAATGCTCCATGCCCACTCTCATCACAATAATCCATGAAACTTTTCAGACAAATGTTCCATGCCCTTGTCATCACAATGCTCCATTACCCCTGTCATAACAATGCTCCATGACCCCTGCCATCACAACGTTCCACGGCCTTGTCATCACAAGGCTCCATGACCCTTGTCATCACAATGCTCCAAGACCCCTGTAATCACAGTGCTACATGCCCTTGTCATCACAAAGCTCCATGATGCATGTCATCAGAATGCTCCATGCCCTTGCCATCACAATGCTCCATTACCCCTGTGATAACAATGCTCCATGACCCCTGCCATCACGATGTTCCATGGCCTTGTCATCACAAGGCTCCATGACCCTTCTCATCACAATGCTCCAAGACACCTGTAATCACAATGCTCCATGTCCCTTTTTATCTCAATGATCCCTGAACCCTGTCATCACAATGCACCATGCCCATCATCATAATGCTTCAGGCTATTGTCATCACAATGAAATCAAAATGCTCCATGACCTCTGTCATAACACTGCTCCAAACCCTTGTGATCACAATATTCCATAACACTTGTCATCACAATGCCCCATGACGCTCGTCATCACAATGCCCATGACGCTCATCATCACAATTATCTATGGTATTCTCTTCACAATGCTCCATGACCTTTGTCATCACAATGCTCAATACACTTGTCATCAAAATGCTCCCTGACACTTGTTCTCTGTATGCTCCTTGAACCCTGTCATGACAAGGCTCCATGCCTTTTTCATCACAATGATCCATTCCTTTTTCATCACAATGCTCCAAGACGCCTGTAATTACAATGCTCCATGCCCTTGTCATCACAATGCTCAATGACGCATGTCATCAGACTGCTCCTTGGCCTTCTCATCACAATGCTCCATGCCCTTGTCATCACAATTGTCCAAGACACTCTAATCACAATGCTCCATGCCCCTTTTCATCAGTATGCTCCATGACACTTGTCTCACAAGGCTCCATGGTTTTCTCATCATAATGCTCCAGCACCTTGTCATCACAATGCTTCACGACCTTGTCATGAAAATTTTCAATGGCCCTTGTCATCATAATGCTCCAAGCCCTAGTCATCACAATGCTCCATTATATTTGTCATCACAATCCTCCATTACATTTGGCATCACAATGCTCCATGCCATTGTCATCGCAATGGACCATGACATATGTCATCACAATGCTCCCTGACACCTGTCTTCACAATACTCCATGACCTTCTCATCACAATGCCCCATGCCCTTGTCATCACAATGCCCCATGCCCACTGTCATCACAATAATCTATTAAACTTGTCAGACCAATGCTCCATGCCCCTGTCATCACAATGCTCCATGCCCTTGTCATCACAATGCTCCATGACCCTTGTCATCACAATGCTCTGTGACTCCAGTCATCACAATGCTTCATAACATTTGTCATCACAGTGGTCCATGCCCACATCATCACAAGGCTCTGTGACCTTTGTAACCACAATACTCCATGAACTTTTCATCACAATGCTACGTGACCCTTGTCATCACAATGCTCCATGCCCTTGTCATCACAAAGCTCCATGATGCATGTCATCAGAATGCTCCATGGCCTTCTCATCACAATGCTCCATGCCCTTGTCATCACAATGCTCCAAGACCCCTGTAATCACAATGGTCCATGCCCCTTTTCATCAGAATGCTCCATGAGACTTGTCATCACAAGACTCCATGGTCTTCTCATCACAATGCTCCAGGACATTGTCATCAAAATGCCCCATTCCCATATCATCACAATGCTCCATGACCCCTGTCATCACAATACTCCATGAACATTTTCAGCCCAATGCTCCATGACCTTCTCATCACAATGCTCCATGACCAATATCATCACAATTCTCCATGACCACAGTCATCACAACGCTCAATATCACCTGACAACACAATGATCCGGGACTCTTGTCATCACAATGCTCCATTCCCTAGTCATCACAATGCTCCATGACGCCTGTCATCACAATACTCCATGAACATTTTCAGCCCAATGCTCCATGACACTTGTCATCACAATGATGCATGCCCTTGTCATCCCAATGCTCCATGACCCCTCTAATCACAATGCTCCGTGACGCTTGTCATCACAGTGCTCCATGACACCTGTCATCACAATGCTCCATGCCTTTGTCAGCAAAATGCTACATGACCTTGTCATTACAATGTTCTATGCACTTGTCATCACAATACTCCATTACCATTGCCATCACAATCCTCCATGAACCTTGGGATCACATTACTCCATGCCCTTGTCATCACAATGCTCCATGCTCCTTGAAATCAAAATGATCCATGACCTCTGTCATCACAATGCTCCAAACCCTTGTGATCACAATGTTCCATAACACTTGTCATCACAATGCTCCATGATGCCTGTCATCACAATACTCCATGCCCTTTTCATCACAATGCTCCATGACCTTTGTCATCACAATTCTCGATACACTTGTCATCACAATGCTCCCTGACACTTGTCAGAATGCTCCTTGAACCCTGTCACAAAAAGGCTCCATGCCTTTTTCATCAAAATGCACCATGCCATTTTCAACACAATGCTCCATGCCATTGTCATCAAAATACTCCACAAGCTTGTCATCAGAATGCTCCATGTCCCTTATCATCACAATTTTCCATGCACTTGTCAGCACAATGCTCCCTGACCCTTGTCATCACAATGCTCCAAGCCATTGTCATCACAATGCTCCATTACCTTTGTCATCAGAATCCTCCATGACACTTGGCATCACAATGCTCCATGGCATTGTCATCACAATGGGCCATTACATATGTCATCACAATGCTCCCTGACACCTGTCTTCACAATAATGAATGACCTGGTCATCACAATGCTCCATGCCCTTGTCATCACAATGCGCCATTCCAACTGTCATCGCAATAAGCCATGAAACTTATTAGACCAATGCTCCATGCCCTTGTCATCACAATGCCCCATGCCCTTGTTATCACAATGTTCCATGACCCCTGTCATCACAATGCTCCGTGACTCCAGTCATCACAAGGCTTCATGACCTTTGTCATCACAGTGGTCCATGCCCTTGTCATCAACAGTCTCTGTGACCTTTTTAACCACAATGCTTCATGAACTTTTCATCACAATGCCCTTTGACCCTTGTCATCACAATGCTCTATGCCTTTCTCAGCACAATGCTCCATGACCCTTGTCATCACAATGCTCCATGCGCTTGTCAGCACAATGCTCCATGACCCATGTCATCACAATGCACCATGCGCTTGTCGTCACAGTGCTCCACAATCTTGTCATCACAATGCTCCATAAACCTTGTCATCACAATGCTCCATGCACTTCAAATCAAAATGCTCTCTCACCACTTATATCACAATGGTACATCACTATTCATCACAATACTCCCTCAACCCTGTCATCACAATGTTCCATGACTCCTGTCATCACAATGCTACATGCACTTATCATCACAATGTTTGATGATCCCTGACATCACAATGTTCCATAACCCCTGTCATCAAACTGCTCCATGACACTTTTCATCAAAATGCTCCATGACCCCTAACATCACAATGTTACATAACGCCTCTCATCAAAATGTTCCATGACCCTTTTCATCAAATTGGTCCATGACAATGTCATCACAATGCTCCCTACCCTTCTCATCACAATGCACCACGCCCTTGTCATCAAAATGCTCCATGACCTTTGTCATCACAAAGCTCCATGACCCTTGGCATCACAATGCTCCATGCCATTGTCATCACAATACTCCATGAAACCTCTCATCACATTGTTCCATGCAGTTGTCATCAAAAAGCTCCATGGTGCTTGTCATCACACTGCTCGATGCCCTTCTCATCACAATGCTCCATGCCCTTGTCATTACAATCCTCCATGACCCATGTATCACTGTGTTCCGTGCCCTTGTCATCACAATGCTCCATGCCCACTCTCATCACAATAATCCATGAAACTTTTCAGACAAATGTTCCATGCCCTTGTCATCACAATGCTCCATTACCCCTGTCATAACAATGCTCCATGACCCCTGCCATCACAACGTTCCACGGCCTTGTCATCACAAGGCTCCATGACCCTTGTCATCACAATGCTCCAAGACCACTGTAATCACAGTGCTACATGCCCTTGTCATCACAAAGCTCCATGATGCATGTCATCAGAATGCTCCATGCCCTTGCCATCACAATGCTCCATTACCCCTGTGATAACAATGCTCCATGACCCCTGCCATCACGATGTTCCATGGCCTTGTCATCACATGGCTCCAAGACCCTACTCATCACAATGCTCCAAGACACCTGTAATCACAATGCTCCATGTCCCTTTTTATCTCAATGATCCATGAACCCTGTCATCACAATGCACCATGCCCATCATCATAATGCTTCAGGCTATTGTCATCACAATGAAATCAAAATGCTCCATGACCTCTGTCATAACACTGCTCCAAACCCTTGTGATCACAATATTCCATAACACTTGTCATCACAATGCCCCATGACGCTCGTCATCACAATGCCCATGACGCTCATCATCACAATTATCTATGGTCTTCTCTTCACAATGCTCCATGACCTTTGTCATCACAATGCTCAATACACTTGTCATCAAAATGCTCCCTGACACTTGTTCTCTGTATGCTCCTTGAACCCTGTCATGACAAGGCTCCATGCCTTTTTCATCACAATGATCCATTCCTTTTTCATCACAATGCTCCAAGACGCCTGTAATTACAATGCTCCATGCCCTTGTCATCACAAAGCTCAATGACGCATGTCATCAGACTGCTCCTTGGCCTTCTCATCACAATGCTCCATGCCCTTGTCATCACAATTTTCCAAGACACTCTAATCACAATGCTCCATGCCCCTTTTCATCAGTATGCTCCATGACACTTGTCTCACAAGGCTCCATGGTTTTCTCATCATAATGCTCCAGCACCTTGTCATCACAATGCTTCACGACCTTGTCATGAAAATTTTCAATGGCCCTTGTCATCATAATGCTCCAAGCCCTAGTCATCACAATGCTCCATTATATTTGTCATCACAATCCTCCATTACATTTGGCATCACAATGCTCCATGCCATTGTCATCGCAATGGACCATGACATATGTCATCACAATGCTCCCTGACACCTGTCTTCACAATACTCCATGACCTTCTCATCACAATGCCCCATGCCCTTGTCATCACAATGCCCCATGCCCACTGTCATCACAATAATCTATTAAACTTGTCAGACCAATGCTCCATGCCCCTGTCATCACAATGCTCCATGCCCTTGTCATCACAATGCTCCATGACCCTTGTCATCACAATGCTCTGTGACTCCAGTCATCACAATGCTTCATAACATTTGTCATCACAGTGGTCCATGCCCACATCATCACAAGGCTCTGTGACCTTTGTAACCACAATACTCCATGAACTTTTCATCACAATGCTACGTGACCCTTGTCATCACAATGCTCCATGCCCTTGTCATCACAAAGCTCCATGATGCATGTCATCAGAATGCTCCATGGCCTTCTCATCACAATGCTCCATGCCCTTGTCATCACAATGCTCCAAGACCCCTGTAATCACAATGGTCCATGCCCCTTTTCATCAGAATGCTCCATGAGACTTGTCATCACAAGGCTCCATGGTCTTCTCATCACAATGCTCCATGACCAATATCATCACAATTCTCCATGACCACAGTCATCACAACGCTCAATATCACCTGACAACACAATGATCCGGGACTCTTGTCATCACAATGCTCCATTCCCTAGTCATCACAATGCTCCATGACGCCTGTCATCACAATACTCCATGAACATTTTCAGCCCAATGCTCCATGACACTTGTCATCACAATGATGCATGCCCTTGTCATCCCAATGCTCCATGACCCCTCTAATCACAATGCTCCGTGACGCTTGTCATCACAGTGCTCCATGACACCTGTCATCACAATGATCCATGCCTTTGTCAGCAAAATGCTACATGACCTTGTCATTACAATGTTCTATGCACTTGTCATCACAATACTCCATTACCATTGCCATCACAATCCTCCATGAACCTTGGGATCACATTGCTCCATGCCCTTGTCATCACAATGCTCCATGCTCCTTGAAATCAAAATGATCCATGACATCTGTCATCACAATGCTCCAAACCCTTGTGATCACAATGTTCCATAACACTTGTCATCACAATGCTCCATGATGCCTGTCATCACAGTACTCCATGCCCTTTTCATCACAATGCTCCATGACCTTTGTCATCACAATTCTCGATACACTTGTCATCACAATGCTCCCTGACACTTGTCGTCAGAATGCTCCTTGAACCCTGTCACAAAAAGGCTCCATGCCTTTTTCATCAAAATGCACCATGCCATTTTCAACACAATGCTCCATGCCATTGTCATCAAAATACTCCACAAGCTTGTCATCAGAATGCTCCATGTCCCTTGTCATCACAATTTTCCATGCACTTGTCAGCACAATGCTCCCTGACCCTTGTCATCACAATGCTCCAAGCCATTGTCATCACAATGCTCCATTACCTTTGTCATCAGAATCCTCCATGACACTTGGCATCACAATGCTCCATGGCATTGTCATCACAATGGGCCATTACATATGTCATCACAATGCTCCCTGACACCTGTCTTCACAATAATGAATGACCTGGTCATCACAATGCTCCATGCCCTTGTCATCACAATGCGCCATTCCAACTGTCATCGCAATAAGCCATGAAACTTATTAGACCAATGCTCCATGCCCTTGTCATCACAATGCCCCATGCCCTTGTTATCACAATGTTCCATGACCCCTGTCATCACAATGCTCCGTGACTCCAGTCATCACAAGGCTTCATGACCTTTGTCATCACAGTGGTCCATGCCCTTGTCATCAACAGTCTCTGTGACCTTTTTAACCACAATGCTTCATGAACTTTTCATCACAATGCCCTTTGACCCTTGTCATCACAATGCTCTATGCCTTTCTCAGCACAATGCTCCATGACCCTTGTCATCACAATGCTCTATGCGCTTGTCAGCACAATGCTCCATGACCCATGTCATCACAATGCACCATGCGCTTGTCGTCACAGTGCTCCACAATCTTGTCATCACAATGCTCCATAAACCTTGTCATCACAATGCTCCATGCACTTCAAATCAAAATGCTCTCTCACCACTGATATCACAATGGTACATCACTATTCATCACAATACTCCCTCAACCCTGTCATCACAATGTTCCATGACTCCTGTCATCACAATGCTACATGCACTTATCATCACAATGTTTGATGATCCCTGACATCACAATGTTCCATAACCCCTGTCATCAAAATTCTCCATGACCCTTTTCATCAAAATGCTCCATGACCCCTAACATCACAATGTTACATAACGCCTCTCATCAAAATGTTCCATGACCCTTTTCATCAAATTGGTCCATGACAATGTCATCACAATGCTCCCTACCCTTCTCATCACAATGCACCACGCCCTTGTCATCAAAATGCTCCATGACCTTTGTCATCACAAAGCTCCATGACCCTTGGCATCACAATGCTCCATGCCATTGTCATCACAATACTCCATGAAACCTCTCATCACATTGTTCCATGCAATTGTCATCAAAAAGCTCCATGGTGCTTGTCATCACACTGCTCGATGCCCTTCTCATCACAATGCTCCATGCCCTTGTCATTACAATCCTCCATGACCCATGGATCACTGTGTTCCGTGCCCTTGTCATCACAATGCTCCATGCCCACTCTCATCACAATAATCCATGAAACTTTTCAGACAAATGTTCCATGCCCTTGTCATCGCAATGCTCCATTACCCCTGTCATAACAATGCTCCATGACCCCTGCCATCACAACGTTCCACGGCCTTGTCATCACAAGGCTCCATGACCCTTGTCATCACAATGCTCCAAGACCCCTGTAATCACAGTGCTACATGCCCTTGTCATCACAAAGCTCCATGATGCATGTCATCAGAATGCTCCATGCCCTTGCCATCACAATGCTCCATTACCCCTGTGATAACAATGCTCCATGACCCCTGCCATCACGATGTTCCATGGCCTTGTCATCACAAGGCTCCATGACCCTTCTCATCACAATGCTCCAAGACACCTGTAATCACAATGCTCCATGTCCCTTTTTATCTCAATGATCCATGAACCCTGTCATCACAATGCACCAAGCCCATCATCATAATGCTTCAGGCTATTGTCATCACAATGAAATCAAAATGCTCCATGACCTCTGTCATAACACTGCTCCAAACCCTTGTGATCACAATATTCCATGACGCCCGTCATCACAATGCCCCATGACGCTCGTCATCACAATTATCTATGGTCTTCTCTTCACAATGCTCCATGACCTTTGTCATCACAATGCTCAATACACTTGTCATCAAAATGCTCCCTGACACTTGTTCTCTGTATGCTCCTTGAACCCTGTCATGACAAGGCTCCATGCCTTTTTCATCACAATGATCCATGCCTTTTTCATCACAATGCTCCAAGACGCCTGTAATTACAATGCTCCATGCCCTTGTCATCACAAAGCTCAATGACGCATGTCATCAGACTGCTCCTTGGCCTTCTCATCACAATGCTCCATGCCCTTGTCATCACAATTTTCCAAGACACTCTAATCACAATGCTCCATGCCCCTTTTCATCAGTATGCTCCATGAGACTTGTCTCACAAGGCTCCATGGTTTTCTCATCACAATGCTCCAGCACCTTGTCATCACAATGCTTCACGACCTTGTCATGAAAATTTTCAATGGCCCTTGTCATCATAATGCTCCAAGCCCTAGTCATCACAATGCTCCATTATATTTGTCATCACAATCCTCCATTACATTTGGCATCACAATGCTCCATGGTATTGTCATCGCAATGGACCATGACATATGTCATCACAATGCTCCCTGACACCTGTCTTCACAATACTCCATGACCTTCTCATCACAATGCCCCATGCCCTTGTCATCACAATGCCCCATGCCCACTGTCATCACAATAATCTATTAAACTTGTCAGACCAATGCTCCATGCCCCTGTCATCACAATGCTCCATGCCCTTGTCATCACAATGCTCCATGACCCTTGTCATCACACTGCTCTGTGACTCCAGTCATCACAATGCTTCATAACATTTGTCATCACAGTGGTCCATGCCCACATCATCACAAGGCTCTGTGACCTTTGTAACCACAATACTCCATGAACTTTTCATCACAATGCTACGTGACCCTTGTCATCACAATGCTCCATGCCTTTGTCAGAACAATGCTCCATGACCCTTGTCATCACAATGTGCAACGTGATTTTCATCACAACGGTCCACAACCTTGTCATCGTAATGCTCCATAAACCTTGTAATCACAATGCTCCATGCACTTCTCATCAAAATGCTCTCTCAACAGAGATATCACAATGTTCCATCACTAGTCATCACAATACTCCCTCACCCCCGTAATCACAATGTGCCATGACCCCTGTCATCACAATGCTACATCCCCTTATCATCACAATGTTCCATGACCCCTGACATCACAATGTTCCATAACCCTGTCATCAAAATGCTCCATGACCCTTTTCATCCCAAAGCTCCTTGACCCCTGACATCACAATGTTCTATAACCCCTGTCATCAAAATGTTCCATTACACTTTTCATCAAATTGCTGCATGACCCTGTCATCAAAATGCTCCCTGCCCTTCTCATCACAATGCACCACGCCCTTGACATCAAAATGCTCCATGACTTTTGTCATCACAAAGCTCCATAACCCTTGGAATCACAATGTTCCATGAACCCTCTCATCACATTGTTCCATGCCCTTGTCATCACAAAGCTCCATGACGCTTGTCAAAACAATGTTCGATGCCCTTCTCATCACAATGCTCCATGCCCTTGTCTTTACAATCCTCCATGACCCATGGATCACAGTGTTCCATGCCCTTGTCATCACAATGCTCCATTACCCCTGTCATAACAATGCTCCATGACCCCTGCCATCACAATGTTCCACACCATTGTCATCACAAGGCTCCATGACCCTTGTCATCACAATGCTCCAAGACCCCTGTAATCACAATGCTCCATGCCCTTGTCATCACAAAGCTCAATGACGCATGTCATCAGAATGCTCCATGGCCTTCTCATCACTATGCTCCTTGCCCTTGTCATCACAATGCTCTAAGATGCCTGTAATCACAATGCTCCATGCCCCTTTTCATCTCAAAGCTCCATGAACGCTGTCATCACAATGTACCATGCCCATCACCATAATGCTTCAGGCTATTGTCATCACAATGAAATCACAATGCTCCATGACCTCTGTCATCACAATGCTCCAAACCCTTGTGATCACAATGTTCCATAAAACTTATCATCACAACACCCCATGACGCTCATCATCAAAATTATCCATGGTCTTCTCATCACAATGCTCCATGAACCTTGTCATCACAATGCTCTGTGACACTTGTCGTCAGTATGCTCCTAGAACCCTGTCATGACAAGGCTCCATGCCTTTTTCATAACAATGATCCATGCCATTTTCATCACAATACTCCATGCCCTTGTCATCACAATGCTCCAAGACCCCTGTAATCACAATGCTCCATGCCCCTTTTCATCAGAATGTTCCATGAGAATTGTCATCACAAGGCTCCATGGACTACCCATCACAATGCTCCAGGACCTTGTCATCACAGTGCTCAATTCCCTTCTCATTACAACGCTCCACGACCCCTGTCATCACAATACTCCATGAACATTTTCAGCCCAATGCTTCATGAAATTCTCATCACAATGCTCCATGACCCATATCATCACAATCCTCCATGACCACTGTCATCACAACACTCCATGACCCCTGACAACACAATGATCCGGGACTCTTGTCATCACAATGCTCCATTCCCTTGTCATCACAATGCTCCAAGAACATTTTCAGCCCAATGCTCCATGACACTTGTCATCACAATGATCCATGCCCTTGTCATCCCAATGCTCCATGACCCCTGTAATCACAATGCTCCATGACGCTTATCATCACAGTGCTCCATGACCCTTATCATCACAATTCTCCATGCCTGTGTCATCAAAATCCTACATGACCTTGTCATCACAATGCTCCATGAGCTTGTCATCACAATACTCCATTACCATTTTCATCACAATCCTCCATGAACCTTGGGATCACATTGCTCCATGCCTTTGTCATCACAATGCTCCATGCTCCTTGAAATCAAAATGGTCCATGACCTCTGTCATCACAATGCTCCAACCCCTTGTGATCACAATGTTCCATAACACTTGTCATCACAACACTCCATGATGACTGTCATGACAATACTCCATGCACTTGTCGTCACAATGCTCCATGACCTTTGTCATCACAATTCTCAATACACTTGTCATCACAATGCTCCCTGACACTTGTCATCAGAATACTCCTTGAACACTGTCATGAAAATGCTCCATGCCTTTTTCATAAGAATGCTCCATGCCCTTTTCATCACAACGCTCCATGTCATTGTCATCACAATACTCCACAAGCTTGTCATCAGAATGCTCCCTGATCATTGTCTTCAGAATGCTCCATGACCCCTGTCATCACAATGCTCCATACCCCTTGTCATTACAGTGTTCCATGATGCTCGTCATCACAATTATCCATGGTCTTCTCATCACAATGCTCCATGGTCTTGCCATCACAATGCTCCATGCCTTGGTCATCACGATGCTCCATGTCCTCCGTCATCACAATGCTCCATGACCCCTGTCATCACAATGCTCCGTACACCTTGTCATTACAGTGCTCCATGACACTCGTCATCACAATTATCCATGGTCTTCTCATCACAATGCTCCACGGTCTTGCCATCACAATGCTCTATGCCCTGGTCATCACAATGCTTCATGTCCCCTGTCATCACAATTCTCCACGTTCTTGGCATCACTATGCTCCATGATACTTCTCATCACAGTGTTACATGTTTTGTCATCACAATTCTCTATGCACTTGTCATTGTAATGCTCCATGACCCCTGTCATAGCAAGCTTCATGTGATTGTCATCACAATGCTTCATGAACATGTCATCAAAATTCTCAATGGCCCTTGTTATCACAATGCTCCATGACCATTGTCATCACAATGCTCCAAGCCCTGGTCATCAAAATGCTCCATTACCTTTGTCATCACAATCCTCCATGACACTTGGCATCACAATGCTACATTCCATTGTCATTGCAATAGACCATGACGTATGTCATTACAATGCTCCCTGACACCCTTCTTCACAATACTCCATGACCTTATCATCACAATGCTCCATGCCCTTGTCATCACAATGCGCCATGCCCACTGTCATCACAATAATCCCTGAAACTTGTCAAACCAATGCAACATGCCCCTGTCATCACAATGCTCCATGCCCTTTCATCACAATGCTCTATGACCCCTGTCATCACAATGCTCCGTGACTCCAGTCATCACAATGCTTCATGACCTTTGTCATCACAATGGTCCATGCCCTCGTCATCACAAGGCTCTGTAACTTTTGTGACCACAACACTCCATGAACATTTCATCACAATGCTCGGTGACCCTTGTCATCACAATGCTCCATGCCTTTGTCAGCACATTACTCCATGACACATGGCATCAAATGTGCCATGCACTTGTCATCACAATGCTCCACATCGTTGTCATCACAATGCTCCATAAACCTTGTCATCACAATGCTCCATGCGTTTGTCAGCACAATGTTCCATGACCCATGTCATCACAATGTGCCCTGCGTTTCTCATCACAATGCTCCACAGCCTTGTCATCACAATGCTCCATGCACCTCTCATCAAAATGCTCTCCCACCACTGATATCACAATGTTCCATCACTAGTCAACACAATACTCCCTCCACCCTGTCATCCCAATGTTCCATGACCCTTGTCACAACAATGCTACATGCTCTTATCATCACAATGCTCCATGACCCCTGACATCACAATGTTCCATAACCCCTGTCATCACAATGCTCCATGACCCTTTTCATCACAATGCTCCATGACCCCTAACATCACAATGTTCCATAAACACTGTCATCAAAATGTTCCATGACCCTTTTCATCCAATTGCTCCATGACCCTGTCATCACAATTCTCCCTGCCATTCTCATCACAATGCACCACAACCTTGTCATCAAAATGCTCCATGGCCTATGTCATCACAAAGCTCCATGACCCTTGGAATCACAATGCTCCATGCCATTGTCATCACAAAGCTCCATGAAACCTCTCATCACATTGCTCCATGCCGTTGTCATCACAAAGCTCCATGACGCTTGTCATCACAATGCTCCATGCCCTTGTCATTGCAATCCTCCATGACACACGTATCACTGTGTTCCGTGCCCTTGTCATCACAATGCTCCATGCTCACTCTCATCACAATAATCCATGAAACTTTTCAGACCAATGCTCCATGCCCTTGTCATCACAATGCTCCATTACACCTATCATAACAATGCTCCATGACCCCTGCCATCACAATGTTCTACGGCCTTGTCATCACAAGACTCCATGACCCTTGTCATCACAATGCTCCAAGACCCCTGTAATCGCAATGCTCCATGCCCATGTCATCACAAAGCTCCCTGACGCATGTCATCAGAATGCTCCATGGCCTTCTCATCACAATGCTCCATGCCCTTGTCATCACAATGCTCCAAGACCCTTGTTATTACATTGATCCATGACTCTTTTCATCTCAATGCTCCATGAACCCTGTCATCACAATGCACCATGCCCATCATCATAATGCTTCATGCTATTGTCATCACAATGAAATCAAAATTCTCCATGACCTCTCTCATCACAATGCTCCAAACCCTTGTGATCACAATGTTCCATAACACTTGTCATCACAACGCCCCATGACACTGGTCATCACAATTATCCATGGACTTCTCATCACAATGCTCCATGACCTTTGTCATCACAATTCTCAATACACTTGTCATCAAAATGCTCCCTGATACTTGTCATCAGTTTGCTCATTGAAACCTGTCATGACAAGTCTCCATGCCTTTATCATCACAATGATCCATGCCCTTTTCATCACAATGCTCCATGCCATTGTCATCACAATACTCCACAAGCTTGTCATCAGAATGCTCCGTGACACTTTTCATCTCAATGATCCATGACCCCTGTCATCACAATGCTCCATGACACCTGTCATCACAATGCTCCATGCCCCTTGTCATTACAGTGCTCCATGATGTTCGTCATCACAATTATCCATGGTCTTCTCATCACTGTGCTCCACGGTCTTGCCATCACAATGCTCCATGCCCTGGTCATCACAATGCTCCATGTCCCCATTCATCACAATGCTCCATGACCCTGTCATCACAATGCTCCTTACCGCTTGTCATTACAGTGCTCCATGACACTCGTAATCACAATTGTCCATGGTCTTCTCATCACAATGCTCCACGACCTTGTCATCAAAATGCTCCATGACCCTTGTCATCACAATGCTCCATGACCACTGTCATAACAATGCTCCATGACCCCTGTCATCACAAGGCTCCATACCACTTGTCATTACAGTGCTCCATGACGCTCCTCATCACAATTATCCATGGTCTTCTCATCACAATGCTCCACGGTCTTGCCATCACAGTGCTCCATGCCTTGGGCATCACAATGCTCCATGTCCCCGGTCATCACAATGCTCCATGATCACTGTCATCACAATGCTCTATACCCCTTGTCATTACAATACTTCATGACACTCGTCATCATAATTATCCATGATCTTCTCATCACAGTGCTCCATGATCTTGCCATCACAAGGCTCCATGCCCTGGTCATCACAATGCTCCATGTCCCCTGTCATAACAATGCTCCATGACCCCTGTCATCACAATGCTCCATACCCCTTGTCATTACAGTGCTCCATGACGCTCGTCATCACAATTATCCATGGTCTTCTCATCACAGTGCTCCACGGTCTTGCCATCACAATGCTCTATGCCCTGGTCACCACAATGCTCCATGTCCGCTGTCATCACAATGCTCCATGACCCCTGTCATCACAATGCTCCATACTGCTTGTCATTACAGTGCTCCATGACATTCGTAATCACAATTGTCCATGGTCTTCTCATCACAATGCTCCACGACCTTGTCATCAAAATGCTCCATGACCCTTGTCATCACAATGCTCCATGACCACTGTCATAACAATGCTCCATGACGCCTGTCATCACAAGGCTCCATACCACTTGTCATTACAGTGCTCCATGACGCTCCTCATCACAATTATCCATGGTCTTCTCATCACAATGCTCCACGGTCTTGCCATCACAGTGCTCCATGCCTTGGGCATCACAATGCTCCATGTCCCCGGTCATCACAATGCTCCACGATCTTGGCATCACTATGCTCCATGACACTTCTCATCACAGTGTTACATGCTTTGTCATCACAATTCTCTATGCACTTGTCATTGCAATGCTCCATGACCCCGTCATAGCAAGCTCCATGTGCTTGTCATCACAATACTCCATGCCCTTGTCATCACAATTCTCCATGACCTTTGTCATCACAATGCTCCCTGACACTTGTCGTCAGAATGCTCCCTGAAAACTGTCATGAAAAGGCTCCATGTCTTTTTCATCACAATGCCCCATGCTATTTTCATCAAAATGCTCCATGTCATTGTCATCAAAATACTCCACAAGCTTGTCATCAGAATGTTCCATGAACCTTGTCATCACAATGCTCCATGAGCCTTGTCATCACAATGCTCCATACCCCTTGTCATTACAGTGCTCCATGACGCTCATCATCACAATTATCCATGGTCTTCTCATCACAATGCTCCACGGTCTTGCCATCACAATACTCCATGCCCTGGTCATCACAATGCTCCATGTCCCCTGTCATCACAATTCTCCACGTTCTTGGCATCACTGTGCTCCATGATGCTTTTCATCACAGTGTTACATGCTTTGTCATCACAATTCTCTATGCACTTGTCATCGCAATGCTCCATGATCCCTGTCACAGCAAGCTCCATGTGATTGTCATCACAATGCTTCATGAACATGTCATCAAAATTCTCAATGGCCCTTGTTATCACAATGCTCCATGACCCTTGTCATCACAATGCACCAAGCACTTGTCATCAAAATGCTCCATTACCTTTGTCATCACAATCCTCCATGACACTTGGCATCACAATGCTCCATTCCATTGTCATCGCAATGGACCACAACATATGTCATCACAATGCTCCCTGACACCCTTCTTCACAATACTCCATGACCTTCTCATCACAATGCTCCATGCCCTTGTCATCACAATGCGCCATGCCCACTGTCATCACAATAATCCCTGAAACTTGTCAAACCAATGCAACATGCCCCTGTCAGCACAATGCTCCATGCCCTTTCATCACAATGCTCTATGACCCCTGTCATCACAATGCTCCGTGACTCCAGTCATCACAATGCTTCATGACCTTTGTCATCACAATGGTCCATGCCCTCGTCATCACAAGGCTCTGTGACATTTGTCACCACAGCGCTCCATGAACATTTCATCACAATGCTCGGTGACCCTTGTCCTCCCAATGCTCAATGCCTTTGTTAGCACAATACTCCATGACCCATGGCATCACAATGTGCCATGCACTTGTCATCACAATGCTCCACATCTTTGTCATCACAATGCTCCATAAGCCTTGTCATCACACTGCTCCATGCACTTCTCATCAAAATGCTCTCTCACCACTGATATCACAATGTTCCATCACTAGTCAACACAATACTCCCTCACCCCTGTCATCACAATATTCCATGACCCTTGTCACAACAATGCTACATGCCTTTATCATCACAATGCTCCATTCCCCTGACATCACAATGTTCCATAACCCCTGTCATCACAATGCTCCCTGCCCTTCACAACAGAATGCACCACACCCTTGTCATCAAAATGCTCCATGACCTTTGTCATCAAAAAGCTCAATGACACTTGTCATCACAATGCTGCATGCCATTGTCATCACAATGCTCCATGAACCCTCTCATCACATTGTTCCATGCCCTTGTCATCACAGGCTCCATGATGCTTTTCATCACAATGCTCGATGCCATTCTTATCACAATGCTCCGTGGGCTTGTCATTACAATCCTCCATGACCCATGTATCACAGTGTTCCATGCCCTTGTCATCACAATGCTCCTTGCCCCCTCTCATCACAATAATCCATGAAACTTTTCAGACCAATGCTCCATGCCCTTGTCATCACAATGCTCCATTACCCCTGTCATAACAATGCTCCATGACCCCTGCCATCACAATGTTCCACAGCCTTGTCATCACAAGGCTCCATGACCCTTGTCATCACAATGCTCCAAGACTCCTGTAATCGCAATGCTCCATGCCCCTTTTCATCTCAATGCTCCATGAACCCTGTCATCACAATGCACCATGCCCATCATCATAATGCTTCAGGCTATTGTCATCACAATGAAACCAAAATGCTCCATGACCTCTGTCATCAAAATGCTCCAAATCCTTGTGATCAATATGTTCCATAACACTTATCATCACAACGCCCCATGACGCTCGTCATCACAATTATCCATGGTCTTCTCATCACAATGCTCCATGACCTTTGTCATCACAATACTCAATACCCTTGTCATCACAATGCTCCCTGACACTTGTTGTCAGTTTGCTCCCTGAACCCTGTCATGACAAGGCTCCATGCCTATTTCATCACAATGATCCATGCCCTTTTCATCACAGTGCTCCAAGACCGCTGAAATCACAATTCTCCATGCCCTTGTCATCACAAAGCTCCATGATGCATGTCATCAGAACGCTCCATGGCCTTCTCATCCCAATGCTCCATGCCCTTGTCATCACAATGCTCCAAGACCCCTGTAATCACAATGCTCCATGGCACTTTTCATCAGAATGCTCCATGAGACTTGTCATCACAAGGCTCCATGGTCTTCTCATCACAGTGCTCCAGTACCTTGTCATCACAATGCTCCATGACCCCTGTCATCACAGTACTCCATGGACATTTTCAGCCCAATGCTCCATGACCTTCTCATCACAATGCGCCATGACCCCTGTCATCACAATGCACCATGACCACTGTCATCACAACGCTCCATGAACCCTGACAACACAATGATCCGGGACTCTTGTCATTAAAATGCTCCATGACCATTGTCATCACAATGATCCATGCGCTTGTCATCCCAATGCTCCATGACCCCTGTAATCACAATGCTCCATGATGCTTGTCATCACGGTGCTCCATGAACCTTGTCATCATAATGCTCCTTGCCTTTGTCAACAAAATGGTACATAATCTTGTCATCACAATTCTCCATGCGCTTGTCATCACAATCCTCCATGACCATTGGGATCACATTGCTTCATGCCCTTGCCATCTCTCTCTTGCCTTTCTGGTTTTTACAGATATTCGGATGTCCCTTTTGACCGGTGGTAAGTGACAATTCTTTGTAGTGTGGATTTGTATTGCACGCTTGCTTGATTGGCCAAAAAGGGTGTATGCGTTTTCTTCTGAATATATTCAGGAGAAAAGGCATACGCCCTTTTTGGCCAAGTGCATCTCTGTCCAAGTTGGGATGCTTTTCCTGTGCTTTAAAGGCGATTCTAATTTACCTCTTGAAATATGTTTTGTGCAATTCTGGCTCATTTTCAAGGCCGCTTCATTGCCTTCCCTCAACAGATTTTTGGAAGAGAGTAGTCCTTTATAAGTCTGCAGGTTTGTGAATTGCTGTGCCCCTGAGCTCCAATTTTCAAATCCCATCTTTGTAAGCTGGCCGGAAATCCACAATTTTGCTTCAGGACCTATACTGGTTCCAGGGGTGGCTATATTGGTTCCCTGTGGGTGGCTGAGGCTTTGGTTAATTCTTCTTCCTTCCGGGAAATTAGAGTGACATGTGCACGTCCAAATGCCTACATCTACTCTCTGATTGGTTCTCCCTCTTCCCTTTCATCCTCTGCACAATTAGCAAACTGCGCGAACCAGGAGGTTATAGGGGCTGACTCTCCTAAGTTGGGAGATTGATAGTAAAGCAGTTGGAATGCCAAAGTGGAGCACAAGGAGAGGAAAAATTAGGAGAGTTTTAGAAACCTTTCGCCATCACAGGGTGTCCATTTTATAGGTTTCCCATACGTGTTATAATTGTAGTGATATTCCCTTCTACCTGGAGATTTGGGACACATGGAATGGTGGCATGCATTACTACTTTAAAAGGTCTGCATTTTCTCTCCCAATCTCACCAGTCCTCTCAGTCCCAAGTGTCCAGCCTTATGTCTCATCCAGCTGTCTTTGCAGATAGGGTCATTCCAGGTTTCATCAGAACCCCTGAAGGAATTGTGTAAGAATTTCGCTGTTTTTTGGGGTTTTTTTGAAATTCATTTTTATAATGGGGTTGAGCTGATTTTCACTGACGTGTTTATGCCAGTCTAGACACAATTGATTCCCTTACGGAGACATATCAATACATAGGTTTTAAGATTCTTAGTAGTCAGATATATTCCTCTGTGGGGCATAGGGGTGTTGAGTCCCGTTCACTGAGGAAGGTGTAGGTCTTGTCTATTCTGTATTTGGTTTATGGAATGGTACCTGTGCTAATATCAAACTCTGGTTTTATGCATCACCCCACCTCTCCTTTCCCCTGAAGCAGGCATAAGAGATTTTTGCTAAATGTGAGACTCTGTTCTCTTTCCTAATTCAGTTCATGTGTTGTGATATTGACATTCCCTCTATAAGTGATATCTTATGATAAGATTCTTTTTCTGTGTGACTAATTTCCCTTAAAATCATCATACCTAAATCCACTCTTTATGCTGCTACTGGCCTTATATACATTGATTTCACGTCTGAGTGATATTCCGTTGTACAAAATTACCACAAGTTCTTTATGCATTTCTCTTTTTCCTGGGATATTTTAGGTGTACCAAAGTTGAGGTTCTTGTATGCAGAGCAGCCCTAAACTTTGGGGTGCCTGTGTCTTATTGACATTTAGTCTTCCCAAGTTATATGTCCATGAGTTGAAGTCCCCTTGCTCCGGGGCTTTGTATTTTAGATGTTTTAAAAACAGCATACACATCTTCAGAGTGGCTCTTGGATAATTATACCCCACCCATCAGCGTGACTAGGTTCCCTGTTTTCCATGGCCTCTCCTGCATTTCTGGTTTGTACACATTTTTTGGATGGCCTTTCTGAGCAGTGGAAATTGAGACTTCTTTGTTGTGCGGATTTGCATTTCCCTCTTGCTTGGTTGGGCAAAAACTCTGCATGTGTTTTTTTCCTGAAGATATTCACGAAAAAAACGCATACACCCTTTTGCCCAACTGCATCATTTTAGAAATTCTGCTGCTTTTCATATGCTTTAAATGTGAGTACAATCTACCTTTTGAAATCTGTTTCCTGCAATTCTGCCTCTCATTCAGATCCTCTTCGTTACCTTACCTGAATATATTTTTGGACGTTGGTTATCATTTATATCTTTGCAGGTCTTTGAATTGTCTGTTCCTGAGCTCCATTTTGCAACTCGCTTTTTTTTGTGAGCTGGCCGCCAAACCATTGGATTACTTCTGGCCCTATTCTGGTTCTGGGGAGGCAGGCTGAGCCTTTGGTTAATTCTTCTTCCTAATGGGAAATTAGAGTGGCATGTGCCTGTCAAAAGTCCTACAGCTAATCTCTCATTGGTTCCCCCTCTTCCCATTTATCCTCTGCACAAATTGCCAACTGTGTGAAACAGGAGGTTAAAGGTGCTGATTCTCCAAGTGGGGAGATTGTTAGTAATGTGGCTGGAATGGCGAACCCCAGCACCAGGAGATCAAAAATGAGGTGCATTTTAGACACCTTTCCTGAGCACACGGTGTACATTCATCTCGGTTTCCCAGGCATGTTTTCGCTGTCAGAAGATTCCCTTGAACCTGCAGACTTGGGACCCATGGAATGGGTACCAGGCAGTATTACTTTAAAAGGTCTGCATTTCCTCACCCAGCCTCTCTAACATCTCTTAGCGTGCATAGCTTCCAGCCTTATATAATCATCCTGCTGTGGGTCTACATGTGTTCAATCCATGTTACATCGTAGCCCTTCAACAAAAGTTGTAAGAATTTTTGTCTGTCTCACTGTTTTTATAAATAGTTTTAAATTTATTTTTATATTGGTTACAGCTGATTTTCAAAGCTCTGTTTTTTGCTGCTGTACATCCACTTGATTCATGTACTGTGAGACAACAATAACTTCTTTTTCAGATGCTTACCAGTCATATGTATTATTTTCCAGTGACTTGAGTGGGCTGAGTGCAGTTCTTTGAGGTACCGTGTAGGCCTTGTCAGTTATTCAATTTGGTACTTGGAATGGTATCTTTGCTAATTTCAACCTCCTGGTTAATACCTCACCATTCCCCACCTTTCCCATTTAGCAGCCTTATGTCTATTTTCTACATATTTGACTATGTTTCTGTTTTGTAATTTATTTCATGTGTAGCCATTTTTGATTCCACCTTTAAGTGACATCTTATGATATGTGTCTTTTTCTTTCTGACATATGTCACTTAGAATGATCGTATGTAACTCCTCCAGAGTTGTTACAACTGGCCTTATTTCATTGATTTCTGGATGAGTAATATTCCACTCTACATAAGTACCCCATCTCTTTTATCCATTTTATCCTTCCAGGGACATTTAGGTTATATCCAAGTTGAGGCCCTTTTTAACAGAGAGGTGGTAAACGTTCGGGTGCCTGTTTTCTGTCGATTTTTGTTTTTCCCAAGGTATATGCCCATGAGTGCAAGTGCCCTATGCTCTGTAGCTCATTTTTTAGATGTTTTAGCAAACACAATACACTTCTCCAGAGTGGCCGTTGGCAAATTACATTTCCACTATCAGCCTCACAGGGCTCCCTTTTCTCTTCGCCCTGTCCTGCATTTCTGGTGTTTACACTTTATGTGGATGGCCCTTCTGACTGATGTGAAGTGATACATTTTGTGATATTGATTTCCAGTGCCCACCTGTTTGGTTGGATAAAAAGTGTGTATGGCCTTTACTTGAATATATTCAGAAAAAATGCATACACCCTTTTTGGCCAACTGCATCATTGGCGATGTTCAGCCCCTTTTCTTGTGCTTTAATGGGGAGTCCTTTCTACCTCTTCAAATCTGTTTCCTGCCACTCTCCCTTGCTTACAAGTCCTTTTCTGTGACTTACCTCAAGACATTTTTCGACGATAGATATTTTCAACTCTGCAGTTTCATGAATTTTAGTGCCCCTGAGTTCCATTTTTCAACTTGTGTTTTTGGAAACTGGACACAAAACAGCGGGATTTCCTCTAGCCCTATTCTGTTTCCGTGGGCAATTCTAGCCTTTGATGAATTTGTCTTCTGGATTGGAAATTAGAGTGGCATGTGCCTGTCCGAACACCTAAGACTTGTCTCTAAATTTTTCTCATCCTTCCGCTTCATCCTCTGGACAAATTCCAAACTGTGTGCAACAGGATGTTGACGGTGCTGATATCCCCAAGTGAGGAGATTGTTAGGAAAGATGCTGGAGGGTTGAACCCGAGCACCAGGCGATGTGGAGATGAGGTGCCTTTTCCAAACTCTTTCCGATCAAACGGTGTACCATCCTCTAGGTGTGACAGGCATGTTATAGCTGTAGGAAGGGTCCCGTGCATGTAAGGAGAACACCAGGGATTTTTCCAAATCAGTGCCTCCCCGAACCCCAAACTGGGGAATTTTTAAGCTACGGTTACACGTATGTCCTTTAAGGGCCTTGGGAAATAGGCAGAGCCCAAACTTTAGATGACTGAAATCTTCAGGGTCGGAAGCGCTCACCATCGGCCTTGCTTAGGTTACATTTTATTTGTCAATGATAGATGATGTCAATAAAAATATCTATTCTTTTTCAGATTATTTCCCCTTATAGGTTATTGCAAAATATTCAGTGTAGTTCCCTGTGCTATACAGTAGTTCCTTGTTGATGATCTATTTTATACATAGCAGTGTGTATGTGTTAATCCCAAACTGTTAATTTATCCTTTCTCCTACCTTTCCCCTTTGGTAATAATAAATTATAAGATTTTATACTTCTCAGAAATGGGGGAGCTGAAAGAGAGGTATCATTATCAATGGAAAAGCATTCAAAACAAGATTGAAGCTTCAGCCAAGAGTATTCGATGTACATCCATGGAAATAAATCACTTCATTTCTCTAATGTTGACCTGACAAATAAGACAGGCATCTTCACTGAACTTGCTTATAGGAAAGTGATGGAAATATCAAATGTAAGTCTTAGAAACATCTTATTTTACCCGAGCATTATACACTGCTCTATGTTAACTACAGTTTGGCTCACACATCTGTTCATTGAAGTTACAATGTTCTCAATTTCTGTTACTGATCCTCCAGAGTGGACCCCAACAGGAGTCCCCGTGCCCAGTGTCATTGGAGCCAACAGATCAAGACTGAGTTTGGTTCAGAAGCAAAGGAAACATTATTTTGAAAACAGAATGGAGAGGTGAGAGCGTGCACTCCCCAATGGGCTGTGGGCTGGGCTGCTGTGTAGGGTCCCCGGCAGCGTCAGTGGGAGGGAGGTGATGGAGCTCTCGAGGGCTGCGTTGGCTGCAGCTCAGGCTCTATGCCGCAGAGTCTGCATGGGACCCCGCTAGCTGAGGTGTCGACCCAGCCATTCTGCACTAAGAAATCGGGTCTGAAGTGCCGGGTGTGGGACCTCTGCATGCGGAACTCTAGGAGCACGTGAAATTAGACAAAGCACAAAGGAAAAACAGGTTAGACTTTATTTTATTGCCCAGATTCTCTTTTTATCTCCCAGGAATTTTTAATGAAAGTTGCCGGAGACGAACACCTCCTCTGCTTTTTGTTCCGTTCCTTATTCTTGGGGTGTTGAGGGTGCAGACCCCTCTTTTGTAACTGCTTCATGCTGTGGTGGGAGCCCTGATACATGGGGGGAGGGGCAAAACGTCTCCCCACCAGCCTCCTGGTGAGGTTGATTGTCCCAAGGCCTCCTGCCTCACTTGTCGTCCGCCTGAGCACCAGCATTGGAAGTGTTACAGATTCTAATGACCTTTAAGGGTCCAGGAAAGAGAGGCGCAGAGATGCTGCAGTGGCAGGTTTCACCCCACCACACATATGTTCGGCGACCTTAGGCTGACAGTTTTTGCCAGACTAGATGCTCTGACCAGTATTCTGTGCTTTCTTTAATTAGGTCCCTGAATTAATGTACAAACAGCACCATGTGTCAGAGCCCTGCCCGCGCAACTCCCAGACAGTCCACGGTCAGTGGTGATCCAGGACCATGACGTCCACTGAGTCAACGGCCTTTAGAAGTAGCCAGCAGTCCAGCCGGTCATATTGGCCACCATCACCGCGGTGTCTGTAGGGTTTTCTATGGTGAAAGCGTGATATACGTTTCCCCCGCCAAGCTTATTAGCTCCCCTCTGGGTGCAGTAAGTCCTGCAAGCAGTAGTCTGCTCTTTCGGGGCACAGTCTTGTCGTTTTCTGAGAGAAACTCCAGGTCAAGTGATGGTCACACGAGTCATCTTGGGGGCCCGTTGCCCCCGTTTATCTCTCTGGAGGTTGGAGTTGGAGGGCCTCCTCACTCGAGGTCAGTGTGTCCACAGAGCGACCCCTGCCACTTCAGGGCATGATGGGTTGTTAGGATCACCACGTGGGGTCCTTTTCCCTTAGGAGGGAGCTGGCCTTGCGGGCTGCTGATTTCCAGCTTTTTAGATACCCCAGTATCCTGGCCTGATGAGTCGGTGGGCAAAGCCCTTGGTGACCATACTTTATCATACCTGAAGGGCATTCTTGTGTTGCTCCATTTCAAGTGGTCCCAGTTTTTGCACTAAGGCTCCAAGGGCGATTAACCTTTGACCGGGTATGTAAAGGTCAAAGGGTTTAGCTAAATTAGGCAGTTCCTGGGCAAGGGTCTGTATTGACTGCTCTTTCCATTCTTGAAAGGCTGCTTCTGGATTCTATTCAAAAGGATCATCATCTTTTCGTGTCAGTGTTTCATGTAGAGGCCCAGCTATTAGACTGTAGTTAGGGATCCAGATGCAGAAAACCTTGGCCTCCCCAGGAACCCCTAAGCTGTCTTCTAGTTTTAGAAGAGGTAAGGCTGCAAATGGCTTCTTCCCTATCCTGGGATGCGTTTCTCCGAATATCTGTGAGAATGAAGCCCAGGCATGTCACCTTAGCCTGGGATATTTGAGCGTTTTTCTTGGACACCTTCTATCCTTTCTTGGCTAGGTAGTTCAGAGGCGTCTTTAGTAGGCCTGGCGATCAGAATGTCATCTGCATATTGAAGGAGGGTTCCCTTTTAAAGAGGTTGAACTTTTAGGTCTTTAGAGGACATTTCCCCAATGATGGTGTGGGGATTTTTGAACCATTGGGGCAGGACGGCCCAGCATTATTGCTTTTGTTGCATGTTGTTTCCTGCCACTCACAAGCCAAAAATTCTTCTGACTCTGAGATGAATGGAATACAGAAGAAGGCATCATTGAAGTCTAATACAGAATGCCATGGCCTGGTGGAAGGTAGAATGACCAGGAAGGAGTAGGAAATAGGAGCTACTGGATGTATATCCTCGGTGGCTTCACTGACTGTCCTGATATACTTTATCAGGTCTCCAGCAGCCCATGGGGCTCTCGTGGTCAGGCCAATCCCAGGATATGGAGCTCACCTGGGCTGCACCCCTACCCCACAGCCCACGGGGCTCTCGTGGTAAAGTCCCTCCCAGGGTATGGAGCTCACCTCTGCAGCTACCCAGCAGCCCATGGGGCTCTCCTACTCAGGCCCTTCCCAGGATACGGAGCTCCCCTGGGCAGGTACCCCAGCAGGGCTGGACACACAGGAACTGTGCACATAGCCCACCTTGCAGCGAAACCCCAGCTCACCTGTCGCTCACAGCTGACACAGAATACCTCAGAGCAGGACTTGAACTAACAAACAGCAGTTCTGACAGGTCTGTGACCATGGCTATCACTCCCTGCAGGCTCTTTCTGCCTGGTCTTCCAGACACTTCCACTGCAGCCAGGGCGCCAGGCCTCTGTCTCCACCCACCATCACTCCTCTCCCTGACTCCTGGGTTCCTCTCATTAGGATAGGGTCTTCTTGAAGTTGTTTTCCACTCATGGACCAGATAAAATGATAAGAAAACAAGCCGCAGCTGCAGCCCCTTGTCTATCCTGACTCTCAAGAGCCCACACCTGTTCCTAGGGCCTGGCCCATTTAGCAAGTTTCATTTTCTGCAACTGTGAGCCCCTGAGGGGTGAGGATTGGCTGATTTTGGCAGCCTGAAACTGCCTGCCAGCCCTCCACAGGTGTGCCTGGGTTGAGGGCAATATAAACAGCTCTCCAGTGAGCGACAGCCCTTGTAGCTGTGACTGACGCCACATTCTCTGCCCCGTAGTCAGTGCCGGGGCTGTGCTGGTGGGAGGGAGTGAGGGGCCGTGGCTTTGTGGGTGGCCCAGTGTGAGTGGGGCTCTGCTGGACTTTCTGCAGGAGTTGCCAGGCTGCCACCTGCTAAAGAAGAGGATGTGTCACCGATACCTGCCGCTGGAATTTCTCCCCAGGGAGAGGTGAGGAAGTAAAAAAGCAGTGGGGGCCGTGGCAGGAGGGGTATCTCAGGCAGGGAAATGGAAAGCTTCCAGAAGAGCATCTGGGGCCAGGACCATCCTGACTGGCCTGCAGGCACCAAGTCGGCCTGTGTGCTGTCGCTGGTGTGGATCCACAGCCCTTCCTCTAGGCTTGCAAGTTCTTGTACATATTCAGGTGTTTTAACTGGAAAGGGTGGGAAGAGTTCAGCTGCAGCAGGACTGGGGCTCAGCTCACGTTTCCTCACAGATGCCTCGGCATGGCCCCCTTCTTTGCAATGAGGACACTCCTAGCATAGGAGTGGGCTGCTGGCTCGATGGGAGATAATTCCGCACCTTTGACCAATTTCAGAATTGTTTACCGCTGGAGCAAGTGCCCTGAGAGGGTTGTCCTCTGTCTAACTCGTGGGTTCAGGTTTTTTTTTTTCTTTTTTGGTTCAAGTTAGATTTTATTCCTCTTTTATGTATTTATAGATATAAGCATGGAAATAATTCATTCATATAAATACATCTGTGTGAAGGGAAGAACTTTTTTCTGTTTTATTTTTAAATTTTATTTTTTAAAATTTTGAAATTTAATTTTATTTATTTATTATACAGCAGGTTATTATTAGTTATGTATTTTATGCATATACATGTATACAGGTCAATCCCAATCTCCCAACTCATCCCAACACCACCTCCCCATGGCTTCCCACACTTGGTGTCCATACGTGTGTTCTCTACCTCTGTGTCTCTATTTCTTCCCTGCAAACCAGTTCATCTGTACCATTTTTCTAGGTTCCACATATATGCATTAACATACAATATTTGTTTGTCTCTTTCTGACTTACTTCATTCTGTATGACAGTCTCTAGATCCATCGACGTCTCTACAAATGACCCACTTTCATTCCTTCTTATGGCTGAGTAATATTCCATTTTATATATGTACCACATCTTTATCCATTCGTCTGTCTGTGGGTATTTAGGTTGCTTCCATTACCTGGCTATTGTAAATAGTGCTGAAATGAGCATTGTGGTGAATGTGCCTTTTTGATTTATGGTTTTCTCTGGGTATATGCCCAGAAGTGGGATTGCTGGATCATATGGTAATTCTATTTCTAGTTTTTTTAAGGAAACTCCATACTGTTCTCCATCGTGACTGTATCAATTTACATTTCCACCACTAGTGGAAGAGGGATCCTTTTGTCCACACCCTCCCCAGAATTCGTTGTTTGTAGATTTTCTGATGATGCCAATTGTAACAGGTTTGAGGTGATACCTCATTGTAGTTTTGATTTGCATTTCTCTAATAATTAGTGATGTTGAGCAGCTTTTCATGTGCGTCTTGGCCATCTCTGTGTCTTCTTTGAAGAAACGTCTCTTTAGATCTTCTGCCAATTTTTGTATTGGGTTGTTTGTTTTTTTAATATTAAGCTGCATGAACTCTTTATATATATTGGAGATTAAACTTTTGTCCATTGATTCGTTTGCAAATATTTTCGCCTATTCTGAGGGATGCTTTTTGCCTTTCCCGTTTTTTTAACAAAAAAAGAAAGAAAAAAAAGAAGCAGAACACTAATGTGTGTAAAATATGCCTTTTGAAACTGTCGTTTTGAAATATGGACGTCTTTTGAATTTTTTGGTCGATATATGAACCCAGGATTTGTTTTCAGGGCAGGTGTCATTTACAGGCCTGCAATGATTTTGAATATCAACTGACCATTAGCGCTGGGATTAAAGCTGCTGTTGTGTGAAACGGCCACAAGGTGGCAGCAGTTCTCCCTTACCAAATCTGGTTACTGGGGCAACAGAGCCTCAATGGAAGTTGTGTTCTAGATTGGAATTTAGAATGGAATGTGCCAGGAGAAAGCCCCTCAAGTTTGTCTCTCTACTTCTTGTTCGTGCTTTTAATTTAATTTTTTATTGTTTATTACAGCAAATTTGATTACAATGTTTGGCTTGTTGTAGGTGTGGAAGATGTTGTTCTTTTACACATACACATATGTCTGTTCTTCCTGGGATCCTTTTCCCATGTACCTTATGACAGAATGTTGAGTAGTCTTCTCTTGGTATTCTGTAGGTCTTTGGTGATTCTATATGTCACCTGTGTTTGTATATGTCTGTTAACCCCAATATCATAATGAAACCAATCCTCACACCTTTCCATTGGTGAACCATAAGTTTGTTGAATGAATCTTTGATTGCCCTTCTCCGTGGAAATATCTGCCCTGGTATCCATTTTTCGGTCACACCTATAAGAGATATGATATGATATGTGTCTTTCACTTTCTGACTTACTACAAGTCAGGTGATTACCTCTAGACACACCTACGGTGCTACAAATGGCATTGTGTCCTTTTATTCCTTGGCTTCTATTCTGCCTTAGCGAGGTACATTTTCAACAATGTGATTCCCTGAGGGCTGAGGATTAGCTGACCTGGGTAGCCTGACCCTGCCGCCCGGTCCTCCCCAGGTGTGCCTGGGTTGAGGTCAATATAAACAGCGCTGCAGGCAGCAATAGCCCCAGAAGCTGTGCCTGACTCCATATTCTCTGCCCCGTCAGCAGTGTCGGGGCTGTGCTGGTGGGAGGGAGTGAGGGGCCACGGCTTTGTGGGTGGCCCGGTGTGAGTGGGTCTCTGCTGGACTTTCTGCAGTAGTTGCCAGGCTTCCACCTGTAAAGAAGAGGATGTGTCACCCATACCTTCCGCTGGAATTTCTCTCCGGACAGAGGTGAGGAAGCAAAAAAGCAGTGGGGGCCGGGACAGGAGGGGTATCTCAGGCAGGGCAATGGAAAGCTTCCAGAAGAGCGCCCAGGGCCAGGACCATCCTGGCTGGCCTGCAGGCACCAAGTTGGACTGCGTGCTGTCGCTGGTGTGGCTCCACGGCCCTTCCTCTAGGCTTTCAAGCCCTTGTACATATTCAGGTGTTTTACCTGGGAAGGGTGGGAAAAGTTCAACAGCAGCTGGCCTGGGGCTCAGGTCACGTTTACTCACAGATGCCTCGGCATGGCCCCCCGCTTTGCAATGAGGACGCTCCTTGCATAGGGGTGGGCTGCTGGTTCTATGGGAGATTATTCCCCACCTCTGAGCAATTTTAGAATTGTTTACCACTGGAGCAAGTGCCCTGATAGGGTTTTCCTCTAACTCGTGGGTTCAGGTTTTTTTTTTCTTTTTTGGTTCAAGTTAGATTTTATTCCTCTTTTATGTATTTATAGATATAAGCATGGAAATAATTCATTCATATAAATACATCTGTGTGAAGGGAAGAACTTTTTTCTGTTTTATTTTTAAATTTTATTTTTTAAAATTTTGAAATTTAATTTTATTTATTTTTTTATACAGCAGGTTATTATTAGTTATGTATTTTATGCATATACATGTATACAGGTCAATCCCAATCTCCCAACTCATCCCAACACCACCACCCCATGGCTTCCCACACTTGGTGTCCATACGTGTGTTCTCTACCTCTGTGTCTCTATTTCTTCCCTGCAAACCAGTTCATCTGTACCATTTTTCTAGGTTCCACATATATGCATTAATATACAATATTTGTTTGTCTCTTTCTGACTTACTTCATTCTGTATGACAGTCTCTAGATCCATCGACGTCTCTACAAATGACCCACTTTCATTCCTTCTTATGGCTGAGTAATATTCCATTTTATATATGTACCACATCTTTATCCATTCGTCTGTCTGTGGGTATTTAGGTTGCTTCCATTACCTGGCTATCGTAAATAGTGCTGAAATGAGCATTGTGGTGAATGTGCCTTTTTGATTTATGGTTTTCTCTGGGTATATGCCCAGAAGTGGGATTGCTGGATCATATGGTAATTCTATTTCTAGTTTTTTTAAGGAAACTCCATACTGTTCTCCATCGTGACTGTATCAATTTACATTTCCACCACTAGTGGAAGAGGGATCCTTTTGTCCACACCCTCCCCAGAATTCGTTGTTTGTAGATTTTCTGATGATGCCGATTCTAACAGGTGTGAGGTGATACCTCATCGTAGTTTTGATTTGCATTTCTCTAATAATTAGTGATGTTGAGCAGCTTTTCATGTGCGTCTTGGCCATCTCTGTGTCTTCTTTGAAGAAACGTCTCTTTAGATCTTCTGCCAATTTTTGTATTGGGTTGTTTGCTTTTTTAATATTAAGCTGCATGTGCTCTTTATATATATTGGAGATTAAACCTTTGTCCACTGATTCGTTTGAAAATATTTTCCCCCATTCTGAGGGACGCTTTTTGCCATTCCCGTTTTTTTAACAAAAAAAGAAAGAAAGAAAAAGAAGCAGAACACTAATGTGTGCAAAATATGCCTTTTGAAACTGTCGTTTTGAAATATGGACATCCTTTGAATTTTTTGGTCGATATATGAACCCAGGATTTGTATTCAGGGCAGGTGTCATTTACAGGCCTGCAATGATTTTGAATATCAACAGACCATTAGCGCTGGAATTAAAGCTGCTGTTGTGTGAAACGGCCACAAGGTGGCAGCAGTTCTCCCTTACCAAATCTGGTTACTAGGGCAACAGAGCCTCAATGGAAGCCCTGTTCTAGATTGGAAATTAAAATGCAATGTGCCAGAAGAAAGCCCCTCAAGTTTTTCTCACTACTTCTTGTTCGTGTTTTTAATTTAATTTTTTATTTTTTATTACAGCAAATTTGATTACAATGTTTGGCTTGTTGTAGGTGTGGAAGATGTGGTTCTTTTACACATACATATATGTCTGTTCTTCCTGGGATCCTTTTCCCATGTACCTTATGACAGACTGTTGAGTAGTCTTCTCTTGGTATTCTGTAGGTCTTTGGTGATTCTATATGTCACCTGTGTTTTTATATGTCTGTTAACCCCAATATCATAATGAAACCAATCCTCACACGTTTCCATTGGTGAACCATAAGTTTGTTGAATGAATCTGTGATTGCCCTTCTCCGTGGAAATATCAGCCCTGGTATCCATTTTTCGGTCACACCTATAAGAGATAAGATATCATATGTGTCTTTCACTTTCTGACTTACTTCAAGTCACGTGATTACCTCTAGACACACCTACGGTGCTGCAAATGGCCTTGTGTCCTTTTATTCCTTGTCTTCTATTCTGCCTTAGCGAGGTCCATTTTCAACAATGTGATTCCCTGAGGGCTGAGGATTAGCTGACCTGGGTAGCCTGACCCTGCCGGCCTGCCCTCCCCAGGTGTGCCTGGGATGAGGTCAATATAAACAGCGCTGCAGGCAGCAATAGCCCCTGAAGCTGTGCCTGACTCCATGATCTCTGCCCCGTCAGCAGTCTCGGGGCTGTGCTGGTGGGAGGGAGTGAGGGGCCACGGCTTTGTGGGTGGCCCGGTGTGAGTGGGTCTCTGCTGGACTTTCTGCAGGAGTTTCCAGGATGCCACGTGTAAACAAGAGGATGTATCACCCACACCTTCCGTTGGAATTTCTCTCAGGACAGAGGTGAGGAAGGAAAAAAGCAGTGGGTGCCGGGACAGGAGGGGTATCTCAGGCAGGTCAATGGAAAGCTTCCAGAAGAGCACCCAGGGCCAGGACCATCCTGGATGGCCTGTAGGCACCAAGTTGGCCTGCGTGTTGTCGCTGGTGTGGCTCCACGGCCCTTCCTCTAGGCTTTCAAGCCCTTGTACATATTCAGGTGTTTTACCTGGGAAGGGTGGGAAATGTTCAGCAGCAGCTGGCCTGGGGCTCAGCTCAGGGTTACTCACAGATGCCTCGGGTCCCTTTCACTGACGAAGGTGTAGGTCTTGTCTATTCCATAGTTTGTGTTTGGAACGGTACCTGTGCTTATATCAAACTCTTGTTTTATGCATCACCCCACCTCTCATTCCCCCTTAAGCAGGCATCAGAGTGTTTTCCAAAGGTGAGACTCTGTTCTCTTTCTTAACTGAGTTCAAGTGTAGCCATGTTTACAGGATCTTCATAAGTGATATCTTATGATAAGTTTCTTTTTCTCTGTGACTTATTTCACTTAGGAGCATCATACCTCAATCCACTCATTTTGCTGCTACTGGTCTTATGCCATTGATTGCATGGCTGAGGGATATTCCATCGTACGTAAGTAACACAATTTTTTGAACCATTTTTATATTTCCTGGGATATTTAAGTTGTACCCAAGTTGAGGTTCTTGTAAGCAGTGCAGCCCTAAATTTTCGGGTGGCTCTGTCTTATTGATTTTCAGGTTTCCCAAGGTATATTCCCTAGACTGGAAGTGCCCTTGGCTCTGTAGCTCTGTTGTTTACTTCTTTTAGGGAACACAATGCACTCCTCCAGAGATGCAGTTGGCAGTTTACATCCCGCCCATCAGCAAAACAAGCCTCCCTGTTCTCCAGGGCCGGTCTTGCCTTTCTGGATTTTACACATTTTGTGTATGTCCCTTTTGAACAGTGGGAAGTGATACTTCTTTGTAGTGCAGATTTGCATTTCTCGCTTGCTTGCTTGGCCAAAAAGGGCTTATGCGTTTTCTCCTGAATATATTCAGGAGAAAACGCATATGCCCTTTTTGCTCAAGTGCATCATTGTGGAAGTTGTGCCCCTCATCCTGTGCTTTAAAGTCAATTCCAACGTACCACATGAAATCTGTTCCCTGCTATTCTGCCTAGCTTTCAAGTCCACCTCGTTGCCTTCCCTCAACAGATTTTTGGACAATAGTTGTCTTTATCACTCTGCCAGTTTGTGAATTGCTGTGCCCCTGAGCTCCATTTTTCAACTCGTTTTTTGTGAGCTGACCGAAAGTCCAAAATTGTGGTTGAGGACCTATGCTGGTTCCCGGTGGGGGGCTGAGACTTTGGTTTATTCTTCTTCCTGCTGGGAAATTAGAGTGACATGTTCCCGTCCCAATGCCTTAGAGCTACTCTCTCACTGGTTCTCCCTCTTCCCTTTCATCCTCTGCCAAATTGGCAACCTGTGCGAACCAGGAGGTTAAAGGGGCTGTTTCTCCAAGTTGGGAGATTGACAGAAAAGCAGTTGGGAAATCAAACCGGAGCACCAGGAGAGGGACTATTCGTTGAGTTTTAGAAACCTTTCATATTCACAGTGTGTCCATTCTCTATTTTTCCCTTACATGTTATATCTGTAGTAATAGTCCCTTCAAGCTGGAGAGTTGGGAACCATGGAATGCGTGCCATTCATTATTGCTTTAAAGGGTCTACATTTGTTCACCGAATCTCACGAATCCTCTCAGTCCCAAGTGTCCAGCCTTATGCCATATCCAGCTGTCGTTGTACATTGGGTCAGTCCAGGTTTCATCAGAGACCCTGAAGGAATTGTGAAGAATTTCCATTTTTGTTTTGTTTTGTTTTTGAAATTCCTTTTTATAGTGGGTTTGAGCTGGTTCTCGCTGCCATGTTTATGCCAGTCTAGACACACTTGATTCCCTTACGCAGACATATCAATAAATAGGTTTTAAGATTCTTACTAGTCAGATATATTCCTCTGCGTGAAGTATGGGGTTTTGAGTCCCTTTCACTGAGGAAGGTGAAGGTCTTGTCTATTCCTTAGATAGTTTTTGGAACAGTACCTGTGCTTATATCAAACTCCGGTTTTATGCATCACCCCACCTCTCCTTCCCCCTTAAGCAGGCAAAGAGTGCTTCCTAAATGTGAGACTCTGTTCTCTTTCCTAACTCAGTTCAAGTGTAGCCATGTTACAGGATATTCATAAGTGATATCTTATGATAAGTTTCTTTTTCTGTGTGACTTATTACACTTAGAATCATCGTAGTTTTATCTACTCATTTTGCTGCTACTGGTCTTATGACATTGACTTCATGGCTGAGGGATATTCCATCGTACGTAAGTACCACAATTTTTTGAACCATTTTCATATTTCCTGGAATATTTAAGGTGTACCCAAGTTGAGGTTCTTGTAATCAGTGCAGCCCTAAATTTTGGGGTGGCTCTGTCTTATTGATTTTCAGTTTTCCCAAGGAATATTCCCTAGACTGGATGTGCCCTTGGCTCCGTAGTTCTGTTGTTTACTTGTTTTGGGGAACACAATGCACTCCTCCAGAGAGGCAGTTGGCAATTTACATCCCGCCCATCAGCATAACAAGGCTCCCTGTTCTCCAGGGCCTGTCTTGCCTTTCTGGATTTTACACATTTTGTGGATGTCCCTTTTGACCGGTGGGAAGTGATACTTCTTTGTAGTGCAGATTTGCATTGCCCGCTTGCTTGCTTGGCCAAAAAGGGCGTATGCGTTTTCTCCTGAATATATTCAGGAGAAAATGCATACGCTCTAGTTGGCCAAGTGCATCATTTTTGAAATTTTGACCCTCTTTCTGTGCTTAAAACACGATTCCAACGTACCTCTTGAAATCTGTTTCCTGCTCTTCTGGCTCGCTTTCATGTCCGCCTCGTTGCCTTCCCTCACCAGATTTTTGGACGATAGTTGTCCTTTATTACTCTGCCAGTTTGTGAATTGCTGTGCCCCTGAGCTCCATTTTTCAACTCGTTTTTTGTGAGCTGACCGCAAGTCCAAAATTTTGGTTGAGGACCTATAGTGGTTTCCGCTGGGGGGCTGAGACTTTCGTTAATTCTTCTTCCTCCTGGGAAATTAGATAGACATGTGCCCGTCCAAATGCCTAACAGCTACTCTCTCATTGGTTCTCCCTCTTCACTTTCATCCTCAGCCAAACTGGCATCCTGTGCGAACCAGTAGGTTAAAGGGGCTGTCTCTCCAATTTGGGAGTTTGATAGTAAAGCAGTTGGAAAGTCAAACCGGAGCACCAGGGGAGGGACTATTTGTTGAGTTTTAGAAACCTTTCGTATTCACAGTGTGTCCATTCTCTAGGTTTCCCGTACATATAATAGCTGTAGTAATATTCCCTTCAACCTGGAGAGTTGGGACCCATGGAATGGGTCCCATGCATTATTGACTTAAAGGGTCTGCATTTGCTCACCCAATCTCACCAATCCTCTCAGTCCCAAGTGTCCAGCCTTATGCCATATCCACTGTCATTGTAGATAGGGTCATTCCAGGTTTCATCAGAGACCCTGAAAGAATTGTAAAGAATTTCCCAGTTTTTTTGTTTTGTTTTTGAAATTCCTTTTTATAGTGGGTTTGAGCTGATTCTCGCTGCCATGTTTATGCCAGTCTAGACACACTTGATTCCCTTACGGAGACATATCAATACATAGGTTTTAAGATTCTTACTAGTCAGATATATTCCTCTGCGGGAAATATGGGGTTTTGAGTCCCTTTCACTGAGGAAAGTGTAGTTCTTGTCTATTCCATAGTTGGTTTTTGGAACGGTACCTGTGCTTATATCAAACTCTGGTTTTATGCATCACCCCACCTCTCCTTCGCCCTTAAGCAGGCATAAGAGTGTTTTCTAAATGTGAGACACTGTTCTCTTTCCTAACTCAGTTCAAGTGTAGCCATGTTTACAGGATCTTCATAAGTGATATCTTATGATAAGTTTCTTTTTCTGTGTGACTTATTTCACTTAGAATCATCGTACCTGAATCCACCCATTTTGCTGCTACTGGTCTTAGACATTGATTTCATGGCTGAGGGATATTCCATCGTACGTAAGTACCACAATTTTTTGAACCATTTTTATATTTCCTGGGATATTTAATGTGTACCCAAGTCGAGGTCCTTGTAAGCAGTGCAGCCCTAAATTTTGGGGTGGCTCTGTCTTATTGATTTTCAGTTTTCCCAAGGTATATTCCCTAGACTGGAAGTGCCCTTGGCTCTGTAGCTCTGTTCTTTACTTCTTTTAGGGAACACAATGTACTCCTCCAGAGGGGCAGTTGGCAATTTACATCCCGCCCATCAGCATAACAAGGCTCCTTGTTCTCCAAGGCCTGTCCTGATTTTCTGGTTTTTACACATTTTGTGGATGTCCCTTTTGACCGGTGGGAAGTGATACTTCTTTGTAGTGCAGATTTGCATTGCCCGCTTGCTTGCTTGGCGAAAAAGGGCGTATGCGTTTTCTCCTGAATATATTCAGGAGAAAACGCAAACGCACTTTTTGGCCAAGTGCATCATTGTCGAAGTTGAGCCCCTCTTCCTGTGCTTTAAAGGTGATTCCAACCTACCTCTTGAAATCTGTTTCCTGCTATTCTGCCTCGCTTTCAAGTCCACCTCGTTGCCTTCCCTCAACAGATTTTTGGACGATAGTTGTCCTTTATTACTTGGCCAGTTGGTGAATTGCTGTGCCCCTGAGCTCCATTATTCAACTCGTTTTGGTGAGCTGACCGCAAGTCCAAAATTTTGGTTGAGGACCTATGCTGGTTCCAGGTGGGTGGCTGAGACTTTTGTTAATTCTTCTTCCTTCCGGGAATTTAGAGTGATATGTGCCCGTCCAAATGACTAACAGCTACTCTCTCATTGGTTCTCCCTCTTCCCTTTCATCCTCTGCCAAATTGGCAACCTGTGCGAACCAGGAGGTTAAAGGGTCTGTCTCTCCACGTTGGGAGGTTGATAGTAAAGCAATTGGAAAGTCAAACCGGAGCACCAGTAGAGGGACTATTCATTGAGTTTTTGAAACCTTTCGTATTCACAGTGTGTCCGTTCTCTAGGCTTCCCGTACATATTATAACTGTAGTAATATTCCCTTCAACCTGGAGAGTTGGGACCCATGGAATGGGTGCCATGCATTATTGCTTTAAAGGGTCTGCATTTGCTCACCCCATCTCACCAATCCTCTCAGTCCCAAGTGTCCAGCCTTATGCCACATCCAGCTGTCGTTGTAGATAGGGTCATTCCAGGTTTCATCAGAGACCCTGAAGGAATTGTAAAGAATTTCCCAGTTTTTTTTGTTTTGTTTTTGAAATTTCATTTTATAGTGGGTTTGAGCGGATTCTCGCTGCCATGTTTATGCCAGTCTAGACACACTTGATTCCATTACGGAGACATATCAATACATAGGTTTTAAGTTTCTTACTAGTCAGATATATTCCTCTGCGGGAAATATGGGGTTTTGAGTCCCTTTCACTGAGGAAGGTGTAGGTCTTGTCTATTCCATAGTTGGTTTTTGGAATGGTACCTGTGCTTATATCAAACTCTGGTTTTATGCATCACCCCACCTCTCCTTCCCCCTTAAGCAGGCATAAGAGTGTTTTCTAAATGTGAGACACTGTTCTCTTTCCTAACTCAGTTCAAGTGTAGCCATGTTTACAGGATCTTCATAAGTGATATCTTATGATAAGTTTCTTTTTCTGTGTGACTTATTTCACTTAGAATCATCGTACCTGAATCCACCCATTTTGCTTCTACTGGTCTTATGACATTGATTTCATGGCTGAGGGATATTCCATCGTACGTAAGTACCACAATTTTTTGAACCATTTTTATATTTCCTGGGATATTTAATGTGTACCCAAGTCGAGGTCCTTGTAAGCAGTGCAGCCCTAAATTTTGGGGTGGCTCTGTCTTATTGATTTTCAGTTTTCCCAAGGTATATTCCCTAGACTGGAAGTGCCCTTGGCTCTGTAGCTCTGTTCTTTACTTCTTTTAGGGAACACAATGTACTCCTCCAGAGAGGCAGTTGTTAATTTACTTCCCGCCCATCAGCATAACAAGGCTCCCTGTTCTCCAGGGCCTTTCCTGCCTTTCTGGTTTTTACACATTTTGTGGATGTCCCTTTTGACCGGTGGGAAGTGATACTTCTTTGTAGTGCAGATTTGCATTGCCCACTTGCTTGCTTGGCCAAAAAGGGCATATGCGTTTTCTCCTGAATATATTCAGGAGAAAACGCATATGCCCTTTTTGGCCAAATGAATCATTGTCGAAGTTTTGCCCCTCTTCCTGTGCTTTAAAGGCGATTCCAACGTACCTCTTGAAATCTGTTTCCTGCTATTCTGCCACGCTTTCAAGTCCGCCTCGTTGCCTTCCCTCAACAGATTTTTGGACGATAGTTGTCCTTTATTGCTCGGCCAGTTTGTGAATTGCTGTGCCCCTGAGCTCCATTTTTCAACTCGTTTTTGGTGAGCTGACCGCAAGTCCAAAATTTTGGTTCAGGAACTATACTGGTTCCCGGTGGGTGGCTGAGACTTTGGTTAATTCTTCTTCCTGCCGGGAACTTACAGTGATATGTGCCCGTCCAAATGCCTAACAGCTACTCTCTCATTGGTTCTCCCTCTTCCCTTTCATCCTCTGCCAAATTGGCAACCTGTGCGAACCAGGAGGTCAAAGGGGCTGTCTCTCCAAGTTGGGAGGTTGATAGTAAAGCAGATGGAAAGTCAAACCGGAGCACCAGGAGAGGGACTATTCGTTGAGTTTTAGAAACCTTTTGTATTCACAGTGTGTCCGTTCTCTAGGTTTCCGGTACATTTTATAACTGTAGTAATATTCCCTTCAACCTGGAGAGTTGGGACCCATGGAATGGGTGCCATGCATTATTGCTTTAAAGGGTCTGCATTTGCTCACCCAATCTCACCAATCCTCTCAGTCCCAAGATTCCAGCCTTATGCCACATCCAGCTGTCGTTGTAGATAGGGTCATTCCAGGTTTCATCAGAGACCCTGAAGGAATTGTAAAGAATTTCCCAGTTTTTTTGTTTTGTTTTTGAAATTCCTTTTTATAGTGAGTTTGAGCTGATTCTCGCTGCCATGTTTATGCCACTCTAGACACACTTGATTCCCTTACGGAGACATATCAATCCATAGGTTTTAAGATTCTTACTAGTCAGATATATTCCTCTGCGGGAAATATGGGGTTTTGAGTCCCTTTCACTGAGGAAGGTGTAGGTCTTGTCTATTCCATAGTTGGTTTTTGGAATGGTACCTGTGCTTATATCAAACTCTGGTTTTATGCATCACCCCACCTCTCCTTCCCCCTTAAGCAGGCATAAGAGTGTTTTCTAAATGTGAGACACTGTTCTCTTTCCTAACTCAGTTCAAGTGTAGCCATGTTTACAGGATCTTCATAAGTGATATCTTATGATAAGTTTCTTTTTCTGTGTGACTTATTTCACTTAGAATCATCGTACCTGAATCCACCCATTTTGCTGCTACTGGTCTTATGACATTGATTTCATAGCTGAGGGATATTCCATCGTACATAAGTACCGCAATTTTTTGAACCATTTTTATATTTCCTGGGATATTTAAGGTGTACCCAAGTTGAGGTCCTTGTAAGCAGTGCAGCCCTAAATTTTGGGGTGGCTCTGTCTTATTGATTTTCAGTTTTCCCAAGGAATATTCCCTAGACTGGAAGTGCCCTTGGCTCTGTAGCTCTGTTCTTTACTTGTTTTAGGGAACACAATGCACTCCTCCAGAGAGGCAGTTGGCAATTTACTTCCCGCCCATCAGCATAACAAGGCTCCCTGTTCTCCAGGGCCTGTCTTGCCTTTCTGGTTTTTACACATTTTGTGGATGTCCCTTTTGACCGGTGGGAAGTGATACTTCTTTGTAGTGCAGATTTGCATTGCCCGCTTGCTTGCTTGGCCAAAAAGGGCGTATGCATTTTCTCCTGAATATATTCAGGAGAAAATGCATACGCCCTTTTTGGCCAAGTGCATCATTGTCGAAGTTGTGCCCCTCTTCCTGTGCTTTAAAGGCGATTCCAACGTACCTCTTGAAATCTGTTTCCTGCTATTCTGCCTCGCTTTCAAGTCCGCCTCGTTGCCTTCCCTCAACAGATTTTTGGACGATAGTTGTCCTTTATTACTCGGCCAGTTTGTGAATTGCTGTGCCCCTGAGCTCCATTTTTCAACTCGTTTTTGGTGAGCTGACCGCAAGTCCAAAATTTTGGTTCAGGACCTATACTGGTTCCCAGTGGGTGGCTGAGAATTTGGTTAATTCTTCTTCCTGCCGGGAAATTACAGTGATATGTGCCCGTCCAAATGCCTAACAGCTACTCTCTCATTGGTTCTCCCTCTTCCCTTTAATCCTCTGCCAAATTGGCAACCTGTGCGAACCAAGAGGTTAAAGGGGCTGTCTCTCCAAGTTGGGAGATTGATAGTAAAGCAGACGGAAAGTCAAACCGGAGCACCAGGAGAGGGACTATTCGTTGAGTTTTAGAAACCTTTCGTATTCACAGTGTGTCCATTCTCTAGGTTTCCCGCACATGTTATAGCTGTAGTAATATTCCCTTCAACCTGGAGAGTTCGGACCCATGGAATGTGTGCCATGCATTATTGCTTTAAAGGGTCTGCATTTGCTCACCCAATCTCAACAATCGTCTCAGTCCCAAGTGTCCCTCCTTATGCCACATCCAGCTGTCGTTGTACATAGGGTCATTCCAGCTTTCATCAGAGACCCTGAAGGAATTGTAAAGAATTTCCCAGTTTTTTTGTTTTGTTTTTGAAATTCCTTTTTATAGAGGGTTTGAGCTGATTCTCGCTGCCATGTTTATGCCAGTCTAGACACACTTGATTCCCTTACGGAGACATATCAATACATAGGTTTTAAGATTCTTACTAGTCAGATATTTTCCTCTGCGGGAAATATGGGGTTTTGAGTCCCTTTCACTGAGGACGGTGTAGGTCTTGTCTATTCCATAGTTGGTTTTTGGAACGGTACCTGTGCTTATATCAAACTCTGGTTTTATGCATCACCCCACCTCTCCTTCCCCCTTAAGCAGGTATAAGAGTGTTTTCTAAATGTGAGACACTGTTCTCTTTCCTAACTCAGTTCAAGTGTAGCCATTTTTACAGGATCTTCATAAGTGATATCTTATGATAAGTTTCTTTTTCTGTGTGACTTATTTCACTTAGAATCATCGTACCTGAATCCACCCATTTTGCTGCTACTGGTCTTATGACATTCATTTCATGGCTGAGGGATATTCCATCGTACGTAAGTACCACAATTTTTTGAACCATGTTTATATTTTCTGGGATACTTAATGTGTATCCAAGTTGAGGTCCTTGTATACAGTGCAGCCCTAAATTTTGGGGTGGCTCTGTCTTATTGATTTTCAGTTTTCCCAAGGTATATTCCCTAGACTGGTAGTGCCATTGGCTCTGTAGCTCTGTTCTTTACTTGTTTTAGGGAACAGAATGCACTCCTCCAGAGAGGCAGTTGGCAATTTACATCCCGCCCATCAGCATAACAAGGCTCCCTGTTCTCCAGGGCCTGTCTTGCCTTTCTTGTTCTTACACATTTTGTGGATGTCCCTTTTGACCGGTGGGAAGTGATACTTCTTTGTAGTGCAGATTTGCATTGCCCGCTTGCTTGCTTGGCCAAAAAGGGTGTATGCGTTTTCTCCTGAATATATTCAGGAGAAAACGCATATGCCCTTTTTGGCCAAGTGCATCATTGTCGAAGTTGTGCCCCTTTTCCTGTGCTTTAAAGGTGATTCCAACGTACCTCTTGAAATCTGTTTCCTGCTATTCTGCCTAGCTTTCAAGTCCACCTCGCTGCCTTCCCTCAACAGATTTTTGGATGATAGTTGTCCTTTATTACTCTGCCAGTTTGTGAATTGTTGTGCCCCTGAGCCCCATTTTGCAACTAGTTTTTTGTGAGCTGAACGCGAGACCAATATTTTGGTTCAGGACGTATATGGGTTCCCGGTGGGTGGCTGAGACTTTGGTTAATTCTTTTTCCTGCCGGGAAATTAGAGAGACATGTGCCCGTCCAAATGCCAAACAGCTACTCTCTCATTGGTTCTCCCTCTTCCCTTTCATCCTCTGCCAAATTGGCAACGTGTGCCAACAAAGGGGTTAAATGTGCTGTATCTAAGTTGGGAGATTGATAGTAAAGCAGTTGCAGTGTCCAACATGAGCACCAGGAGACGGAGTATTAGTTGAGTTTTAGAAACGTTTCTTATTCACAGTGTGTCCATTCTCTAGGTTTCCGGTACATGATATAGTTGTAGTAATATCCCCTTCAACTTGGAGAGTTGGGACGCATGTAATGTGTGCCATGCATTATTGCTTTGAAGGGTCTGCATTTGCTCACCCAATCTCACCAATCCTCTCAGTGCCACGTGTCCAGCCTTATGTAACATCCAGCTGTCATTGTAGATAGGGTCATTCCAGGTTTCATCAGAGACCCTGAAGGAATTGGAAAGAATTTCCCAGTTTTTTTGTTTTGTTTTTGAAATTCCTTTTTATAGTGGGTTTGAGCTGATTCTCGCTGCCATGTTTATGCCAGTCTAGACACTCTTGATTCCCTTACAGAGACATATCAATACATAGGTTTTAAGATTCTTACTTGTCAGATATATTCTTCTGCGGGAAATATGGGGTTTTGCGTCCCTTTCACTGAGGAAGGTGTAGGTCTTGTCTATTCCATAGTTGGTTTTTGGAACGGTACCTGTGCTTATATCAAACTCTGGTTTTATGCATCAACCCACCTCTCCTTCCCCCTTAAGCAGGCATAAGAGTGTTTTCTAAATGTGAGACTATGTTCTATTTCCTAGCTCAGTTCAAATGTAGCCATGTTTACAGGATCTTCATAAGTGATATCTTATGATAAGTTGCTTTTTCTGTGTGACATATTTCACTTAGAATCATCGAACCTGAATCCACTCATTTTGCTGCTACTGGTCTTATGACATTGATTTCATGGCTGTGGGATATTCCATCGTACGTAAGTAACACAATTTTTTGAACCATTTTTATATTGCCTGGGATATTTAAGGTGTACCCAAGTTGAGGTTCTTGTAAGCAGTGCAGCCCTAAACGTTGGGGTGGCTCTGGCTTATTGATTTTCAGTTTTCCCAAGGTATATTCCCTAGACTGGAAGTGCCCTTGGCTCTGTAGCTCTGTTGTTTACTTGTTTTAGGGAACACAGTTCACTCCACCAGAGAGGCAGTTGGCAATTTACATCCTGCCCATCAGCATAACAATGCTCCCTGTTCTCCAGGGCCTGTCTTGCCTTTCTGGTTTTTACACATTTTGCGGATGTCCCTTTTGACCGGTGGGAAGTGATACTTCTCTGTAGTGCAGATTTGCATTGCCTGCTTGCTTGCTAGGCCAAAAAGGGCGTATGCGTTTTCTCCTGAATATATTGAGGAGAAAATGCAAACACCCTTTTTGGCCAAGTGCATCATTGTCGAAGTTGTGACCCACTTCTGGTGCTTTAAAGGCGATTCCAACATACCTCTTGAAATCTGTTTCCTGCTATTCTGCCTCGATTTCAAGTCCACCTCGTTGCCTTCCCTAAACAGATTTTTGGATGATAGTTGTCCTTTATTACTCTTCCAGTTTATGAATTGCTGTGCCCTGAGCCCCATTTTTCAACTCATTTTTTGTGAGCTGACCGCAAATGCAAAATTTTGGTTCAGGACCTCTACTTGTTCCCCGTGGGTGGCTGAGACTTTGGTTAATTCTTCTTCCTCCCGTGAAATTAGAGTGACATGTGCCCGTCCAAATGCCTAACAGCTACTCTCTCATTGGTTCTCCCTCTTCCCTTTCATCCTCGGCCAAATTGGCAATGTGTGCAAACCAGGAGGTTAAAGGGGCTGTCTCTCCAAGTTGGGAGATTGATAGTAAATCAGTTGGAAAGTCACACCTGAGCACCAGGAGAGGGACTATTATTTGAGTTTTAGAAACCGTTCGTATTCACAGTGTTTCCATTCTCTAGGTTTCCGGTACATGTTATAGCTGTAGTAATATTCCCTTCAACCTGGAGAGTTGGGACCCAAGGAGTGGGTGCCATGCATTATTGCTTTAAAGGGTCTGCATTTGCTCACCCAATCTCACCAATCTTCTCAGTCCCAAGGGTCCAGCCTTATGCCACATCCAGCTGTCCTTGTAGATAGGGTTATTCCAGGTTTCATCAGAGACCCTGAAGGAATTGTAAAGAATTTCCCTGTTTTTTTGTTTTGTTTGTGAAATTCCTTTTGATAGTGGATTTCAGCTGATTCTCGCTGCCATGTTTATGCCAGTCTAGACACACTTGATTCCCTTACGGAGACATATCAATACATAGGTTTTAAGATTCTTACTAGTCAGATATATTCTTCTGCGGGAAATATGGGGTTTTGAGTCCCTTTCACTGAGGAAGGTGTAGGTCTTGTCTATTCCATAGTTGGTTTTTGGAACGGTACCTGTGCTTATATCAAAGTCTGGTTTTATGCATCTCCCACCTCTCCTTCCCCCTTAAGCAGGCATAAGAGTGTTTTCCAAATGTGAGACTCTGTTCTCTTTCCTAGCTCAGTCAAGTGTAGCCATGTTTACAGGATCTTCATAAGTGATATCTTATGATAAGTTTCTTTTTCTGTGTGACTTATTTCACTTAGAATCATCGAACCTGAATCCACTCATTTTGCTGCTACTGGTCTTATGACATTGATTTCATGCCTGAGGGATATTCCATCGTACGTAAGTACCACAATTTTTTGAACCAATTTTATATTTCCTGGGATATTTAAGGTGTACCCAAGTTGAGGTTCCTGTAAGCAGTGCAGCCCTAAATTTTGGGGTGGCTCTGTCTTATTGATTTTCAGTTTTCTCAAGGTATATTCCCTAGACAGGAAGTGCCCTTGGCTCTGTAGCTCTGTTGTTTACTTGTTTTAGGGAACACAATGCACTCCTCCAGAGAGGGAGTTGGCAATTTACATACCGCCCATCAGCATAACAAGGCTCCCTGTTCTCCAGGGCCTGTCTTGCCTTTCTGGTTTTTACACATTTTGTTGATGTCCCTTTTGACCGGTGGGAAGTGATACTTCTTTGTAGTGCAGATTTGCATTGTCCACTTGCTTGCTTGGCCAAAAAGGGCATATGCGTCATCTCCTAAATATAATCAGGAGAAAACGCATATGCCCTATTTGGCCAAGTGCATCATTGTCGAAGTTGTGCCCCTCTTCCTGTGCTTTAAAGGTGATTCCAACATACCTCTTGAAATCTCTTTCCTGCTATTCTGCCTCGCTTTCAAGCTGCCTCAATGCCTTCCGTCAACAGATTTTTGGATGATAGTTGTCCTTTATTACTGTGCCAGTTTGTGAATTGCTGTGCCCCTGAGCTCCATTTTTCAACTCGTTTTTTGTGAGATGAACGCAAGACCAATATTTTGGTTCAGTACCTATACTGGTTCCCAGTGGGTGGCTGAGACTTTGGTTAATTCTTCTTCCTGCCAGGAAATTAGAGTGACATGTGCCCGTCCAAATGCCAAACAGCTACTCTCTCATTGGTTCTCCCTCTTCCCTTTCATCCTCTGCCTAATTGGCAACGTGTGCGAACCAGGAGGTTAAATGTGCTGTCACTCTACGTTGGGAGATTGATAGTAAAGCAGTTTGAAAGTCAAACGTGAGCACCAGGAGAGGGACTATTAGTTGAGTTTTAGAAACCTTTCGTATTCACAGTGTGTCCATTCTCTAGGTTTCCTTTACATGTTATAGCTCTAGTAATATTCCTTTCAACCTGGAGAGTTGGGACCCATGGAATGGGTGCCATGCATTATTGGTTTAAATGGTCTGCATTTGTTCACCCAATGTCACTAATCCTCTCAGTCCCAAGTGTCCTGCCTTATGCCACATCCAGCTGTCATTGTAGATAGTGTCTTTCCATGTTTCATCAGAGACCCTGAAGGAATTGTAAAGAATTTCCCTATTTTTTTGTTTTGTTTTTGAAATTCCTTGGTATAGTGGGTTTGAGCTGATTCTCGCCGCCATGTTTATGCCCGTCTAGACACACTTGATTCCCTTACAGAGACATATCAATAAATAGGTTTTAAGATTCTTACTAGTCAGATATATTCCTCTGATGGAAATATGGCTTTTTGAATCCCTTTGGCTGAGGAAGGTGTAGGTCTCGTCTATTCCATAGTTGGTGTTTTTATTGGTACCAGTGCTTATATTAAACTCTGGTTTTATAGATCACGCCACCTCTCCTTCCCCTTTATCAGGCATAAGAGTTTTTTCTAAATGTGAGACTCTGTTCTCTTTCCTAACTCAGTTCAAGTGTAGCCATGTTTACAGGATCTTCATAAGTGATATCTTATGATAAGTTGCTTTTTCTGTGTGATGCATTTCACTTAGAGTCATCATACCAAAATCCACTCATTTTGCTGCTACTGGTCTTATGACATTGATTTAATGGCTGAGGGATATTCCTTCATACGTAAGTACCACTGTTTTTTGAACCATTTTTATATTTCCTGGGATATTTAAGGTGTACCCAAGTTGAGGTTTTTGTAAGCAGTGCAGCCCTAAACTTTGGGGTGGCTCTGTCTTCTTCATTTTCAGTTTTCCCAAGGTATATTCCCTAGACTGGAAGTGCCCTTGGCTCTGTAGCTCTGTTGTTTAATTGTTTTAGGGAACACAATGCACTCCTCCAGAGAGGCAGTTGGCAATTTACATCCCGCCAATCAGCATAACAAGGCTCCCTTTTCTCCATGGCATGTCTTGCCTTTCTGGTTTTTACACATGTTGTGGATGTCCCTTTTAACCGGTGGAAGTGATACTTCCTTGTAGTGCAGATTTGCATTGCCTGCTTTGTTGCTTGGCCAAAAAGGGCGTATGCGTTTTCTCCTGAATATACTCAGGAGAAAACGTATACGCCCTTTTTGGCCAAGTGCATCATTGTCGAAGTTGTGCCCCACTTCTGGTGCTTTAGAGGTGATTCCAACATACCTCTTGAAATCTGTTTCCTGCTATTCTGCCTTGCTTTCAACTCCGCCTCATTGCCTTCCCTCAACAGATTTTTGGACGATAGTTGTCCTTTATTATTCTGCCAGTTTGTGAATTACTGTGGCCCTGAGCTCTATTTTTCAACTCGTTTTTTGTGAGCTGACCGCAAGTCCAAAATTTTGTTTCAGGACTTATACTGGTTCCAAGTGGGTGGCGGAGACTTTGGTTAATTCTTCTTCCTGCCGGGAAAGTAGAGTGACATGTGCCCGTCTAAATGCCTAACAGCTACTCTCTCATTGGTTCTCCCCCTTTCCTTTCATCCTCTGCCAAATTGGCTACCTGTTCGAACCAGGAGGTTAAAGGTGTTGTCTCTCAAATTTGGGAGATTGATAGAAAAGTTGTTGGAAAGTCAAACCTGAGCAACAGGATAGGGACTATTCATTGAGTTTTAGTAACCTTTCGTATTCCCAGTGTGTCCATTATCTAGGTTTCCCGTATATGTTAGAACGGAAGTAATATTCCCTTCAATCTGTAGAGTGGGGACCCATGGAATGGGTGCCATGCGTTATTGCTTTAAAGGGTCTGCATTTGCTCACCCAATGTCACCAATTCTCTCATTCCCAAGTGTCCAGCCTTATGCCATATCCAGCTGTCATTGTAGTTAGGGTCATTCCAGGGTTCATCAGAGACCCTGAAGGAATTGTAAAGAATTTCCATGTTTTTTTTGTTTTGTTTTTTAAATTCTTTTATAGTGAGTTTAGGCTGATTCTCGCTGCCATGTTTATGCCAGTCTAGAAACACTTGATTCCCTTATGGTGTCATATCAATACATAGGTTTTAAGATTCTTACTAGTCACATATATTCCTCTGCGGGAAATATGGGGTTTTGAGTCCCTTTCACTGAGGAAGGTGTATGTCTTCTGTATTCCATAGTTGGTTTTTGGAACAGTACCTGTGCTTATATCAAACTCTGGTTTTATGCATCACCCCAACTCTCATTCCCTCTTAAGAAGGAATAAGAGTGTTTTCTAAATGTGAGACACTGTTCTCTTTCCTATCTAAGTTCAGGTGTAGCCATGTTGACATGATCATCATAAGTTATATCTTATGATAAGTTTCTGTTTCTGTGTGACTTTGTTCACTTAGAATCATCGTACCTGAATCCACTCATTTTGCTGCTACTGGTCTTATGACATTGATTTCATGGCTGAGGGATATTCCATCGTACGTATGTACCACAAATTTTTGAACCATTTTTATATTTCCTGGGATATTTAAGGTGTACCGAAGTTGAGGTTCTTGTAGGCAGTGCCGCCCTAAATTTTGGGGTGGCTCTGTATTATTGTTTTTCAGTTTTCCCAAGGTATATTCCCTAGACTGGAAGTGCGCTTGGCTCTGTAGCTCTGTTCTTTACTTGTTTTAGGGAACACAATACACTCCTCCAGGGAGGCAGTTGGCAATTTACATCCCGCACATCAGCATAACAAGGCTCCCTGTTCTCCAGGGCCTCTCTTGCCTTTCTGGTTTTTACATATTTTGTGGATGTCCCTTTTGACCGGTGGGAAGTGATACTTCTTTGTAGTGCCAATTTGCATTGCCTTCTTGCTTGCTTGGCCAAAAAAGGCGTATCCGTTTTCTCCTGAATATCTTCAGGAGAAAACGAATACGCCCTTTTTGGCCAAGTGCATCATTGTCGAAGTTGTGCCCCTCTTCGTGTGCTTTAAAGGCGATCCCAATGTACCTCTTGAAATCTGTTTCCTGCTATTCTGCCTCGATTTCAAGTCCACCTCGTTGCCTTCCCTCAACAGATTTTTAGACGATAGTTTTCCTTTATTATTCTGTCAGTTTGTGAATTGCTGTGCCCCTGAGCTCCATTTTTCAACTCGTTTTTTGTGAACTGACTGCAAGTCCAAAATTTTGGTGCAGGACCTATACTTGTTCCCAGTGGGTGGCTCAGACTTTGGTTAATTCTTCTTCCTGCCGGGAAATTAGATTGACATGTGCCCGTCCAAATGCCTAACAGCTACTCTCTCATTGGTTCTCCCTCATGCCTTTCATCCCTGCCAATTTGGCAACGTGTGTGAACCAGGATGTTAAAGGGGCTGTCTCTCCAATTTGGGAGATTGATAGTAAAGCAGTTGGAACGTCAAACCGGAGCACCAGGAGAGGGACTATACGTTGAGTTTTAGAAACCTTTCGTATTCACAGTGTGTCCATTCTCTAGATTTCCTGTATATGTTATTGCTGTAGTAATATTCTCTTCAACCTGCAGAGTTGGGACCCATGGAATGGTTGCCATGCATTATTGCTTTAAAGGGTCTGCATTTTCTCACCCAATCTCACCAATCCTCTCAGTCCCAAGTGTCCAGCCTTATGCCACATCCAGCTGTCATTGTAGATACGGTCATTCAAGGTTTCATCAGCGACCCTGAAGGAATTGTAAAGAATTTCCCAGTTTTTTTGTTTTGTTTTTGAAATTCCTTTTTATAGTGGGATTGAGCTGATTCTCGCTGCCATGTTTATGCCAGTCTAGACACACTTGATTCCCTTACGGAGACATATCAATACTTAGGTTTTAAGATTCTTACTAGTCAGATGTATTCCTCTGCGGGAAATATGGGGTTTTGAGTCCCTTTCACTGAGGAAGGTGTAGGTTTTGTCTATTCCATAGTTGGCTTTGGGGACGGTATCTGTGCTTATATCAAACTCTGGTTTTATGCATCCCCCCCACCTCTCCTTCACCCTTAAGCAGGCATAAGTGTGTTTTCTAAATGTGAGACTCTGTTCTCTTTCCTAACTCAGTTCATGTGTAGCCATGTTTACAGGATCTTCATTAGTGATATCTTATGATAAGTTTCTTTTCCTGTGTGACTTATTTCACTTAGAATCATCGAACCTGAATCCACTCATTTTGCTTCTACTGGTCTTATGACATTGGTTTCATGGCTGAGGGATATTCCATCGTACGTAAGTACCACAATTTCTTTACCATTTTTGTCTTTCCTTGGATATTTAAGGTGTCCCGGATTCGAGGTTCTTGTAAGCAGTGCTGCCCTAAATTTTGGGGTGGCTGTGTCTTATTGATATTCAGTTTTCCCAAGGTATATTCCCATGACTGGAAGTGACTTAGGTTGTGAAGCTCTGTTGTTTACTTCTTTTAGAGAACACAATGCACTCCTCCAGGGTGGCTGTTGGCCATTTACATCCCACCCATGAGCATAACAAGGCTTACTGTTCTCCAGAGCCTGTCTTGCCTTTCTGGTTTTTACACATTTTGCTGATGACCCTTTTGACCGGTGGGAAGTGATACTTATTTGTAGTGCAGATTTGCATTGTGCAGTTGCTTGGTTGGTCAAAATCGGCGTATGCGTTTTCTCCTGAATATATTTAGGTGAAAACGCATACGCCCTTTATGGACAATTCCATAATTGTCGAAGTTGTGATGCTTTTCCTGTGTTTAAAGGCAAGTCCAATATACTTCTTGAAATCTGTTTCGTTCAATTCTGCATCATTTTAAAGTCTGCCTCGTGGCTTTCCCTCAACAGATTTTTGGAAGAGAGTAGTCCTTTATAACTCTGCAAGTTAGTGAAATGCTGTGCCGCTGTGCTCCAGTTCTCAACTCGCGTTTTTGTGAGCTGACCGCAAATCCATAGTTTTGCTTCAGGACCTGTACAGGTTCCGGGGGGCGGGGGGCAGGCTGAGAGTTTGGTTAATTCTTCTTCGTGACGGGAAATTAGAGTGACATGTGGCCGTCCAAATGCCTACAGCTACTCTCTCATTGGTTCTCCCTTTTCCCTTATATCCTCTGAACAATGTGCCAACTGTGTGAAAGAGGAGGTTATAGGGGTTGACTCTCCAAGTTGGGAGATTGATATTAAAGCAGTAGGAATGTTAAGTTGGAGCACAAGGAGAGAAAACAAATTAGTAGAGTTTTAGAAACCTTTCTCCATCAGAGGGTGTCCATTTTCTAGGTTTCCCATACATGTTATAACTGCAGTGATATTCCCTTCTACCTGGAGAGTTGGGAACCATGGAATGATGGGCAGGAATTATTGCTTTAGAGGGTCTGCCTTTTCTCACCCAATCTCACCAATCGTCTCAGTCCCAAGTGACCAGCCTTATGCCACATCCAGCTGTCGTTGTAGACAGGGTCATTCCAAGTTTCATCAGAACCCCTGAAGGTATTGTGTAAGAATTAAACTGTTTTTTGTTTTGTTTTGAAATTCATTTTTATAGTGGGTTTGAGCTGCTTCTCACTGCCGTGTTTATGTCGTGCTAGACACACTTGGTTCCTTTACGGAGACATATCAATACATAGGTTTTAAGATTCTTACTAGTCAGATATATTTCTCTGCTGGGAATTAGGGTGTTGAGTCCCGTTCACTGAGGAAGGAGTAGGGCTTGTCTCTTCTGTATTTGGATTATGGAATGTTACCTGTGCTAATATCAAACTCTGGTTTTGTGTGTCTCCCCACCTCTCCTTTCCCCTTAAGCAAGCATAAGTGTGTTTTCTATATCTGAGACACTGTTCTCTTTCCTAATTCAGTTCATATGTAGCCATGTTTACATTCCCTTCATAAGTGATATCTTATGTCAGAATGCACTATGGCCCTTGTCATAATAATGCTCCATGACACCTGTCATCACAATGCTCTATGCCCTGCTCATCACAATGCTCCATGTCCCTTGTCATCACAATTCTCCACGTCCTTGTCATCACAATGCTACATGACACTTCTCATCACAATGTTACATGCTTTTGTCATCACAATTCTCCATGCACTTGTCATTGCAATGTTCCATGCCCCCTGTCATAGCAAGCTCCAAGTGTTTGTCATCACAATGCTTCATGATCTTGTCATCAAAATTCTCAATGGCCCTTGTCATCACAATGCTCCGTGCCCTTGTCATCACAATGCTCCATGACCCCTGTCATCACAATGCTCCCTGACACCTGTCATCACAATGCTTCATGCCCCTTGTCATTACAGTGCTTCATGATGCTCGTCATCACAATTACGCAACGTCTTCTCATCACAATGCTCCACGGTTTTGCCATCACAATTCTCCATGCCCTGGTCATCTCAAAGCTCAATGTCCCTCGTCCTCACAATTCTCCACTTCCTTGTCATCACAATGCTCCATGGCACTTCTCATCACAATGTTATATGCTCTTTTCATCACAATACTCCATGCACTTGTCATCGCAATGCTCCATGACCCCTGTCATAGGAAGCTCCATGCGCTTGTCATCACAATGTTTCACGACCTGGACATTAAAATTATCAGTGGACCTTGTCATCTCAATGCTCCATGCCCTTGTCATCAAAATGCTCCTTTACGTTTGTCACAACAATCCTCCATGACACTTGGCATCACAATGCTCCGTGTTATTGTCATCACAATGGAACATGACATATGTCATCACAATGCTCCCTGACACCTGTCTTCACAATACTCCATGACCTTGTCATCACAATGCTTCATGCCCTTGTCGTCACAATGTGCCATGCCCACTGTCATCACAATAATCCATGAAACTTGTCAGAGAAATGCTCCATGACCCTTTTCATCAAAATGCTCCATGAACACTGTCATCACAATGCACCATGCCCATCATCATAATGCTTCATGCTATTGTCATCACAATATTATCAAAATGCTCCATGACCTCTGTCATCACAATGCTCCAAACCCTTGTGATCACAATGTTCCATAACACTTGTCATCACAATGCCCCATGACGCTGGTCATCACAATTATCCATGGACTTCTCATCACAATGCCCCATGACATTTGTCATCACAATGCTCAATACACATGTCATCACAATGCTCCCTTACTCTTGCCATCGGTATGCTCCTTGAACCCTTTCATGACAAGGCTCCATGCCTTTTTCATCACAATGATCCATGCACTTTTCATCACAATGCTCCATGCCCTTGTCATCACAATGGTCCTAGACCCCTGTAATCACAATGCTCCATGCCCCTTTTCATCAGAATGCTCCATGAGACTTGTCATCACAAGGCTCCATGGTCTTCTCATCACAATACTCCAGGATGTTGTCATCAAAATGCTCCATTCCCTTATCATCACAATGCTCCATGACGCCTGTCATCACAATACTCCATGAACGTTTTCAGCCCAATGCTCCATGACCTTCTCATTACAATGCTCCTTGACAAATATCATCACAATGCTCCATGACCACTGTCATCACAACGTTCCATGACACCTGACAACACAATGATCCGGTACTCTTGTCATCACAATGCTCCATTCCCTAGTCATCACAATGCTCCATGACCCCTGTCATCACAAAACTCCATGAACATTTTCAGCCCAATGCTCCATGACACTTGTCATCACAATGATGCATGCCCTTGTCATCCCAATGCTCCTTGACCCCTGTAAACACAATGCTCCTTGACGCTTGCCATCACAGTGCTCCTGGACACCTGTCATCTCAATGCACCATGCCTTTGTCAGCAAAATGCTACATGACCCTGTCATTACGATGCTCTATGCACTTGTCATCACAATACTCCATGAACCTTGGGATCACATTGCTTCCTGCCCTTGTCATCACAATGCTCCATGTTCCTTGAAATCAAAATGATCCAAGACCTCTGTCCTCACAATGCTCCAAACCCTTGTGATCACAATGTTCCATAACACTTGTCATCACAACGCTCCATGATGCCTTTCATCACAATACTCCATGCCCTTTTCATCACAATGCTCCATGACCTTTGTCATCATAATTTTAAATACACTTGTCATCACAATGCTCCCTGACACTTGTCGTCAGAATGCTCCTTGAACCCTGTCACGAAAAGGCTCCATGCCTTTTTCATCACAATGCCCCATGCCGTTTTCATCACAATGCTCCATGCCAATGTCATCAAATTACTCCACAAGCTTGTCATCAGAATGCTCCCTGACCCTTGTCATCACAATGCTCCAAGCCATTGTCATCACAATGCTCCATTACCTTTGTCATCAGAATCCTCCATGACACTTGGCAACACAATGCTCCATGCCATTGTCATCACAATGGGCCATTACATATGTCATCACAATGCTCCCTGACACCTGTCTTCACAATACTGCATGACCTGGTCATCACAGTGCTCCATGCCCTTGTCATCACAATGCGCCATTCCAACTGTCATCGCAATAATCCATGAAACTTATTAGACCAATGCTCCATGCCCTTGTCATCACAATGTTCCATGCCCTTCTTATCACAATGCTCCACGACCCCTGTCATCACAATTCTCCGTGACTCCAGTCATCACAATGCTTCATGACCTTTGTCATCACAATGGTCCATGCCCTCCTCATCTACAGTCTCTGTGACTTTTTAACCACAATGCTCCATGAACTTTTCATCACAATGCTCTTTGACCCTTGTCATCACAATGCTCTATGCCTTTCTCAGCACAATGCTCCATGACCCTTGTCATCACAATGCTCCATGCGCTTGTCAGCACAATGCTCCATGACCCATGTCATCACAATGCGCCATGCGCTTGTCATCACAGTGCTCCACAATCTTGTCATCACAATGCTCCATAAACCTTGTCATCACAATGCTCCATGCACTTCTCATCAAAATGCTCTCTCACCACTGATATCACAATGTTACATCACTATTCATCACAATACTCCCTCACCCCTGTCATCACAATGTTCCATGACTCCTGTCATCACAATTCTACATGCACTTATCATCACAATGTTCGATGACCCCTGACATCACAATGTTCCATAACCCCTGTCATCAAAATGCTCCATGAACCATTTCATCAAAATGCTCAATGACCCCTGACATCACAATGTTCCATAACCCCTGTCATCAAAATGTTGCATGACCCTTTTCATCAAATTGTTCCATGACCCTGTCATCACAATGCTCCCTGCCCTTCTCATCACAATGCACCACGCCCTTGTCATCAAAATGCTCCATGACCTTTGTCATCACAAAGATCCATGACCCTTTGCATCACAATGCTCCATGTCATGGTCATCACATTGCTCCATGCCATTGTCATCACAATGCTACCTGACACATGTCATCAGAATGCTCCATGGCCTTCTCATCACAATGCTCCATGCCCTTGCCATCACAATGCTCCATTACACCTGTGATAACAATGCTCCATTACCCCTGCCATCACGATGTTCCATGGCCTTGTCATTACAAGGCTCCATGACCCTTCTCATCACAATGCTCCAAGACCCCTGTAATCACAATGCTCCATGCCCCTTTTCATCTCAATGATCCATGAACCCTGTCATCATAATGCACCATGCCCATCATCATAATGCTTCATGCTATTGTCATCACAATGAAATCAAAATTCTCCATGACCTCTGTCATCACAATGCTCCAAACCCTTGTGATCACAATGTTCCGTAATACTTGTCATCACAACGCCCCATGATGCTGGTCATCACAATTATCCATGGACTTCTCATCACAATGCTCCATGACCCTTGTCATCACAATTCTCAATACACTTGTCATCACAATGCTCCCTGACACCTGTTGTCAGTATGCTCATTGAACCCTGTCATGACAAGTCTCCATGCCTTTTTCATCACAGTGATCCATGCCCTTTTCATCACAATGCTCCATGCCATTGTCATCACAATACTCCACAAGCTTGTCATCAGAATGCTCCGTGACACTTGTCATCACAATGATCCATGACCCCTGTCGTCACAATGCTCCATGACACCTGTCATCACAATGCTCCATGCCCCTTGTCATTACAGTGTTCCATGATGCTCGTCATCACAATTATCCATGGTCTTCTCATCACAGTGCTCCACGGTCTTGCCATCACAATGCTCCATGCCCTGGTTATGACAATGCACCATGTCCCTTGTCATCACAATTCTCCACGTCCTTGTCATCACAGTGCTCCATGACAGTTCTCATCACTATGTTACATGCTCTTGTCATCACAATTCTCCATGCACTTGTCATCGCAATGCCCCATGACCCCTGTCATAGCAAGCTCCATGCCTTTGTTATCACAATGCTTCACGACCTTTTCATCAAAATTCTCACTGCCCGTTGTCATCACAATGCTCCATGCCCTTGTCATCACAATGATCCAAGCCCTTGTCATCACAATGCTCCATTACCTTTGTCATCACAATCCTCCATAACACTTGGCATCACAATGCTCCATGCCATTGTCATCACAATGGACCATGAAATATGTCATCACAATGCTCCCTGACACCTGTCTTCACAATACTCCATGACCTTGTCTTCACAATGCTCCATGACCTTGTCATCACAATGTGCCATGCCCACTGTCAACACAATTATCCATGAAACTTGTCAGACCAATGCCCTATGCCCCTGTCATCACAAAGCTCCATGCCCTTGTCATCACAATGCTCCATGACCCCAGTCATCACAATTCTCCGTGACTCCAGTCTTCATAAGGCTTCATGACCTGTGTCATCACAATGGTCCATGCCCTCATCATCACAAGGCTCTGTGAACTTTGTCACCACAATGCTCCATGAACTTTTCATCACAATGCTCCGTGACACTTGTCATCACAATGCTCCGTGCCTTTGTCAACTCAATGCTCCATGACCCTTGTCATCACAATGCTCCACAACCTTGTCATCACAATGCTCCATAAAGATTGTCATCACAATGCTCCATGCACTTCTTATAAAAATGCTCTCTCACCACTGATATCAACATGTTCCCTCACTAGTCATCACAATACACCCACTCCCCTGTCATCACAATGGTCCTTAAACCCTGTCATGGAAATGTTCCATGACCCTTGACATCTCAATGTTCCATAACCCCTGTCATCAAAATGTTCCATGACACTTTTCATCAAATTGCTACATGACACTGTTATCACAATGCTCCCTGCCCTACACAACAGAATGCACCACACCTCTTGTCATCAAAATGCTCCATGACTTTTGTCATCACAAAGCTCCATGACCCTTGGCATCACAATGCTGCATGCCATTGTCATCACAATGCTCCATGAAACCTCTCATCACATTGTTCCATGCCCTTGTCATCACAGGCTACATGATGCTTTTCATCACAATGCTCGATGCCATTCTTATCACAATGCTCCATGCGCTTGTCATTACAATCCTCCATGACCCATGTATCACAGTGTTCCATGCCCTGGTCATCACAATGCTCCATGACCCCTGTCATAAAAATGCTCCATGACCACTGCCATCACAATGTTCCACGGCCTTGTCATCACAAGGCTCCATGACCCTTGTCATCACAGTGCTCCAAGACCCCTGTAATCACAATGCTCCATGCCCTTGTCATCACAAAGCTCCATGACGCATGTCATCAGAATTCTCCATGGCCTTCTCATTCACGATGCTCCATGCCCTTGACATCACAATGCTCCAAGACTCCTGTAATCACAATGCTCCATGCCCCTTTTCATCTCAATGCTCCATGAACCCTGTCATCACAATGCAGCATGCCCATCATCATAATGCTTCAGGCTATTGTCATCACAATGAAATCAAAATGCCCCATGACCTCTGTCATCACAATGCTCCAAATCCTTGTGATCAAAATGTTCCATAACACTTATCATCACAACGCCCCATGACGCTCGTCATCACAATTATCCATCGTCTTCTCATCACAATGCTCCATGACCTTTGTCATCACAATGCTCAATACCCTTGTCATCACAATGCTCCCTGACACTTGTCGTCAGTATGCTCCTTGAACCCTGTCATGACCAGGCTCCATGCCTTTTTCATCACAATGATCCATGCCCTTTTCATCACAGTGCTCCAAGACCGCTGTAATCACAATGCTCCATGCCCTTGTCCTCACAAAGCTCCATGATGCATGTCATCAGAACGCTCCATGGCCTTCTCATCCCAGTGCTCCATGCCCTTGTCATCACAATGCTACAAGACCTCTGTAATCACAATGCTGCATGCCTCTTTTCCTCAGAATGCCCCATGAGACATGTCATCACAAGGCTCCATGGTCTTCTCATCACAATGCTCCAGTACCTTGTCATCACAATGCTCCATGACGCCTCTCATCACAATACTCCATGAACATTTTCAGCCCAATCGTCCATGACCTTCTCATCACAATGCTCCCTGACCCCTGTCATCACAATGCTCCATGACCACTGTCATCACAACGCTCCATGAACCCTGACGACACAATGATCCGGGACTCTTGTCATCAAAATGCTCCATGAACCTTGTCATCACAATGATCCATGCTCTTGTCATCCCAATGCTCCATGACCCCTGTAATCACAATGCTCCATGACGCTTGTCATCAAAGTGCTCCATGAACCTTGTCATCACAATGCTCCTTGCCTTTGTCAGCAAAATGCTACATAATCTTGTCATCACAATGCTCCATGCGCTTGTCATCACAATCCTCCATGACCCTTGGGATCACATTGCTTCATGCCCTTGTCATCTCGCTCTTGCCTTTCTGGTTTTTACAGATATACAGATGTCCCTTTCGAGCGGTGGGAAGTGACCATTCTTTGTAGTGTGGATTTGCATTGCATGCTTGCTTCATTGGCCAGAAAGGACGTATCCGTTTTCTCCTGAATATATTCAGGGGAAAAGGCATACGCCCTTTTTGGCCAAGTGCATCACCGTCCAAGTTGGGATGCTTTTTCTGTGTTTCAAAGCCGATTCCAATTTACCTCTTGAAATATGTTTTGTGCAATTCTGCCTCATTTTCAAGTCCGCTTCATTGCCTTCCCTCAACAGATTTCTGGAAGAGAGTAGTCCTTTATAACTCTGCAGGTTTTTGAATTGCTGGGCCCCTGAGCTCCAATTTTCAAATCCCATTTTTGTGAGCTGGCCGCAAATCCACAATTTTGCTTCAGGACCTATACTGGTTCCAGGGGTGGCTTTATTGGTTCCCTGTGGGTGGCTGAGGCTTTGGTTAATTCTTCTTCCTGACAGGAAATTAGAGTGACATGTGCCCGTCCAAATGCCTACATCTACTCTCTGATTGGTTCTCCCTCTTCCCTTTCATCATATGCACAAATAGCAAACTGTGCGAACCAGGAGGTTATAGGGGCTGACTCTCCTAAGTTGGGAGATTGATAGTAAAGCAGTTGGAATGCCAAAGTGGAGCACAAGGAGAGGAAAAATTAGGAGAGTTTTAGAAACCTTTCGCCATCACAGGGTGTCCATTCTCTATGTTTCCCATACATGTTATAACTGTAGTGATATTCCCTTCTACCTGGAGATTTGGGACCCATGGAATGGTGGCATGCATTACTACTTTAAAGGGTCTGCATTTTCTCTCCCAATCTCACCAGTCCTCTCAGTCCCAAGTGTCCAGCCTTATGTCTCATCCAGCTGTCTTTGCAGATAGGGTCATTCCAGGTTTCATTAGAACCCCTGAAGGAATTGTGTAAGAATTTTGCTGTTTTTTGGTTTTGTTTTTGAAATTCATTTTTATTATGTGGTTGAGCTGGTTTTCACTGACCTGTTTATGCCAGTCTAGACACAATTGATTTCCTTACGGAGACATATGAATACATAGGTTTTAAGATTCTTACTAGTCAGATATATTCCTCAGCGGGGAATAGGGGTGTTGAGTCCCATTCACTGAGGAAGGTGTAGGTCTTGTCTCTTCTGTATTTGGTTTATGGAATGGTACCTGTGCTAATATCATACTCTGGTTTTATGCATCACCCCACCTCTCCTTTCCCCTGAAGCAGGCATAAGAGTTTTTTTCTAAATGTGAGACTCTGTTCTCTTTCCTAATTCAGTTCATGTGTTGTGATATTGACATTCCCTCTATAAGTGATATCTTATGATAAGATTCTTTTTCTGTGTGACTAATTTCCCTTAGAATCATCATACCTAAATCCACTCATTATGCTGCTACTGGCCTTATATACATTGATTTCACGTCTGAGTGATATTCCGTTGTACAAAATTACCACAAGTTCTTTATGCATTTCTCTTTTTCCTGGGATATTTTAGGTGTACCAAAGTTGAGGTTCTTGTATGCAGAGCAGCCCTAAACTTTGGGGTGCCTGTGTCTTATTGATATTTAGTCTTCCCAAGTCATATGCCCGTGAGTTGAAGTCCCCTTTGCTTGGGGGCTTTGTATTTTAGAAGTTTTAGGAAACAGCATACACTTCTTCAGAGTGGCTCTTGGATATTTATACCCCACCCATCAGCGTGACTAGGCTCCCTGTTTTCCATGGCCTCTCCTGCATTTCTGGTTTGTACACATTTTTTGGATTGCCTTTCTGAGCAGTGGAAATTGAGACTCCTTTGTTGTGCAGATTTGCATTTCCCTCTTGCTTGGTTGGCCAAAAACTCTGCATGTGTTTTTTTCCTGAAGATATTCACGAAAAAAACGCATACACCCTTTTGCCCAACTGCATCATTTTAGAAATTCTGCTGCTTTTCATATGCTTTAAATGTGAGTACAATCTACCTTTTGAAATCTGTTTCCTGCAATTCTGCCTCTCATTCAAATCCTCTTCGTTGCCTTACCTGAATATATTTTTGGACGTTGGTTATCATTTATATCTTTGCAGGTCTTTGAATTGTCTGCTCCTGAGCTCCATTTTGCAACTCGCTTTTTTTGTGAGCTGGCCGCCAAACCATTGGATTGCTTCCGGCCCTATTCTGGTTCTGGGGAGGCAGGCTGAGCCTTTGGTTAATTCTTCTTCCTAATGGGAAATTAGAGTGACATGTGCCTGTCAAAACTCCTACAGCTAATCTCTCATTGGTTCCCCCTCTTCCCATTTACCCTCTGCACAAATTGCAAACTGTGGGAAACAGGAGGTTAAAGGTGCTGATTCTCCAAGTGGGGAGGTTGTTAGTAATGTGGCTGGAATGGCGAACCCCAGCAGCAGGAGATCAAAAATGAGGTGCATTTTAGACACCTTTCCTGAGCACACGGTGTACATTCATCTCGGTTTCGCAGGCATGTTTTCGCTGTCAGAAGACTCCCTTGAACCTGCAGATTTGGGACCCATGGAATGGGTACCAGGCAGTATTACTTTAAAAGGTCTGCATTTCCTCACCCAGCCTCTCTAACATCTCTTAGCGTGCATAGCTTCCAGCCTTATATAATCATCCTGCTGTGGGTCTACATGTGTTCAATCCATGTTACATCGTAGCCCTTCAACAAAAGTTGTAAGAATTTTTGTCTGTCTCACTGTTTTTATAAATAGTTTTAAATTTATTTTTATATTGGTTACAGCTGATTTTCAAAGCTCTGTTTTTTGCTGCTGTACATCCACTTGATTCATGTACTGTGAGACAACAATAACTTCTTTTTCAGATGCTTACCAGTCATATGTATTATTTTCCAGTGACTTGAGTGGGCTGAGTGCAGTTCTTTGAGGTACCGTGTAGGCCTTGTCAGTTATTCAATTTGGTACTTGGAATGGTATCTTTGCTAATTTCAACCTCCTGGATAATACCTCACCATTCCCCACCTTTCCCATTTAGCAGCCTTATGTCTATTTTCTACATATTTGACTATGTTACTGTTTTGTAATTTATTTCATGTGTAGCCATTTTTGATTCCACCTTTAAGTGACATCTTATGATATGTGTCTTTTTCTTTCTGACATATGTCACTTAGAATGATCGTATGTAACTCCTCCAGAGTTGTTACAACTGGCCTTATTTCATTGATTTCTGGATGAGTAATATTCCACTCTACATAAGTACCCCATCTCTTTTATCCATTTTATCCTTCCAGGGACATTTAGGTTATATCCAAGTTGAGGCCCTTTTTAACAGAGAGGTGGTAAACGTTCGGGTGCCTGTTTTCTGTCGATTTTTGTTTTTCCCAAGGTACACGCCCATGAGTGCAAGTGCCCTATGCTCTGTAGCTCATTTTTTAGATGTTTTAGCAAACACAATACACTTCTCCAGAGTGGCCGTTGGCAAATTACATTTCCACTATCAGCCTCACAGGGCTCCCTTTTCTCCTCGCCCTGTCCTGCATTTCTGGTGTTTACACTTTATGTGGATGGCCCTTCTGACTGATGTGAAGTGATACATTTTGTGATATTGATTTCCAGTGCCCACCTGTTGGGTTGGATAAAAAGTGTGTATGGCCTTTACTTGAATATATTCAGAAAAAATGCATACACCCTTTTTGGCCAACTGCATCATTGGCGATGTTCAGCCCCTTTTCTTGTGCTTTAATGGGGAGTCCTTTCTACCTCTTCAAATCTGTTTCCTGCCACTCTCCCTTGCTTACAAGTCCTTTTCTGTGACTTACCTCAAGACATTTTTCGACGATAGATATTTTCAACTCTGCAGTTTCATGAATTTTAGTGCCCCTGAGTTCCATTTTTCAACTTGTGTTTTTGGAAACTGGACACAAAACAGCGGGATTTCCTCTAGCCCTATTCTGTTTCCGTGGGCAATTCTAGCCTTTGATGAATTTGTCTTCTGGATTGGAAATTAGAGTGGCATGTGCCTGTCCGAACACCTAAGACATGTCTCTATATTTTTCTCATCCTTCCGCTACATCCTCTGGACAAATTCCAAACTGTGTGCAACAGGATGTTGACGGTGCTGATATCACCAAGTGAGGAGATTGTTAGGAAAGATGCTGGAGGGTTGAACCCGAGCACCAGGCAATGAGGAGATGAGGTGCCTTTTCCAAACTCTTTCCAATCAAACGGTGTACCATCCTCTAGGTGTGACAGGCATGTTTTAGCTGTAGGAAGGGTCCCGTGCATGTAAGGAGAACACCAGGGATTTTTCCAAATCAGTGCCTCCCCGAACCCCAAACTGGGGAATTATTTTTTTTTTTTTTTTTTTTTTTTTTGTGGTACGCGGGCCTCTCACTGTTGTGGCCTCTCCCGTTGCGGAGCACAGGCTCCGGATGCGCAGGCTCAGCAGCCATGGCTCACGGGCCCAGCCGCTCCGCGGCATATGGGATCCTCCCAGACCGGGGCACGAACCCGTATCCCCTGCATCGGCAGGCGGACTCTCAACCACTGCGCCACCAGGGAGGCCCAAACTGGGGAATTTTTAAGCTACGGCTACACGTATGTCCTTTAAGGGCCTTGGGAAATAGGCAGAGCCCAAACTTTAGATGACTGAAATCTTCAGGGTCAGAGCACTCACCATCGGCCTTGCTTAGGTTACATTTTATCTGTCATTGATAGATGATGTCAATAAAAATATCTATTCTTTTTCAGATTATTTCCCCTTATAGGTTATTGCAAAATATTCAGTGTAGTTCCCTGTGCTATACAGTAGTTCCTTGTTGATGATCTATTTTATACATAGCAGTGTGTATGTGTTAATCCCAAACTGTTAATTTATCCCTTCTCCTACCTTTCCCCTTTGGTAATAATAAATTATAAGGTTTTATACTGCTCAGAAATGGGGGAGCTGAAAGAGAGGTATCATTTTCAATGGAAAAGCATTCCAAACAAGATTGAAGCTTCAGCCAAGAGTATTCGATGTACATCCATGAAAATAAATCACTTCATTTCTCTAATGTTGACCTGACAAATAAGACAGACGTCTTCACTGAACTTGCTTATAGGAAAGTGATGGAAATATCAAATGTAAGTCTTAGAAACATCTTATTTTACCCGAGCATTATACACTGCTCTATGTTAACTACAGTTTGGCTCACACATCTGTTCATTGAAGTTACAATGTTCTCAATTTCTGTTACTGATCCTCCAGAGTGGACCCCAACAGGAGTCCCCGTGCCCAGTGTCATTGGAGCCAACAGATCAAGACTGAGTTTGGTTCAGAAGCAAAGGAAACATTATTTTGAAAACAGAATGGAGAGGTGAGAGCGTGCACTCCCCCATGGGCTGTGGGCTGGGCTGCTGTGTAGGGTCCCCGGCAGCGTCAGTGGGAGGGCGGGGATGGAGCTCTCGAGGGCTGAGTTGGCTGCAGCTCAGGCTCTATGCCGCGGAGTCTGCATGGGACCCCGCTAGCTGAGGTGTCGACCCAGCCATTCTGCACTAGGAAATCGGGTCTGAAGTGCCGGGTGTGGGACCTCTGCATGCGGAACCCTAGGAGCACGTGAAATTAGACAAAGCACAAAGGAAAAACAGGTTAGACTTTATTTTATTGCCCAGATTCTCTTTTTATCTCCCAGGAATTTTTAATGAACGTTGCCGGAGACGAACACCTCCTCTGCTTTTTGTTCCGTTCCTTATTCTTGGGGTGTTGAGGGTGCAGACCCCTCTTTTGTAACTGCTTCATGTTGTGGTGGGAGCCCTGATACATGGGGGGAGGGGCAAATCGTCTCCACACCAGCCTCCTGGTGAGGTTGATTGTCCCAAGGCCTCCTGCCTCACTTCTCGTCCGCCTGAGCATCAGCATTGGAAGTGTTACAGATTCTCATGACCTTTAAGGGTCCAGGAAAGAGAGGCGCAGAGATGCTGCGGTGGCAGGTTTCACCCCACCCCACATATGTTCGGCGACCTTAGGCTGACAGTTTTTGCCAGACTAGATGCTCTGACCAGTAGTCTGTGCTTTCTTTAATTAGGTCCCTGAATTAATGTACAAACAGCACCATGTGTCAGAGCCCTGCCCGCGCAACTCCCAGACAGTCCAGGGTCAGTGGTGATCCAGGACCATGACGTCCACTGAGTCAACGGCCTTTAGAAGTAGCCAGCAGTCCAGCCGGTCATATTGGCCACCATCACCGCGGTGTCTGTAGGGTTTTCTATGGTGAAAGCGTGATATACGTTTCCCCCGCCAAGCTTATTAGCTCCCCTCTGGGTGCAGTAAGTCCTGCAAGCAGTAGTCTGCTCTTCCGGGCACAGTCTTGTCGTTTTCTGAGAGAAACTCCAGGTCAAGTGATGGTCACACGAGTCATCTTGGGGGCCCGTTGCCCCCGTTTATCTCTCTGGAGGTTGGAGTTGGAGGGCCTCCTCACTCGAGGTCAGTGTGTCCACAGAGCGACCCCTGCAACTTCAGGGCATGATGGGTGGTTAGGATAACCACGTGGGGTCCTTTTCCCTTAGGAGGGAGCTGGCCTTGTGGGCTGCTGATTTCCAGCTTTTTAGATACCCCAGTATCCTGGCCTGATGAGTCGGTGGGCAAAGCCCTTGGTGACCATACTTTATCATACCTGAAGGGCATTCTTGTGTTGCTCCATTTCAAGTGGTCCCAGTTTTTGCACTAAGGCTCCAAGGGCGATTAACCTTTGACCGGGTATGTAAAGGTCAAAGGGTTTAGCTAAATTAGGCAGTTCCTGGGCAAGGGTCTGTATTGACTGCTCTTTCCATTCTTGAAAGGCTGCTTCTGGATTCTATTCAAAAGGATCATCATCTTTTCGTGTCAGTGTTTCATGTAGAGGCCCAGCTATTAGACTGTAGTTAGGGATCCAGATGCAGAAAACCTTGGCCTCCCCAGGAACCCCTAGGCTGTCTTCTAGTTTCAGAAGAGGTAAGGCTGCAAATGGCTTCTTCCCTATCCTGGGATGCGTTTCTCCGAATATCTGTGAGAATGAAGCCCAGGCATGTCACCTTAGCCTGGGATATTTGAGCGTTTTTCTTGGACACCTTCTATCCTTTCTTGGCTAGGTAGTTCAGAGGCGTCTTTAGTAGGCCTGGCGATCAGAATGTCATCTGCATATTGAAGGAGGGTTCCCTTTTACAGAGGTTGAACTTTTAGGTCTTTAGAGGACATTTCCCCAATGATGGTGTGGGGATTTTTGAACCATTGGGGCAGGACGGCCCAGCATTATTGCTTTTGTTGCATGTTGTGTCCTGCCACTCACAAGCCAAAAATTCTTGTGACTCTGAGATGAATGGAATACAGAAGAAGGCATCATTGAAGTCTAATACAGAATGCCATGGCCTGGTGGAAGGTAGAATGACCAGCAGGGAGTAGGAAATAGGAGCTACTGGATGTATATCCTCGGTGGCTTCACTGACTGTCCTGATATACTTTACCAGGTCTCCAGCAGCCCATGGGGCTCTCATGGTCAGCTCAATCCCAGGATATGGAGCTCACCTGGGCTGCACCCCTACCCCACAGCCCACGGGGCTCTCGTGGTCAAGTCCCTCCCAGGGTATGGAGCTCACCTCTGCAGCTACCCAGCCGCCCATGGGGCTCTCCTCCTCAGGCCCTTCCCAGGATACGGAGCTCCCCTGGGCAGGTACCCCAGCAGGGCTGGACATACAGGAACTGTGCACATAGCCCACCTTGCAGAGAACCCACAGCTCACCTGTCGCTCACAGCTGACACAGAATACCTCAGAGCAGGACTTGAACTAACAAACAGCAGCTCTGACAGGTCTGTGACCATGGCTATCACTCTCTGCAGGCTCTTTCTGCCTGGTCTTCCAGACACTTCCACTGCAGCCAGGGCACCAGGCCTCTGTCTCCACCCACCATCACTCCTCTCCCTGACTCCTGGGTTCCTCTCATTAGGATAGTGTCTTCTTGAAGTTGTTTTCCACTCATGGCCCAGATAAAATGATAAGAAAACAAGCCGCAGCTGCAGCCCCTTGTCTATCCTGACTCTCAAGAGCCCACACCTGTTCCTAGGGCCTGGCCCGTTTAGCAAGTTTCATTTTCTGCAACTGTGAGCCCCTGAGGGGTGAGGATTGGCTGATTTTGGTAGCCTGAAACTGCCTGCCAGCCCTCCACATGTGTGCCTGGGTTGAGGGCAATATAAACAGCTCTCCAGTGAGCGACAGCCCTTGTAGCTGTGACTGACGCCATATTCTCTGCCCTGTAGGCAGTGCTGGGGCTGTGCTGGTGGGAGGGAGTGAGGGGCCGTGGCTTTGTGGGTGGCCAGGTGTGAGTGGGGCTCTGCTGGACTTTCTGCAGGAGTTGTCAGGCTGCCACCTGCTAAAGAAGAGGATGTGTCACCGATACCTGCCGCTGGAATTTCTCCCCAGGCAGAGGTGAGGAAGTAAAAAAGCAGTGGGGGCCGTGGCAGGAGGGGTATCTCAGGCAGGGAAATGGAAAGCTTCCAGAAGAGCATCTGGGGCCAGGACCATCCTGACTGGCCTGCAGGCACCAAGTCGGCCTGTGTGCTGTCGCTGGTGTGGCTCCACAGCCCTTCACCTAAGCTTGCAAGTTCTTGTACATATTCAGGTGTTTTAACTGGAAAGGGTGGGAAGAGTTCAGCTGCCGCAGGACTGGGGCTCAGCTCACGTTTACTCACAGATGCCTTGGCTTGGTCCCCCAGCTTTGCAATGAGGACCCTCCTTGCTTGGGGGGTGGGCTGCTGGCTGTATGGGAGATGATTCGCCACCTATGACCAATTTCAGAATTGTTTACCGCTGAAGCAAGTTCCCTGATAGGGTTATCCTCTGTATAACTGGTGGGTTCAGGTTTTTTTTCCTTTTTTGGTTCAAGTTAGATTTTATTCCTCTTTTATGTATTTATTGATATAAGCATGGAAATAATTCATTCATATAAATACATCTGTGTGAAGGGAAGAACTTTTTTCTGTTTTATTTTTAAATTTTATTTTTTTAAATTTTAAAATTTAATTTTATTTATATTTTTATACAGCAGGTTATTACTAGTTATGTATTTTATGCATATACATGTATACAGGTCAATCCCAATCTCTCAACATATGCCACCACCACCACCCCATGGCTTCCCACACTTGGTGTCCATACGTGTGTTCTCTACCTCTGTGTCTCTATTTCTTCCCTGCAAACTAGTTCATCTATACCATTTTTCTAGGTTCCACATATATGCATTAATATACAATATTTGTTTTTCTCTTTCTGACTTACTTCATTCTGTATGACAGTCTCTAGATCCGTCGACGTCTCTACAAATGACCCAGTTTCATTCCTTCTTATGGCTGAGTAATATTCCATTTTATATATGTACCACATCTTTATCCATTCGTCTGTCTGTGGGTATTTAGGTTGCTTCCATTACCTGGCTATTGTAAATAGTGCTGAAATGAGCATTGTGGTGAATGTGCCTTTTTGTTTTATGGTTTTCTCTGGGTATATGCCCAGAATTGGGATTGCTGGATCATATGGTAATTCTATTTCTAGTTTTTTTAAGGAAACTCCATACTGTTCTCCATCGTGACTGTATCAATTTACATTTCCACCACTAGTGGAAGAGGGATCCTTTTGTCCACACCCTCCCCAGAATTTGTTGTTTGTAGATTTTCTGATGATGCCGATTCTAACAGGTGTGAGGTGATACCTCATTGTAGTTTTGATTTGCATTTCTCTAATAATTAGTGATGTTGAGCAGCTTTTCATGTGCGTCTTGGCCATCTCTGTGTCTTCTTTGAAGAAACGTCTCTTTAGATCTTCTGCCCAATTTTGTATTGGGTTGTTTGTTTTTTTAATATTAAGCTGCATGAGCTCTTTATATATATTGGAGATTAAACCTTTGTCCATTGATTCGTTTGCAAATATTTTCGCCCATTCTGAGGGATGCTTTTTGGCATTCCCGTTTTTTTAACAAAAAAAGAATGAAAGAAAAAGAAGCAGAACACTAATGTGTGTACAATATCCCTTTTGAAACTGTCGTTTTGAAATATGGACGTCCTTTGAATTTTTTGGTCGATATATGAACCCAGGATTTGTTTTCAGGGCAGGTGTCATTTACAGGCCTGCAATGATTTTGAATATCAACTGACCATTAGCGCTGGGATTAAAGCTGCTGTTTTGTGACACGGCCACAATGTGGCAGCAGTTCTCCCTTACCAAATCTGGTTACTGGGGCAACAGAGCCTCAATGGAAGTCGTGTTCTAGATTGGAATGTAGAATGGAATGTACCAGGAGAAAGCCCCTCAAGTTTGTCTCACTACTTCTTGTTCGTGTTTTTAATTTAATTTTTAATTTTTTATTACAGCAAATTTGATTACAATGTTTGGCTTGTTGTAGGTGTGGAAGATGTGGTTCTTTTACACATATACATATGTCTGTTCTTCCTGGGATCCTTTTCCCATGTACCTTATGACAGAATGTTGAGTAGACTTCTCTTGGTATTCTGTAGGTCTTTGGTGATTATATATGTCACCTGTGTTTGTATATGTCTGTTAACCCCAATATCATAATGAAACCAATCCTCACACCTTTCCATTGGTGAACCATAAGTTTGTTGAATGAATCTGTGATAGCCCTTCTCCGTGGAAATATCTGCCCTGGTATCCATTTTTCGGTCACACCTATAAGAGATATGATATGATATGTATCTTTCACTTTCTGACTTACTACAAGTCACGTGATTACCTCTAGACACACCTACGGTGCTGCAAATGGCATTGTGTCCTTTTATTCCTTGGCTTCTATTCTGCCTTAGCGAGGTCCATTTTCAACAATGTGATTCCCTGAGGGCTGAGGATTAGCTGACCTGTGTAGCCTGACCCTGCCGGCAGGCCCTCCCCAGGTGTGCCTGGGTTGAAGTCAATATAAACAGCGCTGCAGGCAGCAATAGCCCCTGAAGCTGTGCCTGACTCCATATTCTCTGCCCCGTCAGCAGTCTTGGGGCTGAGCTGGTGGGAGGGAGTGAGGGGCCACGGCTTTGTGGGTGGCCCGGTGTGAGTGGGTCTCTGCTGGACTTTCTGCAGGAGTTGCCAGGCTGCCACCTGTAAAGAAGAGGATGTGTCACCCATACCTTCCGCTGGAATTTCTCTCCAGACATAGGTAAGGAAGGAAAAAAGCAGTGGGTGCCGGGACAGGAGGGGTATCTCAGGCAGGGCAAAGGAAAGCTTCCAGAAGAGCGCCCAGGTCCAGGACCATCCTGGCTGGCCTGCAGGCACCAAGTTGGCCTGCGTGCTGTCGCTGGTGTGGCTCCATGGCCCTTCCTCTAGGCTTTCAAGCCCTTGTACATATTCAGGTGTTTTACCTGGGAAGGGTGGGAAAAGTTCAACAGCAGCTGCCGTGGGGCTCAGCTCACCGTTACTCACAGACGCCTCGGCATGGACCCCAGCTTTGAAATGAGGACGCTCCTTGCGTAGGAGTGGGCTGCTGGCTCTATGGGAGATGATTCCCCACCTCTGACCAATTTCAGAATTGTTTACCGCTGGAGCAAGTGCCCTGATAGGGTTTTCCTCTGTCTAACTCGTGGGTTCAGGTTTTTTTTTTCTTTTTTGGTTCAAGTTAGATTTTATTCCTCTTTTATGTATTTATAGATATAAGCATGGAAATAATTCATTCATATAAATACATCTGTGTAAAGGGAAGAACTTTTTTCTGTTTTATTTTTAAATTTTATTTTTAAAAATTTTGAAATTTAATTTTATTTATTTTTTTATACAGCAGGTTATTATTAGTTATGTATTTTATGCATATACATGTATACAGGGCAATCCCAGTCTCAAAACTCATCCCAACACCACCTACCCATGGCTTCCCACACTTGGTGTCCATACGTGTGTTCTCTACCTCTGTGTCTCTATTTCTTCCCTGCAAACCAGTTCATCTGTTCCATTTTTCTAGCTTCCACGTATATGCATTAATATACAATATTTGTTTTTCTCTTTCTGACTTACTTCATTGTGTATGACAGTCTCTAGATCCATCGACGTCTCTACAAATGACCCAGTTTCATTCCTTCTTATGGCTGAGTAATATTCCATTTTATATATGTACCACATCTTTATCCATTCGTCTGTCTGTGGGTATTTAGGTTGCTTCCATTACCTGGCTATCGTAAATAGTGCTGAAATGAGCATTGTGGTGAATGTGCCTTTTTGATTTATGGTTTTCTCTGGGTATATGCCCAGAAGTGGGATTGCTGAATCATATGGTAATTCTATTTCTAGTTTTTTTAAGGAAACTCCATACTGTTCTCCATCGTGACTGTATCAATTTACATTTCCACCACTAGTGGAAGAGGGATCCTTTTGTCCACACCCTCCCCAGAATTCGTTGTTTGTAGATTTTCTGATGATGCCGATTCTAACAGGTGTGAGGTGATACCTCATTGTAGTTTTGATTTGCATTTCTCTAATAATTAGTGATGTTGAGCAGCTTTTCATGTGTGTCTTGGCCATCTCTGTGTCTTCTTTGAAGAAACGTCTCTTTAGATCTTCTGCCCATTTTTGTATTGGGTTGTTTGTTGTTTTAATATTAAGCTGCATGAGCTCTTTATATATATTGGAGATTAAACCTTTGTCCATTGATTCGTTTGCAAATATTTTCGCCCATTCTGAGGGATGCTTTTTGCCATTCCCGTTTTTTTAACAAGAAAAGAAAGAAAGAAAAAGAAGCAGAAGACTAATGTGTGTAAAATATGCCTTTTGAAACTGTCGTTTTGAAATATGGACGTCCTTTGAATTTTTTGGTCGATATATGAACCCAGGATTTGTTTTCAGGGCAGGTGTCATTTACAGGCCTGCAATGATTTTGAATATCAACTGACGATTAGTGCTGGGATTAAAGCTGCTGTTGTGTGAAACGGCCACAAGGTGGCAGCAGTTCTCCCTTACCAAATCTGGTTACTGGGGCAACAGAGCCTCAATGGAAGTTGTGTTCTTGATTGGAATTTAGAATGGAATGTGCCAGGAGAAAGCCCCTCAAGTTTGTCTCACTACTTCTTGTTCGTGTTTTTAATTTAATTTTTTTTTTTATTACAGCAAATTTGATTACAATGTTTGGCTTGTTGTAGGTGTGGAAGATGTGGTTCTTTTACACATATAAATATGTCTGTTCTTCCTGGGATCCTTTTCCCATGTACCTTATGACAGAATGTTGAGTAGTCTTCTCTTGGCATTCTGTAGGTCTTTGGTGATTCTATATGTCACCTGTGTTTGTATATGTCTGTTAACCCCAATATCATAATGAAACCAATCCTCACACCTTTCCATTGGTGAACCATAAGTTTGTTGAATGAATCTGTGATTGCCCTTCTCCGTGGAAATATCTGCCCTGGTATCCATTTTTCGGTCACACCTATAAGAGATATGATATGATATGTATCTTTCACTTTCTGACTTACTACAAGTCACGTGATTACCTCTAGACACACCTACGGTGCTGCAAATGGCATTGTGTCCTTTTATTCCTTGGCTTCCATTCTGCGTTAGCGAGGTCCATTTTCAACAATGTGATTCCCTGAGGGCTGAAGATTAGCTGACCTGGGTAGCCTGACCCTGCTGGCCTGCCCTCCCCGGGTGTGCCTGGATTGAGGTCAATATAAACAGCGCTGCAGGCAGCAATAGCCCCTGAAGCTGTGCCTGACTCCATATTCTCTGCCCCATCAGCAGTCTCGGGGCTGTGCTGGTGGGAGGGAGTGAGGGGCCACGGCTTTGTGGGTGGCCCGGTGTGAGTGGGTCTCTGCTGGACTTTCTGCAGTAGTTGTCAGGCTTCCACCTGTAAAGAAGAGGATGTGGCACCCATACCTTCCGCTGGAATTTCTCTCCGGACAGAGGTGAGGAAGGAAAAAAGCAGTTGGGGCCGGGACAGGAGGGGTATCTCAGGCAGGGCAATGGAAAGCTTCCAGAAGAGCGCCCAGGGCCAGGACCATCCTGGCTGGCCTGCAGGCACCAAGTTGGCCTGCGTGCTGTGGCTGGTGTGGCTCCACGGCCCTTCCTATAGGCTTTCAAGCCCTTGTACATTTTCAGGTGTTTTACCTGGGAAGGGAGGGAAAAGTTCAATAGCAGCTGGCCTGGGGCTCAGCTCCCGGTTACTCACAGATGCCTCGGCATGGTCCACCCTTTGCAATGAGGACGCTCCTTTCATAGGAGTGGGCTGCTGGCTCTATGGGAGATGATTCCCCACCTCTGACCAATTTCAGAATTGTTTACCGCTGGAGCAAGTGCCCTGATAGGGTTTTCCTCTGTCTAACTCGTGGGTTCAGGTTTTTTTTTTCTTTTTTGGTTCAAGTTAGATTTTATTCCTCTTTTATGTATTTATAGATATAAGCATGGAAATAATTCATTCATATAAATACATCTGTGTGAAGGGAAGAACTTTTTTCTGTTTTATTTTTAAATTTTATTTTTTAAAATTTTGAAATTTAATTTTATTTATTTTTTTATACAGCAGGTTATTATTAGTTATGTATTTTATGCATATACATGTATACAGGTCAATCCCAATCTCCCAACTCATCCCAACACCACCTACCCATGGCTTCCCACACTTGGTGTCCATACGTGTGTTCTCTACCTCTGTGTCTCTATTTCTTCCCTGCAAAGCAGTTCATCTGTACCACTTTTCTAGGTTCCACGTATATGCATTAATATACAATATTTGTTTTTCTCTTTCTGACTTACTTCATTCTGTATGACAGTCTCTAGATCCATCGACGTCTCTACAAATGACCCAGTTTCATTCCTTCTTATGGCTGAGTAATATTCCATTTTATATATGTACCACATCTTTATCCATTCGTCTGTCTGTGGGTATTTAGGTTGCTTCCATTACCTGGCTATCGTAAATAGTGCTGAAATGAGCATTGTGGTGAATGTGCCTTTTTGATTTATGGTTTTCTCTGGGTATATGCCCAGAAGTGGGATTGCTGGATCATATGGTAATTCTATTTCTAGTTTTTTTAAGGAAACTCCATACTGTTCTCCATCGTGACTGTATCAATTTACATTTCCACCACTAGTGGAAGAGGGATCCTTTTGTCCACACCCTCCCCAGAATTCATTGTTTGTAGATTTTCTGATGATGCCGATTCTAACAGGTGTGAGGTGATACCTCATTGTAGTTTTGATTTGCATTTCTCTAATAATTAGTGATGTTGAGCAGCTTTTCATGTGCGTCTTGGCCATCTGTGTGTCTTCTTTGAAGAAATGTCTCTTTAGATCTTCGGCCCATTTTTGTATTGGGTTGTTTGTTGTTTTAATATTAAGCTGCATGAGCTCTTTATATATATTGGAGATTAAACCTTTGTCCATTGATTCGTTTGCAAATATTTTCGCCCATTCTGAGGGATGCTTTTTGCCATTCCCGTTTTTTTAACAAAAAAAGAAAGAAAGAAAAAGAAGCAGAAGACTAATGTGTGTAAAATATGCCTTTGTAAACTGTCGTTTTGAAATATGGACGTCCTTTGAATTTTTTGGTCGATATATGACCCCAGGATTTGTTTTCAGGGCAGGTGTCATTTACAGGCCTGCAATGATTTTGAATATCAACTGACCATTAGCGCTGGGATTAAAGCTGCTGTTGTGTGAAATGGCCACAAGGTGGCAGCAGTTCTCCCTTACCAAATCTGGTGTCAGGGGCAACAGAGCCTCAATGGAAGTCGTGTTCTAGATTGGAATTTAGAATGGAATGTGCCAGGAGAAATCCCCGCAAGTTTGTCTCACTACTTCTTGTTCGTGTTTTTAATTTAATTTTTTATTTTTTATTACAGCAAATTTGATTACAATGTTTGGCTCGTTGTAGGTGTGGAAGATGTGGTTCTTTTACACATATAAATATGTCTGTTCTTCCTGGGATCCTTTTCCCATGTACCTTATGACAGAATGTTGAGTAGTCTTCTCTTGGTATTCTGTAGGTCTTTGGTGATTCTATATGTCACCTGTGTTTGTATATGTCTGTTAACCCCAATATCATAATGAAACCAATCCTCACACCTTTCCATTGGTGAACCATAAGTTTGTTGAATGAATCTGTGATTGCCCTTCTCCGTGGAAATATCTGCCCTGGTATCCATTTTTTGGTCACACCTATAAGAGATATGATATGATATGTGTCTTTCACTTTCTGACGTACTACAAGTCACGTGATTACCTCTAGACACACCTACGGTGCTGCAAATGGCATTGTGTCCTTTTATTCCTTGGCTTCTATTCTGCCTTAGCGAGGTCCATTTTCAGCAATGTGATTCCCTGAGGGCTGAGGATTAGCTGACCTGGGTAGCCTGACCCTGCCGGCCGGCCCTCCCCTGGTGTGCCTGGGTTGAGGTCAATATAAACAGCGCTGCAGGCAGCAATAGCCCCTGAAGCTGTGCCTGACTCCATATTCTCTGCCCCGTCAGCAGTCTCGGGGCTGTGCTGGTGGGAGGGAGTGAGGGGCCACGGCTTTCTGGGTGGCCCGGTGTGAGTGGGTCTCTGCTGGACTTTCTGCAGGAGATGCCAGGCTTCCACCTGTAAAGAAGAGGATGTGTCACCCATACCTTCCGCTGGAATTTCTCTCCGGACAGAGGTGAGGAAGGAAAAAAGCAGTGGGTGCCGGGACAGGAGGGCTATCTCAGGCAGGGCAATGGAAAGCTTCCAGAAGAGCGCCCAGGGCCAGGACCATCCTGGCTGGCCTGCAGGCACCAAGTTGGCCTGCGTGTTGTCGCTGGTGTGGCTCCACGGCCCTTCCTCTAGGCTTTCAAGCCCTTGTACATATTCAGGTGTTTTACCTGGGAAGGGTGGGAAAAGTTCAAGAGGAGCTGGCCTGGGACTCAGCTCTCGGTTACTCACAGATGCCTCGGGTCCCTTTCACTGAGGAAAGTGTAGGTCTTGACGATTCCATAGTTGGTTTTTGGAACGGTACCTGTGCTTATATCAAACTCTGCTTTTATGCATCACCCCACCTCTCCTTCCCCCTTAAGCAGGCATAAGAGTGTTTTCTAAATGTGAGACACTGTTCTCTTTCCTAACTCAGTTCAAGTGTAGCCATGTTTACAGGATCTTCATAAGTGATATCTTATGATAAGTTTCTTTTTCTGTGTGACTTATTTCACTTAGAATCATCGTACCTGAATCCACCCATTTTGCTATTACTGGTCTTATGACATTGATTTCATGGCTGAAGGTTATTCTATCGTACCTAAGTACCACAATTTTTTGAACCATTTTTATATTTCCTTGGATATTTAAGGTGTACCCAAGTTGAGGTCCTTGTAAGCACTGCAGCCATAAATTTTGGGGTGGCTCTGTCTTATTGATTTTCAGTTTTCCCAAGGTATATTCCCTAGACTGGAAGTGCCCTTGGCTCTGTAGCTCTGTTGTTTACTTGTTTTAGGGATCACAATGCACTCCTCCAGAGAGGCAGTTGGCAATTTACATCCCGCCCATCAGCATAACAAGGCTCCCTGTTCTCCAGGGCCTGTCTTACCTTTCTGGTTTTTACACATTTTGTGGATGTCCCTTTTGACCAGTGGGAAGTGATACTTCTTTGTAGTGCAGATTACCATTGCCTGCTTGCTTGATTGGCCAAAAAGGGTGTATGCGTTTTCTCCTGAATATATTCAGGAGAAAACGCATACGCCCTTTTTGGCCAAGTGCATCATTGTCGAAGTTGTGCCCCTCTTCCTGTGCTTTAAAGGCGATTCCAACGTACCTCTTGAAATCTATTTCCTGCTATTCTGCCTCGCTTTAAAGTCCGCCTCGTTGCCTTCCCTTAACAAATTTTGGACGATAGTTGTCCTTTATTAATCTGCCATTATGTGAATTGCTGTGCCCTTGAGCTCCATTTTTCAACTCGTTTTTTGTGAGCTGACCGCAAGTCCAAAATTTTGGTTCAGGACCTATGCTGTTTCCCGTTGGGTGGCTGAGACTTTGGTTAATTCTTCTTCCTGCTGGGAAGTTAGAGTGATATGTGCCCGTCCAAATGCCTAACAGCTACTCTCTCACTGGTTCTCCCTCTTCCCTTTCATCCTCTGCCAAATTGGAAACCTGTGCGAACCAGGAGGTTAAATGGGCTGTCTCTCCAAGTTGGGAGATTGATAGTAAAGCAGATGGAAATTCAAACCGGAGCACCAGGAGAGGGACTATTCGATGAGTTTTAGAATCCTTTCGTATTCACAGTGTGTCCGTTCTCTAGGTTTCCCGTACATGTTATAGCTGTAGTAATATTCCCTTCAACCTGGAGAGTTGTGATCCATGGAATGGGTGCCAGGCATTTGTGCTTTAAAGGGTCTGCATTTGCTCACCCAATCTCACCAATCCTCTCAGTCCCAAGTGTCCAGACTTATGCCACATCCAGCTGTCGTTGTAGATAGGGTCTTTCCAGGTTTCATCAGAGACCCTAAAGAATTGTTAAGAATTTTCCAGTTTTTTGTTTTGTTTTTGATATTCCTTTTTATAGTGGGTTTGAGCTGATTCTCGCTGCCATGTTTATGCCAGTCTAGACACACTTGATTCCCTTACGGAGACATATCAATACATAGGTTTTAAGATTCTTACTAGTCAGATATATTCCTCTGCGGGAAATATGGGGTTTTGAGTCCCTTTCACTGAGGAAGGTGTAGGTCTTGTCTATTCCATAGTTGGTTTTTGGAACGGTACCTGTGCTTATATCAAACTCTGGTTTTATACATCACCCCACCTCTCCTTCCCCCTTAAGCAGGCATAAGAGTGTTTTCTAAATGTGAGACACTGTTCTCTTTCCTAACTCAGTTCAAGTGTAGCCATGTTTACAGGATCTTCATAAGTGATACCTTATGATAAGTTTCTTTTTCTGTGTGACTTATTTCACTAGGAATCATCGTACCTGAATCCACCCATTTTGCTGCTACTGGTCTTTTGACATTGATTTCATGGCTGAGGGATATTCCATCGTACGTAAGTACCACAATTTTTTGAACCATGTTTATATTTTCTGGGATACTTAAGGTGTATCCAAGTTGAGGTCCTTGTATGCAGTGCAGCCCTAAATTTTGGGGTGGCTCTGTCTTATTGATTTTCAGTTTTCCCAAGGTATATTCCCTAGACTGGTAGTGCCCTTGGCTCTGTAGCTCTGTTCTTTACTTGTTTTAGGGAACAGAATGCACTCCTCCAGAGAGGCAGTTGGCACTTTACATCCCGCCCATCAGCATAACAAGGCTCCCTGTTCTCCAGGGCCTGTCTTGCCTTTCTTGTTCTTACACATTTTGGGGATGTCCCTTTTGACCGGTGGGAAGTGATACTTCTTTGTAGTGCAGATTTGCATTGCCCGCTTGCTTGCTTGGCCAAAAAGGGCGTATGCGTTTTCTCCTGAATATATTCAGGAGAAAACGCATACGCCCTTTTTGGCCAAGTGCATCATTGTCGAAGTTGTGCCCCTCTTCCTGTGCTTTAAAGGCGATTCCAACGTACCTCTTGAAATCTGTTTCCTGCTATTCTGCCTCGCTTTCAAGTCCGCCTCGTTGCCTTCCCTCAACAGATTTTTGGACGATAGTTGTCCTTTATTACTCGGCCAGTTTGTGAATTGCTGTGCCCCTGAGCTCCATTTTTCAACTCGTTTTTGGTGAGCTGACCGCAAGTCCAAAATTTTGGTTCAGGACCTATACTGGTTCCCGGTGGGTGGCTGAGAATTTCGTTTCTTCTTCCTGCCGGGAAATTACAGTGATATGTGCCCGTCCAAATGCCTAACAGCTACTCTCTCATTGGTTCTCCCTCTTCCCTTTCATCCTCTGCCAAATTGGCAACCTGTGCGAACCAAGAGGTTAAAGGGGCTGTCTCTCCAAGTTGGGAGGTTGATAGTAAAGCAGACGGAAAGTCAAACCGGAGCACCAGGAGAGGGACTATTCGTTGAGTTTTAGAAACCTTCCGTATTCACAGTGTGTCCGTTCTCTAGGTTTCCCGCACATGTTATAGCTGTAGTAATATTCCCTTCAACCTGGAGAGTTCGGACCCATGGAATGGGTGCCATGCATTATTGCTTTAAAGGGTCTGCATTTGCTCGCCAAATCTCACCAATCGTCTCAGTCTCAAGTGTCCCTCCTTATGCCACATCCAGCTGTCGTTGTAGATAGGGTCATTCCAGCTTTCATCAGAGACCCTGAAGGAATTGTAAAGAATTTCCCAGTTTTTTTGTTTTGTTTTTGAAATTCCTTTTTATAGTGGGTTTGAGCTGATTCTCGCTGCCATGTTTATGCCAGTCTAGACACACTTGATTCCCTTACGGAGACATATCAATACATAGGTTTTAAGATTCTTACTAGTCAGATATTTTCCTCTGCGGGAAATATGGGGTTTTGAGTCCCTTTCACTGAGGACGGTGTAGGTCTTGTCTATTCCATAGTTGGTTTTTGGAACGGTACCTGTGCTTATATCAAACTCTGGTTTTATGCATCACCCCACCTCTCCTTCCCCCTTAAGCAGGTATAAGAGTGTTTTCTAAATGTGAGACACTGTTCTCTTTCCTAACTCAGTTCAAGTGTAGCCATGTTTACAGGATCTTCATAAGTGATATCTTATGATAAGTTTCTTTTTCTGTGTGACTTATTTCACTTAGAATCATCGTACCTGAATCCACCCATTTTGCTGCTACTGGTCTTATGACATTGATTTCATGGCTGAGGGATATTCCATCGTACGTAAGTACCACAATTTTTTGAACCATGTTTATATTTTCTGGGATACTTAAGTTGTATCCAAGTTGAGGTCCTTGTATGCAGTGCAGCCCTACATTTTGGGGTGGCTCTGTCTTATTGATTTTCAGTTTTCGCAAGGTATATTCCCTAGACTGGTAGTGCCCTTGGCTCTGTAGCTCTGTTCTTTACTTGTTTTAGGGAACAGAATGCACTCCTCCAGAGAGGCAGTTGGCAATTTACATCCCGCCCATCAGCATAACAAGGCTCCCTGTTCTCCAGGGCCTGTCTTGCCTTTCTTGTTCTTACACATTTTGTGGATGTCCCTTTTGACCGGTGGGAAGTGATACTTCTTTGTAGTGCAGATTTGCATTGCCCGCTTGCTTGCTTGGCCAAAAAGGGCGTATGCGTTTTCTCCTGAATATATTCAGGAGAAAACGCATACGCCCTTTTTGGCCAAGTGCATCATTGTCGAAGTTGTGCCCCTCTTCCTGTGCTTTAAAGGCGATTCCAACGTACCTCTTGAAATCTGTTTCCTGCTATTCTGCCTCGCTTTCAAGTCCGCCTCGTTGCCTTCCCTCAACAGATTTTTGGACGATAGTTGTCCTTTATTACTCGGCCAGTTTGTGATTTGCTGTGCCCCTGAGCTCCATTTTTCAACTCGTTTTTGGTGAGCTGACCGCAAGTCCAAAATTTTGGTTCAGGACCTATACTGGTTCCCGGTGGGTGGCTGAGAATTTGGTTAATTCTTCTTCCTGCCAGGAAATTACAGTGATATGTGCCCGTCCAAATGCCTAACAGCTACTCTCTCATTGGTTCTCCCTCCTCCCTTTCATCCTCTGCCAAATTGGCAAACTGTGCGAACCAAGAGGTTAAAGGGGCTGTCTCTCCAAGTTGGGAGGTTGATAGTAAAGCAGACGGAAAGTCAAACCGGAGCACCAGGAGAGGGACTATTCGTTGAGTTTTAGAAACCTTTCGTATTCACAGTGTGTCCGTTCTCTAGGTTTCCCGCACATGTTATAGCTGTAGTAATATTCCCTTCAACCTGGAGAGTTCGGACCCATGGAATGGGTGCCATGCATTATTGCTGTAAAGGGTCTGCATTTGCTCACCCAATCTCACCAATCGTCTCAGTCCCAAGTGTCCCTCCTTATGCCACATCCAGCTGTCATTGTAGATAGGGACATTCCAGCTTTCATCAGAGACCCTGAAGGAATTGTAAAGAATTTCCCAGTTTTTTTGTTTTGTTTTTGAAATTCCTTTTTATAGTGGGATTGAGCTGATTCTCGCTGCCATGTTTATGCCAGTCTAGACACACTTGATTCCCTTACGGAGACATATCAATACATAGGTTTTAAGATTCTTACTAGTCAGGTATTTTCCTCTGCGGGAAATATGGGGTTTTGAGTCCCTTTCACTGAGAATGGTGTAGGTCTTGTCTATTCCATAGTTGGTTTTTGGAATGGTACCTGTGCTTATATCAAACTCTGGTTTTATGCATCACCCCACCTCTCCTTCCCCCTTAAGCAGGTATAAGAGTGTTTTCTAAATGTGAGACACTGCTCTCTTTCCTAACTCAGTTCAAGTGTAGCCATGTTTACAGGATCTTCATAAGTGATATCTTATGATAAGTTTCTTTTTCTGTGTTACTTATTTCACTTAGAATCATCGTACCTGAATCCACCCATTTTGCTGCTACTGGTCTTATGACATTGATTTCATGGCTGAGGGATATTCCATTGTACGTAAGTACCACAATTTTTTGAACCATGTTTATATTTTCTGGGATACTTAAGATGTATCCAAGTTGAGGTCCTTGCATGCAGTGCAGCCCTAAATTTTGGGGTGGCTCTGTCTTATTGATTTTCAGTTTTCCCAAGGTATATTACCTAGACTGGTAGTGCCCTTGGCTCTGTAGCTCTGTTCTTTACTTGTTTTAGGGAACAGAATGCACTCCTCCAGAGAGGCAGTTGGCAATTTACATCCCGCCCATCAGAATAACAAGGCTCCCTGTTCTCCAGGGCCTGTCTTGCCTTTCTTGTTCTTACACATTTTGTGGATGTCCCTTTTGACCGGTGGGAAGTGATACTTCTTTGTAGTGCAGATTTGCATTGCCCGCTTGCTTGCTTGGCCAAAAAGGGCGTATGCGTTTTCTCCTGAATATATTCAGGAGAAAACGCATACGCCCTTTTTGGCCAAGTGCATCATTGTCGAAGTTGTGCCCCTCTTCCTGTGCTTTAAAGGCGATTCCAACGTACCTCTTGAAATCTGTTTCCTGCTATTCTGCCTCACTTTCAAGTCCGCCTCGTTGCCTTCCCTCAACAGATTTTTGGCCGATAGTTGTCCTTTATTACTTGGCCAGTTTGTGAATTGCTGTGCCCCTGAGCTCCATTTTTCAACTCGTTTTTGGTGAGCTGACCGCAAGTCCACAATTTTGGTTCAGGACCTATACTGGTTCCCGGTGGGTGGCTGAGAATTTGGTTAATTCTTCTTCCTGCCGGGAAATTACAGTGATATGTGCCCGTCCAAATGCCTAACAGCTACTCTCTCATTGGTTCTCCCTCTTCCCTTTCATCCTCTGCCAAATTGGCAACCTGTGCGAACCAAGAGGTTAAAGGGGCTGTCTCCCCAAGTTGGGAGGTTGATAGTAAAGCAGACGGAAAGTCAAACCGGAGCACCAGGAGAGGGACTATGCGTTGAGTTTTAGAAACCTTTCGTATTCACAGTGTGTCCGTTCCCTAGGTTTCCCGCACATGTTATAGCTGTAGTAATATTCCCTTCAACCTGGAGAGTTCGGACCCATGGAATGGGTGCCATGCATTATTGCTTTAAAGGGTCTGCATTTGCTCACCCAATCTCACCAATCATCTCAGTCCCAAGTGTCCCTCCTTATGCCACATCCAGCTGTCGTTGTAGATAGGGTCATTCCAGCTTTCATCAGAGACCCTGAAGGAATTGTAAAGAATTTCCCAGTTTTTTTGTTTTGTTTTTGAAATTCCTTTTTATAGTGGGTTTGAGCTGATTCTCGCTGCCATGTTTATGCCAGTCTAGACACACTTGATTCCCTTACGGAGACATATCAATACATAGGTTTTAAGATTCTTACTAGTCAGATATTTTCCTCTGCGGGAAATATGGGGTTTTGAGTCCCTTTCACTGAGGACAGTGTAGGTCTTGTCTATTCCATAGTTGGTTTTTGGAACGGTACCTGTGCTTATATCAAACTCTGGTTTTATGCATCACCCCACCTCTCCTTCCCCCTTAAGCAGGTATAAGAGTGTTTTCTAAATGTGAGACACTGTTCTCTTTCCTAACCCAGTTCAAGTGTAGCCATGTTTACAGGATCTTCATAAGTGATATCTTATGATAAGTTTCTTTTTCTGTGTGACTTATTTCACTTAGAATCATCGTACCTGAATCCACCCATTTTGCTGCTACTGGTCTTATGACATTGATTTCATGGCTGAGGGATATTCCATCGTACGTAAGTACCACAATTTTTTGAACCATGTTTATATTTTCTGGGATACTTAAGGTGTATCCAAGTTGAGGTCCTTGTATGCAGTGCAGCCCTAAATTTTGGGGTGGCTCTGTCTTATTGATTTTCAGTTTTCCCAAGGTATATTCCCTAGACTGGTAGTGCCCTTGGCTCTGTAGCTCTGTTCTTTACTTGTTTTAGGGAACAGAATGCACTCCTCCAGAGAGGCAGTTGGCAATTTACATCCCACCCATCAGCATAACAAGGCTCCCTGTTCTCCAGGGCCTGTCTTGCCTTTCTTGTCCTTACACATTTTGTGGATGTCCCTTTTGACCGGTGGGAAGTGATACTTCTTTGTAGTGCAGATTTGCATTGCCCGCTTGCTTGCTTGGCCAAAAAGGGCGTATGCGTTTTCTCCTGAATATATTCAGGAGAAAACGCATACGCCCTTTTTGGCCAAGTGCATCATTGTCGAAGTTGTGCCCCTCTTCCTGTGCTTTAAAGGCGATTCCAACGTACCTCTTGAAATCTGTTTCCTGCTATTCTGCCTCACTTTCAAGTCCGCCTCGTTGCCTTCCCTCAACAGATTTTTGGCCGATAGTTGTCCTTTATTACTTGGCCAGTTTGTGAATTGCTGTGCCCCTGAGCTCCATTTTTCAACTCGTTTTTGGTGAGCTGACCGCAAGTCCAAAATTTTGGTTCAGGACCTATACTGGTTCCCGGTGGGTGGCTGAGAATTTGGTTAATTCTACTTCCTGCCGGGAAATTACAGTGATATGTGCCCGTCCAAATGCCTAACAGCTACTCTCTCATTGGTTCTCCCTCTTCCCTTTCATCCTCTGCCAAATTGGCAACCTGTGCGAACCAAGAGGTTAAAGGGGCTGTCTCCCCAAGTTGGGAGGTTGATAGTAAAGCAGACGGAAAGTCAAACCGGAGCACCAGGAGAGGGACTATGCGTTGAGTTTTAGAAACCTTTCGTATTCACAGTGTGTCCGTTCCCTAGGTTTCCCGCACATGTTATAGCTGTAGTAATATTCCCTTCAACCTGGAGAGTTCGGACCCATGGAATGGGTGCCATGCATTATTGCTTTAAAGGGTCTGCATTTGCTCACCCAATCTCACCAATCATCTCAGTCCCAAGTGTCCCTCCTTATGCCACATCCAGCTGTCGTTGTAGATAGGGTCATTCCAGCTTTCATCAGAGACCCTGAAGGAATTGTAAAGAATTTCCCAGTTTTTTTGTTTTGTTTTTGAAATTCCTTTTTATAGTGGGTTTGAGCTGATTCTCGCTGCCATGTTTATGCCAGTCTAGACACACTTGATTCCCTTACGGAGACATATCAATACATAGGTTTTAAGATTCTTACTAGTCAGATATTTTCCTCTGCGGGAAATATGGGGTTTTGAGTCCCTTTCACTGAGGACGGTGTAGGTCTTGTCTATTCCATAGTTGGTTTTTGGAACGGTACCTGTGCTTATATCAAACTCTGGTTTTATGCATCACCCCACCTCTCCTTCCCCCTTAAGCAGGTATAAGAGTGTTTTCTAAATGTGAGACACTGTTCTCTTTCCTAACCCAGTTCAAGTGTAGCCATGTTTACAGGATCTTCATAAGTGATATCTTATGATAAGTTTCTTTTTCTGTGTGACTTATTTCACTTAGAATCATCGTACCTGAATCCACCCATTTTGCTGCTACTGGTCTTATGACATTGATTTCATGGCTGAGGGATATTCCATCGTACGTAAGTACCACAATTTTTTGAACCATGTTTATATTTTCTGGGATACTTAAGGTGTATCCAAGTTGAGGTCCTTGTATGCAGTGCAGCCCTAAATTTTGGGGTGGCTCTGTCTTATTGATTTTCAGTTTTCCCAAGGTATATTCCCTAGACTGGTAGTGCCCTTGGCTCTGTAGCTCTGTTCTTTACTTGTTTTAGGGAACAGAATGCACTCCTCCAGAGAGGAAGTTGGCAAGTTACATCCCGCCCATCAGCATAACAAGGCTCCCTGTTCTCCAGGGCCTGTCTTGCCTTTCTTGTCCTTACACATTTTGTGGATGTCCCTTTTGACCGGTGGGAAGTGATACTTCTTTGTAGTGCAGATTTGCATTGCCCGCTTGCTTGCTTGGCCAAAAAGGGCGTATGCGTTTTCTCCTGAATATATTCAGGAGAAAACGCATACGCCCTTTTTGGCCAAGTGCATCATTGTCGAAGTTGTGCCCCTCTTCCTGTGCTTTAAAGGCGATTCCAACGTACCTCTTGAAATCTGTTTCCTGCTATTCTGCCTCGCTTTCAAGTCCGCCTCGTTGCCTTCCCTCAACAGATATTTGGACGATAGTTGTCCTTTATTACTCGGCCAGTTTGTGATTTGCTGTGCCCCTGAGCTCCATTTTTCAACTCGTTTTTGGTGAGCTGACCGCAAGTCCAAAATTTTGGTTCAGGACCTATACTGGTTCCCGGTAAGTGGCTGAGAATTTGGTTAATTCTTCTACCTGCCGGGAAATTACAGTGATATGTGCCCGTCCAAATGCCTAACAGCTACTCTCTCATTGGTTCTCCCTCTTCCCTTTCATCCTCTGCCAAATTGGCAACCTGTGCGGACCAAGAGGTTAAAGGGGCTGTCTCTCCAAGTTGGGAGGTTGATAGTAAAGCAGACGGAAAGTCAAACCGGAGCACCAGGAGAGGGACTATTCGTTGAGTTTTAGAAACCTTCCGTATTCACAGTGGGTCCGTTCTCTAGGTTTCCCGCACATGTTATAGCTGTAGTAATATTCCCTTCAACCTGGAGAGTTCGGACCCATGGAATGGGTGCCATGCATTATTGCTTTAAAGGGTCTGCATTTGCTCGCCAAATCTCACCAATCGTCTCAGTCCCAAGTGTCCCTCCTTATGCCACATCCAGCTGTCGTTGTAGATAGTGTCATTCCAGGTTTCATCAGAGACCCTGAAGGAATTGTAAAGAATTTCCCAGTTTTTTTGTTTTGTTTTTGAAATTCCTTTTTATAGTGGGTTTGAGCTGATTCTCGCTGCCATGTTTATGCCAGTCTAGACACACTTGATTCCCTTACGGAGACATATCAATACATAGGTTTTAAGATTCTTACTAGTCAGATACTTTCCTCTGCGGGAAATATGGGGTTTTGAGTCCCTTTCACTGAGGACGGTGTAGGTCTTGTCTATTCCATAGTTGGTTTTTGGAACGGTACCTGTGCTTATATCAAACTCTGGTTTTATGCATCACCCCACCTCTCCTTCCCCCTTAAGCAGGTATAAGAGTGTTTTCTAAATGTGAGACACTGTTCTCTTTCCTAACCCAGTACAAGTGTAGCCATGTTTACAGGATCTTCATAAGTGATATCTTATGATAAGTTTCTTTTTCTGTGTGACTTATTTCACTTAGAATCATCGTACCTGAATCCACCCATTTTGCTGCTACTGGTCTTATGACATTGATTTCATGGCTGAGGGATATTCCATCGTACGTAAGTACCACAATTTTTTGAACCATGTTTATATTTTCTGGGATACTTAAGGTGTATCCAAGTTGAGGTCCTTGTATGCAGTGCAGCCCTAAATTTTGGGGTGGCTCTGTCTTATTGATTTTCAGTTTTCCCAAGGTATATTCCCTAGACTGGTAGTGCCCTTGGCTCTGTTGCTCTGTTCTTTACTTGTTTTAGGGAACAGAATGCACTCCTCCAGAGAGGCAGTTGGCAATTTACATCCCGCCCATCAGCATAACAAGGCTCCCTGTTCTCCAGGGCCTGTCTTGCCTTTCTTGTTCTTACACATTTTGTGGATGTCCCTTTTGACCGGTGGGAAGTGATACTTCTTTGTAGTGCAGATTTGCATTGCCCGCTTGCTTGCTTGGCCAAAAAGGGTGTATGCGTTTTCTCCTGAATATATTCAGGAGAAAACGCATACGCCCTTTTTGGCCAAGTGCATCATTGTCGAAGTTGTGCCCCTCTTCCTGTGCTTTAAAGGCGATTCCAACGTACCTCTTGAAATCTGTTTCCTGCTATTCTGCCTCGCTTTCAAGTCCGCCTCGTTGCCTTCCCTCAACAGATATTTGGACGATAGTTGTCCTTTATTACTCGGCCAGTTTGTGAATTGCTGTGCCCCTGAGCTCCATTTTTCAACTCGTTTTTGGTGAGCTGACCGCAAGTCCAAAATTTTGGTTCAGGACCTATACTGGTTCCCGGTGGGTGGCTGAGAATTTGGTTAATTCTTCTACCTGCCGGGAAATTACAGTGATATGTGCACGTCCAAATGCCTAACAGCTACTCTCTCATTGGTTCTCCCTCTTCCCTTTCATCCTCTGCCAAATTGGCAACCTGTGCGAACCAAGAGGTTAAAGGGGCTGTCTCTCCAAGTTGGGAGGTTGATAGTAAAGCTGACGGAAAGTCAAACCGGAGCACCAGGAGAGGGACTATTCGTTGAGTTTTAGAAACCTTTCGTATTCACAGTGTGTCCGTTCTCTAGGTTTCCCGCACATGTTATAGCTGTAGTAATATTCCCTTCAACCTGGAGAGTTCGGACCCATGGAATGGGTGCCATGCATTATTGCTTTAAAGGGTCTGCATTTGCTCACCCAATCTCACCAATCATCTCAGTCCCAAGTGTCCCTCCTTATACCACATCCAGCTGTCGTTGTAGATAGGGTCATTCCAGCTTTCATCAGAGACCCTGAAGGAATTGTAAAGAATTTCCCAGTTTTTTTGTTTTGTTTTTGAAATTCCTTTTTATAGTGGGTTTGAGCTGATTCTCGCTGCCATGTTTATGCCAGTCTAGACACACTTGATTCCCTTACGGAGACATATCAATACCTAGGTTTTATGATTCTTACTAGTCAGATATTTTCCTCTGCGGGAAATATGGGGTTTTGAGTCCCTTTCACTGAGGACGGTGTAGGTCTTGTCTATTCCATAGTTGGTTTTTGGAACGGTACCTGTGCTTATATCAAACTCTGGTTTTATGCATCACCCCACCTCTCCTTCCCCCTTAAGCAGGTATAAGAGTGTTTTCTAAATGTGAGACACTGTTCTCTTTCCTAACTCAGTTCAAGTGTAGCCATGTTTACAGGATCTTCATAAGTGATATCTTATGATAAGTTTCTTTTTCTGTGTGACTTATTTCACTTAGAATCATCGTACCTGAATCCACCCATTTTGCTGCTACTGGTCTTATGACATTGATTTCATGGCTGAGGCATATTCCATCGTACGTAAGTACCACAATTTTTTGAACCATGTTTATATTTTCTGGGATACATAAGGTGTATCCTAGTTGAGGTCCTTGTATGCAGTGCAGCCCTAAATTTTGGGGTGGCTCTGTCTTATTGATTTTCAGTTTTCCCAAGGTATATTCCCTAGACTGGTAGTGCCCTTGGCTCTATAGCTCTGTTCTTTACTTGTTTTAGGGAACAGAATGCACTCCTCCAGAGAGGCAGTTGGCAATTTACATCCCGCCCATCAGCATAACAAGGCTCCCTGTTCTCCAGGGCCTGTCTTGCCTTTCTTGTTCTTACACATTTTGTGGATGTCCCTTTTGACCGGTGGGAAGTGATACTTCTTTGTAGTGCAGATTTGCATTGCCCGCTTGCTTGCTTGGCCAAAAAGGGCGTATGCGTTTTCTCCTGAATTCAGGAGAAAACGCATACGCCCTTTTTGGCCAAGTGCATCATTGTCGAAGTTGTGCCCCTCTTCCTGTGCTTTAAAGGCGATTCCAACGTACCTCTTGAAATCTGTTTCCTGCTATTCTGCCTCGCTTTCAAGTCCGCCTCGTTGCCTTCCCTCAACAGATTTTTGGACGATAGTTGTCCTTTATTACTCGGCCAGTTTGTGAATTGCTGTGCCCCTGAGCTCCATTTTTCAACTCGTTTTTGGTGAGCTGACCGCAAGTCCAAAATTTTGGTTCAGGACCTATACTGGTTCCCGGTGGGTGGCTGAGAATTTGGTTAATTCTTCTTCCTGCCGGGAAATTACAGTGATATGTGCCCGTCCAAATGCCTAACAGCTACTCTCTCATTGGTTCTCCCTCTTCCCTTTCATCCTCTGCCAAATTGGCAACCTGTGCGAACCAAGAGGTTAAAGGGGCTGTCTCTCCAAGTTGGGAGGTTGATAGTAAAGCAGACAGAAAGTCAAACCGGAGCACCAGGAGAGGGACTATTCGTTGAGTTTTAGAAACCTTCCGTATTCACAGTGTGTCCGTTCTCTAGGTTTCCCGCACATGTTATAGCTGTAGTAATATTCCCTTCAACCTGGAGAGTTCGGACCCATGGAATGGGTGCCATGCATTATTGCTTTAAAGGGTCTGCATTTGCTCGCCAAATCTCACCAATCGTCTCAGTCCCAAGTGTCCCTCCTTATGCCACATCCAGCTGTCGTTGTAGATAGGGTCATTCCAGCTTTCATCAGAGACCCTGAAGGAATTGTAAAGAATTTCCCAGTTTTTTTGTTTTGTTTTTGAAATTCCTTTTTATAGTGGGTTTGAGCTGATTCTCGCTGCCATGTTTATGCCAGTCTAGACACACATGATTCCCTTACGGAGACATATCAATACATAGGTTTTAAGATTCTTACTAGTCAGATATTTTCCTCTGCGGGAAATATGGGGTTTTGAGTCCCTTTCACTGAGGACGGTGTAGGTCTTGTCTATTCCATAGTTGGTTTTTGGAACGGTACCTGTGCTTATATCAAACTCTGGTTTTATGCATCACCCCACCTCTCCTTCCCCCTTAAGCAGGTATAAGAGTGTTTTCTAAATGTGAGACACTGTTCTCTTTCCTAACTCAGTTCAAGTGTAGCCATGTTTACAGGATCTTCATAAGTGATACCTTATGATAAGTTTCTTTTTCTGTGTGACTTATTTCACTAGGAATCATCGTACCTGAATCCATCCATTTTGCTGCTACTGGTCTTTTGACATTGATTTCATGGCTGAGGGATATTCCATCGTACGTAAGTACCACAATTTTTTGAACCATGTTTATATTTTCTGGGATACTTAAGGTGTATCCAAGTTGAGGTCCTTGTATGCAGTGCAGCCCTAAATTTTGGGGTGGCTCTGTCTTATTGATTTTCAGTTTTCCCAAGGTATATTCCCTAGACTGGTAGTGCCCTTGGCTCTGTAGCTCTGTTCTTTACTTGTTTTAGGGAACAGAATGCACTCCTCCAGAGAGGCAGTTGGCACTTTACATCCCGCCCATCAGCATAACAAGGCTCCCTGTTCTCCAGGGCCTGTCTTGCCTTTCTTGTTCTTACACATTTTGTGGATGTCCCTTTTGACCGGTGGGAAGTGATACTTCTTTGTAGTGCAGATTTGCATTGCCCGCTTGCTTGCTTGGCCAAAAAGGGCGTATGCGTTTTCTCCTGAATATATTCAGGAGAAAACGCATACGCCCTTTTTGGCCAAGTGCATCATTGTCGAAGTTGTGCCCCTCTTCCTGTGCTTTAAAGGCGATTCCAACGTACCTCTTGAAATCTGTTTCCTGCTATTCTGCCTCGCTTTCAAGTCCGCCTCGTTGCCTTCCCTCAACAGATTTTTGGACGATAGTTGTCCTTTATTACTCGGCCAGTTTGTGAATTGCTGTGCCCCTGAGCTCCATTTTTCAACTCGTTTTTGGTGAGCTGACCGCAAGTCCAAAATTTTGGTTCAGGACCTATACTGGTTCCCGGTGGGTGGCTGAGAATTTGGTTAATTCTTCTTCCTGCCGGGAAATTACAGTGATATGTGCCCGTCCAAATGCCTAACAGCTACTCTCTCATTGGTTCTCCCTCTTCCCTTTCATCCTCTGCCAAATTGGCAACCTGTGCGAACCAAGAGGTTAAAGGGGCTGTCTCTCCAAGTTGGGAGGTTGATAGTAAAGCAGACGGAAAGTCAAACCGGAGCACCAGGAGAGGGACTATTCGTTGAGTTTTAGAAACCTTCCGTATTCACAGTGTGTCCGTTCTCTAGGTTTCCCGCACATGTTATAGCTGTAGTAATATTCCCTTCAACCTGGAGAGTTCGGACCCATGGAATGGGTGCCATGCATTATTGCTTTAAAGGGTCTGCATTTGCTCGCCAAATCTCACCAATCGTCTCAGTCCCAAGTGTCCCTCCTTATGCCACATCCAGCTGTCGTTGTAGATAGGGTCATTCCAGCTTTCATCAGAGACCCTGAAGGAATTGTAAAGAATTTCCCAGTTTTTTTGTTTTGTTTTTGAAATTCCTTTTTATAGTGGGTTTGAGCTGATTCTCGCTGCCATGTTTATGCCAGTCTAGACACACATGATTCCCTTACGGAGACATATCAATACATAGGTTTTAAGATTCTTACTAGTCAGATATTTTCCTCTGCGGGAAATATGGGGTTTTGAGTCCCTTTCACTGAGGACGGTGTAGGTCTTGTCTATTCCATAGTTGGTTTTTGGAACGGTACCTGTGCTTATATCAAACTCTGGTTTTATGCATCACCCCACGTCTCCTTCCCCCTTAAGCAGGTATAAGAGTGTTTTCTAAATGTGAGACACTGTTCTCTTTCCTAACTCAGTTCAAGTGTAGCCATGTTTACAGGATCTTCATAAGTGATACCTTATGATAAGTTTCTTTTTCTGTGTGACTTATTTCACTAGGAATCATCGTACCTGAATCCACCCATTTTGCTGCTACTGGTCTTTTGACATTGATTTCATGGCTGAGGGATATTCCATCGTACGTAAGTACCACAATTTTTTGAACCATGTTTATATTTTCTGGGATACTTAAGGTGTATCCAAGTTGAGGTCCTTGTATGCAGTGCAGCCCTAAATTTTGGGGTGGCTCTGTCTTATTGATTTTCAGTTTTCCCAAGGTATATTCCCTAGACTGGTAGTGCCCTTGGCTCTGTAGCTCTGTTCTTTACTTGTTTTAGGGAACAGAATGCACTCCTCCAGAGAGGCAGTTGGCACTTTACATCCCGCCCATCAGCATAACAAGGCTCCCTGTTCTCCAGGGCCTGTCTTGCCTTTCTTGTTCTTACACATTTTGTGGATGTCACTTTTGACCGGTGGGAAGTGATACTTCTTTGTAGTGCAGATTTGCATTGCCCGCTTGCTTGCTTGGCCAAAAAGGGCGTATGCGTTTTCTCCTGAATATATTCAGGAGAAAACGCATACGCCCTTTTTGGCCAAGTGCATCATTGTCGAAGTTGTGCCCCTCTTCCTGTGCTTTAAAGGCGATTCCAACGTACCTCTTGAAATCTGTTTCCTGCTATTCTGCCTCGCTTTCAAGTCCGCCTCGTTGCCTTCCCTCAACAGATTTTTGGACGATAGTTGTCCTTTATTACTCGGCCAGTTTGTGAATTGCTGTGCCCCTGAGCTCCATTTTTCAACTCGTTTTTGGTGAGCTGACCGCAAGTCCAAAATTTTGGTTCAGGACCTATACTGGTTACCGGTGGGTGGCTGAGAATTTGGTTAATTCTTCTTCCTGCTAGGAAATTACAGTGATATGTGCCCGTCCAAATGCCTAACAGCTACTCTCTCATTGGTTCTCCCTCTTCCCTTTCATCCTCTGCCAAATTGGCAAACTGTGCGAACCAAGAGGTTAAAGGGGCTATCTCTCCAAGTTGGGAGGTTGATAGTAAAGCAGACGGAAAGTCAAACCGGAGCACCAGGAGAGGGACTATTCGTTGAGTTTTAGAAACCTTTCGTATTCACAGTGTGTCCGTTCTCTAGGTTTCCCGCACATCTTATAGCTGTAGTAATATTCCCTTCAACCTGGAGAGTTCGGACCCATGGAATGGGTGCCATGCATTATTGCTGTAATGGGTCTGCATTTGCTCACCCAATCTCACCAATCGTCTCAGTACCAAGTGTCCCTCCTTATGCCACATCCAGCTGTCATTGTAGATAGGGACATTCCAGCTTTCATCAGAGACCCTGAAGGAATTGTAAAGAATTTCCCAGTTTTTTTGTTTTGTTTTTGAAATTCCTTTTTATAGTGGGTTTGAGCTGATTCTCGCTGCCATGTTTATGCCAGTCTAGACACACTTGATTCCCTTACGGAGACATATCAATACATAGGTTTTAAGATTCTTACTAGTCAGGTATTTTCCTCTGCGGGAAATATGGGGTTTTGAGTCCCTTTCACTGAGGACGGTGTAGGTCTTGTCTATTCCATAGTTGGTTTTTGGAATGGTACCTGTGCTTATATCAAACTCTGGTTTTATGCATCACCCCACCTCTCCTTCCCCCTTAAGCAGGTATAAGAGTGTTTTCTAAATGTGAGACACTGCTCTCTTTCCTAACTCAGTTCAAGTGTAGCCATGTTTACAGGATCTTCATAAGTGATATCTTATGATAAGTTTCTTTTTCTGTGTGACTTATTTCACTTAGAATCATCGTACCTGAATCCACCCATTTTGCTGCTACTGGTCTTATGACATTGATTTCATGGCTGAGGGATATTCCATCGTACGTAAGTACCACAATTTTTTGAACCATGTTTATATTTTCTGGGATACTTAAGGTGTATCCAAGTTGAGGTCCTTGTATGCAGTGCAGCCCTAAATTTTGGGGTGGCTCTGTCTTATTGATTTTCAGTTTTCCCAAGGTATATTCCCTAGACTGGTAGTGCCCTTGGCTCTGTAGCTCTGTTCTTTACTTGTTTTAGGGAACAGAATGCACTCCTCCAGAGAGGCAGTTGGCAATTTACATCCCGCCCATCAGCATAACAAGGCTCCCTGTTCTCCAGGGCCTGTCTTGCCTTTCTTGTTCTTACACATTTTGTGGATGTCCCTTTTGACCGGTGGGAGGTGATCCTTCTTTGTAGTGCAGATTTGCATTGCCCGCTTGCTTGCTTGGCCAAAAAGGGCGTATGCGTTTTCTCCTGAATATATTCAGGAGAAAACGCATACGCCCTTTTTGGCCAAGTGCATCATTGTCGAAGTTGTGCCCCTCTTCCTGTGCTTTAAAGGCGATTCCAACGTACCTCTTGAAATCTGTTTCCTGCTATTCTGCCTCACTTTCAAGTCCACCTCCTTGCCTTCCCTCAACAGATTTTTGGACGATAGTTGTCCTTTATTACTCGGCCAGTTTGTGAATTGCTGTGCCCCTGAGCTCCATTTTTCAACTCGTTTTTGGTGAGCTGACCGCAAGTCCAAAATTTTGGTTCAGGACCTATACTGGTTCCCGGTGGGTGGCTGAGAATTTGGTTAATTCTTCTTCCTGCCGGGAAATTACAGTGATATGTGCCCGTCCAAATGCCTAACAGCTACTCTCTCATTGGTTCTCCCTATTCCCTTTCATCCTCTGCCAAATTGGCAACCTGTGCGAACCAAGAGGTTAAAGGGGCTGTCTCCCCAAGTTGGGAGGTTGATAGTAAAGCAGACGGAAAGTCAAACCGGAGCACCAGGAGAGGGACTATGCGTTGAGTTTTAGAAATCTTTCGTATTCACAGTGTGTCCGTTCCCTAGGTTTCCCGCACATGTTATAGCTGTAGTAATATTCCCTTCAACCTGGAGAGTTCGGACCCATGGAATGGGTGCCATGCATTATTGCTTTAAAGGGTCTGCATTTGCTCACCCAATCTCACCAATCATCTCAGTCCCAAGTGTCCCTCCTTATGCCACATCCAGCTGTCGTTGTAGATAGGGTCATTCCAGCTTTCATCAGAGACCCTGAAGGAATTGTAAAGAATTTCCCAGTTTTTTTGTTTTGTTTTGGAAATTCCTTTTTATAGTGGGTTTGAGCTGATTCTCGCTGCCATGTTTATGCCAGTCTAGACACACTTGATTCCCTTACGGAGACATATCAATACATAGGTTTTAAGATTCTTACTAGTCAGATATTTTCCTCTGCGGGAAATATGGGGTTTTGAGTCCCTTTCACTGAGGACGGTGTAGGTCTTGTCTATTCCATAGTTGGTTTTTGGAACGGTACCTGTGCTTATATCAAACTCTGGTTTTATGCATCACCCCACCTCTCCTTCCCCCTTAAGCAGGTATAAGAGTGTTTTCTAAATGTGAGACACTGTTCTCTTTCCTAACCCAGTTCAAGTGTAGCCATGTTTACAGGATCTTCATAAGTGATATCTTATGATAAGTTTCTTTTTCTGTGTGACTTATTTCACTTAGAATCATCGTACCTGAATCCACCCATTTTGCTGCTACTGGTCTTATGACATTGATTTCATTGCTGAGGGATATTCCATCGTACGTAAGTACCACAATTTTTTGAACCATGTTTATATTTTCTGGGATACTTAAGGTGTATCCAAGTTGAGGTCCTTGTATGCAGTGCAGCCCTAAATTTTGGGGTGGCTCTGTCTTATTGATTTTCAGTTTTCCCAAGGTATATTCCCTAGACTGGTAGTGCCCTTGGCTCTGTAGCTCTGTTCTTTACTTGTTTTAGGGAACAGAATGCACTCCTCCAGAGAGGCAGTTGGCACTTTACATCCCGCCCATCAGCATAACAAGGCTCCCTGTTCTCCAGGGCCTGTCTTGCCTTTCTTGTTCTTACACATTTTGTGGATGTCCCTTTTGACCGGTGGGAAGTGATACTTCTTTGTAGTGCAGATTTGCATTGCCCGCTTGCTTGCTTGGCCAAAAAGGGCGTATGCGTTTTCTCCTGAATATATTCAGGAGAAAACGCATACGCCCTTTTTGGCCAAGTGCATCATTGTCGAAGTTGTGCCCCTCTTCCTGTGCTTTAAAGGCGATTCCAACGTACCTCTTGAAATCTGTTTCCTGCTATTCTGCCTCGCTTTCAAGTCCGCCTCGTTGCCTTCCCTCAACAGATTTTTGGACGATAGTTGTCCTTTATTACTCGGCCAGTTTGTGAATTGCTGTGCCCCTGAGCTCCATTTTTCAACTCGTTTTTGGTGAGCTGACCGCAAGTCCAAAATTTTGGTTCAGGACCTATACTGGTTCCCGGTGGGTGGCTGAGAATTTGGTTAATTCTTCTTCCTGCCGGGAAATTACAGTGATATGTGCCCGTCCAAATGCCTAACAGCTACTCTCTCATTGGTTCTCCCTCTTCCCTTTCATCCTCTGCCAAATTGGCAACCTGAGCGAACCAAGAGGTTAAAGGGGCTGTCTCTCCAAGTTGGGAGGTTGATAGTAAAGCAGACGGAAAGTCAAACCAGAGCACCAGGAGAGGGACTATTCGTTGAGTTTTAGAAACCTTCCGTATTCACAGTGTGTCCGTTCTCTAGGTTTCCCGCACATGTTATAGCTGTAGTAGTATTCCCTTCAACCTAGAGAGTTCGGACCCATGGAATGGGTGCCATGCATTATTGCTTTAAAGGGTCTGCATTTGCTCGCCAAATCTCACCAATCGTCTCAGTCCCAAGTGTCCCTCCTTATGCTACATCCAGCTGTCGTTGTAGATAGGGTCATTCCAGGTTTCATCAGAGACCCTGAAGGAATTGTAAAGAATTTCCCAGTTTTTTTGTTTTGTTTTTGAAATTCCTTTTTATAGTGGGTTTGAGCTGATTCTCGCTGCCATGTTTATGCCAGTCTAGACACACTTGATTCCCTTACGGAGACATATCAATACATAGGTTTTAAGATTCTTACTAGTCAGATATTTTCCTCTGTGGGAAATATGGGGTTTTGAGTCCCTTTCACTGAGGAAGGTGTAGGTCTTGTCTATTCCATAGTTGGTTTTTGGAACGGTACCTGTGCTTATATCAAACTGTGGTTTTATGCATCACCCCACCTCTCCTTCCCCCTTAAGCAGGTATAAGAGTGTTTTCTAAATGTGAGGCACTGTTCTCTTTCCTAACCCAGTTCAAGTGTAGCCATGTTTACAGGATCTTCATAAGTGATATCTTATGATAAGTTTCTTTTTCTGTGTGACTTATTTCACTTAGAATCATCGTACCTGAATCCACCCATTTTGCTGCTACTGGTCTTATGACATTGATTTCATGGCTGAGGCATATTCCATCGTACGTAAGTACCACAATTTTTTGAACCATGTTTATATTTTCTGGGATACTTAAGGTGTATCCTAGTTGAGGTCCTTGTATGCAGTGCAGCCCTAAATTTTGGGGTGGCTCTGTCTTATTGATTTTCAGTTTTCCCAAGGTATATTCCCTAGACTGGTAGTGCCCTTGGCTCTGTAGCTCTGTTCTTTACTTGTTTTAGGGAACAGAATGCACTCCTCCAGAGAGGCAGTTGGCAATTTACATCCCGCCCATCAGCATAACAAGGCTCCCTGTTCTCCAAGGCCTGTCTTGCCTTTCTTGTTCTTACACATTTTGTGGATGTCCCTTTTGACCGGTGGGAAGTGATACTTCTTTGTAGTGCAGATTTGCATTGCCCGCTTGCTTGCTTGGCCAAAAAGGGCGTATGCGTTTTCTCCTGAATATATTCAGGAGAAAACGCATACGCCCTTTTTGGCCAAGTGCATCATTGTCGAAGTTGTGCCCCTCTTCCTGTGCTTTAAAGGCGATTCCAACGTACCTCTTGAAATCTGTTTCCTGCTATTCTGCCTCGCTTTCAAGTCCGCCTCGTTGCCTTCCCTCAACAGATTTTTGGACGATAGTTGTCCTTTATTACTCGGCCAGTTTGTGAATTGCTGTGCCCCTGAGCTCCATTTTTCAACTCGTTTTTGGTGAGCTGACCGCAAGTCCAAAATTTTGGTTCAGGACCTATACTGGTTCCCGGTGGGTGGCTGAGAATTTGGTTAATTCTTCTTCCTGCCGGGAAATTACAGTGATATGTGCCCGTCCAAATGCCTAACAGCTACTCTGTCATTGGTTCTCCCTCTTCCCTTTCATCCTCTGCCAAATTGGCAACCTGTGCGAACCAAGAGGTTAAAGGGGCTGTCTCTCCAAGTTGGGAGGTTGATAGTAAAGCAGACGGAAAGTCAAACCGGAGCACCAGGAGAGGGACTATTCGTTGAGTTTTAGAAACCTTTCGTATTCACAGTGTGTCCGTTCTCTAGGTTTCCCGCACATGTTATAGCTGTAGTAATATTCCCTTCAACCTGCAGAGTTCGGACCCATGGAATGGGTGCCATGCATAATTGCTTTAAAGGGTCTGCATTTGCTCACCCAATCTCACCAATCGTCTCAGTCCCAAGTGTCCCTCCTTATGCCACATCCAGCTGTCGTTGTAGATAGGGTCATTCCAGCTTTCATCAGAGACCCTGAAGGAATTGTAAAGAATTTCCCAGTTTTTTTGTTTTGTTTTTGAAATTCCTTTTTATAGTGGGTTTGAGCTGATTCTCGCTGCCATGTTTATGCCAGTCTAGACACACTTGATTCCCTTACGGAGACATATCAATACATAGGTTTTAAGATTCTTACTAGTCAGATATTTTCCTCTGCGGGAAATATGGGGTTTTGAGTCCCTTTCACTGAGGACGGTGTAGGTCTTGTGTATTCCATAGTTGGTTTTTGGAACGGTACCTGTGCTTATATCAAACTCTGGTTTTATGCATCACCCCACCTCTCCTTCCCCCTTAAGCAGGTATAAGAGTGTTTTCTAAATGTGAGACACTGTTCTCTTTCCTAACTCAGTTCAAGTGTAGCCATGTTTACAGGATCTTCATAAGTGATATCTTATGATAAGTTTCTTTTTCTGTGTGATTTATTTCACTTAGAATCATCGTACCTGAATCCACCCATTTTGCTGCTACTGGTCTTATGACATTGATTTCATGGCTGAGGGATATTCCATCGTACGTAAGTACCACAATTTTTTGAACCATGTTTATATTTTCTGGGATACTTAAGGTGTATCCAAGTTGAGGTCCTTGTATGCAGTGCAGCCCTAAATTTTGGGGTGGCTCTGTCTTATTGATTTTCAGTTTTCCCAAGGTATATTCCCTAGACTGGTAGTGCCCTTGGCTCTGTAGCTCTGTTCTTTACTTGTTTTAGGGAACAGAATGCACTCCTCCAGAGAGGCAGTTGGCAATTTACATCCCGCCCATCAGCATAACAAGGCTCCCTGTTCTCCAGGGCCTGTCTTGCCTTTCTTGTTCTTACACATTTTGTGGATGTCCCTTTTGACCGGTGGGAAGTGATACTTCTTTGTAGTGCAGATTTGCATTGCCCGCTTGCTTGCTTGGCCAAAAAGGGCGTATGCGTTTTCTCCTGAATATATTCAGGAGAAAACGCATACGCCCTTTTTGGCCAAGTGCATCATTGTCGAAGTTGTGCCCCTCTTCCTGTGCTTTAAAGGCGATTCCAACGTACCTCTTGAAATCTGTTTCCTGCTATTCTGCCTCGCTTTCAAGTCTGCCTCGTTGCCTTCCCTCAACAGATTTTTGGACGATAGTTGTCCTTTATTACTCGGCCAGTTTGTGAATTGCTGTGCCCCTGAGCTCCATTTTTCAACTCGTTTTTGGTGAGCTGACCGCAAGTCCAAAATTTTGGTTCAGGACCTATACTGGTTCCCGGTGGCTGGCTGAGAATTTGGTTAGTTCTTCTTCCTGCCGGGAAATTACAGTGATATGTGCCCGTCCAAATGCCTAACAGCTACTCTCTCATTGGTTCTCCCTCTTCCCTTTCATCCTCTGCCAAATTGGCAACCTGAGCGAACCAAGAGGTTAAAGGGGCTGTCTCTCCAAGTTGGGAGGTTGATAGTAAAGCAGATGGAAAGTCAAACCGGAGCACCAGGAGAGGGACTATTCGTTGAGTTTTAGAAACCTTCCGTATTCACAGTGTGTCCGCTCTCTAGGTTTCCCGCACATGTTATAGCTGTAGTAGTATTCCCTTCAACCTAGAGAGTTCGGACCCATGGAATGGGTGCCATGCATTATTGCTTTAAAGGGTCTGCATTTGCTCGCCAAATCTCACCAATCGTCTCAGTCCCAAGTGTCCCTCCTTATGCCACATCCAGCTGTCGTTGTAGATAGGGTCATTCCAGGTTTCATCAGAGACCCTGAAGGAATTGTAAAGAATTTCCCAGTTTTTTTGTTTTGTTTTTGAAATTCCTTTTTATAGTGGGTTTGAGCTGATTCTCGCTGCCATGTTTATGCCAGTCTAGACACACTTGATTCCCTTACGGAGACATATCAATACATAGGTTTTAAGATTCTTACTAGTCAGATATTTTCCTCTGCGGGAAATATGGGGTTTTGAGTCCCTTTCACTGAGGAAGGTGTAGGTCTTGTCTATTCCATAGTTGGTTTTTGGAACGGTACCTGTGCTTATATCAAACTGTGGTTTTATGCATCACCCCACCTCTCCTTCCCCCTTAAGCAGGTATAAGAGTGTTTTCTAAATGTGAGGCACTGTTCTCTTTCCTAACTCAGTTCAAGTGTAGCCATGTTTACAGGATCTTCATAAGTGATATCTTATGATAAGTTTCTTTTTCTGTGTGACTTATTTCACTTAGAATCATCGTACCTGAATCCACCCATTTTGCTGCTACTGGTGTTATGACATTGATTTCATGGCTGAGGCATATTCCATCGTACGTAAGTACCACAATTTTTTGAACCATGTTTATATTTTATGGGATACTTAAGGTGTATCCTAGTTGAGGTCCTTGTAAGCAGTGCAGCCCTAAATTTTGGGGTGGCTCTGTCTTATTGATTTTCAGTTTTCCCAAGGTATATTCCCTAGACTGGTAGTGCCCTTGGCTCTGTAGCTCTGTTCTTTACTTGTTTTAGGGAACAGAATGCACTCCTCCAGAGAGGCAGTTGGCAATTTACATCCCGCCCATCAGCATAACAAGGCTCCCTGTTCTCCAAGGCCTGTCTTGCCTTTCTTGTTCTTACACATTTTGTGGATGTCCCTTTTGACCGGTGGGAAGTGATACTTCTTTGTAGTGCAGATTTGCATTGCCCGCTTGCTTGCTTGGCCAAAAAGGGCGTATGCGTTTTCTCCTGAATATATTCAGGAGAAAACGCATACGCCCTTTTTGGCCAAGTGCATCATTGTCGAAGTTGTGCCCCTCTTCCTGTGCTTTAAAGGCGATTCCAACGTACCTCTTGAAATCTGTTTCCTGCTATTCTGCCTCGCTTTCAAGTCCGCCTTGTTGCCTTCCCTCAACAGATTTTTGGACGATAGTTGTCCTTTATTACTCGGCCAGTTTGTGAATTGCTGTGCCCCTGAGCTCCATTTTTCAACTCGTTTTTGGTGAGCTGACCGCAAGTCCAAAATTTTGGTTCAGGACCTATACTGGTTCCCGTTGGGGGGCTGAGAATTTGGTTAATTCTTCTTCCTGCCGGGAAATTACAGTGATATGTGCCCGTCCAAATGCCTAACAGCTACTCTCTCATTGGTTCTCCCTCTTCCCTTTCATCCTCTGCCAAATTGGAAACCTGTGCGAACCAAGAGGTTAAAGGGGCTGTCTCTCCAAGTTGGGAGGTTGATAGTAAAGCAGACGGAAAGTCAAACCGGAGCACCAGGAGAGGGACTATTCGTTGAGTTTTAGAAACCTTTCGTATTCACAGTGTGTCCGTTCTCTAGGTTTCCCGCACATGTTATAGCTGTAGTAATATTCCCTTCAACCTGGAGAGTTCGGACCCATGGAATGGGTGCCATGCATTATTGCTTTAAAGGGTCTGCATTTGCTCACCCAATCTCACCAATCGTCTCAGTCCCAAGTGTCCCTCCTTATGCCACATCCAGCTGTCGTTGTAGATAGGGTCATTCCAGCTTTCATCAGAGACCCTGAAGGAATTGTAAAGAATTTCCCAGTTTTTTTGTTTTGTTTTTGAAATTCCTTTTTATAGTGGGTTTGAGCTGATTCTCGCTGCCATGTTTATGCCAGTCTAGACACACTTGATTCCCTTACGGAGACATATCAATACATAGGTTTTAAGATTCTTACTAGTCAGATATTTTCCTCTGCAGGAAATATGTGGTTTTGAGTCCCTTTCACTGAGGACGGTGTAGGTCTTGTCTATTCCATAGTTGGTTTTTGGAACGGTACCTGTGCTTATATCAAACTCTGGTTTTATGCATCACCCCACCTCTCCTTCCCCCTTAAGCAGGTATAAGAGTGTTTTCTAAATGTGAGACACTGTTCTCTTTCCTAACTCAGTTCAAGTGTAGCCATGTTTACAGGATCTTCATAAGTGACATCTTATGATAAGTTTCTTTTTCTGTGTGACTTATTTCACTTAGAATCATCGTACCTGAATCCACCCATTTTGTTGCTACTGGTCTTATGACATTGATTTCATGGCTGAGGGATATTCCATCGTACGTAAGTACCACAATTTTTTGAACCATGTTTATATTTTCTGTGATACTTAAGGTGTATCCAAGTTGAGGTCCTTGTATGCAGTGCAGCCCTAAATTTCGGGGTGGCTCTGTCTTATTGATTTTCAGTTTTCCCAAGGTATATTCCCTAGACTGGTAGTGCCCTTGGCTCTGTAGCTCTGTTCTTTACTTGTTTTAAGGAACAGAATGCACTCCTCCAGAGAGGCAGTTGGCAATTTACATCCCGCCCATCAGCATAACAAGGCTCCCTGTTCTCCAGGGCCTGTCTTGCCTTTCTTGTTCTTACACATTTTGTGGATGTCCCTTTTGACCGGTGGGAAGTGATACTTCTTTGTAGTGCAGATTTGCATTGCCCGCTTGCTTGCTTGGCCAAAAAGGGCGTATGCGTTTTCTCCTGAATATATTCAGGAGAAAACGCATACGCCCTTTTTGGCCAAGTGCATCATTGTCGAAGTTGTGCCCCTCTTCCTGTGCTTTAAAGGCGATTCCAACGTACCTCTTGAAATCTGTTTCCTGCTATTCTGCCTCGCTTTCAAGTCCGCCTCGTTGCCTTCCCTCAACAGATTTTTGGACGATAGTTGTCCTTTATTACTCGGCCAGTTTGTGAATTGCTGTGCCCCTGAGCTCCATTTTTCAACTCGTTTTTGGTGAGCTGACCGCAAGTCCAAAATTTTGGTTCAGGACCTATACTGGTTCCCGGTAGGTGGCTGAGAATTTGGTTAATTCTTCTTCCTGCCGGGAAATTACAGTGATATGTGCCCGTCCAAATGCCTAACAGCTACTCTCTCATTGGTTCTCCCTCTTCCCTTTCATCCTCTGCCAAATTGGAAACCTGTGCGAACCAAGAGGTTAAAGGGGCTGTCTCTCCAAGTTGGGAGGTTGATAGTAAAGCAGACGGAAAGTCAAACCGGAGCACCAGGAGAGGGACTATTCGTTGAGTTTTAGAAACCTTTCGTATTCACAGTGTGTCCATTCTCTAGGTTTCCCGCACATGTTATAGCTGTAGTAATATTCCCTTCAACCTGCAGAGTTCGGACCCATGGAATGGGTGCCATGCATAATTGCTTTAAAGGGTCTGCATTTGCTCACCCAATCTCACCAATCATCTCAGTCCCAAGTGTCCCTCCTTATGCCACATCCAGCTGTCGTTGTAGATAGGGTCATTCCAGCTTTCATCAGAGACCCTGAAGGAATTGTAAAGAATTTCCCAGTTTTTTTGTTTTGTTTTTGAAATTCCTTTTTATAGTGGGTTTGAGCTGATTCTCGCTGCCATGTTTATGCCAGTCTAGACACACTTGATTCCCTTACGGAGACATATCAATACATAGGTTTTAAGATTCTTACTAGTCAGATATTTTCCTCTGCGGGAAATATGGGGTTTTGAGTCCCTTTCACTGAGGACGGTGTAGGTCTTGTCTATTCCATAGTTGGTTTTTGGAACGGTACCTGTGCTTATATCAAACTCTGGTTTTATGCATCACCCCACCTCTCCTTCCCCCTTAAGCAGGTATAAGAGTGTTTTCTAAATGTGAGACACTGTTCTCTTTCCTAACTCAGTTCAAGTGTAGCCATGTTTACAGGATCTTCATAAGTGATATCTTATGATAAGTTTCTTTTTCTGTGTGACTTATTTCACTTAGAATCATCGTACCTGAATCCACACATTTTGTTGCTACTGGTCTTATGACATTGATTTCATGGCTGAGGGATATTTCATCGTACGTAAGTACCACAATTTTTTGAACCATGTTTATATTTTCTGGGATACTTAATGTGTATCCACGTTGAGGTCCTTGTATGCAGTGCAGCCCTTAATTTTGGGGTGGCTCTGTCTTTTTGATTTTCAGTTTTCCCAAGGTATATTCCCTAGACTGGTAGTGCCCTTGGCTCTGTAGCTCTGTTCTTTACTTGTTTTAGGGAACAGAATGCACTCCTCCAGAGAGGCAGTTGGCAATTTACATCCCGCCCATCAGCATAACAAGGCTCCCTGTTCTCCAGGGCCTGTCTTGCCTTTCTTGTTCTTACACATTTTGTGGATGTCCCTTTTGACCGGTGGGAAGTGATACTTCTTTGTAGTGCAGATTTGCATTGCCCGCTTGCTTGCTTGGCCAAAAAGGGCGTATGCGTTTTCTCCTGAATATATTCAGGAGAAAACGCATACGCCCTTTTTGGCCAAGTGCATCATTGTCGAAGTTGTGCCCCTCTTCCTGTGCTTTAAAGGCGATTCCAACGTACCTCTTGAAATCTGTTTCCTGCTATTCTGCCTCGCTTTCAAGTCCGCCTCGTTGCCTTCCCTCAACAGATTTTTGGACGATAGTTGTCCTTTATTACTCGGCCAGTTTGTGAATTGCTGTGCCCCTGAGCTCCATTTTTCAACTCGTTTTTGGTGAGCTGACCGCAAGTCCAAAATTTTGGTTCAGGACCTATACTGGTTCCCGGTGGGTGGCTGAGAATTTGGTTAATTCTTCTTCCTGCCGGGAAATTACAGTGATATGTGCACGTCCAAATGCCTAACAGCTACTCTCTCATTGGTTCTCCCTCTTCCCTTTCATCCTCTGCCAAATTGGCAACCTGTGCGAACCAAGAGGTTAAAGGGGCTGTCTCTCCAAGTTGGGAGGTTGATAGTAAAGCAGACGGAAAGTCAAACCAGAGCACCAGGAGAGGGACTATTCGTTGAGTTTTAGAAACCTTTTGTATTCACAGTGTGTCCGTTCTCTAGGTTTCCCGCACATGTTATAGCTGTAGTAATATTCCCTTCAACCTGGAGAGTTCGGACCCATGGAATGGGTGCCATGCATTATTGCTTTAAAGGGTCTGCATTTGCTCACCCAATCTCACCAATCGTCTCAGTCCCAAGTGTCCCTCCTTATGCCACATCCAGCTGTCGTTGTAGATAGGGTCATTCCAGCTTTCATCAGAGACCCTGAAGGAATTGTAAAGAATTTCCCAGTTTTTTTGTTTTGTTTTTGAAATTCCTTTTTATAGTGGGTTTGAGCTGATTCTCGCTGACATGTTTATGCCAGTCTAGACACACTTGATTCCCTTACGGAGACATATCAATACATAGGTTTTAAGATTCTTACTAGTCAGATATTTTCTTCTGTGGGAAATATGGGGTTTTGAGTCCCTTTCACTGAGGACGGTGTAGGTCTTGTCTATTCCATAGTTGGTTTTTGGAACGGTACCTGTGCTTATATCAAACTCTGGTTTTATGCATCACCCCTCCTCTCCTTCCCCCTTAAGCAGGTATAAGAGTGTTTTCTAAATGTGAGACACTGTTCTCTTTCCTAACTCAGTTCAAGTGTAGCCATGTTTACAGGATCTTCATAAGTGATATCTTATGATAAGTTTCTTTTTCTGTGTGACTTATTTCACTTAGAATCATCGTACCTGAATCCACCCATTTTGCTGCTACTGGTCTTATGACATTGATTTCATGGCTGAGGGATATTCCATCGTACGTAAGTACCACAATTTTTTGAACCATGTTTATATTTTCTGGGATACTTAAGGTGTATCCAAGTTGAGGTCCTTGTATGCAGTGCAGCCCTAAATTTTGGGGTGGCTCTGTCTTATTGATTTTCAGTTTTCCCAAGGTATATTCCCTAGACTGGTAGTGCCCTTGGCTCTGTAGCTCTGTTCTTTACTTGTTTTAGGGAACAGAATGCACTCCTCCAGAGAGGCAGTTGGCAATTTACATCCCCCCCATCAGCATAACAAGGCTCCCTGTTCTCCAGGGCCTGTCTTGCCTTTCTTGTTCTTACACATTTTGTGGATGTCCCTTTTGACCGGTGGGAAGTGATACTTCTTTGTAGTGCAGATTTGCATTGCCCGCTTGCTTGCTTGGCCAAAAAGGGCGTATGCGTTTTCTCCTGAATATATTCAGGAGAAAACGCATACGCCCTTTTTGGCCAAGTGCATCATTGTCGAAGTTGTGCCCCTCTTCCTGTGCTTTAAAGGCGATTCCAACGTACATCTTGAAATCTGTTTCCTGCTATTCTGCCTCGCTTTCAAGTCCGCCTCGTTGCCTTCCCTCAACAGATTTTTGGACGATACTTGTCCTTTATTACTCGGCCAGTTTGTGAATTGCTGTGCCCCTGAGCTCCATTTTTCAACTCGTTTTAGGTGAGCTGACCGCAAGTCCAAAATTTTGGTTCAGGACCTATACTGGTTCCCGGTGGGTGGCTGAGACTTTGGTTAATTCTTCTTCCTGCCGGGAAATTACAGTGATATGTGCCCGTCCAAATGCCTAACAGCTACTCTCTCATTGGTTCTCCCTCTTCCCTTTCATCCTCTGCCAAATTGGCAACCTGTGGGAACCAAAAGGTTAAAGGGGCTGTCTCTCCAAGTTGGGAGGTTGATAGTAAAGCAGACGGAAAGTCAAACCGGAGCACCAGGAGAGGGACTATTCGTTGAGTTTTAGAAACCTTTCGTATTCACAGTGTGTCCGTTCTCTAGGTTTCCCGCACATGTTATAACTGTAGTAATATTCCCTTCAACCTGGAGAGTTCGGACCCATGGAATGGGTGCCATGCATTATTGCTTTAAAGGGTCTGCATTTGCTCACCCAATCTCACCAATCGTCTCAGTCCCAAGTGTCCCTCCTTATGCCACATCCAGCTGTCGTTGTAGATAGGGTCATTCCAGCTTTCATCAGAGACCCTGAAGGAATTGTAAAGAATTTCCCAGTTTTTTTGTTTTGTTTTTGAAATTCCTTTTTATAGTGGGTTTGAGCTGATTCTCGCTGCCATGTTTATGCCAGTCTAGACACACTTGATTCCCTTACAGAGACATATCAATACATAGGTTTTAAGATTCTTACTAGTCAGATATTTTCCTCTGTGGGAAATATGGGGTTTTGAGTCCCTTTCACTGAGGACGGTGTAGGTCTTGTCTATTCCATAGCTGGTTTTTGGAACGGTACCTGTGCTTATATCAAACTCTGGTTTTATGCATCACCCCACCTCTCCTTCCCCCTTAAGCAGGTATAAGAGTGTTTTCTAAATGTGAGACACTGTTCTCTTTCCTAACTCAGTTCAAGTGTAGCCATGTTTACAGGATCTTCATAAGTGATATCTTATGATAAGTTTCTTTTTCTGTGTGACTTATTTCACTTAGAATCATCGTACCTGAATCCACCCATTTTGCTGCTACTGGTGTTATGACATTGATTTCATGGCTGAGGGATATTCCATCGTACGTAAGTACCACAATTTTTTGAACCATGTTTATATTTTCTGGGATACTTAAGTTGTATCCAAGTTGAGGTCCTTGTATGCAGTGCAGCCCTACATTTTGGGGTGGCTCTGTCTTATTGATTTTCAGTTTTCCGAAGGTATATTCCCTAGACTGGTAGTGCCCTTGGCTCTGTAGCTCTGTTCTTTACTTGTTTTAGGGAACAGAATGCACTCCTCCAGAGAGGCAGTTGGCAATTTACATCCCGCCCATCAGCATAACAAGGCTCCCTGTTCTCCAGGGCCTGTCTTGCCTTTCTTGTTCTTACACATTTTGTGGATGTCCCTTTTGACCGGTGGGAAGTGATACTTCTTTGTAGTGCAGATTTGCATTGCCCGCTTGCTTGCTTGGCCAAAAAGGGCGTATGCGTTTTCTCCTGAATATATTCAGGAGAAAACGCATACCCCCTTTTTGGCCAAGTGCATCATTGTCGAAGTTGTGCCCCTCTTCCTGTGCTTTAAAGGCGATTCCAACGTACCTCTTGAAATCTGTTTCCTGCTATTCTGCCTCGCTTTCAAGTCCGCCTCGCTGCTTTCCCTCAACAGATTTTTGGACGATAGTTGTCCTTTATTACTCGGCCAGTTTGTGAATTGCTGTGCCCCTGAGCTCCATTTTTCAACTCGTTTTTGGTGAGCTGACCGCAAGTCCAAAATTTTGGTTCAGGACCTATACTGGTTCCCGGTGGGTGGCTGAGAATTTGGTTAATTCTTCTTCCTGCCGGGAAATTACAGTGATATGTGACCGTCCAAATGCCTAACAGCTACTCTCTCATTGGTTCTCCCTCTTCCCTTTCATCCTCTGCCAAATTGGAAACCTGTGCGAACCAAGAGGTTAAAGGGGCTGTCTCTCCAAGTTGGGAGGTTGATAGTAAAGCAGATGGAAAGTCAAACCGGAGCACCAGGAGAGGGACTATGCGTTGAGTTTTAGAAACCTTTCGTATTCACAGTGTGTCCGTTCCCTAGGTTTCCCGCACATGTTATAGCTGTAGTAATATTCCCTTCAACCTGGAGAGTTGGGACCCATGGAATGGGTGCCATGCATTATTGCTTTAAAGGGTCTGCATTTGCTCACCCAATCTCACCAATCATCTCAGTCCCAAGTGTCCCTCCTTATGCCACATCCAGCTGTCGTTGTAGATAGGGTCATTCCAGCTTTCATCAGAGACCCTGAAGGAATTGTAAAGAATTTCCCAGTTTTTTTGTTTTGTTTTTGAAATTCCTTTTTATAGTGGGTTTGAGCTGATTCTCGCTGCCATGTTTATGCCAGTCTAGACACACTTGATTCCCTTATGGAGACATATCAATACATAGGTTTTAAGATTCTTACTAGTCAGATACTTTCCTCTGTGGGAAATATGGGGTTTTGAGTCCCTTTCACTGAGGACGGTGTAGGTCTTGTCTATTCCATAGTTGGTTTTTGGAACGGTACCTGTGCTTATATCAAACTCTGGTTTTATGCATCACCCCACCTCTCCTTCCCCCTTAAGCAGGTATAAGAGTGTTTTCTAAATGTGAGACACTGTTCTCTTTCCTAACTCAGTTCAAGTGTAGCCATGTTTACAGGATCTTCATAAGTGATATCTTATGATAAGTTTCTTTTTCTGTGTGACTTATTTCACTTAGAATCATCGTACCTGAATCCACCCATTTTGCTGCTACTGGTCTTATGACATTGATTTCATGGCTGAGGGATATTCCATCGTACGTAAGTACCACAATTTTTTGAACCATGTTTATATTTTCTGGGATACTTAAGGTGTATCCAAGTTGAGGTCCTTGTATGCAGTGCAGCCCTAAATTTTGGGGTGGCTCTGTCTTATTGATTTTCAGTTTTCCCAAGGTATATTCCCTAGACTGGTAGTGCCCTTGGCTCTGTAGCTCTGTTCTTTACTTGTTTTAGGGAACAGAATGCACTCCTCCAGAGAGGCAGTTGGCAATTTACATCCCGCCCATCAGCATAACAAGGCTCCCTGTTCTCCAGGGCCTGTCTTGCCTTTCTTTTTCTTACACATTTTGTGGATGTCACTTTTTACCGGTGGGAAGTGATACTTCTTTGTAGTGCAGATTTGCATTGCCCGCTTGCTTGCTTGGCCAAAAAGGGCGTATGCGTTTTCTCCTGAATATATTCAGGAGAAAACGCATACGCCCTTTTTGGCCAAGTGCATCATTGTCGAAGTTGTGTCCCTCTTCCTGTGCTTTAAAGGCGATTCCAACGTACCTCTTGAAATCTGTTTCCTGCTATTCTGCCTCGCTTTCAAGTCCGCCTCGTTGCCTTCCCTCAACAGATTTTTGGACGATAGTTGTCCTTTATTACTCGGCCAGTTTGTGAATTGCTGTGCCCCTGAGCTCCATTTTTCAACTCGTTTTTGGTGAGCTGACCGCAAGTCCAAAATTTTGGTTCAGGACCTATACTGGTTCCCGGTGGGTGGCTGAGAATTTGGTTAATTCTTCTTCCTGCCGGGAAATTACAGTGATATGTGCCCGTCCAAATGCCTAACAGCTACTCTCTCATTGGTTCTCCCTCTTCCCTTTCATCCTCTGCCAAATTGGCAACCTGTGCGAACCAAGAGGTTAAAGGGGCTGTCTCTCCAAGTTGGGAGGTTGATAGTAAAGCAGACGGAAAGTCAAACCGGAGCACCAGGAGAGGGACTATGCATTGAGTTTTAGAAACCTTTCGTATTCACAGTGTGTCCGTTCCCTAGGTTTCCCGCACATGTTATAGCTGTAGTAATATTCCCTTCAACCTGGAGAGTTCGGACCCATGGAATGGGTGCCATGGATTATTGCTTTAAAGGGTCTGCATTTGCTCACCCAATCTCACCAATCGTCTCAGTCCCAAGTGTCCCTCCTTATACCACATCCAGCTGTCATTGTAGATAGGGTCATTCCAGCTTTAATCAGAGACCCTGAAGGAATTGTAAAGAATTTCCCAGTTTTTTTGTTTTGTTTTTGATATTCCATTTTATAGTGGGTTTGAGCTGATTCTCGCTGCCATGTTTATGCCAGTCTAGACACACTTGATTCCCTTATGGAGACATATCAATACATAGGTTTTAAGATTCTTACTAGTCAGATACTTTCCTCTGTGGGAAATATGGGGTTTTGAGTCCCTTTCACTGAGGACGGTGTAGGTCTTGTCTATTCCATAGTTGGTTTTTGGAACGGTACCTGTGCTTATATCAAACTCTGGTTTTATGCATCACCCCACCTCTCCTTCCCCCTTAAGCAGGTATAAGAGTGTTTTCTAAATGTGAGACACTGTTCTCTTTCCTAACTCAGTTCAAGTGTAGCCATGTTTACAGGATCTTCATAAGTGATATCTTATGATAAGTTTCTTTTTCTGTGTGACTTATTTCACTTAGAATCATCGTACCTGAATCCACCCATTTTGCTGCTACTGGTCTTATGACATTGATTTCATGGCTGAGGGATATTCCATCGTACGTAAGTACCACAATTTTTTGAACCATGTTTATATTTTCTGGGATACTTAAGGTGTATCCAAGTTGAGGTCCTTGTATGCAGTGCAGCCCTAAATTTTGGGGTGGCTCTGTCTTATTGATTTTCAGTTTTCCCAAGGTATATTCCCTAGACTGGTAGTGCCCTTGGATCTGTAGCTCTGTTCTTTACTTGTTTTAGGGAACAGAATGCACTCCTCCAGAGAGGCAGTTGGCAATTTACATCCCGCCCATCAGCATAACAAGGCTCCCTGTTCTCCAGTGCCTGTCTTGCCTTTCTTGTTCTTACACATTTTGTGGATGTCCCTTTTGACCGGTGGGAAGTGATACTTCTTTGTAGTGCAGATTTGCATTGCCCGCTTGCTTGCTTGGCCAAAAAGGGCGTATGCGTTTTCTCCTGAATATATTCAGGAGAAAACGCATACGCCCTTTTTGGCCAAGTGCATCATTGTCGAAGTTGTGTCCCTCTTCCTGTGCTTTAAAGGCGATTCCAACGTACCTCTTGAAATCTGTTTCCTGCTATTCTGCCTTGCTTTCAAGTCCGCCTCGTTGCCTTCCCTCAACAGATTTTTGGACGATAGTTGTCCTTTATTACTCGGCCAGTTTGTGAATTGCTGTGCCCCTGAGCTCCATTTTTCAACTCGTTTTTGGTGAGCTGACCGCAAGTCCAAAATTTTGGTTCAGGACCTATACTGGTTCCCGGTGGGTGGCTGAGAATTTGGTTAATTCTTCTTCCTGCCCGGAAATTACAGTGATATGTGCCCGTCCAAATGCCTAACAGCTACTCTCTCATTGGTTCTCCCTCTTCCCTTTCATCCTCTGCCAAATTGGCAACCTGTGCGAACCAAGAGGTTAAAGGGGCTGTCTCTCCAAGTTGGGAGGTTGATAGTAAAGCAGACGGAAAGTCAAACCGGAGCACCAGGAGAGGGACTATGCGTTGAGTTTTAGAAACCTTTCGTATTCACAGTGTGTCCGTTCCCTAGGTTTCCCGCACATGTTATAGCTGTAGTAATATTCCCTTCAACCTGGAGAGTTCGGACCCATGGAATGGGTGCCATGCATTATTGATTTAAAGGGTCTGCATTTGCTCGCCAAATCTCACCAATCGTCTCAGTCCCAAGTGTCCCTCCTTATGCCACATCCAGCTGTCGTTGTAGATAGGGTCATTCCAGCTTTCATCAGAGACCCTGAAGGAATTGTAAAGAATTTCCCAGTTTTTTTGTTTTGTTTTTGAAATTCCTTTTTATAGTGGGTTTGAGCTGATTCTCGCTGCCATGTTTATGCCAGTCTAGACACACTTGATTCCCTTACGGAGACATATCAATACATAGGTTTTAAGATTCTTACTAGTCAGATATTTTCCTCTGCGGGAAATATGGGGTTTTGAGTCCCTTTCACTGAGGACGGTGTAGGTCCTGTCTATTCCATAGTTGGTTTTTGGAACGGTACCTGTGCTTATATCAAACTCTGGTTTTATGCATCACCCCACCTCTCCTTCCCCCTTAAGCAGGTATAAGAGTGTTTTCTAAATGTGAGACACTGTTCTCTTTCCTAACTCAGTTCAAGTGTAGCCATGTTTACAGGATCTTCATAAGTGATATCTTATGATAAGTTTCTTTTTCTGTGTGACTTATTTCACTTAGAATCATCGTACCTGAATCCACCCATTTTGCTGCTACTGGTCTTATGACATTGATTTCATGGCTGAGGGATATTCCATCGTACGTAAGTACCACAATTTTTTGAACCATGTTTATATTTTCTGGGATACTTAAGGTGTATCCAAGTTGAGGTCCTTGTATGCAGTGCAGCCCTAAATTTTGGGGTGGCTCTGTCTTATTGATTTTCAGTTTTCCCAAGGTATATTCCCTAGACTGGTAGTGCCCTTGGCTCTGTAACTCTGTTCTTTACTTGTTTTAGGGAACAGAATGCACTCCTCCAGAGAGGCAGTTGGCAATTTACATCCCACCCATCAGCATAACAAGGCTCCCTGTTCTCCAGGGCCTGTCTTGCCTTTCTTGTTCTTACACATTTTGTGGATGTCCCTTTTGACCGGTGGGAAGTGATACTTCTTTGTAGTGCAGATTTGCATTGCCCGCTTGCTTGCTTGGCCAAAAAGGGCATATGCATTTTCTCCTGAATATATTCAGGAGAAAACGCATACGCCCTTTTTGGCCAAGTGCATCATTGTCGAAGTTGTGCCCCTCTTCCTGTGCTTTAAAGGCGATTCCAACGTACCTCTTGAAATCTGTTTCCTGCTATTCTGCCTCGCTTTCAAGTCCGCCTCGTTGCCTTCCCTCAACAGATTTTAGGACGATAGTTGTCCTTTATTACTCGGCCAGTTTGTGAATTGCTGTGCCCCTGAGCTCCATTTTTCAACTCGTTTTTGGTGAGCTGACCGCAAGTCCAAAATTTTGGTTCAGGACCTATACTGGTTCCCGGTGGGTGGCTGAGAATTTGGTTAATTCTTCTTCCTGCCGGGAAATTACAGTGATATGTGCCCGTCCAAATGCCTAACAGCTACTCTCTCATTGGTTCTCCCTCTTCCCTTTCATCCTCTGCCAAATTGGAAACCTGTGCGAACCAAGAGGTTAAAGGGGCTGTCTCTCCAAGTTGGGAGGTTGATAGTAAAGCAGACGGAAAGTCAAACCGGAGCACCAGGAGAGGGACTATTCGTTGAGTTTTAGAAACCTTTCGTATTCACAGTGTGTCCGTTCTCTAGGTTTCCCGCACATGTTATAGCTGTAGTAATATTCCCTTCAACCTGGAGAGTTCGGACCCATGGAATGGGTGCCATGCATTATTGCTTTAAAGGGTCTGCATTTGCTCACCCAATCTCACCAATCGTCTCAGTCCCAAGTGTCCCTCCTTATGCCACATCCAGCTGTCGTTGTAGATAGGGTCATTCCAGCTTTCATCAGAGACCCTGAAGGAATTGTAAAGAATTTCCCAGTTTTTTTGTTTTGTTTTTGAAATTCCTTTTTATAGTGGGTTTGAGCTGATTCTCGCTGCCATGTTTATGCCAGTCTAGACACACTTGATTCCCTTACGGAGACATATCAATACATAGGTTTTAAGATTCTTACTAGTCAGATATTTTCCTCTGCGGGAAATATGGGGTTTTGAGTCCCTTTCACTGAGGACGGTGTAGGTCTTGTGTATTCCATAGTTGGTTTTTGGAACGGTACCTGAGCTTATATCAAACTCTGGTTTTATGCATCACCCCACCTCTCCTTCCCCCTTAAGCAGGTATAAGAGTGTTTTCTAAATGTGAGGCACTGTTCTCTTTCCTAACTCAGTTCAAGTGTAGCCATGTTTACAGGATCTTCATAAGTGATATCTTATGATAAGTTTGTTTTTCTGTGTGACTTATTTCACTTAGAATCATCGTACCTGAATCCACCCATTTTGCTGCTACTGGTCTTATGACATTGATTTCATGGCTGAGGCATATTCCATCGTACGTAAGTACCACAATTTTTTGAACCATGTTTATATTTTCTGGGATACTTAAGGTGTATCCAAGTTGAGGTCCTTGTATGCAGTGCAGCCCTAAATTTTGGGGTGGCTCTGTCTTATTGATTTTCAGTTTTCCCAAGGTATATTCCCTAGACTGGTAGTGCCCTTGGCTCTGTAGCTCTGTTCTTTACTTGTTTTAGGGAACAGAATGCACTCCTCCAGAGAGGCAGTTGGCCATTTACATCCCGCCCATCAGCATAACAAGGCTCCCTGTTCTCCAGGGCCTGTCTTGCCTTTCTTGTTCTTACACATTTTGTGGATGTCCCTTTTGACCGGTGGGAAGTGATACTTCTTTGTAGTGCAGATTTGCATTGCCCGCTTGCTTGCTTGGCCAAATAGGGCGTATGCGTTTTCTCCTGAATATATTCAGGAGAAAATGCATACGCCCTTTTTGGCCAAGTGCATCATTGTCGAAGTTGTGCCCCTCTTCCTGTGCTTTAAAGGCGATTCCAACGTACCTCTTGAAATCTGTTTCCTGCTATTCTGCCTCGCTTTCAAGTCCGCCTCGTTGCCTTCCCTCAACAGATTTTAGGACGATAGTTGTCCTTTATTACTCGGCCAGTTTGTGAATTGCTGTGCCCCTGAGCTCCATTTTTCAACTCGTTTTTGGTGAGCTGACCGCAAGTCCAAAATTTTGGTTCAGGACCTATACTGGTTCCCGGTGGGTGGCTGAGAATTTGGTTAATTCTTCTTCCTGCCCGGAAATTACAGTGATATGTGCCTGTCCAAATGCCTAACAGCTACTCTCTCATTGGTTCTCCCTCTTCCCTTTCATCCTCTGCCAAATTGGCAACCTGTGCGAACCAAGAGGTTAAAGGGGCTGTCTCTCCAAGTTGGGAGGTTGATAGTAAAGCAGACGGAAAGTCAAACCGGAGCACCAGGAGAGGGACTATGCGTTGAGTTTTAGAAACCTTTCGTATTCACAGTGTGTCCGTTCCCTAGGTTTCCCGCACATGTTATAGCTGTAGTAATATTCCCTTCAACCTGGAGAGTTCGGACCCATGGAATGGGTGCCATGCATTATTGATTTAAAGGGTCTGCATTTGCTCGCCAAATCTCACCAATCGTCTCAGTCCCAAGTGTCCCTCCTTATGCCACATCCAGCTGTCGTTGTAGATAGGGTCATTCCAGCTTTCATCAGAGACCCTGAAGGAATTGTAAAGAATTTCCCAGTTTTTTTGTTTTGTTTTTGAAATTCCTTTTTATAGTGGGTTTGAGCTGATTCTCGCTGCCATGTTTATGCCAGTCTAGACACACTTGATTCCCTTACGGAGACATATCAATACATAGGTTTTAAGATTCTTACTAGTCAGATATTTTCCTCTGCGGGAAATATGGGGTTTTGAGTCCCTTTCACTGAGGACGGTGTAGGTCCTGTCTATTCCATAGTTGGTTTTTGGAACGGTACCTGTGCTTATATCAAACTCTGGTTTTATGCATCACCCCACCTCTCCTTCCCCCTTAAGCAGGTATAAGAGTGTTTTCTAAATGTGAGACACTGTTCTCTTTCCTAACTCAGTTCAAGTGTAGCCATGTTTACAGGATCTTCATAAGTGATATCTTATGATAAGTTTGTTTTTCTGTGTGACTTATTTCACTTAGAATCATCGTACCTGAATCCACCCATTTTGCTGCTACTGGTCTTATGACATTGATTTCATGGCTGAGGGATATTCCATCGTACGTAAGTACCACAATTTTTTGAACCATGTTTATATTTTCTGGGATACTTAAGGTGTATCCAAGTTGAGGTCCTTGTATGCAGTGCAGCCCTAAATTTTGGGGTGGCTCTGTCTTATTGATTTTCAGTTTTCCCAAGGTATATTCCCTAGACTGGTAGTGCCCTTGGCTCTGTAACTCTGTTCTTTACTTGTTTTAGGGAACAGAATTCACTCCTCCAGAGAGGCAGTTGGCAATTTACATCCCACCCATCAGCATAACAAGGCTCCCTGTTCTCCAGGGCCTGTCTTGCCTTTCTTGTTCTTACACATTTTGTGGATGTCCCTTTTGACCGGTGGGAAGTGATACTTCTTTGTAGTGCAGATTTGCATTGCCCGCTTGCTTGCTTGGCCAAAAAGGGCGTATGCATTTTCTCCTGAATATATTCAGGAGAAAACGCATACGCCCTTTTTGGCCAAGTGCATCATTGTCGAAGTTGTGCCCCTCTTCCTGTGCTTTAAAGGCGATTCCAACGTACCTCTTGAAATCTGTTTCCTGCTATTCTGCCTCGCTTTCAAGTCCGCCTCGTTGCCTTCCCTCAACAGATTTTAGGACGATAGTTGTCCTTTATTACTCGGCCAGTTTGTGAATTGCTGTGCCCCTGAGCTCCATTTTTCAACTCGTTTTTGGTGAGCTGACCGCAAGTCCAAAATTTTGGTTCAGGACCTATACTGGTTCCCGGTGGGTGGCTGAGAATTTGGTTAATTCTTCTTCCTGCCGGGAAATTACAGTGATATGTGCCCGTCCAAATGCCTAACAGCTACTCTCTCATTGGTTCTCCCTCTTCCCTTTCATCCTCTGCCAAATTGGAAACCTGTGCGAACCAAGAGGTTAAAGGGGCTGTCTCTCCAAGTTGGGAGGTTGATAGTAAAGCAGACGGAAAGTCAAACCGGAGCACCAGGAGAGGGACTATTCGTTGAGTTTTAGAAACCTTTCGTATTCACAGTGTGTCCGTTCTCTAGGTTTCCCGCACATGTTATAGCTGTAGTAATATTCCCTTCAACCTGGAGAGTTCGGACCCATGGAATGGGTGCCATGCATTATTGCTTTAAAGGGTCTGCATTTGCTCACCCAATCTCACCAATCGTCTCAGTCCCAAGTGTCCCTCCTTATGCCACATCCAGCTGTCGTTGTAGATAGGGTCATTCCAGCTTTCATCAGAGACCCTGAAGGAATTGTAAAGAATTTCCCAGTTTTTTTGTTTTGTTTTTGAAATTCCTTTTTATAGTGGGTTTGAGCTGATTCTCGCTGCCATGTTTATGCCAGTCTAGACACACTTGATTCCCTTACGGAGACATATCAATACATAGGTTTTAAGATTCTTACTAGTCAGATATTTTCCTCTGCGGGAAATATGGGGTTTTGAGTCCCTTTCACTGAGGACGGTGTAGGTCTTGTGTATTCCATAGTTGGTTTTTGGAACGGTACCTGAGCTTATATCAAACTCTGGTTTTATGCATCACCCCACCTCTCCTTCCCCCTTAAGCAGGTATAAGAGTGTTTTCTAAATGTGAGGCACTGTTCTCTTTCCTAACTCAGTTCAAGTGTAGCCATGTTTACAGGATCTTCATAAGTGATATCTTATGATAAGTTTGTTTTTCTGTGTGACTTATTTCACTTAGAATCATCGTACCTGAATCCACCCATTTTGCTGCTACTGGTCTTATGACATTGATTTCATGGCTGAGGCATATTCCATCGTACGTAAGTACCACAATTTTTTGAACCATGTTTATATTTTCTGGGATACTTAAGGTGTATCCAAGTTGAGGTCCTTGTATGCAGTGCAGCCCTAAATTTTGGGGTGGCTCTGTCTTATTGATTTTCAGTTTTCCCAAGGTATATTCCCTAGACTGGTAGTGCCCTTGGCTCTGTAGCTCTGTTCTTTACTTGTTTTAGGGAACAGAATGCACTCCTCCAGAGAGGCAGTTGGCCATTTACATCCCGCCCATCAGCATAACAAGGCTCCCTGTTCTCCAAGGCCTGTCTTGCCTTTCTTGTTCTTACACATTTTGTGGATGTCCCTTTTGACCGGTGGGAAGTGATACTTCTTTGTAGTGAAGATTTGCATTGCCCGCTTGCTTGCTTGGCCAAATAGGGCGTATGCGTTTTCTCCTGAATATATTCAGGAGAAAATGCATACGCCCTTTTTGGCCAAGTGCATCATTGTCGAAGTTGTGCCCCTCTTCCTGTGCTTTAAAGGCGATTCCAACGTACCTCTTGAAATCTGTTTCCTGCTATTCTGCCTCGCTTTCAAGTCCGCCTCGTTGCCTTCCCTCAACAGATTTTAGGACGATAGTTGTCCTTTATTACTCGGCCAGTTTGTGAATTGCTGTGCCCCTGAGCTCCATTTTTCAACTCGTTTTTGGTGAGCTGACCGCAAGTCCAAAATTTTGGTTCAGGACCTATACTGGTTCCCGGTGGGTCGCTGAGAATTTCGTTTCTTCTTCCTGCCAGGAAATTACAGTGATATGTGCCCGTCCAAATGCCTAACAGCTACTCTCTCATTGGTTCTCCCTCTTCCCTTTCATCCTCTGCCAAATTGGAAACCTGTGCGAACCAAGAGGTTAAAGGGGCTGTCTCTCCAAGTTGGGAGGTTGATAGTAAAGCAGACGCAAAGTCAAACCGGAGCACCAGGAGAGGGACTATTCGTTGAGTTTTAGAAACCTTTCGTATTCACAGTGTGTCCGTTCTCTAGGTTTCCCGCACATGTTATAGCTGTAGTAATATTCCCTTCAACCTGGAGAGTTGGGACCCATGGAATGGGTGCCATGCATTATTGCTTTAAAGGGTCTGCATTTGCTCACCCAATCTCACCAATCGTCTCAGTCCCAAGTGTCCCTCCTTATGCCACATGCAGCTGTCGTTGTAGATAGGGTCATTCCAGCTTTCATCAGAGACCCTGAAGGAATTGTAAAGAATTTCCCAGTTTTTTTGTTTTGTTTTTGAAATTCCTTTTTATAGTGGGTTTGAGCTGATTCTCGCTGCCATGTTTATGCCAGTCTAGACACACTTGATTCCCTTACGGAGACATATCAATACATAGGTTTTAAGATTCTTACTAGTCAGATATTTTCCTCTGCGGGAAATATGGGGTTTTGAGTCCCTTTCACTGAGGACGGTGTAGGTCTTGTCTATTCCATAGTTGGTTTTTGGAACGGTACCTGTGCTTATATCAAACTCTGGTTTTATGCATCACCCCACCTCTCCTTCCCCCTTAAGCAGGTATAAGAGTGTTTTCTAAATGTGAGACACTGTTCTCTTTCCTAACTCAGTTCAAGTGTAGCCATGTTTACAGGATCTTCATAAGTGATATCTTATGATAAGTTTCTTTTTCTGTGTGACTTATTTCACTTAGAATCATCGTACCTGAATCCACCCATTTTGCTGCTACTGGTCTTATGACATTGATTTCATGGCTGAGGGATATTCCATCGTACGTAAGTACCACAATTTTTTGAACCATGTTTATATTTTCTGGGATACTTAAGGTGTATCCAAGTTGAGGTCCTTGTATGCAGTGCAGCCCTAAATTTTGGGGTGGCTCTGTCTTATTGATTTTCAGTTTTCCCAAGGTATATTCCCTAGACTGGTAGTGCCCTTGGCTCTGTAGCTCTGTTCTTTACTTGTTTTAGGGAACAGAATGCACTCCTCCAGAGAGGCAGTTGTCAATTTACATCCCGCCCATCAGCATAACAAGGCTCCCTGTTCTCCAGGGCCTGTCTTGCCTTTCTTGTTCTTACACATTTTGTGGATGTCCCTTTTGACCGGTGGGAAGTGATACTTCTTTGTAGTGCAGATTTGCATTGCCCGTTTGCTTGCTTGGCCAAAAAGGGCGTATGCGTTTTCTCCTGAATATATTCAGGAGAAAACGCATACGCCCTTTTTGGCCAAGTGCATCATTGTCGAAGTTGTGCCCCTCTTCCTGTGCTTTAAAGGCGATTCCAACGTACCTCTTGAAATCTGTTTCCTGCTATTCTGCCTCGCTTTCAAGTCCGCCTCGTTGCCTTCCCTCAACAGATTTTTGGACGATAGTTGTCCTTTATTACTCGGCCAGTTTGTGAATTGCTGTGCCCCTGAGCTCCATTTTTCAACTCGTTTTTGGTGAGCTGACCGCAAGTCCAAAATTTTGGTTCAGGACCTATACTGGTTCCCGGTGGGTGGCTGAGAATTTGGTTAATTCTTCTTCCTGCCGGGAAATTACAGTGATATGTGCCCGTCCAAATGCCTAACAGCTACTCTCTCATTGGTTCTCCCTCTTCCCTTTCATCCTCTGCCAAATTGGAAACCTGTGCGAACCAAGAGGTTAAAGGGGCTGTCTCTCCAAGTTGGGAGGTTGATAGTAAAGCAGACGGAAAGTCAAACCGGAGCACCAGGAGAGGGACTATTCGTTGAGTTTTAGAAACCTTTCGTATTCACAGTGTGTCCGTTCTCTAGGTTTCCCGCACATGTTATAGCTGTAGTAATATTCCCTTCAACCTGGAGAGTTCGGACCCATGGAATGGGTGGCATGCATTATTGCTTTAAAGGGTCTGCATTTGCTCACCCAATCTCACCAATCGTCTCAGTCCCAAGTGTCCCTCCTTATGCCACATCCAGCTGTCGTTGTAGATAGGGTCATTCCAGCTTTCATCAGAGACCCTGAAGGAATTGTAAAGAATTTCCCAGTTTTTTTGTTTTGTTTTTGAAATTCCTTTTTATAGTGGGTTTGAGCTGATTCTCGCTGCCATGTTTATGCCAGTCTAGACACACTTGATTCCCTTACGGAGACATATCAATACATAGGTTTTAAGATTCTTACTAGTCAGGTATTTTCCTCTGCGGGAAATATGGCGTTTTGAGTCCCTTTCACTGAGGACAGTGTAGGTCTTGTCTATTCCATAGTTGGTTTTTGGAACGGTACCTGTGCTTATATCAAACTCTGGTTTTATGCATCACCCCACCTCTCCTTCCCCCTTAAGCAGGTATAAGAGTGTTTTCTAAATGTGAGACACTGTTCTCTTTCCTAACCCAGTTCAAGTGTAGCCATGTTTACAGGATCTTCATAAGTGATATCTTATGATAAGTTTCTTTTTCTGTGTGACTTATTTCACTTAGAATCATCGTACCTGAATCCACCCATTTTGCTGCTACTGGTCTTATGACATTCATTTCATGGCTGAGGGATATTCCATCGTACGTAAGTACCACAATTTTTTGAACCATGTTTATATTTTCTGGGATACTTAAGGTGTATCCAAGTTGAGGTCCTTGTATGCAGTGCAGCCCTAAATTTTGGGGTGGCTCTGTCTTATTGATTTTCAGTTTTCCCAAGGTATATTCCCTAGACTGGTAGTGCCCTTGGCTCTGTAGCTCTGTTCTTTACTTGTTTTAGGGAACAGAATGCACTCCTCCAGAGAGGCAGTTGGCAATTTACATCCCGCCCATCAGCATAACAAGGCTCCCTGTTCTCCAGGGCCTGTCTTGCCTTTCTTGTTCTTACACATTTTGGGGATGTCCCTTTTGACCGGTGGGAAGTGATACTTCTTTGTAGTGCAGATTTGCATTGCCCGCTTGCTTGCTTGGCCAAAAAGGGCGTATGCGTTTTCTCCTGAATATATTCAGGAGAAAACGCATACGCCCTTTTTGGCCAAGTGCATCATTGTCGAAGTTGTGCCCCTCTTCCTGTGCTTTAAAGGCGATTCCAACGTACCTCTTGAAATCTGTTTCCTGCTATTCTGCCTCGCTTTCAAGTCCGCCTCGTTGCCTTCCCTCAACAGATTTAAGGACGATAGTTGTCCTTTATTACTCGGCCAGTTTGTGAATTGCTGTGCCCCTGAGCTCCATTTTTCAACTCGTTTTTGGTGAGCTGACCGCAAGTCCAAAATTTTGGTTCAGGACCTATACTGGTTCCCGGTGGGTGGCTGAGAATTTGGTTAATTCTTCTTCCTGCCGGGAAATTACAGTGATATGTGCCCGTCCAAATGCCTAACAGCTACTCTCTCATTGGTTCTCCCTCTTCCCTTTCATCCTCTGCCAAATTGGAAACCTGTGCGAACCAAGAGGTTAAAGGGGCTGTCTCTCCAAGTTGGGAGGTTGATAGTAAAGCAGACGGAAAGTCAAACCGGAGCACCAGGAGAGGGACTATTCGTTGAGTTTTAGAAACCTTTCGTATTCACAGTGTGTCCGTTCTCTAGGTTTCCCGCACATGTTATAGCTGTAGTAATATTCCCTTCAACCTGGAGAGTTCGGACCCATGGAATGGGTGCCATGCATTATTGCTGTAAAGGGTCTGCATTTGCTCACCCAATCTCACCAATCGTCTCAGTCCCAAGTGTCCCTCCTTATGCCACATCCAGCTGTCGTTGTAGATAGGGTCATTCCAGCTTTCATCAGAGACCCTGAAGGAATTGTAAAGAATTTCCCAGTTTTTTTGTTTTGTTTTTGAAATTCCTTTTTATAGTGGGTTTGAGCTGATTCTCGCTGCCATGTTTATGCCAGTCTAGACACACTTGATTCCCTTACGGAGACATATCAATACATAGGTTTTAAGATTCTTACTAGTCAGATATTTTCCTCTGCGGGAAATATGGGGTTTTGAGTCCCTTTCACTGAGGACGGTGTAGGTCTTGTGTATTCCATAGTTGGTTTTTGGAACGGTACCTGTGCTTATATCAAACTCTGGTTTTATGCATCACCCCACCTCTCCTTCCCCCTTAAGCAGGTATAAGAGTGTTTTCTAAATGTGAGACACTGTTCTCTTTCCTAACTCAGTTCAAGTGTAGCCATGTTTACAGGATCTTCATAAGTGATATCTTATGATAAGTTTCTTTTTCTGTGTGAGTTATTTCACTTAGAATCATCGTACCTGAATCCACCCATTTTGCTGCTACTGGTCTTATGACATTGATTTCATGGCTGAGGGATATTCCATCGTACGTAAGTACCACAATTTTTTGAACCATGTTTATATTTTCTGGGATACTTAAGGTGTATCCAAGTTGAGGTCCTTGTATGCAGTGCAGCCCTAAATTTTGGGGTGGCTCTGTCTTATTGATTTTCAGTTTTCCCAAGGTATATTCCCTAGACTGGTAGTGCCCTTGGCTCTGTAGCTCTGTTCTTTACTTGTTTTAGGGAACAGAATGCACTCCTCCAGAGAGGCAGTTGGCAATTTACATCCCGCCCATCAGCATAACAAGGCTCCCTGTTCTCCAGGGCCTGTCTTGCCTTTCTTGTTCTTACACATTTTGTGGATGTCCCTTTTGACCGGTGGGAAGTGATACTTCTTTGTAGTGCAGATTTGCATTGCCCGCTTGCTTGCTTGGCCAAAAAGGGCGAATGCATTTTCTCCTGAATATATTCAGGATAAAACGCATACGCCCTTTTTGGCCAAGTGCATCATTGTCGAAGTTGTGCCCCTCTTGCTGTGCTTTAAAGGCGATTCCAACGTACCTCTTGAAATCTGTTTCCTGCTATTCTGCCTCGCTTTCAAGTCCGCCTCGTTGCCTTCCCTCAACAGATTTTTGGACGATAGTTGTCCTTTATTACTCGGCCAGTTTGTGAATTGCTGTGCCCCTGAGCTCCATTTTTCAACTCGTTTTTGGTGAGCTGACCGCAAGTCCAAAATTTTGGTTCAGGACCTATACTGGTTCCCGGTGGGTGGCTGAGAATTTGGTTAATTCTTCTTCCTGCCGGGAAATTACAGTGATATGTGCCCGTCCAAATGCCTAACAGCTACTCTCTCATTGGTTCTCCCTCTTCCCTTTCATCCTCTGCCAAATTGGAAACCTGTGCGAACCAAGAGGTTAAAGGGGCTGTCTCTCCAAGTTGGGAGGTTGATAGTAAAGCAGACGGAAAGTCAAACCGGAGCACCAGGAGAGGGACTATGCGTTGAGTTTTAGAAACCTTTCGTATTCACAGTGTGTCCGTTCTCTAGGTTTCCCGCACATGTTATAGCTGTAGTAATATTCCCTTCAACCTGGAGAGTTCGGACCCATGGAATGGGTGCCATGCATTATTGCTGTAAAGGGTCTGCATTTGCTCACCCAATCTCACCAATCGTCTCAGTCCCAAGTGTCCCTCCTTATGCCACATCCAGCTGTCGTTGTAGATAGGGTCATTCCAGCTTTCATCAGAGACCCTGAAGGAATTGTAAAGAATTTCCCAGTTTTTTTGTTTTGTTTTTGAAATTCCTTTTTATAGTGGGTTTGAGCTGATTCTCACTGCCATGTTTATGCCAGTCTAGACACACTTGATTCCCTTATGGAGACATATCAATACATAGGTTTTAAGATTCTTACTAATCAGATACTTTCCTCTGCGGGAAATATGGGGTTTTGAGTCCCTTTCACTGAGGACGGTGTAGGTCTTGTCTATTCCATAGTTGGTTTTTGGAACGGTACCTCTGCTTATATCAAACTCTGGTTTTATGCATCAACCCACCTTTCCTTCCCCCTTAAGCAGGTAAAAGAGTGTTTTCTAAATGTGAGACACTGTTCTCTTTCCTAACTCAGTTCAAGTGTAGCCATGTTTACAGGATCTTCATAAGTGATATCATATGATAAGTTTCTTTTTCTGTGTGACTTATTTCACTTAGAATCATCGTACCTGAATCCACCCATTTTGTTGCTACTGGTCTTATGACATTGATTTCATGGCTGAGGGATATTCCATCGTACGTAAGTACCACAATTTTTTGAACCATGTTTATATTTTCTGGGATACTTAAGGTGTATCCAAGTTGAGGTCCTTGTATGCAGTGCAGCCCTAAATTTTGGGGTGGCTCTGTCTTATTGATTTTCAGTTTTCCAAGGTATATTCCCTAGACTGGTAGTGCCCTTGGCTCTGTAGCTCTGTTCTTTACTTGTTTTAGGGAACACAATGCACTCCTCCAGAGAGGCAGTTGGCAATTTACATCCCGCCCATCAGCATAACAAGGCTCCCTGTTCTCCAGGGCCTGTCTTGCCTTTCTTGTTCTTACACATTTTGTGGATGTCCCTTTTGACCGGTGGGAAGTGATACTTCTTTGTAGTGCAGATTTGCATTGCCCGCTTGCTTGCTTGGCCAAAAAGGGCGTATGCGTTTTCTCCTGAATATATTCAGGAGAAAACGCATACGCCCTTTTTGGCCAAGTGCATCATTGTCGAAGTTGTGCCCCTCTTCCTGTGCTTTAAAGGCGATTCCAACGTACCTCTTGAAATCTGTTTCCTGCTATTCTGCCTCGCTTTCAAGTCCGGCTCGTTGCCTTCCCTCAACAGATTTTTGGACGATAGTTGTCCTTTATTACTCGGCCAGTTTGTGAATTGCTGTGCCCCTGAGCTCCATTTTTCAACTAGTTTTTGGTGAGCTGACCGCAAGTCCAAAATTTTGGTTCAGGACCTATACTGGTTCCCGGTGGGGGGCTGAGAATTTGGTTAATTCTTCTTCCTGCCGGGAAATTACAGTGATATGTGCCCGTCCAAATGCCTAACAGCTACTCTCTCATTGGTTCTCCCTCTTCCCTTTCATCCTCTGCCAAATTGGAAACCTGTGCGAACCAAGAGGTTAAAGGGGCTGTCTCTCCAAGTTGGGGGGTTGATAGTAAAGCAGACGGAAAGTCAAACCGGAGCACCAGGAGAGGGACTATTCGTTGAGTTTTAGAAACCTTTCGTATTCACAGTGTGTCCGTTCTCTTGGTTTCCCGCACATGTTATAGCTGTAGTAATATTCCCTTCAACCTGGAGAGTTCGGACCCATGGAATGGGTGCCATGCATTATTGCTGTAAAGGGTCTGCATTTGCTCACCCAATCTCACCAATCGTCTCAGTCCCAAGTGTCCCTCCTTATGCCACATGCAGCTGTCGTTGTAGATAGGGTCATTCCAGCTTTCATCAGAGACCCTGAAGGAATTGTAAAGAATTTCCCAGTTTTTTTGTTTTGTTTTTGAAATTCCTTTTTATAGTGGGTTTGAGCTGATTCTCGCTGCCATGTTTATGCCAGTCTAGACACACTTGATTCCCTTACGGAGACATATCAATACATAGGTTTTAAGATTCTTACTAGTCAGATATTTTCCTCTGCGGGAAATATGGGGTTTTGAGTCCCTTTCACTGAGGACGGTGTAGGTCTTGTCTATTCCATAGTTGGTTTTGGAACGGTACCTGTGCTTATATCAAACTCTGGTTTTATGCATCACCCCACCTCTCCTTCCCCCTTAAGCAGGTATAAGAGTGTTTTCTAAATGTGAGACACTGTTCTCTTTCCTAACTCAGTTCAAGTGTAGCCATGTTTACAGGATCTTCATAAGTGATATCTTATGATAAGTTTCTTTTTCTGTGTGACTTATTTCACTTAGAATCATCGTACCTGAATCGACCCATTTTGTTGCTACTGGTCTTATGACATTGATTTCATGGCTGAGGGATATTCCATCGTACGTAAGTACCACAATTTTTTGAACCATGTTTATATTTTCTGGGATACTTAAGGTGTATCCAAGTTGAGGTCCTTGTATGCAGTGCAGCCCTAAATTTTGGGTGGCTCTGTCTTATTGATTTTCAGTTTTCCCAAGGTATATTCCCTAGACTGGTAGTGCCCTTGGCTCTGTAGCTCTGTTCTTTACTTGTTTTAGGAACACAATGCACTCCTCCAGAGAGGCAGTTGGCAATTTACATCCCGCCCATCAGCATAACAAGGCTCCCTGTTCTCCAGGGCCTGTCTTGCCTTTCTTGTTCTTACACATTTTGTGGATGTCCCTTTTGACCGGTGGAGGTGATACTTCTTTGTAGTGCAGATTTGCATTGCCCGCTTGCTTGCTTGGCCAAAAAGGGCGTATGCGTTTTCTCCTGAATATATTCAGGAGAAAACGCATACGCCCTTTTTGGCCAAGTGCATCATTGTCGAAGTTGTGCCCCTGTTCCTGTGCTTTAAAGGCGATTCCAACGTACCTCTTGAAATCTGTTTCCTGCTATTCTGCCTCGCTTTCAAGTCCGCCTCATTGCCTTCCCTCAACAGATTTTTGGACGATAGTTGTCCTTTATTACTCGGCCAGTTTGTGAATTGCTGTGCCCCTGAGCTCCATTTTTCAACTCGTTTTTGGTGAGCTGACCGCAAGTCCAAAATTTTGGTTCAGGACCTATACTGGTTCCCGGTGGGGGCTGAGAATTTGGTTAATTCTTCTTCCTGCCGGGAAATTACAGTGATATGTGCACGTCCAAATGCCTAACAGCTACTCTCTCATTGGTTCTCCCTCTTCCCTTTCATCCTCTGCCAAATTGGCAACCTGTGCGAACCAAGAGGTTAAAGGGGCTGTCTCTCCAAGTTGGGAGGTTGATAGTAAAGCAGACGGAAAGTCAAACCGGAGCACCAGGAGAGGGACTATTCGTTGAGTTTTAGAAACCTTTTGTATTCACAGTGTGTCCGTTCTCTAGGTTTCCCGCACATGTTATAGCTGTAGTAATATTCCCTTCAACCTGGAGAGTTCGGACCCATGGAATGGGTGCCATGCATTATTGCTTTAAAGGGTCTGCATTTGCTCACCCAATCTCACCAATCGTCTCAGTCCCAAGTGTCCCTCCTTATGCCACATCCAGCTGTCGTTGTAGATAAGGTCGTTCCAGCTTTCATCAGAGACCCTGAAGGAATTGTAAAGAATTTCCCAGTTTTTTTGTTTTGTTTTTGAAATTCCTTTTTATAGTGGGTTTGAGCTGATTCTCGCTGCCATGTTTATGCCAGTCTAGACACACTTGATTCCCTTACGGAGACATATCAATACATAGGTTTTAAGATTCTTACTAGTCAGATATTTTCCTCTGCGGGAAATATGGGGTTTTGAGTCCCTTTCACTGAGGACGGTGTAGGTCTTGTCTATTCCATAGTTGGTTTTTGGAACGGTACCTGTGCTTATATCAAACTCTGGTTTTATGCATCACCCCACCTCTCCTTCCCCCTTAAGCAGGTATAAGAGTGTTTTCTAAATGTGAGACACTGTTCTCTTTCCTAACTCAGTTCAAGTGTAGCCATGTTTACAGGATCTTCATAAGTGATATCTTATGATAAGTTTCTTTTTCTGTGTGACTTATTTCACTTAGAATCATCGTACCTGAATCGACCCATTTTGTTGCTACTGGTCTTATGACATTGATTTCATGGCTGAGGGATATTCCATTGTACGTAAGTACCACAATTTTTTGAACCATGTTTATATTTTCTGGGATACTTAAGGTGTATCCAAGTTGAGGTCCTTGTATGCAGTGCAGCCCTAAATTTTGGGGTGGCTCTGTCTTATTGATTTTCAGTTTTCCCAAGGTATATTCCCTAGACTGGTAGTGCCCTTGGCTCTGTAGCTCTGTTCTTTACTTGTTTTAAGGAACAGAATGCACTCCTCCAGAGAGGCAGTTGGCAATTTACATCCCGCCCATCAGCATAACAAGGCTCCCTGTTCTCCAGGGCCTGTCTTGCCTTTCTTGTTCTTACACATTTTGTGGATGTCCCTTTTGACCGGTGGGAAGTGATACTTCTTTGTAGTGCAGATTTGCATTGCCCGCTTGCTTGCTTGGCCAAAAAGGGCGTATGCGTTTTCTCCTGAATATATTCAGGAGAAAACGCATACGCCCTTTTTGGCCAAGTGCATCATTGTCGAAGTTGTGCCCCTCTTCCTGTGCTTTAAAGGCGATTCCAACGTACCTCTTGAAATCTGTTTCCTGCTATTCTGCCTCGCTTTCAAGTCCGGCTCGTTGCCTTCTCTCAACAGATTTTTGGACGATAGTTGTCCTTTATTACTCGGCCAGTTTGTGAATTGCTGTGCCCCTGAGCTCCATTTTTCAACTAGTTTTTGGTGAGCTGACCGCAAGTCCAAAATTTTGGTTCAGGACCTATACTGGTTCCCGGTGGGGGGCTGAGAATTTGGTTAATTCTTCTTCCTGCCGGGAAATTACAGTGATATGTGCCCGTCCAAATGCCTAACAGCTACTCTCTCATTGGTTCTCCCTCTTCCCTTTCATCCTCTGCCAAATTGGAAACCTGTGCGAACCAAGAGGTTAAAGGGGCTGTCTCTCCAAGTTGGGGGGTTGATAGTAAAGCAGACGGAAAGTCAAACCGGAGCACCAGGAGAGGGACTATTCGTTGAGTTTTAGAAACCTTTCGTATTCACAGTGTGTCCGTTCTCTTGGTTTCCCGCACATGTTATAGCTGTAGTAATATTCCCTTCAACCTGGAGAGTTGGGACCCATGGAATGGGTGCCATGCATTATTGCTTTAAAGGGTCTGCATTTGCTCACCCAATCTCACCAATCGTCTCAGTCCCAAGTGTCCCTCCTTATGCCACATGCAGCTGTCGTTGTAGATAGGGTCATTCCAGCTTTCATCAGAGACCCTGAAGGAATTGTAAAGAATTTCCCAGTTTTTTTGTTTTGTTTTTGAAATTCCTTTTTATAGTGGGTTTGAGCTGATTCTCGCTGCCATGTTTATGCCAGTCTAGACACACTTGATTCCCTTACGGAGACATATCAATACATAGGTTTTAAGATTCTTACTAGTCAGATATTTTCCTCTGCGGGAAATATGGGGTTTTGAGTCCCTTTCACCGAGGAAGGTGTAGGTCTTGTGTATTCCATAGTTGGTTTTTGGAACGGTACCTGTGCTTATATCAAACTCTGGTTTTATGCATCACCCCACCTCTCCTTCCCCCTTAAGCAGGTATAAGAGTGTTTTCTAAATGTGAGGCACTGTTCTCTTTCCTAACTCAGTTCAAGTGTAGCCATGTTTACAGGATCTTCATAAGTGATATCTTATGATAAGTTTGTTTTTCTGTGTGACTTATTTCACTTAGAATCATCGTACCTGAATCCACCCATTTTGCTGCTACTGGTCTTATGACATTGATTTCATGGCTGAGGCATATTCCATCGTACGTAAGTACCACAATTTTTTGAACCATGTTTATATTTTCTGGGATACTTAAGGTGTATCCAAGTTGAGGTCCTTGTATGCAGTGCAGCCCTAAATTTTGGGGTGGCTCTGTCTTATTGATTTTCAGTTTTCCCAAGGTATATTCCCTAGACTGGTAGTGCCCTTGGCTCTGTAGCTCTGTTCTTTACTTGTTTTAGGGAACAGAATGCACTCCTCCAGAGAGGCAGTTGGCCATTTACATCCCGCCCATCAGCATAACAAGGCTCCCTGTTCTCCAGGGCCTGTCTTGCCTTTCTTGTTCTTACACATTTTGTGGATGTCCCTTTTGACCGGTGGGAAGTGATACTTCTTTGTAGTGCAGATTTGCATTGCCCGCTTGCTTGCTTGGCCAAATAGGGCGTATGCGTTTTCTCCTGAATATATTCAGGAGAAAATGCATACGCCCTTTTTGGCCAAGTGCATCATTGTCGAAGTTGTGCCCCTCTTCCTGTGCTTTAAAGGCGATTCCAACGTACCTCTTGAAATCTGTTTCCTGCTATTCTGCCTCGCTTTCAAGTCTGCCTCGTTGCCTTCCCTCAACAGATTTTAGGACGATAGTTGTCCTTTATTACTCGGCCAGTTTGTGAATTGCTGTGCCCCTGAGCTCCATTTTTCAACTCGTTTTTGGTGAGCTGACCGCAAGTCCAAAATTTTGGTTCAGGACCTATACTGGTTCCCGGTGGGTGGCTGAGAATTTCGTTTCTTCTTCCTGCCGGGAAATTACAGTGATATGTGCCCGTCCAAATGCCTAACAGCTACTCTCTCATTGGTTCTCCCTCTTCCCTTTCATCCTCTGCCAAATTGGCAACCTGTGCGAACCAAGAGGTTAAAGGGGCTGTCTCTCCAAGTTGGGAGGTTGATAGTAAAGCAGACGGAAAGTCAAACCGGAGCACCAGGAGAGGGACTATTCGTTGAGTTTTAGAAACCTTTCGTATTCACAGTGTGTCCGTTCTCTAGGTTTCCCGCACATGTTATAGCTGTAGTAATATTCCCTTCAACCTGGAGAGTTGGGACCCATGGAATGGGTGCCATGCATTATTGCTTTAAAGGGTCTGCATTTGCTCACCCAATCTCACCAATCGTCTCAGTCCCAAGTGTCCCTCCTTATGCCACATGCAGCTGTCGTTGTAGATAGGGTCATTCCAGCTTTCATCAGAGACCCTGAAGGAATTGTAAAGAATTTCCCAGTTTTTTTGTTTTGTTTTTGAAATTCCTTTTTATAGTGGGTTTGAGCTGATTCTCGCTGCCATGTTTATGCCAGTCTAGACACACTTGATTCCCTTACGGAGACATATCAATACATAGGTTTTAAGATTCTTACTAGTCAGATATTTTCCTCTGCGGGAAATATGGGGTTTTGAGTCCCTTTCACTGAGGACGGTGTAGGTCTTGTCTATTCCATAGTTGGTTTTTGGAACGGTACCTGTGCTTATATCAAACTCTGGTTTTATGCATCACCCCACCTCTCCTTCCCCCTTAAGCAGGTATAAGAGTGTTTTCTAAATGTGAGACACTGTTCTCTTTCCTAACTCAGTTCAAGTGTAGCCATGTTTACAGGATCTTCATAAGTGATATCTTATGATAAGTTTCTTTTTCTGTGTGACTTATTTCACTTAGAATCATCGTACCTGAATCCACCCATTTTGCTGCTACTGGTCTTATGACATTGATTTCATGGCTGAGGGATATTCCATCGTACGTAAGTACCACAATTTTTTGAACCATGTTTATATTTTCTGGGATACTTAAGGTGTATCCAAGTTGAGGTCCTTGTATGCAGTGCAGCCCTAAATTTTGGGGTGGCTCTGTCTTATTGATTTTCAGTTTTCCCAAGGTATATTCCCTAGACTGGTAGTGCCCTTGGCTCTGTAGCTCTGTTCTTTACTTGTTTTAGGGAACAGAATGCACTCCTCCAGAGAGGCAGTTGGCAATTTACATCCCGCCCATCAGCATAACAAGGCTCCCTGTTCTCCAGGGCCTGTCTTGCCTTTCTTGTTCTTACACATTTTGTGGATGTCCCTTTTGACCGGTGGGAAGTGATACTTCTTTGTAGTGCAGATTTGCATTGCCCGTTTGCTTGCTTGGCCAAAAAGGGCGTATGCGTTTTCTCCTGAATATATTCAGGAGAAAACGCATACGCCCTTTTTGGCCAAGTGCATCATTGTCGAAGTTGTGCCCCTCTTCCTGTGCTTTAAAGGCGATTCCAACGTACCTCTTGAAATCTGTTTCCTGCTATTCTGCCTCGCTTTCAAGTCCGCCTCGTTGCCTTCCCTCAACAGATTTTTGGACGATAGTTGTCCTTTATTACTCGGCCAGTTTGTGAATTGCTGTGCCCCTGAGCTCCATTTTTCAACTCGTTTTTGGTGAGCTGACCGCAAGTCCAAAATTTTGGTTCAGGACCTATACTGGTTCCCGGTGGGTGGCTGAGAATTTCGTTTCTTCTTCCTGCCGGGAAATTACAGTGATATGTGCCCGTCCAAATGCCTAACAGCTACTCTCTCATTGGTTCTCCCTCTTCCCTTTCATCCTCTGCCAAATTGGAAACCTGTGCGAACCAAGAGGTTAAAGGGGCTGTCTCTCCAAGTTGGGAGGTTGATAGTAAAGCAGACGGAAAGTCAAACCGGAGCACCAGGAGAGGGACTATTCGTTGAGTTTTAGAAACCTTTCGTATTCACAGTGTGTCCGTTCTCTAGGTTTCCCGCACATGTTATAGCTGTAGTAATATTCCCTTCAACCTGGAGAGTTCGGACCCATGGAATGGGTGGCATGCATTATTGCTTTAAAGGGTCTGCATTTGCTCACCCAATCTCACCAATCGTCTCAGTCCCAAGTGTCCCTCCTTATGCCACATCCAGCTGTCGTTGTAGATAGGGTCATTCCAGCTTTCATCAGAGACCCTGAAGGAATTGTAAAGAATTTCCCAGTTTTTTTGTTTTGTTTTTGAAATTCCTTTTTATAGTGGGTTTGAGCTGATTCTCGCTGCCATGTTTATGCCAGTCTAGACACACTTGATTCCCTTACGGAGACATATCAATACATAGGTTTTAAGATTCTTACTAGTCAGGTATTTTCCTCTGCGGGAAATATGGCGTTTTGAGTCCCTTTCACTGAGGACGGTGTAGGTCTTGTCTATTCCATAGTTGGTTTTTGGAACGGTACCTGTGCTTATATCAAACTCTGGTTTTATGCATCACCCCACCTCTCCTTCCCCCTTAAGCAGGTATAAGAGTGTTTTCTAAATGTGAGACACTGTTCTCTTTCCTAACCCAGTTCAAGTGTAGCCATGTTTACAGGATCTTCATAAGTGATATCTTATGATAAGTTTCTTTTTCTGTGTGACTTATTTCACTTAGAATCATCGTACCTGAATCCACCCATTTTGCTGCTACTGGTCTTATGACATTGATTTCATGGCTGAGGGATATTCCATCGTACGTAAGTACCACAATTTTTTGAACCATGTTTATATTTTCTGGGATACTTAAGGTGTATCCAAGTTGAGGTCCTTGTATGCAGTGCAGCCCTAAATTTTGGGGTGGCTCTGTCTTATTGATTTTCAGTTTTCCCAAGGTATATTCCCTAGACTGGTAGTGCCCTTGGCTCTGTAGCTCTGTTCTTTACTTGTTTTAGGGAACACAATGCACTCCTCCAGAGAGGCAGTTGGCAATTTACATCCCGCCCATCAGCATAACAAGGCTCCCTGTTCTCCAGGGCCTGTCTTGCCTTTCTTGTTCTTACACATTTTGTGGATGTCCCTTTTGACCGGTGGGAAGTGATACTTCTTTGTAGTGCAGATTTGCATTGCCCGCTTGCTTGCTTGGCCAAAAAGGGCGTATGCGTTTTCTCCTGAATATATTCAGGAGAAAACGCATACGCCCTTTTTGGCCAAGTGCATCATTGTCGAAGTTGTGCCCCTCTTCCTGTGCTTTAAAGGCGATTCCAACGTACCTCTTGAAATCTGTTTCCTGCTATTCTGCCTCGCTTTCAAGTCCGCCTCGTTGCCTTCCCTCAACAGATTTTAGGACGATAGTTGTCCTTTATTACTCGGCCAGTTTGTGAATTGCTGTGCCCCTGAGCTCCATTTTTCAACTCGTTTTTGGTGAGCTGACCGCAAGTCCAAAATTTTGGTTCAGGACCTATACTGGTTCCCGGTGGGTGGCTGAGAATTTGGTTAATTCTTCTTCCTGCCGGGAAATTACAGTGATATGTGCCCGTCCAAATGCCTAACAGCTACTCTCTCATTGGTTCTCCCTCTTCCCTTTCATCCTCTGCCAAATTGGAAACCTGTGCGAACCAAGAGGTTAAAGGGGCTGTCTCTCCAAGTTGGGAGGTTGATAGTAAAGCAGACGGAAAGTCAAACCGGAGCACCAGGAGAGGGACTATTCGTTGAGTTTTAGAAACCTTTCGTATTCACAGTGTGTCCGTTCTCTAGGTTTCCCGCACATGTTATAGCTGTAGTAATATTCCCTTCAACCTGGAGAGTTCGGACCCATGGAATGGGTGCCATGCATTATTGCTGTAAAGGGTCTGCATTTGCTCACCCAATCTCACCAATCGTCTCAGTCCCAAGTGTCCCTCCTTATGCCACATCCAGCTGTCGTTGTAGATAGGGTCATTCCAGCTTTCATCAGAGACCCTGAAGGAATTGTAAAGAATTTCCCAGTTTTTTTGTTTTGTTTTTGAAATTCCTTTTTATAGTGGGTTTGAGCTGATTCTCGCTGCCATGTTTATGCCAGTCTAGACACACTTGATTCCCTTACGGAGACATATCAATACATAGGTTTTAAGATTCTTACTAGTCAGATATTTTCCTCTGCGGGAAATATGGGGTTTTGAGTCCCTTTCACTGAGGACGGTGTAGGTCTTGTCTATTCCATAGTTGGTTTTTGGAACGGTACCTGTGCTTATATCAAACTCTGCTTTTATGCATCACCCCACCTCTCCTTCCCCCTTAAGCAGGTATAAGAGTGTTTTCTAAATGTGAGACACTGTTCTCTTTCCTAACTCAGTTCAAGTGTAGCCATGTTTACAGGATCTTCATAAGTGATATCTTATGATAAGTTTCTTTTTCTCTGTGACTTATTTCACTTAGAATCATCGTACCTGAATCCACCCATTTTGCTGCTACTGGTCTTATGACATTGATTTCATGGCTGAGGGATATTCCATCGTACGTAAGTACCACAATTTTTTGAACCATGTTTATATTTTCTGGGATACTTAAGGTGTATCCAAGTTGAGGTCCTTGTATGCAGTGCAGCCCTAAATTTTGGGGTGGCTCTGTCTTATTGATTTTCAGTTTTCCCAAGGTATATTCCCTAGACTGGTAGTGCCCTTGGCTCTGTAGCTCTGTTCTTTACTTGTTTTAGGGAACAGAATGCACTCCTCCAGAGAGGCAGTTGGCAATTTACATCCCGCCCATCAGCATAACAAGGCTCCCTGTTCTCCAGGGCCTGTCTTGCCTTTCTTGTTCTTACACATTTTGTGGATGTCCCTTTTGACCGGTGGGAAGTGATACTTCTTTGTAGTGCAGATTTGCATTGCCCGCTTGCTTGCTTGGCCAAAAAGGGCGAATGCATTTTCTCCTGAATATATTCAGGAGAAAACGCATACGCCCTTTTTGGCCAAGTGCATCATTGTCGAAGTTGTGCCCCTCTTGCTGTGCTTTAAAGGCGATTCCAACGTACCTCTTGAAATCTGTTTCCTGCTATTCTGCCTCGCTTTCAAGTCCGCCTCGTTGCCTTCCCTCAACAGATTTTTGGACGATAGTTGTCCTTTATTACTCGGCCAGTTTGTGAATTGCTGTGCCCCTGAGCTCCATTTTTCAACTCGTTTTTGGTGAGCTGACCGCAAGTCCAAAATTTTGGTTCAGGACCTATACTGGTTCCCGGTGGGTGGCTGAGAATTTGGTTAATTCTTCTTCCTGCCGGGAAATTACAGTGATATGTGCCCGTCCAAATGCCTAACAGCTACTCTCTCATTGGTTCTCCCTCTTCCCTTTCATCCTCTGCCAAATTGGAAACCTGTGCGAACCAAGAGGTTAAAGGGGCTGTCTCTCCAAGTTGGGAGGTTGATAGTAAAGCAGACGGAAAGTCAAACCGGAGCACCAGGAGAGGGACTATGCGTTGAGTTTTAGAAACCTTTCGTATTCACAGTGTGTCCGTTCCCTAGGTTTCCCGCACATGTTATAGCTGTAGTAATATTCCCTTCAACCTGGAGAGTTCGGACCCATGGAATGGGTGCCATGCATTATTGCTTTAAAGGGGCTGCATTTGCTCACCCAATCTCACCAATCGTCTCAGTCCCAAGTGTCCCTCCTTATGCCACATCCAGCTGTCGTTGTAGATAGGGTCATTCCAGCTTTCATCAGAGACCCTGAAGGAATTGTAAAGAATTTCCCAGTTTTTTTGTTTTGTTTTTGAAATTCCTTTTTATAGTGGGTTTGAGCTGATTCTCACTGCCATGTTTATGCCAGTCTAGACACACTTGATTGCCTTACGGAGACATATCAATACATAGGTTTTAAGATTCTTACTAGTCAGATACTTTCCTCTGCGGGAAATATGGGGTTTTGAGTCCCTTTCACTGAGGACGGTGTAGGTCTTGTCTATTCCATAGTTGGTTTTTGGAACGGTACCTGTGCTTATATCAAACTCTGGTTTTATGCATCACCCCACCTTTCCTTCCCCCTTAAGCAGGTAAAAGAGTGTTTTATAATGTGAGACACTGTTCTCTTTCCTAACTCAGTTCAAGTGTAGCCATGTTTACAGGATCTTCATAAGTGATATCATATGATAAGTTTCTTTTTCTGTGTGACTTATTTCACTTAGAATCATCGTACCTGAATCCACCCATTTTGTTGCTACTGGTCTTATGACATTGATTTCATGGCTGAGGGATATTCCATCGTACGTAAGTACCACAATTTTTTGAACCATGTTTATATTTTCTGGGATACTTAAGGTGTATCCAAGTTGAGGTCCTTGTATGCAGTGCAGCCCTAAATTTTGGGGTGGCTCTGTCTTATTGATTTTCTGTTTTCCCAAGGTATATTCCCTAGACTGGTAGTGCCCTTGGCTCTGTAGCTCTGTTCTTTACTTCTTTTAGGGAACAGAATGCACTCCTCCAGAGAGGCAGTTGGCAATTTACATCCCGCCCATCAGCATAACAAGGCTCCCTGTTCTCCAGGGCCTGTCTTACCTTTCTTGTTCTTACACATTTTGGGGATGTCCCTTTTGACCGGTGGGAAGTGATACTTCTTTGTAGTGCAGATTTGCATTGCCCGCTTGCTTGCTTGGCCAAAAAGGGCGTATGCGTTTTCTCCTGAATATATTCAGGAGAAAACGCATACGCCCTTTTTGGCCAAGTGCATCATTGTCGAAGTTGTGCCCCTCTTCCTGTGCTTTAAAGGCGATTCCAACGTACCTCTTGAAATCTGTTTCCTGCTATTCTGCCTCGCTTTCAAGTCCGCCTCGTTGCCTTCCCTCAACAGATTTTTGGACGATAGTTGTCCTTTATTACTCGGCCAGTTTGTGAATTGCTGTGCCCCTGAGCTCCATTTTTCAACTCGTTTTTGGTGAGCTGACCGCAAGTCCAAAATTTTGGTTCAGGACCTATACTGGTTCCCGGTGGGGGGCTGAGAATTTGGTTAATTCTTCTTCCTGCCGGGAAATTACAGTGATATGTGCCCGTCCAAATGCCTAACAGCTACTCTCTCATTGGTTCTCCCTCTTCCCTTTCATCCTCTGCCAAATTGGAAACCTGTGCGAACCAAGAGGTTAAAGGGGCTGTCTCTCCAAGTTGGGAGGTTGATAGTAAAGCAGACGGAAAGTCAAACCGGAGCACCAGGAGAGGGACTATTCGTTGAGTTTTAGAAACCTTTCGTATTCACAGTGTGTCCGTTCTCTAGGTTTCCCGCACATGTTATAGCTGTAGTAATATTCCCTTCAACCTGGAGAGTTCGGACCCATGGAATGGGTGCCATGCATTATTGCTTTAAAGGGTCTGCATTTGCTCACCCAATCTCACCAATCGTCTCAGTCCCAAGTGTCCCTCCTTATGCCACATCCAGCTGTCGTTGTAGATAGGGTCATTCCAGCTTTCAACAGAGACCCTGAAGGAATTGTAAAGAATTTCCCAGTTTTTTTGTTTTGTTTTTGAAATTCCTTTTTATAGTGGGTTTGAGCTGATTCTCGCTGCCATGTTTATGCCAGTCTAGACACACTTGATTCCCTTACGGAGACATATCAATACATAGGTTTTAAGATTCTTACTAGTCAGATATTTTCCTCTGCGGGAAATATGGGGTTTTGAGTCCCTTTCACTGAGGACGGTGTAGGTCTTGTGTATTCCATAGTTGGTTTTTGGAACGGTACCTGTGCTTATATCAAACTCTGGTTTTATGCATCACCCCACCTCTCCTTCCCCCTTAAGCAGGTATAAGAGTGTTTTCTAAATGTGAGACACTGTTCTCTTTCCTAACTCAGTTCAAGTGTAGCCATGTTTACAGGATCTTCATAAGTGATATCTTATGATAAGTTTCTTTTTCTCTGTGACTTATTTCACTTAGAATCATCGTACCTGAATCCACCCATTTTGCTGCTACTGGTCTTATGACATTGATTTCATGGCTGAGGGATATTCCATCGTACGTAAGTACCACAATTTTTTGAACCATTTTTATATTTTCTGGGATACTTAAGGTGTATCCAAGTTGAGGTCCTTGTATGCAGTGCAGCCCTAAATTTTGGGGTGGCTCTGTCTTATTGATTTTCAGTTTTCCCAAGGTATATTCCCTAGACTGGTAGTGCCCTTGGCTCTGTAGCTCTGTTCTTTACTTGATTTATGAACAGAATGCACTCCTCCAGAGAGGCAGTTGGCAATTTACATCCCGCCCATCAGCATAACAAGGCTCCCTGTTCTCCAGGGCCTGTCTTGCCTTTCTTGTTCTTACACATTTTGTGGATGTCCCTTTTGACCGGTGGGAAGTGATACTTCTTTGTAGTGCAGATTTGCATTGCCCGCTTGCTTGCTTGGCCAAAAAGGGCGTATGCGTTTTCTCCTGAATATATTCAGGAGAAAACGCATACGCCCTTTTTGGCCAAGTGCATCATTGTCGAAGTTGTGCCCCTCTTCCTGTGCTTTAAAGGCGATTCCAACGTACCTCTTGAAATCTGTTTCCTGCTATTCTGCCTCGCTTTCAAGTCCGCCTCGTTGCCTTCCCTCAACAGATTTTTGGACGATAGTTGTCCTTTATTACTCGGCCAGTTTGTGAATTGCTGTGCCCCTGAGCTCCATTTTTCAACTCGTTTTTGGTGAGCTGACCGCAAGTCCAAAATTTTGGTTCAGGACCTATACTGGTTCCCGGTGGGTGGCTGAGAATTTGGTTAATTCTTCTTCCTGCCGGGAAATTACAGTGATATGTGCCCGTCCAAATGCCTAACAGCTACTCTCTCATTGGTTCTCCCTCTTCCCTTTCATCCTCTGCCAAATTGGCAACCTGTGCGAACCAAGAGGTTAAAGGGGCTGTCTCTCCAAGTTGGGAGGTTGATAGTAAAGCAGACGGAAAGTCAAACCGGAGCACCAGGAGAGGGACTATTCGTTGAGTTTTAGAAACCTTCCGTATTCACAGTGTGTCCGTTCTCTAGGTTTCCCGCACATGTTATAGCTGTAGTAATATTCCCTTCAACCTGGAGAGTTCGGACCCATGGAATGGGTGCCATGCATTATTGCTTTAAAGGGTCTGCATTTGCTCGCCAAATCTCACCAATCGTCTCAGTCCCAAGTGTCCCTCCTTATGCCACATCCAGCTGTTGTTGTAGATAGGGTCATTCCAGCTTTCATCAGAGACCCTGAAGGAATTGTAAAGAATTTCCCAGTTTTTTTGTTTTGTTTTTGAAATTCCTTTTTATAGTGGGTTTGAGCTGATTCTCGCTGCCATGTTTATGCCAGTCTAGACACACTTGATTCCCTTACGGAGACATATCAATACATAGGTTTTAAGATTCTTACTAGTCAGATATTTTCCTCTGCGGGAAATATGGGGTTTTGAGTCCCTTTCACTGAGGACGGTGTAGGTCTTGTCTATTCCATAGTTGGTTTTTGGAACGGTACCTGTGCTTATATCAAACTCTGGTTTTATGCATCACCCCACCTCTCCTTCCCCCTTAAGCAGGTATAAGAGTGTTTTCTAAATGTGAGACACTGTTCTCTTTCCTAACTCAGTTCAAGTGTAGCCATGTTTACAGGATCTTCATAAGTGATATCTTATGATAAGTTTCTTTTTCTCTGTGACTTATTTCACTTAGAATCATCGTACCTGAATCCACCCATTTTGCTGCTACTGGTCTTATGACATTGATTTCATGGCTGAGGGATATTCCATCGTACGTAAGTACCACAATTTTTTGAAACATGTTTATATTTTCTGGGATACTTAAGGTGTATCCAAGTTGAGGTCCTTGTATGCAGTGCAGCCCTAAATTTTGGGGTGGCTCTGTCTTATTGATTTTCAGTTTTCCCAAGGTATATTCCCTAGACTGGTAGTGCCCTTGGCTCTGTAGCTCTGTTCTTTACTTGTTTTAGGGAACAGAATGCACTCCTCCAGAGAGGCAGTTGGCCATTTACATCCCGCCCATCAGCATAACAAGGCTCCCTGTTCTCCAGGGCCTGTCTTGCCTTTCTTGTTCTTACACATTTTGGGGATGTCCCTTTTGACCGGTGGGAAGTGATACTTCTTTGTAGTGCAGATTTGCATTGCCCGCTTGCTTGCTTGGCCAAAAAGGGCGTATGCGTTTTCTCCTGAATATATTCAGGAGAAAACGCATACGCCCTTTTTGGCCAAGTGCATCATTGTCGAAGTTGTGCCCCTCTTCCTGTGCTTTAAAGGCGATTCCAACGTACCTCTTGAAATCTGTTTCCTGCTATTCTGCCTCGCTTTCAAGTCCGCCTCGTTGCCTTCCCTCAACAGATTTTTGGACGATAGTTGTCCTTTATTACTCGGCCAGTTTGTGAATTGCTGTGCCCCTGAGCTCCATTTTTCAACTCGTTTTTGGTGAGCTGACCGCAAGTCCAAAATTTTGGTTCAGGACCTATACTGGTTCCCGGTGGGGGGCTGAGAATTTGGTTAATTCTTCTTCCTGCCGGGAAATTACAGTGATATGTGCCCGTCCAAATGCCTAACAGCTACTCTCTCATTGGTTCTCCCTCTTCCCTTTCATCCTCTGCCAAATTGGAAACCTGTGCGAACCAAGAGGTTAAAGGGGCTGTCTCTCCAAGTTGGGAGGTTGATAGTAAAGCAGACGGAAAGTCAAACCGGAGCACCAGGAGAGGGACTATTCGTTGAGTTTTAGAAACCTTCCGTATTCACAGTGTGTCCGTTCTCTAGGTTTCCCGCACATGTTATAGCTGTAGTAATATTCCCTTCAACCTGGAGAGTTCGGACCCATGGAATGGGTGCCATGCATTATTGCTTTAAAGGGTCTGCATTTGCTCGCCAAATCTCACCAATCGTCTCAGTCCAAAGTGTCCCTCCTTATGCCACATCCAGCTGTCGTTGTAGATAGGGTCATTCCAGCTTTCATCAGAGACCCTGAAGGAATTGTAAAGAATTTCCCAGTTTTTTTGTTTTGTTTTTGAAATTCCTTTTTATAGTGGGTTTGAGCTGATTCTCGCTGCCATGTTTATGCCAGTCTAGACACACTTGATTCCCTTACGGAGACATATCAATACATAGGTTTTAAGATTCTTACTAGTCAGATATTTTCCTCTGCGGGAAATATGGGGTTTTGAGTCCCTTTCACTGAGGACGGTGTAGGTCTTGTCTATTCCATAGTTGGTTTTTGGAACGGTACCTGTGCTTATATCAAACTCTGGTTTTATGCATCACCCCACCTCTCCTTCCCCCTTAAGCAGGTATAAGAGTGTTTTCTAAATGTGAGACACTGTTCTCTTTCCTAACTCAGTTCAAGTGTAGCCATGTTTACAGGATCTTCATAAGTGATATCTTATGATAAGTTTCTTTTTCTCTGTGACTTATTTCACTTAGAATCATCGTACCTGAATCCACCCATTTTGCTGCTACTGGTCTTATGACATTGATTTCATGGCTGAGGGATATTCCATCGTACGTAAGTACCACAATTTTTTGAACCATGTTTATATTTTCTGGGATACTTAAGGTGTATCCAAGTTGAGGTCCTTGTATGCAGTGCAGCCCTAAATTTTGGGGTGGCTCTGTCTTATTGATTTTCAGTTTTCCCAAGGTATATTCCCTAGACTGGTAGTGCCCTTGGCTCTGTAGCTCTGTTCTTTACTTGTTTTAGGGAACACAATGCACTCCTCCAGAGAGGCAGTTGGCCATTTACATCCCGCCCATCAGCATAACAAGGCTCCCTGTTCTCCAGGGCCTGTCTTGCCTTTCTTGTTCTTACACATTTTGTGGATGTCCCTTTTGACCGGTGGGAAGTGATACTTCTTTGTAGTGCAGATTTGCATTGCCCGCTTGCTTGCTTGGCCAAAAAGGGCGTATGCGTTTTCTCCTGAATATATTCAGGAGAAAACGCATACGCCCTTTTTGGCCAAGTGCATCATTGTCGAAGTTGTGCCCCTCTTCCTGTGCTTTAAAGGCGATTCCAACGTACCTCTTGAAATCTGTTTCCTGCTATTCTGCCTCGCTTTCAAGTCCGCCTCGTTGCCTTCCCTCAACAGATTTTTGGACGATAGTTGTCCTTTATTACTCGGCCAGTTTGTGAATTGCTGTGCCCCTGAGCTCCATTTTTCAACTCGTTTTTGATGAGCTGACCGCAAGTCCAAAATTTTGGTTCAGGACCTATACTGGTTCCCGGTGGGTGGCTGAGAATTTGGTTAATTCTTCTTCCTGCCGGGAAATTACAGTGATATGTGCCCGTCCAAATGCCTAACAGCTACTCTCTCATTGGTTCTCCCTCTTCCCTTTCATCCTCTGCCAAATTGGAAAACTGTGCGAACCAAGAGGTTAAATGGGCTGTCTCTCCAAGTTGGGAGGTTGATAGTAAAGCAGACGGAAAGTCAAACCGGAGCACCAGGAGAGGGACTATTCGTTGAGTTTTAGAAACCTTTCGTACTCACAGTGTGTCCGTTCTCTAGGTTTCCCGCACATGTTATAGCTGTAGTAATATTCCCTTCAACCTGGAGAGTTCGGACCCATGGAATGGGTGCCATGCATTATTGCTGTAAAGGGTCTGCATTTGCTCACCCAATCTCACCAATGGTCTCAGTCCCAAGTGTCCCTCCTTATGCCACATCCAGCTGTCATTGTAGATAGGGTCATTCCAGCTTTCATCAGAGACCCTGAAGGAATTGTAAAGAATTTCCCAGTTTTTTTGTTTTGTTTTTGAAATTCCTTTTTATAGTGGGTTTGAGCTGATTCTCGCTGCCATGATTATGCCAGTCTAGACACACTTGATTCCCTTACGGAGACATATCAATACATAGGTTTTAAGATTCTTACTAGTCAGGTATTTTCCTCTGCGGGAAATATGGCGTTTTGAGTCCCTTTCACTGAGGACGGTGTAGGTCTTGTGTATTCCATAGTTGGTTTTTGGAACGGTACCTGTGCTTATATCAAACTCTGGTTTTATGCATCACCCCACCTCTCCTTCCCCCTTAAGCAGGTATAAGAGTGTTTTCTAAATGTGAGACACTGTTCTCTTTCCTAACTCAGTTCAAGTGTAGCCATGTTTACAGTATCTTCATAAGTGATATCTTATGATAAGTTTCTTTTTCTGTGTGACTTATTTCACTTAGAATCATCGTACCTGAATCCACCCATTTTGCTGCTACTGGTCTTATGACATTGATTTCATGGCTGAGGGATATTCCATCGTACGTAAGTACCACAATTTTTTGAACCATGTTTATATTTTCTGGGATACTTAAGGTGTATCCAAGTTGAGGTCCTTGTATGCAGTGCAGCCCTAAATTTTGGGGTGGCTCTGTCTTATTGATTTTCAGTTTTCCCAAGGTATATTCCCTAGACTGGTAGTGCCCTTGGCTCTGTAGCTCTGTTCTTTACTTGTTTTAGGGAACACAATGCACTCCTCCAGAGAGGCAGTTGGCCATTTACATCCCGCCCATCAGCATAACAAGGCTCCCTGTTCTCCAGGGCCTGTCTTGCCTTTCTTGTTCTTACACATTTTGTGGATGTCCCTTTTGACCGGTGGGAAGTGATACTTCTTTGTAGTGCAGATTTGCATTGCCCGCTTGCTTGCTTGGCCAAAAAGGGCGTATGCGTTTTCTCCTGAATATATTCAGGAGAAAACGCATACGCCCTTTTTGGCCAAGTGCATCATTGTCGAAGTTGTGCCCCTCTTCCTGTGCTTTAAAGGCGATTCCAACGTACCTCTTGAAATCTGTTTCCTGCTATTCTGCCTTGCTTTCAAGTCCGCCTCGTTGCCTTCCCTCAACAGATTTTTGGACGATAGTTGTCCTTTATTACTCGGCCAGTTTGTGAATTGCTGTGCCCCTGAGCTCCATTTTTCAACTCGTTTTTGGTGAGCTGACCGCAAGTCCAAATTTTGGTTCAGGACCTATACTGGTTCCCGGTGGGTGGCTGAGAATTTGGTTAATTCTTCTTCCTGCCGGGAAATTACAGTGATATGTGCCCGTCCAAATGCCTAACAGCTACTCTCTCATTGGTTCTCCCTCTTCCCTTTCATCCTCTGCCAAATTGGAAACCTGTGCGAACCAAGAGGTTAAAGGGGCTGTGTCTCCAAGTTGGGAGGTTGATAGTAAAGCAGACGGAAAGACAAACCGGAGCACCAGGAGAGGGACTATTCGTTGAGATTTAGAAACCTTCCGTATTCACAGTGTGTCCGTTCTCTAGGTTTCCCGCACATGTTATAGCTGTAGTAATATTCCCTTCAACCTGGAGAGTTCGGACCCATGGAATGGGTGCCATGCATTATTGCTTTAAAGGGTCTGCATTTGCTCGCCAAATCTCACCAATCGTCTCAGTCCCAAGTGTCCCTCCTTATGCCATATCCAGCTGTCGTTGTAGATAGGGTCATTCCAGCTTTCAACAGAGACCCTGAAGGAATTGTAAAGAATTTCCCAGTTTTTTTGTTTTGTTTTTGAAATTCCTTTTTATAGTGGGTTTGAGCTGATTCTCGCTGCCATGTTTATGCCAGTCTAGACACACTTGATTCCCTTACGGAGACATATCAATACATAGGTTTTAAGATTCTTACTAGTCAGATATTTTCCTCTGCGTGAAATATGGGGTTTTGAGTCCCTTTCACTGAGGACGGTGTAGGTCTTGTCTATTCCATAGTTGGTTTTTGGAACGGTACCTGTGCTTATATCAAACTCTGGTTTTATGCATCACCCCACCTCTCCTTCCCCCTTAAGCAGGTATAAGAGTGTTTTCTAAATGTGAGACACTGTTCTCTTTCCTAACTCAGTTCAAGTGTAGCCATGTTTACAGTATCTTCATAAGTGATATCTTATGATAAGTTTCTTTTTCTGTGTGACTTATTTCACTTAGAATCATCGTACCTGAATCCACCCATTTTGCTGCTACTGGTCTTATGACATTGATTTCATGGCTGAGGGATATTCCATCGTACGTAAGTACCACAATTTTTTGAACCATGTTTATATTTTCTGGGATACTTAAGGTGTATCCAAGTTGAGGTCCTTGTATGCAGTGCAGCCCTAAATTTTGGGGTGGCTCTGTCTTATTGATTTTCAGTTTTCCCAAGGTATATTCCCTAGACTGGTAGTGCCCTTGGCTCTGTAGCTCTGTTCTTTACTTCTTTTAGGGAACAGAATGCACTCCTCCAGAGAGGCAGTTGGCCATTTACATCCCGCCCATCAGCCTAACAAGGCTCCCTGTTCTCCAGGGCCTGTCTTGCCTTTCTTGTTCTTACACATTTTGTGGATGTCCCTTTTGACCGGTGGGAAGTGATACTTCTTTGTAGTGCAGATTTGCATTGCCCGCTTGCTTGCTTGGCCAAAAAGGGCGTATGCGTTTTCTCCTGAATATATTCAGGAGAAAACGCATACGCCCTTTTTGGCCAAGTGCATCATTGTCGAAGTTGTGCCCCTCTTCCTGTGCTTTAAAGGCGATTCCAACGTACCTCTTGAAATCTGTTTCCTGCTATTCTGCCTCGCTTTCAAGTCCGCCTCGTTGCCTTCCCTCAACAGATTTTTGGACGATAGTTGTCCTTTATTACTCGGCCAGTTTGTGAATTGCTGTGCCCCTGAGCTCCATTTTTCAACTCGTTTTTTGTGAGCTGACCGCAAGTCCAAAACTTGGTTCAGGACCTATACTGGTTCCCGGTGGGTGGCTGAGAATTTGGTTAATTCTTCTTCCTGCCGGGAAATTACAGTGATATGTGCCCGTCCAAATGCCTAACAGCTACTCTCTCATTGGATCTCCCTCTTCCCTTTCATCCTCTGCCAAATTGGAAACCTGTGCGAACCAAGAGGTTAAAGGGGCTGTGTCTCCAAGTTGGGAGGTTGATAGTAAAGCAGACGGAAAGTCAAACCGGAGCACCAGGAGAGGGACTATTCGTTGAGATTTAGAAACCTTCCGTATTCACAGTGTGTCCGTTCTCTAGGTTTCCCGCACATGTTATAGCTGTAGTAATATTCCCTTCAACCTGGAGAGTTCGGACCCATGGAATGGGTGCCATGCATTATTGCTTTAAAGGGTCTGCATTTGCTCGCCAAATCTCACCAATCGTCTCAGTACCAAGTGTCCCTCCTTATGCCATATCCAGCTGTCATTGTAGATAGGGTCATTCCAGCTTTCATCAGAGACCCTGAAGGAATTGTAAAGAATTTCCCAGTTTTTTTGTTTTGTTTTTGAAGTTCCTTTTTATAGTGGGTTTGAGCTGATTCTCGCTGCCATGTTTATGCCAGTCTAGACACACTTGATTCCCTTACGGAGACATATCAATACATAGGTTTTAAGATTCTTACTAGTCAGATATTTTCCTCTGCGGGAAATATGGGGTTTTGAATCCCTTTCACTGAGGACGGTGTAGGTCTTGTCTATTCCATAGTTGGTTTTTGGAACGGTACCTGTGCTTATATCAAACTCTGGTTTTATGCATCACCCCACCTCTCCTTCCCCCTTAAGCAGGTATAAGAGTGTTTTCTAAATGTGAGACACTGTTCTCTTTCCTAACTCAGTTCAAGTGTAGCCATGTTTACAGTATCTTCATAAGTGATATCTTATGATAAGTTTCTTTTTCTGTGTGACTTATTTCACTTAGAATCATCGTACCTGAATCCACCCATTTTGCTGCTACTGGTCTTATGACATTGATTTCATGGCTGAGGGATATTCCATCGTACGTAAGTACCACAATTTTTTGAACCATGTTTATATTTTCTGGGATACTTAAGGTGTATCCAAGTTGAGGTCCTTGTATGCAGTGCAGCCCTAAATTTTTGGGTGGCTCTGTCTTATTGATTTTCAGTTTTCCCAAGGTATATTCCCTAGCCTGGTAGTGCCCTTGGCTCTGTAGCTCTGTTCTTTACTTGTTTTAGGGAACAGAATGTACTCCTCCAGAGAGGCAGTTGGCAATTTACATCCCGCCCATCAGCATATCAAGGCTCCCTGTTCTCCAGGGCCTGTCTTGCCTTTCTTGTTCTTACACATTTTGTGGATGTCCCTTTTGACCGGTGGGAAGTGATACTTCTTTGTAGTGCAGATTTGCATTGCCCGCTTGCTTGCTTGGCCAAAAAGGGCGTATGCGTTTTCTCCTGAATATATTCAGGAGAAAACGCATACGCCCTTTTTGGCCAAGTGCATCATTGTCGAAGTTGTTCCCCTCTTCCTGTGCTTTAAAGGCGATTCCAACGTACCTCTTGAAATCTGTTTCCTGCTATTCTGCCTCGCTTTCAAGTCCGCCTCGTTGCCTTCCCTCAACAGATTTTTGGACGAGAGTTCTCCTTTATTACTCGACCAGTTTGTGAATTGCTGTGCCCCTGAGCTCCATTTTTCAACTCGTTTTTGGTGAGCTGACCGCAAGTCCAAAATTTTGGTTCAGGACCTATACTGGTTCCCGGTGGGTGGCTGAGAAGTTGGTTAATACTTCTTCCTGCCGGGAAATTACAGTGATATGTGCCCGTCCAAATGCCTAACAGCTACTCTCTCATTGGTTCTCCCTCTTCCCTTTCATCCTCTGCCAAATTGGCAACCTGTGCGAACCAAGAGGTTAAAGGTGCTGTCTCTCCAAGTTGGGAGATTGATAGTAAAGCAGACGGAAAGTCAAACAAGAGCACCTGGATAGGGACTATGCGTTGAGTTTTAGAAACCTTTCGTATTCACAGTGTGTCCGTTCCCTAGGTTTCCCCGCACATGTTATAGCTGTAGTAATATTCCCTTCAACCTGGAGAGTTCGGACCCATGGAATGGGTGCCATGCATTATTGCTTTAAAGGGTCTGCATTTGCTCGCCAAATCTCACCAATCGTCTCAGTCCCAAGTGTTCCTCCTTATGCCACATCCAGCTGTCGTTGTAGATAGGGTCATTCCAGCTTTCATCAGAGACCCTGAAGGAATTGTAAAGAATTTCCCAGTTTTTTTGTTTTGTTTTTGAAATTCCTTTTTATAGTGGGTTTGAGCTGATTCTCACTGCCATGTTTATGCCAGTCTAGACACACTTGATTGCCTTAAGGAGACATATCAATACATAGGTTTTAAGATTCTTACTAATCAGATACTTTCTTCTGCGGGAAATATGGGGTTTTGAGTCCCTTTCACTGAGGACGGTGTAGGTCTTGTCTATTCCATAGTTGGTTTTTGGAACGGTACCTGTGCTTATATCAAACTCTGGTTTTATGCATCAACCCACCTTTCCTTCCCCCTTAAGCAGGTAAAAGAGTGTTTTCTAAATGTGAGACACTGTTCTCTTTCCTAACTCAGTTCAAGTGTAGCCATGTTTACAGGATCTTCATAAGTGATATCATATGATAAGTTTCTTTTTCTGTGTGACTTATTTCACTTAGAATCATCGTACCTGAATCCACCCATTTTGTTGCTACTGGTCTTATGACATTGATTTCATGGCTGAGGGATATTCCATCGTACGTAAGTACCACAATTTTTTGAACCATGTTTATATTTTCTGGGATACTTAAGGTGTATCCAAGTTGAGGTCCTTGTATGCAGTGCAGCCCTAAATTTTGGGGTGGCTCTGTCTTATTGATTTTCAGTTTTCCCAAGGTATATTCCCTAGACTGGTAGTGCCCTTGGCTCTGTAGCTCTGTTCTTTACTTGTTTTAGGGAACAGAATGCACTCCTCCAGAGAGGCAGTTGGCAATTTACATCCCGCCCATCAGCATAACAAGGCTCCCTGTTCTCCAGGGCCTGTCTTGCCTTTCTTGTTCTTACACATTTTGTGGATGTCCCTTTTGACCGGTGGGAAGTGATACTTCTTTGTAGTGCAGATTTGCATTGCCCGCTTGCTTGCTTGGCCAAAAAGGGCGTATGCGTTTTCTCCTGAATATATTCAGGAGAAAACGCATACGCCCTTTTTGGCCAAGTGCATCATTGTCGAAGTTGTGCCCCTCTTCCTGTGCTTTAAAGGCGATTCCAACGTACCTCTTGAAATCTGTTTCCTGCTATTCTGCCTCACTTTCAAGTCCGCCTCGTTGCCTTCCCTCAACAGATTTTTGGACGATAGTTGTCCTTTATTACTCGGCCAGTTTGTGAATTGCTGTGCCCCTGAGCTCCATTTTTCAACTCGTTTTTGGTGAGCTGACCGCAAGTCCAAAATTTTGGTTCAGGACCTATACTGGTTCCCGGTGGGGGGCTGAGAATTTGGTTAATTCTTCTTCCTGCCGGGAAATTACAGTGATATGTGCCCGTCCAAATGCCTAACAGCTACTCTCTCATTGGTTCTCCCTCTTCCCTTTCATCCTCTGCAAAATTGGAAACCTGTGCGAACCAAGAGGTTAAAGGGGCTGTCTCTCCAAGTTGGGAGGTTGATAGTAAAGAAGACGGAAAGTCAAACCGGAGCACCAGGAGAGGGACTATTCGTTGAGTTTTAGAAACCTTTCGTAGTCACAGTGTGTCCGTTCTCTAGGTTTCCCGCACATGTTATAGCTGTAGTAATATTCCCTTCAACCTGGAGAGTTCGGACCCATGGAATGGGTGCCATGCATTATTGCTTTAAAGGGTCTGCATTTGCTCACCCAATCTCACCAATCGTCTCAGTCCCAAGTGTCCCTCCTTATGCCACATCCAGCTGTCGTTGTAGATAGGGTCATTCCAGCTTTCATCAGAGACCCTGAAGGAATTGTAAAGAATTTCCCAGTTTTTTTGTTTTGTTTTTGAAATTCCTTTTTATAGTGGGTTTGAGCTGATTCTCACTGCCATGTTTATGCCAGTCTAGACACACTTGATTGCCTTACGGAGACATATCAATACATAGGTTTTAAGATTCTTACTAATAAGATACTTTCCTCTGCGGGAAATATGGGGTTTTGAGTCCCTTTCACTGAGGACGGTGTAGGTCTTGTCTATTCCATAGTTGGTTTTTGGAACGGTACCTGTGCTTATATCAAACTCTGGTTTTATGCATCAACCCACCTTTCCTTCCCCCTTAAGCAGGTAAAAGAGTGTTTTATAATGTGAGACACTGTTCTCTTTCCTAACTCAGTTCAAGTGTAGCCATGTTTACAGGATCTTCATAAGTGATATCATGTGATAATTTTCTTTTTCTGTGTGACTTATTTCACTTAGAATCATCGTACCTGAATCCACCCATTTTGTTGCTACTGGTCTTATGACATTGATTTCATGGCTGAGGGATATTCCATCGTACGTAAGTACCACAATTTTTTGAACCATGTTTATATTTTCTGGGATACTTAAGGTGTATCCAAGTTGAGGTCCTTGTATGCAGTGCAGCCCTAAATTTTGGGGTGGCTCTGTCTTATTGATTTTCAGTTTTCCCAAGGTATATTCCCTAGACTGGTAGTGCCCTTGGCTCTGTAGCTCTGTTCTTTACTTGTTTTAGGGAACAGAATGCACTCCTCCAGAGAGGCAGTTGGCAATTTACATCCCGCCCATCAGCATAACAAGGCTCCCTGTTCTCCAGGGCCTGTCTTGCCTTTCTTGTTCTTACACATTTTGTGGATGTCCCTTTTGACCGGTGGGAAGTGATACTTCTTTGTAGTGCAGATTTGCATTGCCCGCTTGCTTGCTTGGCCAAAAAGGGCGTATGCATTTTCTCCTGAATATATTCAGGAGAAAACGCATACGCCCTTTTTGGCCAAGTGCATCATTGTCGAAGTTGTGCCCCTCTTCCTGTGCTTTAAAGGCGATTCCAACGTACCTCTTGAAATCTGTTTCCTGCTATTCTGCCTCGCTTTCAAGTCCGCCTCGTTGCCTTCCCTCAACAGATTTTTGGACGATAGTTGTCCTTTATTACTCGGCCAGTTTGTGAATTGCTGTGCCCCTGAGCTCCATTTTTCAACTCGTTTTTGGTGAGCTGACCGCAAGTCCAAAATTTTGGTTCAGGACCTATACTGGTTCCCGGTGGGTGGCTGAGAATTTGGTTAATTCTTCTTCCTGCCGGGAAATTACAGTGATATGTGCCCGTCCAAATGCCTAACAGCTACTCTCTCATTGGTTCTCCCTCTTCCCTTTCATCCTCTGCCAAATTGGAAACCTGTGCGAACCAAGAGGTTAAAGGGGCTGTCTCTCCAAGTTGGGAGGTTGATAGTAGAGCAGACGGAAAGTCAAACCGGAGCACCAGGAGAGGGACTATGCGTTGAGTTTTAGAAACCTTTCGTATTCACAGTGTGTCCGTTCCCTAGGTTTCCCGCACATGTTATAGCTGTAGTAATATTCCCTTCAACCTGGAGAGTTCGGACCCATGGAATGGGTGCCATGCATTATTGCTTTAAAGGGGCTGCATTTGCTCACCCAATCTCACCAATCGTCTCAGTCCCAAGTGTCCCTCCTTATGCCACATCCAGCTGTCGTTGTAGATAGGGTCATTCCAGCTTTCATCAGAGACCCTGAAGGAATTGTAAAGAATTTCCCAGTTTTTTTGTTTTGTTTTTGAAATTCCTTTTTATAGTGGGTTTGAGCTGATTCTCACTGCCATGTTTATGCCAGTCTAGACACACTTGATTGCCTTACGGAGACATATCAATACATAGGTTTTAAGATTCTTACTAGTCAGATACTTTCCTCTGCGGGAAATATGGGGTTTTGAGTCCCTTTCACTGAGGACGGTGTAGGTCTTGTCTATTCCATAGTTGGTTTTTGGAACGGTACCTGTGCTTATATCAAACTCTGGTTTTATGCATCACCCCACCTTTCCTTCCCCCTTAAGCAGGTAAAAGAGTGTTTTATAATGTGAGACACTGTTCTCTTTCCTAACTCAGTTCAAGTGTAGCCATGTTTACAGGATCTTCATAAGTGATATCATATGATAAGTTTCTTTTTCTGTGTGACTTATTTCACTTAGAATCATCGTACCTGAATCCACCCATTTTGTTGCTACTTGTCTTATGACATTGATTTCATGGCTGAGGGATATTCCATCGTACGTAAGTACCACAATTTTTTGAACCATGTTTATATTTTCTGGGATACTTAAGGTGTATCCAAGTTGAGGTCCTTGTATGCAGTGCAGCCCTAAATTTTGGGGTGGCTCTGTCTTATTGATTTTCAGTTTTCCCAAGGTATATTCCCTAGACTGGTAGTGCCCTTGGCTCTGTAGCTCTGTTCTTTACTTCTTTTAGGGAACAGAATGCACTCCTCCAGAGAGGCAGTTGGCAATTTACATCCCGCCCATCAGCATAACAAGGCTCCCTGTTCTCCAGGGCCTGTCTTACCTTTCTTGTTCTTACACATTTTGTGGATGTCCCTTTTGACCGGTGGGAAGTGATACTTCTTTGTAGTGCAGATTTGCATTGCCCGCTTGCTTGCTTGGCCAAAAAGGGCGTATGCGTTTTCTCCTGAATATATTCAGGAGAAAACGCATACGCCCTTTTTGGCCAAGTGCATCATTGTCGAAGTTGTGCCCCTCTTCCTGTGCTTTAAAGGCGATTCCAACGTACCTCTTGAAATCTGTTTCCTGCTATTCTGCCTCGCTTTCAAGTCCGCCTCGTTGCCTTCCCTCAACAGATTTTTGGACGATAGTTGTCCTTTATTACTCGGCCAGTTTGTGAATTGCTGTGCCCCTGAGCTCCATTTTTCAACTCGTTTTTGGTGAGCTGACCGCAAGTCCAAAATTTTGGTTCAGGACCTATACTGGTTCCCGGTGGGTGGCTGAGAATTTGGTTAATTCTTCTTCCTGCCGGGAAATTACAGTGATATGTGCCCGTCCAAATGCCTAACAGCTACTCTCTCATTGGTTCTCCCTCTTCCCTTTCATCCTCTGCCAAATTGGCAACCTGTGCGAACCAAGAGGTTAAAGGGGCTGTCTCTCCATGTTGGGAGGTTGATAGTAAAGCAGACGGAAAGTCAAACCGGAGCACCAGAAGAGGGACTATTCGTTGAGTTTTAGAAACCTTTCGTATTCACAGTGTGTCCGTTCTCTAGGTTTCCCGCACATGTTATAGCTGTAGTAATATTCCCTTCAACCTGGAGAGTTCGGACCCATGGAATGGGTGCCATGCATTATTGCTGTAAAGGGTCTGCATTTGCTCACCCAATCTCACCAATGGTCTCAGTCCCAAGTGTCCCTCCTTATGCCACATCCAGCTGTCATTGTAGATAGGGTCATTCCAGCTTTCATCAGAGACCCTGAAGGAATTGTAAAGAATTTCCCAGTTTTTTTGTTTTGTTTTTGAAATTCCTTTTTATAGTGGGTTTGAGCTGATTCTCGCTGCCATGTTTATGCCAGTCTAGACACACTTGATTCCCTTACGGAGACATATCAATACATAGGTTTTAAGATTCTTACTAGTCAGGTATTTTCCTCTGCGGGAAATATGGCGTTTTGAGTCCCTTTCACTGAGGACGGTGTAGGTCTTGTGTATTCCATAGTTGGTTTTTGGAACGGTACCTGTGCTTATATCAAACTCTTGTTTTATGCATCACCCCACCTCTCCTTCCCCCTTAAGCAGGTATAAGAGTGTTTTCTAAATGTGAGACACTGTTCTCTTTCCTAACTCAGTTCAAGTGTAGCCATGTTTACAGTATCTTCATAAGTGATATCTTATGATAAGTTTCTTTTTCTGTGTGACTTATTTCACTTAGAATCATCGTACCTGAATCCACCCATTTTGCTGCTACTGGTCTTATGACATTGATTTCATGGCTGAGGGATATTCCATCGTACGTAAGTACCACAATTTTTTGAACCATGTTTATATTTTCTGGGATACTTAAGGTGTATCCAAGTTGAGGTCCTTGTATGCAGTGCAGCCCTAAATTTTGGGGTGGCTCTGTCTTATTGATTTTCAGTTTTCCCAAGGTATATTCCCTAGACTGGTAGTGCCCTTGGCTCTGTAGCTCTGTTCTTTACTTGTTTTAGGGAACAGAATGCACTCCTCCAGAGAGGCAGTTGGCCATTTACATCCCGCCCATCAGCATAACAAGGCTCCCTGTTCTCCAGGGCCTGTCTTGCCTTTCTTGTTCTTACACATTTTGTGGATGTCCCTTTTGACCGGTGGGAAGTGATACTTCTTTGTAGTGCAGATTTGCATTGCCCGCTTGCTTGCTTGGCCAAAAAGGGCGTATGCGTTTTCTCCTGAATATATTCAGGAGAAAACGCATACGCCCTTTTTGGCCAAGTGCATCATTGTCGAAGTTGTGCCCCTCTTCCTGTGCTTTAAAGGCGATTCCAACGTACCTCTTGAAATCTGTTTCCTGCTATTCTGCCTCGCTTTCAAGTCCGCCTCGTTGCCTTCCCTCAACAGATTTTTGGACGATAGTTGTCCTTTATTACTCGGCCAGTTTGTGAATTGCTGTGCCCCTGAGCTCCATTTTTCAACTCGTTTTTTGTGAGCTGACCGCAAGTCCAAAATTTTGGTTCAGGACCTATACTGGTTCCCGGTGGGTGGCTGAGAATTTGGTTAATTCTTCTTCCTGCCGGGAAATTACAGTGATATGTGCCCGTCCAAATGCCTAACAGCTACTCTCTCATTGGTTCTCCCTCTTCCCTTTCATCCTCTGCCAAATTGGAAACCTGTGCGAACCAAGAGGTTAAAGGAGCTGTGTCTCCAAGTTGGGAGGTTGATAGTAAAGCAGACGGAAAGACAAACCGGAGCACCAGGAGAGGGACTATTCGTTGAGATTTAGAAACCTTCCGTATTCACAGTGTGTCCGTTCTCTAGGTTTCCCGCACATGTTATAGCTGTAGTAATATTCCCTTCAACCTGGAGAGTTCGGACCCATGGAATGGGTGCCATGCATTATTGCTTTAAAGGGTCTGCATTTGCTCGCCAAATCTCACCAATCGTCTCAGTCCCAAGTGTCCCTCCTTATGCCATATCCAGCTGTCGTTGTAGATAGGGTCATTCCAGCTTTCATCAGAGACCCTGAAGGAATTGTAAAGAATTTCCCAGTTTTTTTGTTTTGTTTTTGAAATTCCTTTTTATAGTGAGTTTGAGCTGATTCTCGCTGCCATGTTTATGCCAGTCTAGACACACTTGATTCCCTTACGGAGACATATCAATACATAGGTTTTAAGATTCTTACTAGTCAGATATTTTCCTCTGCGTGAAATATGGGGTTTTGAGTCCCTTTCACTGAGGACGGTGTAGGTCTTGTCTATTCCATAGTTGGTTTTTGGAACGGTACCTGTGCTTATATCAAACTCTGGTTTTATGCATCACCCCACCTCTCCTTCCCCCTTAAGCAGGTATAAGAGTGTTTTCTAAATGTGAGACACTGTTCTCTTTCCTAACTCAGTTCAAGTGTAGCCATGTTTACAGTATCTTCATAAGTGATATCTTATGATAAGTTTCTTTTTCTGTGTGACTTATTTCACTTAGAATCATCGTACCTGAATCCACCCATTTTGCTGCTACTGGTCTTATGACATTGATTTCATGGCTGAGGGATATTCCATCGTACGTAAGTACCACAATTTTTTGAACCATGTTTATATTTTCTGGGATACTTAAGGTGTATCCAAGTTGAGGTCCTTGTATGCAGTGCAGCCCTAAATTTTGGGGTGGCTCTGTCTTATTGATTTTCAGTTTTCCCAAGGTATATTCCCTAGACTGGTAGTGCCCTTGGCTCTGTAGCTCTGTTCTTTACTTGTTTTAGGGAACAGAATGCACTCCTCCAGAGAGGCAGTTGGCAATTTACATCCCGCCCATCAGCATAACAAGGCTCCCTGTTCTCCAGGGCCTGTCTTGCCTTTCTTGTTCTTACACATTTTGTGGATGTCCCTTTTGACCGGTGGGAAGTGATACTTCTTTGTAGTGCAGATTTGCATTGCCCGCTTGCTTGCTTGGCCAAAAAGGGCGTATGCATTTTCTCCTGAATATATTCAGGAGAAAACGCATACGCCCTTTTTGGCCAAGTGCATCATTGTCGAAGTTGTGCCCCTCTTCCTGTGCTTTAAAGGCGATTCCAACGTACCTCTTGAAATCTGTTTCCTGCTATTCTGCCTCGCTTTCAAGTCCGCCTCGTTGCCTTCCCTCAACAGATTTTTGGACGATAGTTGTCCTTTATTACTCGGCCAGTTTGTGAATTGCTGTGCCCCTGAGCTCCATTTTTCAACTCGTTTTTGGTGAGCTGACCGCAAGTCCAAAATTTTGGTTCAGGACCTATACTGGTTCCCGGTGGGTGGCTGAGAATTTGGTTAATTCTTCTTCCTGCCGGGAAATTACAGTGATATGTGCCCGTCCAAATGCCTAACAGCTACTCTCTCATTGGTTCTCCCTCTTCCCTTTCATCCTCTGCCAAATTGGAAACCTGTGCGAACCAAGAGGTTAAAGGGGCTGTCTCTCCAAGTTGGGAGGTTGATAGTAGAGCAGACGGAAAGTCAAACCGGAGCACCAGGAGAGGGACTATGCGTTGAGTTTTAGAAACCTTTCGTATTCACAGTGTGTCCGTTCCCTAGGTTTCCCGCACATGTTATAGCTGTAGTAATATTCCCTTCAACCTGGAGAGTTCGGACCCATGGAATGGGTGCCATGCATTATTGCTTTAAAGGGGCTGCATTTGCTCACCCAATCTCACCAATCGTCTCAGTCCCAAGTGTCCCTCCTTATGCCACATCCAGCTGTCGTTGTAGATAGGGTCATTCCAGCTTTCATCAGAGACCCTGAAGGAATTGTAAAGAATTTCCCAGTTTTTTTGTTTTGTTTTTGAAATTCCTTTTTATAGTGGGTTTGAGCTGATTCTCACTGCCATGTTTATGCCAGTCTAGACACACTTGATTGCCTTACGGAGACATATCAATACATAGGTTTTAAGATTCTTACTAGTCAGATACTTTCCTCTGCGGGAAATATGGGGTTTTGAGTCCCTTTCACTGAGGACGGTGTAGGTCTTGTCTATTCCATAGTTGGTTTTTGGAACGGTACCTGTGCTTATATCAAACTCTGGTTTTATGCATCACCCCACCTTTCCTTCCCCCTTAAGCAGGTAAAAGAGTGTTTTATAATGTGAGACACTGTTCTCTTTCCTAACTCAGTTCAAGTGTAGCCATGTTTACAGGATCTTCATAAGTGATATCATATGATAAGTTTCTTTTTCTGTGTGACTTATTTCACTTAGAATCATCGTACCTGAATCCACCCATTTTGTTGCTACTTGTCTTATGACATTGATTTCATGGCTGAGGGATATTCCATCGTACGTAAGTACCACAATTTTTTGAACCATGTTTATATTTTCTGGGATACTTAAGGTGTATCCAAGTTGAGGTCCTTGTATGCAGTGCAGCCCTAAATTTTGGGGTGGCTCTGTCTTATTGATTTTCAGTTTTCCCAAGGTATATTCCCTAGACTGGTAGTGCCCTTGGCTCTGTAGCTCTGTTCTTTACTTCTTTTAGGGAACAGAATGCACTCCTCCAGAGAGGCAGTTGGCAATTTACATCCCGCCCATCAGCATAACAAGGCTCCCTGTTCTCCAGGGCCTGTCTTACCTTTCTTGTTCTTACACATTTTGTGGATGTCCCTTTTGACCGGTGGGAAGTGATACTTCTTTGTAGTGCAGATTTGCATTGCCCGCTTGCTTGCTTGGCCAAAAAGGGCGTATGCGTTTTCTCCTGAATATATTCAGGAGAAAACGCATACGCCCTTTTTGGCCAAGTGCATCATTGTCGAAGTTGTGCCCCTCTTCCTGTGCTTTAAAGGCGATTCCAACGTACCTCTTGAAATCTGTTTCCTGCTATTCTGCCTCGCTTTCAAGTCCGCCTCGTTGCCTTCCCTCAACAGATTTTTGGACGATAGTTGTCCTTTATTACTCGGCCAGTTTGTGAATTGCTGTGCCCCTGAGCTCCATTTTTCAACTCGTTTTTGGTGAGCTGACCGCAAGTCCAAAATTTTGGTTCAGGACCTATACTGGTTCCCGGTGGGTGGCTGAGAATTTGGTTAATTCTTCTTCCTGCCGGGAAATTACAGTGATATGTGCCCGTCCAAATGCCTAACAGCTACTCTCTCATTGGTTCTCCCTCTTCCCTTTCATCCTCTGCCAAATTGGCAACCTGTGCGAACCAAGAGGTTAAAGGGGCTGTCTCTCCAAGTTGGGAGGTTGATAGTAAAGCAGACGGAAAGTCAAACCGGAGCACCAGGAGAGGGACTATTCGTTGAGTTTTAGAAACCTTTCGTACTCACAGTGTGTCCGTTCTCTAGGTTTCCCGCACATGTTATAGCTGTAGTAATATTCCCTTCAACCTGGAGAGTTCGGACCCATGGAATGGGTGCCATGCATTATTGCTGTAAAGGGTCTGCATTTGCTCACCCAATCTCACCAATGGTCTCAGTCCCAAGTGTCCCTCCTTATGCCACATCCAGCTGTCATTGTAGATAGGGTCATTCCAGCTTTCATCAGAGACCCTGAAGGAATTGTAAAGAATTTCCCAGTTTTTTTGTTTTGTTTTTGAAATTCCTTTTTATAGTGGGTTTGAGCTGATTCTCGCTGCCATGTTTATGCCAGTCTAGACACACTTGATTCCCTTACGGAGACATATCAATACATAGGTTTTAAGATTCTTACTAGTCAGGTATTTTCCTCTGCGGGAAATATGGCGTTTTGAGTCCCTTTCACTGAGGACGGTGTAGGTCTTGTGTATTCCATAGTTGGTTTTTGGAACGGTACCTGTGCTTATATCAAACTCTGGTTTTATGCATCACCCCACCTCTCCTTCCCCCTTAAGCAGGTATAAGAGTGTTTTCTAAATGTGAGACACTGTTCTCTTTCCTAACTCAGTTCAAGTGTAGCCATGTTTACAGTATCTTCATAAGTGATATCTTATGATAAGTTTCTTTTTCTGTGTGACTTATTTCACTTAGAATCATCGTACCTGAATCCACCCATTTTGCTGCTACTGGTCTTATGACATTGATTTCATGGCTGAGGGATATTCCATCGTACGTAAGTACCACAATTTTTTGAACCATGTTTATATTTTCTGGGATACTTAAGGTGTATCCAAGTTGAGGTCCTTGTATGCAGTGCAGCCCTAAATTTTGGGGTGGCTCTGTCTTATTGATTTTCAGTTTTCCCAAGGTATATTCCCTAGACTGGTAGTGCCCTTGGCTCTGTAGCTCTGTTCTTTACTTGTTTTAGGGAACAGAATGCACTCCTCCAGAGAGGCAGTTGGCCATTTACATCCCGCCCATCAGCATAACAAGGCTCCCTGTTCTCCAGGGCCTGTCTTGCCTTTCTTGTTCTTACACATTTTGTGGATGTCCCTTTTGACCGGTGGGAAGTGATACTTCTTTGTAGTGCAGATTTGCATTGCCCGCTTGCTTGCTTGGCCAAAAAGGGCGTATGCGTTTTCTCCTGAATATATTCAGGAGAAAACGCATACGCCCTTTTTGGCCAAGTGCATCATTGTCGAAGTTGTGCCCCTCTTCCTGTGCTTTAAAGGCGATTCCAACGTACCTCTTGAAATCTGTTTCCTGCTATTCTGCCTCGCTTTCAAGTCCGCCTCGTTGCCTTCCCTCAACAGATTTTTGGACGATAGTTGTCCTTTATTACTCGGCCAGTTTGTGAATTGCTGTGCCCCTGAGCTCCATTTTTCAACTCGTTTTTTGTGAGCTGACCGCAAGTCCAAAATTTTGGTTCAGGACCTATACTGGTTCCCGGTGGGTGGCTGAGAATTTGGTTAATTCTTCTTCCTGCCGGGAAATTACAGTGATATGTGCCCGTCCAAATGCCTAACAGCTACTCTCTCATTGGTTCTCCCTCTTCCCTTTCATCCTCTGCCAAATTGGAAACCTGTGCGAACCAAGAGGTTAAAGGAGCTGTGTCTCCAAGTTGGGAGGTTGATAGTAAAGCAGACGGAAAGACAAACCGGAGCACCAGGAGAGGGACTATTCGTTGAGATTTAGAAACCTTCCGTATTCACAGTGTGTCCGTTCTCTAGGTTTCCCGCACATGTTATAGCTGTAGTAATATTCCCTTCAACCTGGAGAGTTCGGACCCATGGAATGGGTGCCATGCATTATTGCTTTAAAGGGTCTGCATTTGCTCGCCAAATCTCACCAATCGTCTCAGTCCCAAGTGTCCCTCCTTATGCCATATCCAGCTGTCGTTGTAGATAGGGTCATTCCAGCTTTCATCAGAGACCCTGAAGGAATTGTAAAGAATTTCCCAGTTTTTTTGTTTTGTTTTTGAAATTCCTTTTTATAGTGAGTTTGAGCTGATTCTCGCTGCCATGTTTATGCCAGTCTAGACACACTTGATTCCCTTACGGAGACATATCAATACATAGGTTTTAAGATTCTTACTAGTCAGATATTTTCCTCTGCGTGAAATATGGGGTTTTGAGTCCCTTTCACTGAGGACGGTGTAGGTCTTGTCTATTCCATAGTTGGTTTTTGGAACGGTACCTGTGCTTATATCAAACTCTGGTTTTATGCATCACCCCACCTCTCCTTCCCCCTTAAGCAGGTATAAGAGTGTTTTCTAAATGTGAGACACTGTTCTCTTTCCTAACTCAGTTCAAGTGTAGCCATGTTTACAGTATCTTCATAAGTGATATCTTATGATAAGTTTCTTTTTCTGTGTGACTTATTTCACTTAGAATCATCGTACCTGAATCCACCCATTTTGCTGCTACTGGTCTTATGACATTGATTTCATGGCTGAGGGATATTCCATCGTACGTAAGTACCACAATTTTTTGAACCATGTTTATATTTTCTGGGATACTTAAGGTGTATCCAAGTTGAGGTCCTTGTATGCAGTGCAGCCCTAAATTTTGGGGTGGCTCTGTCTTATTGATTTTCAGTTTTCCCAAGGTATATTCCCTAGACTGGTAGTGCCCTTGGCTCTGTAGCTCTGTTCTTTACTTGTTTTAGGGAACAGAATGCACTCCTCCAGAGAGGCAGTTGGCAATTTACATCCCGCCCATCAGCATAACAAGGCTCCCTGTTCTCCAGGGCCTGTCTTGCCTTTCTTGTTCTTACACATTTTGTGGATGTCCCTTTTGACCGGTGGGAAGTGATACTTCTTTGTAGTGCAGATTTGCATTGCCCGCTTGCTTGCTTGGCCAAAAAGGGCGTATGCATTTTCTCCTGAATATATTCAGGAGAAAACGCATACGCCCTTTTTGGCCAAGTGCATCATTGTCGAAGTTGTGCCCCTCTTCCTGTGCTTTAAAGGCGATTCCAACGTACCTCTTGAAATCTGTTTCCTGCTATTCTGCCTCGCTTTCAAGTCCGCCTCGTTGCCTTCCCTCAACAGATTTTTGGACGATAGTTGTCCTTTATTACTCGGCCAGTTTGTGAATTGCTGTGCCCCTGAGCTCCATTTTTCAACTCGTTTTTGGTGAGCTGACCGCAAGTCCAAAATTTTGGTTCAGGACCTATACTGGTTCCCGGTGGGTGGCTGAGAATTTGGTTAATTCTTCTTCCTGCCGGGAAATTACAGTGATATGTGCCCGTCCAAATGCCTAACAGCTACTCTCTCATTGGTTCTCCCTCTTCCCTTTCATCCTCTGCCAAATTGGAAACCTGTGCGAACCAAGAGGTTAAAGGGGCTGTCTCTCCAAGTTGGGAGGTTGATAGTAGAGCAGACGGAAAGTCAAACCGGAGCACCAGGAGAGGGACTATGCGTTGAGTTTTAGAAACCTTTCGTATTCACAGTGTGTCCGTTCCCTAGGTTTCCCGCACATGTTATAGCTGTAGTAATATTCCCTTCAACCTGGAGAGTTCGGACCCATGGAATGGGTGCCATGCATTATTGCTTTAAAGGGGCTGCATTTGCTCACCCAATCTCACCAATCGTCTCAGTCCCAAGTGTCCCTCCTTATGCCACATCCAGCTGTCGTTGTAGATAGGGTCATTCCAGCTTTCATCAGAGACCCTGAAGGAATTGTAAAGAATTTCCCAGTTTTTTTGTTTTGTTTTTGAAATTCCTTTTTATAGTGGGTTTGAGCTGATTCTCACTGCCATGTTTATGCCAGTCTAGACACACTTGATTGCCTTACGGAGACATATCAATACATAGGTTTTAAGATTCTTACTAGTCAGATACTTTCCTCTGCGGGAAATATGGGGTTTTGAGTCCCTTTCACTGAGGACGGTGTAGGTCTTGTCTATTCCATAGTTGGTTTTTGGAACGGTACCTGTGCTTATATCAAACTCTGGTTTTATGCATCACCCCACCTTTCCTTCCCCCTTAAGCAGGTAAAAGAGTGTTTTATAATGTGAGACACTGTTCTCTTTCCTAACTCAGTTCAAGTGTAGCCATGTTTACAGGATCTTCATAAGTGATATCATATGATAAGTTTCTTTTTCTGTGTGACTTATTTCACTTAGAATCATCGTACCTGAATCCACCCATTTTGTTGCTACTTGTCTTATGACATTGATTTCATGGCTGAGGGATATTCCATCGTACGTAAGTACCACAATTTTTTGAACCATGTTTATATTTTCTGGGATACTTAAGGTGTATCCAAGTTGAGGTCCTTGTATGCAGTGCAGCCCTAAATTTTGGGGTGGCTCTGTCTTATTGATTTTCAGTTTTCCCAAGGTATATTCCCTAGACTGGTAGTGCCCTTGGCTCTGTAGCTCTGTTCTTTACTTCTTTTAGGGAACAGAATGCACTCCTCCAGAGAGGCAGTTGGCAATTTACATCCCGCCCATCAGCATAACAAGGCTCCCTGTTCTCCAGGGCCTGTCTTACCTTTCTTGTTCTTACACATTTTGTGGATGTCCCTTTTGACCGGTGGGAAGTGATACTTCTTTGTAGTGCAGATTTGCATTGCCCGCTTGCTTGCTTGGCCAAAAAGGGCGTATGCGTTTTCTCCTGAATATATTCAGGAGAAAACGCATACGCCCTTTTTGGCCAAGTGCATCATTGTCGAAGTTGTGCCCCTCTTCCTGTGCTTTAAAGGCGATTCCAACGTACCTCTTGAAATCTGTTTCCTGCTATTCTGCCTCGCTTTCAAGTCCGCCTCGTTGCCTTCCCTCAACAGATTTTTGGACGATAGTTGTCCTTTATTACTCGGCCAGTTTGTGAATTGCTGTGCCCCTGAGCTCCATTTTTCAACTCGTTTTTGGTGAGCTGACCGCAAGTCCAAAATTTTGGTTCAGGACCTATACTGGTTCCCGGTGGGTGGCTGAGAATTTGGTTAATTCTTCTTCCTGCCGGGAAATTACAGTGATATGTGCCCGTCCAAATGCCTAACAGCTACTCTCTCATTGGTTCTCCCTCTTCCCTTTCATCCTCTGCCAAATTGGCAACCTGTGCGAACCAAGAGGTTAAAGGGGCTGTCTCTCCAAGTTGGGAGGTTGATAGTAAAGCAGACGGAAAGTCAAACCGGAGCACCAGGAGAGGGACTATTCGTTGAGTTTTAGAAACCTTTCGTACTCACAGTGTGTCCGTTCTCTAGGTTTCCCGCACATGTTATAGCTGTAGTAATATTCCCTTCAACCTGGAGAGTTCGGACCCATGGAATGGGTGCCATGCATTATTGCTGTAAAGGGTCTGCATTTGCTCACCCAATCTCACCAATGGTCTCAGTCCCAAGTGTCCCTCCTTATGCCACATCCAGCTGTCATTGTAGATAGGGTCATTCCAGCTTTCATCAGAGACCCTGAAGGAATTGTAAAGAATTTCCCAGTTTTTTTGTTTTGTTTTTGAAATTCCTTTTTATAGTGGGTTTGAGCTGATTCTCGCTGCCATGTTTATGCCAGTCTAGACACACTTGATTCCCTTACGGAGACATATCAATACATAGGTTTTAAGATTCTTACTAGTCAGGTATTTTCCTCTGCGGGAAATATGGCGTTTTGAGTCCCTTTCACTGAGGACGGTGTAGGTCTTGTGTATTCCATAGTTGGTTTTTGGAACGGTACCTGTGCTTATATCAAACTCTGGTTTTATGCATCACCCCACCTCTCCTTCCCCCTTAAGCAGGTATAAGAGTGTTTTCTAAATGTGAGACACTGTTCTCTTTCCTAACTCAGTTCAAGTGTAGCCATGTTTACAGTATCTTCATAAGTGATATCTTATGATAAGTTTCTTTTTCTGTGTGACTTATTTCACTTAGAATCATCGTACCTGAATCCACCCATTTTGCTGCTACTGGTCTTATGACATTGATTTCATGGCTGAGGGATATTCCATCGTACGTAAGTACCACAATTTTTTGAACCATGTTTATATTTTCTGGGATACTTAAGGTGTATCCAAGTTGAGGTCCTTGTATGCAGTGCAGCCCTAAATTTTGGGGTGGCTCTGTCTTATTGATTTTCAGTTTTCCCAAGGTATATTCCCTAGACTGGTAGTGCCCTTGGCTCTGTAGCTCTGTTCTTTACTTGTTTTAGGGAACAGAATGCACTCCTCCAGAGAGGCAGTTGGCCATTTACATCCCGCCCATCAGCATAACAAGGCTCCCTGTTCTCCAGGGCCTGTCTTGCCTTTCTTGTTCTTACACATTTTGTGGATGTCCCTTTTGACCGGTGGGAAGTGATACTTCTTTGTAGTGCAGATTTGCATTGCCCGCTTGCTTGCTTGGCCAAAAAGGGCGTATGCGTTTTCTCCTGAATATATTCAGGAGAAAACGCATACGCCCTTTTTGGCCAAGTGCATCATTGTCGAAGTTGTGCCCCTCTTCCTGTGCTTTAAAGGCGATTCCAACGTACCTCTTGAAATCTGTTTCCTGCTATTCTGCCTCGCTTTCAAGTCCGCCTCGTTGCCTTCCCTCAACAGATTTTTGGACGATAGTTGTCCTTTATTACTCGGCCAGTTTGTGAATTGCTGTGCCCCTGAGCTCCATTTTTCAACTCGTTTTTTGTGAGCTGACCGCAAGTCCAAAATTTTGGTTCAGGACCTATACTGGTTCCCGGTGGGTGGCTGAGAATTTGGTTAATTCTTCTTCCTGCCGGGAAATTACAGTGATATGTGCCCGTCCAAATGCCTAACAGCTACTCTCTCATTGGTTCTCCCTCTTCCCTTTCATCCTCTGCCAAATTGGAAACCTGTGCGAACCAAGAGGTTAAAGGAGCTGTGTCTCCAAGTTGGGAGGTTGATAGTAAAGCAGACGGAAAGACAAACCGGAGCACCAGGAGAGGGACTATTCGTTGAGATTTAGAAACCTTCCGTATTCACAGTGTGTCCGTTCTCTAGGTTTCCCGCACATGTTATAGCTGTAGTAATATTCCCTTCAACCTGGAGAGTTCGGACCCATGGAATGGGTGCCATGCATTATTGCTTTAAAGGGTCTGCATTTGCTCGCCAAATCTCACCAATCGTCTCAGTCCCAAGTGTCCCTCCTTATGCCATATCCAGCTGTCGTTGTAGATAGGGTCATTCCAGCTTTCATCAGAGACCCTGAAGGAATTGTAAAGAATTTCCCAGTTTTTTTGTTTTGTTTTTGAAATTCCTTTTTATAGTGGGTTTGAGCTGATTCTCGCTGCCATGTTTATGCCAGTCTAGACACACTTGATTCCCTTACGGAGACATATCAATACATAGGTTTTAAGATTCTTACTAGTCAGATATTTTCCTCTGCGTGAAATATGGGGTTTTGAGTCCCTTTCACTGAGGACGGTGTAGGTCTTGTCTATTCCATAGTTGGTTTTTGGAACGGTACCTGTGCCTATATCAAACTCTGGTTTTATGCATCACCCCACCTCTCCTTCCCCCTTAAGCAGGTATAAGAGTGTTTTCTAAATGTGAGACACTGTTCTCTTTCCTAACTCAGTTCAAGTGTAGCCATGTTTACAGTATCTTCATAAGTGATATCTTATGATAAGTTTCTTTTTCTGTGTGACTTATTTCACTTAGAATCATCGTACCTGAATCCACCCATTTTGCTGCTACTGGTCTTATGACATTGATTTCATGGCTGAGGGATATTCCATCGTACGTAAGTACCACAATTTTTTGAACCATGTTTATATTTTCTGGGATACTTAAGGTGTATCCAAGTTGAGGTCCTTGTATGCAGTGCAGCCCTAAATTTTGGGGTGGCTCTGTCTTATTGATTTTCAGTTTTCCCAAGGTATATTCCCTAGACTGGTAGTGCCCTTGGCTCTGTAGCTCTGTTCTTTACTTGTTTTAGGGAACAGAATGCACTCCTCCAGAGAGGCAGTTGGCCATTTACATCCCCCCCATCAGCCTAACAAGGCTCCCTGTTCTCCAGGGCCTATCTTGCCTTTCTTGTTCTTACACATTTTGTGGATGTCCCTTTTGACCGGTGGGAAGTGATACTTCTTTGTAGTGCAGATTTGCATTGCCCGCTTGCTTGCTTGGCCAAAAAGGGCGTATGCGTTTTCTCCTGAATATATTCAGGAGAAAACGCATACGCCCTTTTTGGCCAAGTGCATCATTGTCGAAGTTGTGCCCCTCTTCCTGTGCTTTAAAGGCGATTCCAACGTACCTCTTGAAATCTGTTTCCTGCTATTCTGCCTCGCTTTCAAGTCCGCCTCGTTGCCTTCCCTCAACAGATTTTTGGACGATAGTTGTCCTTTATTACTCGGCCAGTTTGTGAATTGCTGTGCCCCTGAGCTCCATTTTTCAACTCGTTTTTTGTGAGCTGACCGCAAGTCCAAAATTTTGGTTCAGGACCTATACTGGTTCCCGGTGGGTGGCTGAGAATTTGGTTAATTCTTCTTCCTGCCGGGAAATTACAGTGATATGTGCCCGTCCAAATGCCTAACAGCTACTCTCTCATTGGATCTCCCTCTTCCCTTTCATCCTCTGCCAATTTGGAAACCTGTGCGAACCAAGAGGTTAAAGGGGTTGTGTCTCCAAGTTGGGAGGTTGATAGTAAAGCAGACGGAAAGTCAAACCGGAGCACCAGGAGAGGGACTATTCGTTGAGATTTAGAAACCTTCCGTATTCACAGTGTGTCCGTTCTCTAGGTTTCCCGCACATGTTATAGCTGTAGTAATATTCCCTTCAACCTGGAGAGTTCGGACCCATGGAATGGGTGCCATGCATTATTGCTTTAAAGGGTCTGCATTTGCTCGCCAAATCTCACCAATCGTCTCAGTCCCAAGTGTCCCTCCTTATGCCATATCCAGCTGTCGTTGTAGATAGGGTCATTCCAGCTTTCATCAGAGACCCTGAAGGAATTGTAAAGAATTTCCCAGTTTTTTTGTTTTGTTTTTGAAATTCCTTTTTATAGTGGGTTTGAGCTGATTCTCGCTGCCATGTTTATGCCAGTCTAGACACACTTGATTCCCTTACGGAGACATATCAATACATAGGTTTTAAGATTCTTACTAGTCAGATATTTTCCTCTGCGGGAAATATGGGGTTTTGAATCCCTTTCACTGAGGACGGTGTAGGTCTTGTCTATTCCATAGTTGGTTTTTGGAACGGTACCTGTGCTTATATCAAACTCTGGTTTTATGCATCACCCCACCTCTCCTTCCCCCTTAAGCAGGTATAAGAGTGTTTTCTAAATGTGAGACACTGTTCTCTTTCCTAACTCAGTTCAAGTGTAGCCATGTTTACAGTATCTTCATAAGTGATATCTTATGATAAGTTTCTTTTTCTGTGTGACTTATTTCACTTAGAATCATCGTACCTGAATCCACCCATTTTGCTGCTACTGGTCTTATGACATTGATTTCATGGCTGAGGGATATTCCATCGTACGTAAGTACCACAATTTTTTGAACCATGTTTATATTTTCTGGGATACTTAAGGTGTATCCAAGTTGAGGTCCTTGTATGCAGTGCAGCCCTAAATTTTTGGGTGGCTCTGTCTTATTGATTTTCAGTTTTCCCAAGGTATATTCCCTAGCCTGGTAGTGCCCTTGGCTCTGTAGCTCTGTTCTTTACTTGTTTTAGGGAACAGAATGTACTCCTCCAGAGAGGCAGTTGGCAATTTACATCCCGCCCATCAGCATAACAAGGCTCCCTGTTCTCCAGGGCCTGTCTTGCCTTTCTTGTTCTTACACATTTTGTGGATGTCCCTTTTGACCGGTGGGAAGTGATACTTCTTTGTAGTGCAGATTTGCATTGCCCGCTTGCTTGCTTGGCCAAAAAGGGCGTATGCGTTTTCTCCTGAATATATTCAGGAGAAAACGCATACGCCCTTTTTGGCCAAGTGCATCATTGTCGAAGTTGTTCCCCTCTTCCTGTGCTTTAAAGGCGATTCCAACGTACCTCTTGAAATCTGTTTCCTGCTATTCTGCCTCGCTTTCAAGTCCGCCTCGTTGCCTTCCCTCAACAGATTTTTGGACGAGAGTTCTCCTTTATTACTCGACCAGTTTGTGAATTGCTGTGCCCCTGAGCTCCATTTTTCAACTCGTTTTTGGTGAGCTGACCGCAAGTCCAAAATTTTGGTTCAGGACCTATACTGGTTCCCGGTGGGTGGCTGAGAAGTTGGTTAATACTTCTTCCTGCCGGGAAATTACAGTGGTATGTGCCCGTCCAAATGCCTAACAGCTACTCTCTCATTGGTTCTCCCTCTTCCCTTTCATCCTCTGCCAAATTGGCAACCTGTGCAAACCAAGAGGTTAAAGGTGCTGTCTCTCCAAGTTGGGAGATTGATAGTAAAGCAGACGGAAAGTCAAACAAGAGCACCTGGATAGGGACTATTCGTTGAGTTTTAGAAACCTTTCGTATTCACAGTGTGTCCGTTCTCTAGGTTTCCCGCACATGTTATAGCTGTAGTAATATTCCCTTCAACCTGGAGACTTCGGACCCATGGAATGGGTGCCATGCATTATTGCTTTAAAGGGTCTGCATTTGCTCACCCAATCTCACCAATCGTCTCAGTCCCAAGTGTCCCTCCTTATGCCACATCCAGCTGTCGTTGTAGATAGGGTCATTCCAGCTTTCATCAGAGACCCTGAAGGAATTGTAAAGAATTTCCCAGTTTTTTTGTTTTGTTTTTGAAATTCCTTTTTATAGTGGGTTTGAGCTGATTCTCGGTGCCATGTTTATGCCAGTCTAGACACACTTGATTCCCTTACGGAGACATATCAATACATAGGTTTTAAGATTCTTACTAGTCAGATATTTTCCTCTGCGGGAAATATGGGGTTTTGAGTCCCTTTCACTGAGGACGGTGTAGGTCTTGTCTATTCCATAGTTGGTTTTTGGAACGGTACCTGTGCTTATATCAAACTCTGGTTTTATGCATCACCCCACCTCTCCTTCCCCCTTAAGCAGGTATAAGAGTGTTTTCTAAATGTGAGACACTGTTCTCTTTCCTAACTCAGTTCAAGTGTAGCCATGTTTACAGGATCTTCATAAGTGATATCTTATGATAAGTTTCTTTTTCTGTGTGACTTATTTCACTTAGAATCATCGTACCTGAATCCACCCATTTTGCTGCCACTGGTCTTATGACATTGATTTCATGGCTGAGGGATATTCCATCGTACGTAAGAACCACAATTTTTTGAACCATGTTTATATTTTCTGGGATACTTAAGGTGTATCCAAGTTGAGGTCCTTGTATGCAGTGCAGCCCTAAATTTTGGGGTGGCTCTGTCTTATTGATTTTCAGTTTTCCCAAGGTATATTCCCTAGACTGGTAGTGCCCTTGGCTCTGTAGCTCTGTTCTTTACTTGTTTTAGGGAACAGAATGCACTCCTCCAGAGAGGCAGTTGGCAATTTACATCCCGCCCATCAGCATAACAAGGCTCCCTGTTCTCCAGGGCCTGTCTTGCCTTTCTTGTTCTTACACAATTTGTGGATGTCCTTTTTGACCGGTGGGAAGTGATACTTTTTTGTAGTGCAGATTTGCATTGCCCGCTTGCTTGCTTGGCCAAAAAGGGCGTATGCGTTTTCTCCTGAATATATTCAGGAGAAAACGCATACGCCCTTTTTGGCCAAGTGCATCATTGTCGAAGTTGTGCCCCTCTTCCTGTGCTTTAAAGGCGATTCCAACGTACCTCTTGAAATCTGTTTCCTGCTATTCTGCCTCGCTTTCAAGTCCGCCTCGTTGCCTTCCCTCAACAGATTTTTGGACGATAGTTGTCCTTTATTACTCGGTCAGTTTGTGAATTGCTGTGCCCCTGAGCTCCATTTTTCAACTCGTTTTTGGTGAGCTGACCGCAAGTCCAAAATTTTGGTTCAGGACCTATACTGGTTCCCGGTGGGTGGCTGAGAATTTGGTTAATTCTTCTTCCTGCCGGGAAATTACAGTGATATGTGCCCGTCCAAATGCCTAACAGCTACTCTCTCATTGGTTCTCCCTCTTCCCTTTCATCCTCTGCCAAATTGGCAACCTGTGCGAACCAAGAGGTTAAAGGGGCTGTCTCTCCAAGTTGGGAGGTTGAAAGTAAAGCAGACGGAATGTCAAACCGGAGCACCAGGAGAAGGACTATTCGTTGAGTTTTAGAAACCTTTCGTATTCACAGTGTGAATGGTTTCCCGCACATGTTATAGCTGTAGTAATATTCCCTTCAACCTGGAGAGTTGGGACCCATGGAATGGGTGCCATGCATTATTGCTTTAAAGGGTCTGCATTTGCTCACCCAATCTCACCAATCATCTCAGTCCCAAGTGTCCCTCCTTATGCCACATCCAGCTGTCGTTGTAGATAGGGTCATTCCAGCTTTCATCAGAGACCCTGAAGGAATTGTAAAGAATTTCCCAGTTTTTTTGTTTTGTTTTTGAAATTCCTTTTTATACTGGGTTTGAGCTGATTCTCGCTGCCATGTTTATGCCAGTCTAGACACACTTGATTCCCTTACAGAGACATATCAATACATAGGTTTTAAGATTCTTACTAGTCAGATATTTTCCTCTGCGGGAAATATGGGGTTTTGAGTCCCTTTCACTGAGGACGGTGTAGGTCTTGTCTATTCCATAGTTGGTTTTTGGAACAGTACCTGTGCTTATATCAAACTCTGGTTTTATGCATCACCCCACCTCTCCTTCCCCCTTAAGCAGGTATAAGAGTGTTTTCTAAATGTGAGACACTGTTCTCTTTCCTAACTCAGTTCAAGTGTAGCCATGTTTACAGAATCTTCATAAGTGATATCTTATGATAAGTTTCTTTTTCTGTGTGACTTATTTCACTTAGAATCATAGTACCTGAATCCACCCATTTTGTTGCTACTGCTCTTATGATATTGATTTCATGGCTGAGGGATATTCCATCGTACGTAAGTACCACATTTTTTTGAACCATGTTTATATTTTCTGGGATACTTAAGGTGTATCCAAGTTGAGGTCCTTGTATGCAGTGCAGCCCTAAATTTTGGGGTGGCTCTGTCTTATTGATCTTCAGTTTTCCCAAGGTATATTCCCTAGACTGGTAGTGCCCTTGGCTCTGTAGCTCTGTTCTTTACTTGTTTTAGGGAACAGAATGCACTCCTCCAGAGAGGCAGTTGGCAATTTACATCCCGCCCATCAGCATAACAAGGCTCCCTGTTCTCCAGGGCCTGTCTTGCCTTTCTTGTTCTTACACATTTTGGGGATGTCCCTTTTGACCGGTGGGAAGTGATACTTCTTTGTAGTGCAGATTTGCATTGCCCGCTTGCTTGCTTGGCCAAAAAGGGCGTATGCGTTTTCTCCTGAATATATTCAGGAGAAAACGCATACGCCCTTTTTGGCCAAGTGCATCATTGTCGAAGTTGTGCCCCTCTTCCTGTGCTTTAAAGGCGATTCCAACGTACCTCTTGAAATCTGTTTCCTGCTATTCTGCCTCGCTTTCAAGTCCGCCTCGTTGCCTTCCCTCAACAGATTTTTGGACGATAGTTGTCCTTTATTACTCGGCCAGTTTGTGAATTGCTGTGCCCCTGAGCTCCATTTTTCAACTCGTTTTTGGTGAGCTGACCGCAAGTCCAAAATTTTGGTTCAGGACCTATACTGGTCCCCGGTGGGTGGCTGAGAACTTGGTTAATTCTTCTTCCTGCTGGGAAATTACAGTGATATGTGCCCGTCCAAATGCCTAACAGCTACTCTCTCATTGGTTCTCCCTCTTCCCTTTCATCCTCTGCCAAATTGGCAACCTGTGCGAACCAAGAGGTTAAAGGGGCTGTCTCTCCAAGTTGGGAGGTTGATAGTAAAGCAGACGGAAAGTCAAACCGGAGCACCAGGAGAGGGACTATTCGTTGAGTTTTAGAAACCTTCCGTATTCACAGTGTGTCCGTTCTCTAGGTTTCCCGCACATGTTATAGCTGTAGTAATATTCCCTTCAACCTGGAGAGTTCGGACCCATGGAATGGGTGCCATGCATTATTGCTTTAAAGGGTCTGCATTTGCTCACCCAATCTCACCAATCGTCTCAGTCCCAAGTGTCCAGCCTTATGCCACATCCAGCTGTCGTTGTAGATAGGGTCATTCCAGCTTTCATCAGAGACCCTGAAGGAATTGTAAAGAATTTCCCAGTTTTTTTGTTTTGTTTTTGAAATTCCTTTTTATAGTGGGTTTGAGCTGATTCTCGCTGCCATGTTTATGCCAGTCTAGACACACTTGTTTCCCTTACGGAGACATATCAATACATAGGTTTTAAGATTCTTACTAGTCAGATATATTCCTCTGAGGGAAATATGGGGTTTTGAGTCCCTTTCACTGAGGAAGGTGTACGTCTTGTCTATTCCATAGTTGGTTTTTGGAACGGTACCTGTGCTTATATCAAACTCTGGTTTTATGCATCACCCCACCTCTCCTTCCCCCTTAAGCAGGCATAAGAGAGTTTTCTAAATGTGAGACTCTGTTCTCTTTCCTAACTCAGTTCAAGTGTAGCCATGTTTACAGGATCTTCATAAGTGATATCTTATGATAAGTTTCTTTTCCTGTGTGACTTATTTCACTTAGAATTATCGTACCTGAATCAACCCATTTTCTGCTACTGGTCTTATGACATTGATTTCATGGCTGAGGGATATTCCATCGTACGTAAATACCACAATTTTTTGAACCATTTTTATATTTCCTGGGATATTTAAGGTGTACCCAAGTTGAGGTCCTTGTAAGCAGTGCAGCCCTAAATTTTGGGGTGGCTCTGTCTTATTGATTTTCAGTTTTCCCAAGGTACATTCCCTAGACTGGAAGTGCCCTTGGCTCTGTAGCTCTGTTGTTTACTTGTTTTAGGGTACACAATGCACTCCTCCGGAGAGGCAGTTGGCAATTTACATCCCGCCCATCAGCATAACAAGGCTCCCTGTTCTCCAGGGCCTGTCTTGCCTTTCTGGATTTTACATATTTTGTGGATGTCCCTTTTGACCGGTGGGAAGTGATACTTCTTTGTAGTGCAGATTTGCATTGCCCCCTTCCTTGCTTGGCCAAAAAGGGCGTATGCGTTTTCTCATGAATATATTCAAGAGAAAACGCATACGCCCTTTTTGGTCAAGTGCATCATTTTCGAAGTTTTGCCCCTCTTCCTGTGCTTTAAAGGCGATTCCAACGTACCTCTTGAAATCTGTTTCCTGCTATTGTGTCTCACTTTCAAGTCCGCCTCGTTGCCTTCCCTCAACAGATTTTTGGACGATAGTTCTCCTTTATTACTCTGCCAGTTTGTGAATTGCTGTGCCCCTGAGCTCCATTTTTCAACTCGTTTTTTGTGAGCTGACCGCATGTCCAAAATTTTGGTTCAGGACCTATGCTGTTTCCCGGTGGGTGGCTGAGACTTTGGTTAATTCTTCTTCCTGCCGGGACATTAGACTGATATGTGCCCGTCCAAATGCCTAACAGCTACTCTCTCATTGGTTCTCCCTGTTCCCTTTCATCCTCTGCCAAATTGGAAACCTGTGCGAGCCAGGAGGTTTAAGGGGCTGTCTCTCCAAGTTGGGAGGTTGATAGTAAAGCAGATGGAAAGTAAAACCGGAGCACCAGGTTAGGGACTATTCGTTGAGTTTTAGAAATCATTCGTATTCACAGTGTGTCCGTTCTCTAGGTTTCCCGTACATGTTATAGCTGTAGTAATATTCCCTTCAACCTGGAGAGTTGGGACCCATGGAATGGGTGCCAGGCATTTGTTATTTAAAGGGTCTGCATTTGCTCACCCAATCTCACCAATCGTCTCAGTCCCAAGTGTCCCTCCTTATGCCACATCCAGCTTTCGTTGTAGATAGGGTCATTCCAGGTTTCATCAGGGACCCGGAAGGAATTGTAAAGAATTTCCAGGTTTTTTTGTTTTGTTTTTGAAATTCCTTTTTATAGTGGGTTTGAGTTGATTCTCGCTGCCATGTTTATGCCAGTCTAGACACACTTGATTTCCTTATGGAGACATATCAATACATAGGTTTTAAGATTCTTACTAGTCAGATATATTCCTCTGTGGGAAATATGGGGTTTTGAGTCCCTTTCACTGAGGAAGGTGTAGGTCTTGTCTATTCCATAGTTGGTTTTTGGAACGGTACCTGTGCTTATATCAAACTCTGGTTTTATGCATCACCCCACCTCTCCTTCCCCCTTAAGCAGGCATAAGAGTGTTTTCTAAATGTGAGACACTGTTCTCTTTCCTAACTCAGTTCAAGTGTAGCCATGTTTACAGAATCTTCATAAGTGATATCTTATGATAAGTTTCTTTTCTGTGTGACTTATTTCACTTAGAATCATCGTACCTGAATCCACCCATTTTGCTGCTACTGGTCTTATGACATTGATTTCATGGCTGAGGGATATTCCATCGTACGTAAGTACCACAATTTTTTGAACCATTTTTATATTTCCTGGGATATTTAAGTTGTACCCAAGTTGAGGTCCTTGTAAGCAGTGCAGCCCTAAATTTTGGGGTGGCACTGTCTTATTGATTTTCAGTTTTCCCAAGGTATATTCCCTAGACTGGAAGTGCCCTTGGCTCTGTAGCTCTGTTGTTTACTTGTTTTAGGGAACACAATGTACTCCTCCAGAGAGGCAGTTGGCAATTTACATCCCGCCCATCAGCATAACAAGGCTCCCTGTTCTCCAGGGCCTGTCTTGCCTTTCTGGTTTTTACACATTTTGTGGATGTCCCTTTTGACCGGTGGGAAGTGATACTTCTTTGTAGTGCATATTTGCATTGCTCGCTTGCTTGCTTGGCCAAAAAGGGCGTATGCGTTTTCTCCTGAATATATTCAGGAGAAAACGCATACGCCCTTTTTGGCCAAGTGCAACATTGTCGAAGTTGTGCCCCTGTTCCTGTGCTTTAAAGGCGATTCCAACGTACCTCTTGAAATCTGTTTCCTGCTATTATGCCTTGCTTTCAAGTCGGCCTCGTTGCCTTCTCTCAACAGATTTTTGGACGATAGTTGTCCATTATTACTCTGCCAGTTTGTGATTTGCTGTGCCCCTGAGCTCCATTTTTCAAATCGTTTTTTGTGAGCTAAATGCAAGTCCAAAATTTTGTTTCTGGACCTATACTGGTTCCCCGTGGTAGGCTGAAACTTTGGTTAATTCTTCTTCCTGCCGGGAAATTAGAGTGACATGTGCCCTTCTAAATGCCTTACAGCTACTCTGTCATTGGTTCTCCCCCTTTCCTTTCATCCTCTGCCAAATTGGCAACCTGTGCGAACCAGGAGGTTAAAGGGGCTGTCTCTCCAAGTTGGGACATTGATAGTAAACCAGTTGGAAAATCAAACCGGAGCACCAGGAGAGGGAGTATTCGTTGAGTTTTAGAAACATTTCGTATTTACAGTGTGTCCATTCCCTAGGTTTCCCGTACATGTTATAACTGTAGTAATATTCCCTTCAAAGTGGAGAGTTGAGACCCATGGAATGGGTGCCACGCATTATTGGTTTAAATGGTCTGCATTTGCTCACCCAATGTCACTAATCCTCTCAGTCCCAAGTGTCCTGCCTTATGCCACATCCAGCTGTCATTGTAGATAGTGTCTTTCCATGTTTCATCAGAGACCCTGAAGGAATTGTAAAGAATTTCCCTGTTTTTTTGTTTTGTTTTTGAAATTCCTTGGTATAGTGGGTTTGAGCTGATTCTCGCCGCCATGTTTATGCCCGTCTAGACATACTTGATTCCCTTACAGAGACATATCAATAAATAGGTTTTAAGATTCTTACTAGTCAGATATATTCCTCTGCTGGAAATATGGCTTTTTGAATCCCTTTGGCTGAGGAAGGTGTAGGTCTCGTCTATTCCATAGTTGGTGTTTTTATTGGTACCAGTGCTTATATTAAACTCTGGTTTTATAGGTCACGCCACCTCTCCTTCCCCCTTTATCAGGCATAAGAGTTTTATCTAAATGTGAGACTCTGTTCTCTTTCCTAACTCAGTTCAATTGTAGCCATGTTTACAGGATCTTCATAAGTGATATCTTATGATAAGTTGCTTTTTCTGTGTGATGCATTTCACTTAGAGCCATCATACCAGAATCCACTCATTTTGCTGCTACTGGTCTTATGACATTGATTTCATGGCTGAGGGATATTCCTTCGTACGTAAGTACCACAGTTTTTTGAACCATTTTTATATTTCCTGGGATATTTAAGGTGTACCCAAGTTGAGGTTTTTGTAAGCAGTGCAGCCCTAAACTTTGGGGTGGCTCTGTCTTATTCATTTTCAGTTTTCCCAAGGTATATTCCCTAGACTGGAAGTGCCCTTGGCTCTGTAGCTCTGTTGTTTAATTGTTTTAGGGAACACAATGCACTCCTACAGAGAGGCAGTTGGCAATTTATATCCCGCCAATCAGCATAACAAGGCTCCCTTTTCTCCATGGCATGTCTTGCCTTTCTGGTTTTTACACATGTTGTGGATGTCCCTTTTAACTGGTGGGAAGTGATACTTCCTTGTAGTGAAGATTTGCATTGCCTGCTTTGTTGCTTGGCCAAAAAGGGCGTAAGCGTTTTCTCCTGAAAAATTCAGGAGAAAACGTATACGCCCTTTTTGGCCAAGTGCATCATTGTCGAAGTTGTGCCCCACTTCTGGTGCTTTAGAGGTGATTCCAACATACCTCTTGAAATCTGTTTCCTGCTATTCTGCCTTGCTTTCAACTCCGCCTCATTGCCTTCCCTCAACAGATTTTTGAACGATAGTTGTCCTTTATTATTCTGCCAGTTTGTGAATTACTGTGGCCCTGAGCTCTATTTTTCAACTCGTTTTTTGTGAGCTGACCGCAAGTCCAAAATTTTGTTTCAGGACTTATAATGGTTCCAAGTGGGTGGCGGAGACTTTGGTTAATTCTTCTTCCTGCCGGGAAATTAGAGTGACATGTGCCCGTCTAAATGCCTAACAGCTACTCTCTCATTGTTTCTCCCCCTTTCCTTTCATCCTCTGCCAAATTGGCAACCTGTTCGAACCAGGTGGTTAATGGTGTTGTCTCTCCAATTTGGGAGATTGATTGAAAAGTTGTTGGAAAGTCAAACCTGAGCACCAGGATAGGGACTATTCTTTGAGTTTTAGACACCTTTCATATTCCCAGTGTGTCCATTATCTAGGTTTCCCGTATATGTTAGAACGGAAGTAATATTCCCTTCAACCTGTAGAGTGGGGACCCATGGAATGGGTGCCATGCGTTATTGCTTTAAAGGGTCTGCATTTGCTCACCCAATGTCACGAATTCTCTCATTCCCAAGTGTCCAGCCTTATGCCATATCCAGCTGTCATTGTAGTTAGGGTCATTCCAGGGTTCATCAGAGACCCTGAAGGAATTGTAAAGAATTTCCATGTTTTTTTTGTTTTGTTTTTTAAATTCCTTTTTATAGTGAGTTTAGGCTGATTCTCGCTGCCATGTTTATGCCAGTCTAGAAACACTTGATTCCCTTATGGTGTCATATCAATACATAGGTTTTAAGATTCTTACTAGTCACATATATTCCTCTGTGGGAAATATGGGGTTTTGAGTCCCTTTCACTGAGGAAGGTGTATGTCTTCTGTAGTCCATAGTTGGTTTTTGGAACAGTACCTGTGCTTATATCAAACTCTGGTTTTATGCATCACCCCACCTCTCATTCCCGCTTAAGAAGGAATAAGAGTGTTTTCTAAATGTGAGACTCTGTTCTCTTTCCTATCTAAGTTCAGGTGTAGCCATGTTGACATGATCATCATAAGTGATATCTTATGATAAGTTTCTGTTTCTGTGTGACTTATTTCACTTAGAATCATCGTACCTGAATCCACTCATTTTGCTGCTACTGGTCTTATGACATTGATTTCATGGCTGAGGGATATTCCATCGTACGTATGTACCACAAATTTTTGAACCATTTTTATATTTCCTGGGATATTTAAGGTGTACCCCAGTTGAGGTCCTTGTAGGCAGTGCCGCCCTAAATTTTGGGGTGGCTCTGTATTATTGTTTTTCAGTTTTCCCAAGGTATATTCCCTAGACTGGAAGTGCCCTTGGCTCTGTAGCTCTGTTCTTTACGTGTCTTAGGGAACACAATACACTCCTCCAGGGAGGCAGTTGGCAATTTACATCCCGCCCATCAACATAACAATGTTCCCTGTTCTCCAGGGACTCTCTTGCCTTTCTGGTTTTTACATATTTTGTGGATGTCCCTTTTGACCGGTGGGAAGTGATACTTCTTTGTAGTTCCAATTTGCATTGCCTTCTTGCTTGCTTGGCCAAAAAAGGCGTATGCGTTTTCTCCTGAATATCTTCAGGAGATAACGAATACACCCTTTTTGGCCGAGTGCATCATTGTCGAAGTTGTGCCCCTCTTCGTGTGCTTTAAAGGCGATTCCAATGTACCTCTTGAAATCTGTTTCCTGCTATTCTGCCTCGATTTCAAGCCCACCTCGTTGCCTTCCCTCAACAGATTTTTAGACGATAGTTTTCCTTTATTATTCTGTCAGTTTGTGAATTGCTGTGCCCCTGAGCTCCATTTTTCAACTCGTTTTTTGTGAACTGACCGCAAGTCCAAAATTTTGGTGCAGGACCTATACTGGTTCCCGGTGGGTGGCTGAGACTTTGGTTAATTCTTCTTCCTGCCGGGAAATTAGATTGACATGTGCCCGTCCAAATGCCTAACAGCTACTCTCTCATTGGTTCTCCCTCATGCCTTTCATCCTCTGCCAATTTGGCAACGTGTGTGAACCAGGATGTTAAAGGTGCTGTCTCTCCAAGTTGGGAGATTGATAGTAAAGCAGTTGGAAAGTCAAACCGGAGCACCAGGAGAGGGACTATTCGTTGAGTTTTAGAAACCTTTCGTATTCACAGTGTGTCCATTCTCTAGATTTCCTGTATATGTTATTGCTGTAGTAATATTCTCTTCAACCTGCAGAGTTGGGACCCATGGAATGGTTGTCATGCATTATTGCTTTAAAGGGTCTGCATTTGCTCACCCAATCTCACCAATCCTCTCAGTCCCAAGTGTCCAGCCTTATGCCACATCCAGCTGTCATGGTAGATACGGTCATTCAAGGTTTCATCAGCGACCCTGAAGGAATTGTAAAGAATTTCCCAGTTTTTTTGATTTGTTTTTGAAATTCCTTTTTATAGTGGGTTTGAGCTGATTCTCGCTGCCATGTTTATGCCAGTCTAGACACACTTGATTCCCTTACGGAGACATATCAATACATAGGTTTTAAGATTCTTACTAGTCAGATGTATTCCTCTGCGGGAAATATGGGGTTTTGAGTCCCTTTCACTGAGGAAGGTGTAGGTTTTGTCTATTCCATAGTTGGTTTTTGGGACGGTATCTGTGCTTATATAAAACTCTGGTTTTATGCATCCCCCCCACCTCTCCTTCACCCTTAAGCAGGCATAAGTGTGTTTTCTAAATGTGAGACTCTGTTCTCTTTCCTAACTCAGTTCATGTGTAGCCATGTTTACAGGATCTTCATTAGTGATATCTTATGATAAGTTTCTTTTCCTGTGTGACTTATTTCACTTAGAATCATCGAACCTGAATCCACTCATTTTGCTTCTACTGGTCTTATGACATTGGTTTCATGGCTGAGGGATATTCCATCGTACGTAAGTACCACAAGTTCTTTACCATTTTTGTCTTTCCTTGGATATTTAAGGTGTCCCGGATTCGAGGTTCTTGTAAGCAGTGCTGCCCTAAATTTTGGGGTGGCTGTGTCTTATTGATATTCAGTTTTCCCAAGGTATATTCCCATGACTGGAAGTGACTTAGGTTGTGAAGCTCTGTTGTTTACTTCTTTTAGAGAACACAATGCACTCCTCCAGGGTGGCTGTTGGCCATTTACATCCCACCCATGAGCATAACAAGGCTTACTGTTCTCCAGAGCCTGTCTTGCCTTTCTGGTTTTTACACATTTTGCAGATTACCCTTTTGACCGGTGGGAAGTGATACTTATTTGTAGTGCAGATTTGCATTGTGCAGTTGCTTGGTTGGTCAAAATCGGCGTATGCGTTTTCTCCTGAATATATTCAGGTGAAAACGCATACGCCCTTTATGGACAATTCCATAATTGTCGAAGTTGTGATGCTTTTCCTGTGTTTAAAGGCAATTCCAATATACTTCTTGAAATCTGTTTCGTGCAATTCTGCATCATTTTAAAGTCTGCCTCTTGGCTTTCCCTCAACAGATTTTTGGAAGAGAGTAGTCCTTTATAACTCTGCAAGTTAGTGAAATGCTGTGCCGCTGTGCTCCAGTTCTCAACTCGCGTTTTTGTGAGCTGACCGCAAATCCATAGTTTTGCTTCAGGACCTGTACAGGTTCCGGGGGGGGGGGGCAGGCTGAGAGTTTGGTTAATTCTTCTTCGTGACGGGAAATTAGAGTGACATGTGGCCGTCCAAATGCCTACAGCTACTCTCTCATTGGTTCTCCCTTTTCCCTTATATCCTCTGAACAATGTGCCAACTGTGCGAAACAGGAGGTTATAGGGGTTGACTCTCCAAGTTGGGAGATTGATATTAAAGCAGTAGGAATGACAAGTTGGAGCACAAGGAGAGAAAAAAAAATTAGTAGAGTTTTAGAAACCTTTCTCCATCAGAGGGTGTCCATTCTCTAGGTTTCCCATACATGTTATAACTGTAGTGATATTCCCTTCTACCTGGAGAGTTGGGAACCATGGAATGATGGGCAGGAATTATTGCTTTAGAGGGTCTGCCTTTTCTCACCCAATCTCACCAATCGTCTCAGTCCCAAGTGACCAGCCTTATGCCACATCCAACTGTCGTTGTAGACAGGGTCATTCCAAGTTTCATCAGAACCCCTGAAGGTATTGTGTAAGAATTAAACTGTTTTTTGTTTTGTTTTGAAATTCATTTTTATAGTGGGTTTGAGCTGATTCTCACTGCCGTGTTTATGTCGTGTTAGACACACTTGGTTCCTTTACGGAGACATATCAATACATAGGTTTTAAGATTCTTACTAGTCAGATATATTTCTCTGCCGGGAATTAGGGTGTTGAGTCCCGTTCACTGAGGAAGGAGTAGGGCTTGTCTCTTCTGTATTTGGATTATGGAATGTTACCTGTGCTAATATCAAACTCTGGTTTTGTGTGTCTCCCCACCTCTCCTTTCCCCTTAAGCAAGCATAAGTGTGTTTTCTATATCTGAGACACTGTTCTCTTTCCTAATTCAGTTCATATGTAGCCATGTTTACATTCCCTTCATAAGTGATATCTTATGTCAGAATGCACTATGGCCCTTGTCATAATAATGCTCCATGACACCTGTCATCACAATGCTCTATGCCCTGCTCATCACAATGCTCCATGTCCCTTGTCATCACAATTCTCCACGTCCTTGTCATCACAATGCTACATGACACTTCTCATCACAATGTTACATGCTCTTGTCATCACAATTCTCCATGCACTTGTCATTGCAATGTTCCATGCCCCCTGTCATAGCAAGCTCCAAGTGTTTGTCATCACAATGCTTCATGACCTTGTCATCAAAATTCTCAATGGCCCTTGTCATCACAATGCTCCGTGCCCTTGTCATCACAATGCTCCATGACCCCTGTCATCACAATGCTCCCTGACACCTGTCATCACAATGCTTCATGCCCCTTGTCATTACAGTGCTTCATGATGCTCGTCATCACAATTACGCAAGGTCTTCTCATCACAATGCTCCACGGTTTTGCCATCACAAGTCTCCATGCCCTGGTCATCTCAAAGCTCAATGTCCCTCGTCCTCACAATTCTCCACTTCCTTGTCATCACAATGCTCCATGGCACTTCTCATCACAATGTTATATGCTCTTGTCATCACAATACTCCATGCACTTGTCATCGCAATGCTCCATGACCCCTGTCATAGGAAGCTCCATGCGCTTGTCATCACAATGTTTCACGACCTGGACATTAAAATTATCAGTGGACCTTGTCATCTCAATGCTCCATGCCCTTGTCATCAAAATGCTCCTTTACGTTTGTCACAACAATCCTCCATGACACTTGGCATCACAATGCTCCGTGTTATTGTCATCACAATGGAACATGACATATGTCATCACAATGCTCCCTGACACCTGTCTTCACAATACTCCATGACCTTGTCATCACAATGCTTCATGCCCTTGTCATCACAATGTGCCATGCCCACTGTCATCACAATAATCCATGAAACTAGTCAGACAAATGCTCCATGACCCTTTTCATCAAAATGCTCCATGAACACTGTCATCACAATGCACCATGCCCATCATCATAATGCTTCATGCTATTGTCATCACAATGAAATCAAAATGCTCCATGACCTCTGTCATCACAATGCTCCAAACCCTTGTGATCACAATGTTCCATAACACTTGTCATCACAATGCCCCATGATGCTGGTCATCACAATTATCCATGGACTTCTCATCACAATGCCCCATGACATTTGTCATCACAATGCTCAATACACATGTCATCACAATGCTCCCTTACTCTTGCCATCGGTATGCTCCTTGAACCCTTTCATGACAAGGCTCCATGCCTTTTTCATCACAATGATCCATGCACTTTTCATCACAATGCTCCATGCCCTTGTCATCACAATGGTCCTAGACCCCTGTAATCACAATGCTCCATGCCCCTTTTCATCAGAATGCTCCATGAGACTTGTCATCACAAGGCTCCATGGTCTTCTCATCACAATGCTCCAGGACGTTGTCATCAAAATGCTCCATTCCCTTATCATCACAATGCTCCATGACGCCTGTCATCACAATACTCCATGAACGTTTTCAGCCCAATGCTCCATGACCTTCTCATTACAATGCTCCTTGACCAATATCATCACAATGCTCCATGACCACTGTCATCACAACGTTCCATGACACCTGACAACACAATGATCCGGTACTCTTGTCATCACAATGCTCCATTCCCTAGTCATCACAATGCTCCATGACCCCTGTCATCACAAAACTCCATGAACATTTTCAGCCCAATGCTCCATGACACTTGGCATCACAATGATGCATGCCCTTGTCATCCCAATGCTCCTTGACCCCTGTAAACACAATGCTCCTTGACGCTTGCCATCACAGTGCTCCTGGACACCTGTCATCTCAATGCTCCATGCCTTTGTCAGCAAAATGCTACATGACCCTGTCATTACGATGCTCTATGCACTTGTCATCACAATACTCCATGAACCTTGGGATCACATTGCTTCCTGCCCTTGTCATCACAATGCTCCATGTTCCTTGAAATCAAAATGATCCAAGACCTCTGTCCTCACAATGCTCCAAACCCTTGTGATCACAATGTTCCATAACACTTGTCATCACAACGCTCCATGATGCCTTTCATCACAATACTCCATGCCCTTTTCATCACAATGCTCCATGACCTTTGTCATCATAATTTTCAATACACTTGTCATCACAATGCTCCCTGACACTTGTCGTCAGAATGCTCCTTGAAACCTGTCACGAAAAGGCTCCATGCCTTTTTCATCACAATGCCCCATGCCGTTTTCATCACAATGCTCCATGCCAATGTCATCAAATTACTCCACAAGCTTGTCATCAGAATGCTCCCTGACCCTTGTCATCACAATGCTCCAAGCCATTGTCATCACAATGCTCCATTACCTTTGTCATCAGAATCCTCCATGACACTTGGCAACACAATGCTCCATGCCATTGTCATCACAATGGGCCATTACATATGTCATCACAATGCTCCCTGACACCTGTCTTCACAATACTGCATGACCTGGTCATCACAGTGCTCCATGCCCTTGTCATCACAATGCGCCATTCCAACTGTCATCGCAATAATCCATGAAACTTATTAGACCAATGCTCCATGCCCTTGTCATCACAATGTTCCATGCCCTTCTTATCACAATGCTCCACGACCCCTGTCATCACAATTCTCCGTGACTCCAGTCATCACAATGCTTCATGACCTTTGTCATCACAATGGTCCATGCCCTCCTCATCTACAGTCTCTGTGACTTTTTAACCACAATGCTCCATGAACTTTTCATCACAATGCTCTTTGACCCTTGTCATCACAATGCTCTATGCCTTTCTCAGCACAATGCTCCATGACCCTTGTCATCACAATGCTCCATGCGCTTGTCAGCACAATGCTCCATGACCCATGTCATCACAATGCGCCATGCGCTTGTCATCACAGTGCTCCACAATCTTGTCATCACAATGCTCCATAAACCTTGTCATCACAATGCTCCATGCACTTCTCATCAAAATGCTCTCTCACCACTGATATCACAATGTTACATCACTATTCATCACAATACTCCCTCACCCCTGTCATCACAATGTTCCATGACTCCTGTCATCACAATTCTACATGCACTTATCATCACAATGTTCGATGACCCCTGACATCACAATGTTCCATAACCCCTGTCATCAAAATGCTCCATGAACCATTTCATCAAAATGCTCAATGACCCCTGACATCACAATGTTCCATAACCCCTGTCATCAAAATGTTGCATGACCCTTTTCATCAAATTGTTCCATGACCCTGTCATCACAATGCTCCCTGCCCTTCTCATCACAATGCACCACGCCCTTGTCATCAAAATGCTCCATGACCTTTGTCATCACAAAGATCCATGACCCTTTGCATCACAATGCTCCATGTCATGGTCATCACAATGCTCCATGAACGCTCTCATCACATTGCTCCATGCCATTGTCATCACAATGCTACCTGACACATGTCATCAGAATGCTCCATGGCCTTCTCATCACAATGCTCCATGCCCTTGCCATCACAATGCTCCATTACACCTGTGATAACAATGCTCCATTACCCCTGCCATCACGATGTTCCATGGCCTTGTCATTACAAGGCTCCATGACCCTTCTCATCACAATGCTCCAAGACCCCTGTAATCACAATGCTCCATGCCCCTTTTCATCTCAATGATCCATGAACCCTGTCATCATAATGCACCATGCCCATCATCATAATGCTTCATGCTATTGTCATCACAATGAAATCAAAATTCTCCATGACCTCTGTCATCACAATGCTCCAAACCCTTGTGATCACAATGTTCCGTAATACTTGTCATCACAACGCCCCATGATGCTGGTCATCACAATTATCCATGGACTTCTCATCACAATGCTCCATGACCCTTGTCATCACAATTCTCAATACACTTGTCATCACAATGCTCCCTGACACCTGTCGTCAGTATGCTCATTGAACCCTGTCATGACAAGTCTCCATGCCTTTTTCATCACAGTGATCCATGCCCTTTTCATCACAATGCTCCATGCCATTGTCATCACAATACTCCACAAGCTTGTCATCAGAATGCTCCGTGACACTTGTCATCACAATGATCCATGACCCCTGTCGTCACAATGCTCCATGACACCTGTCATCACAATGCTCCATGCCCCTTGTCATTACAGTGTTCCATGATGCTCGTCATCACAATTATCCATGGTCTTCTCATCACAGTGCTCCACGGTCTTGCCATCACAATGCTCCATGCCCTGGTTATGACAATGCACCATGTCCCTTGTCATCACAATTCTCCACGTCCTTGTCATCACAGTGCTCCATGACAGTTCTCATCACTATGTTACATGCTCTTGTCATCACAATTCTCCATGCACTTGTCATCGCAATGCCCCATGACCCCTGTCATAGCAAGCTCCATGCCTTTGTTATCACAATGCTTCACGACCTTTTCATCAAAATTCTCACTGCCCGTTGTCATCACAATGCTCCATGCCCTTGTCATCACAATGATCCAAGCCCTTGTCATCACAATGCTCCATTACCTTTGTCATCACAATCCTCCATAACACTTGGCATCACAATGCTCCATGCCATTGTCATCACAATGGACCATGAAATATGTCATCACAATGCTCCCTGACACCTGTCTTCACAATACTCCATGACCTTGTCTTCACAATGCTCCATGACCTTGTCATCACAATGTGCCATGCCCACTGTCAACACAATTATCCATGAAACTTGTCAGACCAATGCCCTATGCCCCTGTCATCACAAAGCTCCATGCCCTTGTCATCACAATGCTCCATGACCCCAGTCATCACAATTCTCCGTGACTCCAGTCTTCACAAGGCTTCATGACCTGTGTCATCACAATGGTCCATGCCCTCATCATCACAAGGCTCTGTGAACTTTGTCACCACAATGCTCCATGAACTTTTCATCACAATGCTCCGTGACACTTGTCATCACAATGCTCCGTGCCTTTGTCAACTCAATGCTCCATGACCCTTGTCATCACAATGCTCCACAACCTTGTCATCACAATGCTCCATAAAGATTGTCATCACAATGCTCCATGCACTTCTTATAAAAATGCTCTCTCACCACTGATATCAACATGTTCCCTCACTAGTCATCACAATACACCCACTCCCCTGTCATCACAATGGTCCTTAAACCCTGTCATGGAAATGTTCCATGACCCTTGACATCTCAATGTTCCATAACGCCTGTCATCAAAATGTTCCATGACACTTTTCATCAAATTGCTCCATGACCCTGTTATCACAATGCTCCCTGCCCTACACAACAGAATGCACCACACCTCTTGTCATCAAAATGCTCCATGACCTTTGTCATCACAAAGCTCCATGACCCTTGGCATCACAATGCTGCATGCCATTGTCATCACAATGCTCCATGAAACCTCTCATCACATTGTTCCATGCCCTTGTCATCACAGGCTACATGATGCTTTTCATCACAATGCTCGATGCCATTCTTATCACAATGCTCCATGCGCTTGTCATTACAATCCTCCATGACCCATGTATCACAGTGTTCCATGCCCTGGTCATCACAATGCTCCATGACCCCTGTCATAAAAATGCTCCATGACCACTGCCATCACAATGTTCCACGGCCTTGTCATCACAAGGCTCCATGACCCTTGTCATCACAGTGCTCCAAGACCCCTGTAATCACAATGCTCCATGCCCTTGTCATCACAAAGCTCCATGACGCATGTCATCAGAATTCTCCATGGCCTTCTCATTCACGATGCTCCATGCCCTTGTCATCACAATGCTCCAAGACTCCTGTAATCACAAAGCTCCATGCCCCTTTTCATCTCAATGCTCCATGAACCCTGTCATCACAATGCAGCATGCCCATCATCATAATGCTTCAGGCTATTGTCATCACAATGAAATCAAAATGCCCCATGACCTCTGTCATCACAATGCTCCAAATCCTTGTGATCAAAATGTTCCATAACACTTATCATCACAACGCCCCATGACGCTCGTCATCACAATTATCCATCGTCTTCTCATCACAATGCTCCATGACCTTTGTCATCACAATGCTCAATACCATTGTCATCACAATGCTCCCTGACACTTGTCGTCAGTATGCTCCTTGAACCCTGTCATGACCAGGCTCCATGCCTTTTTCATCACAATGATCCATGCCCTTTTCATCACAGTGCTCCAAGACCCCTGAAAACACAATGCTCCATGCCCTTGTCCTTACAAAGCTCCATGATGCATGTCATCAGAACGCTCCATGGCCTTCTCATCCCAATGCTCCATGCCCTTGTCATCACAATGCTCCAAGACCTCTGTAATCACAATGCTGCATGCCCCTTTTCCTCAGAATGCCCCATGAGACATGTCATCACAAGGCTCCATGGTCTTCTCATCACAATTCTCCAGTACCTTGTCATCACAATGCTCCATGACGCCTCTCATCACAATACTCCATGAACATTTTCAGCCCAATGCTCCATGACCTTCTCATCACAATGCTCCCTGACCCCTGTCATCACAATGCTCCATGACCACTGTCATCACAACGCTCCATGAACCCTGACGACACAATGATCCGGGACTCTTGTCATCAAAATGCTCCATGAACCTTGTCATCACAATGATCCATGCTCTTGTCATCCCAATGCTCCATGACCCCTGTAATCACAATGCTCCATGACGCTTGTCATCAAAGTGCTCCATGAACCTTGTCATCACAATGCTCCTTGCCTTTGTCAGCAAAATGCTACATAATCTTGTCATCACAATGCTCCATGCGCTTGTCATCACAATCCTCCATGACCCTTGGGATCACATTGCTTCATGCCCTTGTCATCTCGCTCTTGCCTTTCTGGTTTTTACAGATATACAGATGTCCCTTTCGACCGGTGGGAAGTGACAATTCTTTGTAGTGTGGATTTGCATTGCATGCTTGCTTCATTGGCCAGAAAGGACGTATGCGTTTTCTCCTGTATATATTCAGGGGAAAAGGCATACGCCCTTTTTGGCCAAGTGCATCACCGTCCAAGTTGGGATGCTTTTTCTGTGCTTCAAAGGCGATTCCAATTTACCTCTTGAAATATGTTTTGTGCAATTCTGCCTCATTTTCAAGTCCGCTTCATTGCCTTCCCTCAACAGATTTCTGGAAGAGAGTAGTCCTTTATAACTCTGCAGGTTTTTGAATTGCTGGGCCCCTGAGCTCCAATTTTCAAATCCCATTTTTGTGAGCTGGCCGCAAATCCACAATTTTGCTTCAGGACCTATACTGGTTCCAGGGGTGGCTTTATTGGTTCCCTGTGGGTGGCTGAGGCTTTGGTTAATTCTTCTTCCTGACGGGAAATTAGAGTGACATGTGCCCGTCCAAATGCCTACATCTACTCTCTGATTGGTTCTCCCTCTTCCCTTTCATCATCTGCACAAATAGCAAACTGTGCGAACCAGGAGGTTATAGGGGCTGACTCTCCTAAGTTGGGAGATTGATAGTAAAGCAGTTGGAATGCCAAAGTGGAGCACAAGGAGAGGAAAAATTAGGAGAGTTTTAGAAACCTTTCGCCATCACAGGGTGTCCATTCTCTAGGTTTCCCATACATGTTATAACTGTAGTGATATTCCCTTCTACCTGGAGATTTGGGACCCATGGAATGGTGGCATGCATTACTACTTTAAAGGGTCTGCATTTTCTCTCCCAATCTCACCAGTCCTCTCAGTCCCAAGTGTCCAGCCTTATGTCTCATCCAGCTGTCTTTGCAGATAGGGTCATTCCAGGTTTCATTAGAACACCTGAAGGAATTGTGTAAGAATTTTGCTGTTTTTTGGTTTTGTTTTTGAAATTCATTTTTATTATGGGGTTCAGCTGGTTTTCACTGACCTGTTTATGCCAGTCTAGACACAATTGATTTCCTTACGGAGACATATGAATACATAGGTTTTAAGATTCTTACTAGTCAGATATATTCCTCGGCGGGGAATAGGGGTGTTGAGTCCCATTCACTGAGGAAGGTGTAGGTCTTGTCTCTTCTGTATTTGGTTTATGGAATGGTACCTGTGCTAATATCATACTCTGGTTTTATGCATCACCCCACCTCTCCTTTCCCCTGAAGCAGGCATAAGAGTTTTTTTCTAAATGTGAGACTCTGTTCTCTTTCCTAATTCAGTTCATGTGTTGTGATATTGACATTCCCTCTATAAGTGATATCTTATGATAAGATTCTTTTTCTGTGTGACTAATTTCCCTTAGAATCATCATACCTAAATCCACTCATTATGCTGCTACTGGCCTTATATACACTGATTTCACGTCTGAGTGATATTCCGTTGTACAAAATTACCACAAGTTCTTTATGCATTTCTCTTTTTCCTGGGATATTTTAGGTGTACCAAAGTTGAGGTTCTTGTATGCAGAGCAGCCCTAAACTTTGGGGTGCCTGTGTCTTATTGATATTTAGTCTTCCCAAGTCATATGCCCGTGAGTTGAAGTCCCCTTTGCTTGGGGGCTTTGTATTTTAGAAGTTTTAGGAAACAGCATACACTTCTTCAGAGTGGCTCTTGGATATTTATACCCCACCCATCAGCGTGACTAGGCTCCCTGTTTTCCATGGCCTCTCCTGCATTTCTGGTTTGTACACATTTTTTGGATTGCCTTTCTGAGCAGTGGAAATTGAGACTCCTTTGTTGTGCAGATTTACATTTCCCTCTTGCTTGGTTGGCCAAAAACTCTGCATGTGTTTTTTTCCTGAAGATATTCACGAAAAAAAACGCATACACCCTTTTGCCCAACTGCATCATTTTAGAAATTCTGCTGCTTTTCATATGCTTTAAATGTGAGTACAATCTACCTTTTGAAATCTGTTTCCTGCAATTCTGCCTATCATTCAAATCCTCTTCGTTGCCTTACCTGAATATATTTTTGGACGTTGGTTATCATTTATATCTTTGCAGGTCTTTGAATTGTCTGCTCCTGAGCTCCATTTTGCAACTCGCTTTTTTTGTGAGCTGGCCGCCAAACCATTGGATTGCTTCCGGCCCTATTCTGGTTCTGGGGAGGCAGGCTGAGCCTTTGGTTAATTCTTCTTCCTAATGGGAAATTAGAGTGACATGTGCCTGTCAAAACTCCTACAGCTAATCTCTCATTGGTTTCCCCTCTTCCCATTTACCCTCTGCACAAATTGCAAACTGTGTGAAGCAGGAGGTTAAAGGTGCTGATTCTCCAAGTGGGGAGATTGTTAGTAATGTGGCTGGAATGGCGAACCCCAGCACCAGGAGATCAAAAATGAGGTGCATTTTAGACACCTTTCCTGAGCACACGGTGTACATTCATCTCGGTTTCCCAGGCATGTTTTCGCTGTCAGAAGATTCCCTTGAACCTGCAGATTTGGGACCCATGGAATGGGTACCAGGCAGTATTACTTTAAAAGGTCTGCATTTCCTCACCCAGCCTCTCTAACATCTCTTAGCGTGCATAGCTTCCAGCCTTATATAATCATCCTGCTGTGGGTCTACATGTGTTCAATCCATGTTACATCGTAGCCCTTCAACAAAAGTTGTAAGAATTTTTGCCTGTCTCACTGTTTTTATAAATAGTTTTAAATTTATTTTTATATTGGTTACAGCTGATTTTCAAAGCTCTGTTTTTTGCTGCTGTACATCCACTTGATTCATGTACTGTGAGACAACAATAACTTCTTTTTCAGATGCTTACCAGTCATATGTATTATTTTCCAGTGACTTGAGTGGGCTGAGTGCAGTTCTTTGAGGTACCGTGTAGGCCTTGTCAGTTATTCAATTTGGTACTTGGAATGGTATCTTTGCTAATTTCAACCTCCTGGATAATACCTCACCATTCCCCACCTTTCCCATTTAGCAGCCTTATGTCTATTTTCTACATATTTGACTATGTTTCTGTTTTGTAATTTATTTCATGTGTAGCCATTTTTTATTCCACCTTTAAGTGACATCTTATGATATGTGTCTTTTTCTTTCTGACATATGTCACTTAGAATGATCGTATGTAACTCCTCCAGAGTTGTTACAACTGGCCTTATTTCATTGATTTCTGGATGAGTAATATTCCACTCTACATAAGTACCCCATCTCTTTTATCCATTTTATCCTTCCAGGAACATTTAGGTTATATCCAAGTTGAGGCCCTTTTTAACAGAGAGGTGGTAAACGTTCGGGTGCCTGTTTTCTGTCGATTTTTGTTTTTCCCAAGGTACACGCCCATGAGTGCAAGTGCCCTATGCTCTGTAGCTCATTTTTTAGATGTTTTAGCAAACACAATACACTTCTCCAGAGTGGCCGTTGGCAAATTACATTTCCACTATCAGCCTCACAGGGCTCCCTTTTCTCCTCGCCCTGTCCTGCATTTCTGGTGTTTACACTTTATGTGGATGGCCCTTCTGACTGATGTGAAGTGATACATTTTGTGATATTGATTTCCAGTGCCCACCTGTTGGGTTGGATAAAAAGTGTGTATGGCCTTTACTTGAATATATTCAGAAAAAATGCATACACCCTTTTTGGCCAACTGCATCATTGGCGATGTTCAGCCCCTTTTCTTGTGCTTTAATGGGGAGTCCTTTCTACCTCTTCAAATCTGTTTCCTGCCACTCTCCCTTGCTTACAAGTCCTTTTCTGTGACTTACCTCAAGACATTTTTCGACGATAGATATTTTCAACTCTGCAGTTTCATGAATTTTAGTGCCCCTGAGTTCCATTTTTCAACTTGTGTTTTTGGAAACTGGACACAAAACAGCGGGATTTCCTCTAGCCCTATTCTGTTTCCGTGGGCAATTCTAGCCTTTGATGAATTTGTCTTCTGGATTGGAAATTAGAGTGGCATGTGCCTGTCCGAACACCTAAGACTTGTCTCTAAATTTTTCTCATCCTTCCGCTTCATCCTCTGGACAAATTCCAAACTGTGTGCAACAGGATGTTGACGGTGCTGATATCCCCAAGTGAGGAGATTGTTAGGAAAGATGCTGGAGGGTTGAACCCGAGCACCAGGCGATGAGGAGATGAGGTGCCTTTTCCAAACTCTTTCCGATCAAACGGTGTACCATCCTCTAGGTGTGACAGGCATGTTTTAGCTGTAGGAAGGGTCCCGTGCATGTAAGGAGAACACCAGGGATTTTTCCAAATCAGTGCCTCCCCGAACCCCAAACTGGGGAATTTTTAAGCTACGGCTACACGTATGTCCTTTAAGGGCCTTGGGAAATAGGCAGAGCCCAAACTTTAGATGACTGAAATCTTCAGGGTCAGAAGCGCTCACCATCGGCCTTGCTTAGGTTACATTTTATCTGTCATTGATAGATGATGTCAATAAAAATATCTATTCTTTTTCAGATTATTTCCCCTTGTAGGTTATTGCAAAATATTCAGTGTAGTTCCCTGTGCCATACAGTAGTTCCTTGTTGATGATCTATTTTATACATAGCAGTGTGTATGTGTTAATCCCAAACTGTTAATTTATCCCTTCTCCTACCTTTCCCCTTTGGTAATAATAAATTATAAGATTTTATACTTCTCAGAAATGGGGTAGCTGAAAGAGAGGTATCATTTACAGTGGAAAAGCATTCAAAACAAGATTGAAGCTTCAGCCAAGAGTATTCGATGTACATCCATGGAAATAAATCACTTCATTTCTCTAATGTTGACCTGACAAATAAGACAGACGTCTTCACTGAACTTGCTTATAGGAAAGTGATGGAAATATCAAATGTAAGTCTTAGAAACATCTTATTTTACCCGAGCATTATACACTGCTCTATGTTAACTACAGTTTGGCTCACACATCTGTTCATTGAAGTTACAATGTTCTCAATTTCTGTTACTGATCCTCCAGAGTGGACCCCAACAGGAGTCCCCGTGCCCAGTGTCATTGGAGCCAACAGATCAAGACTGAGTTTGGTTCAGAAGCAAAGGAAACATTATTTTGAAAACAGAATGAAGAGGTGAGATCGTGCACTCCCCCATGGGCTGTGGGCTGGGCTGCTGTGTAGGGTCCCCGGCAGCGTCAGTGGGAGGGAGGGGTTGGAGCTCTCGAGGGCTGCGTTGGCTGCAGCTCAGGCTCTATGCCGCGGAGTCTGCATGGGACCCCGCTAGCTGAGGTGTCGACCCAGCCATTCTGCACTAGGAAATCGGGTCTGAAGTGCCGGGTGTGGGACCTCTGCATCCGGAACACTAGGAGCACGTGAAATTAGACAAAGCACAAAGGAAAAACAGGTTAGACTTTATTTAATTGCCCAGATTCTCTTTTTATCTCCCAGGAATTTTTAATGAACGTTGCCGGAGACGAACACCTCCTCTGCTTTTTGTTCCGTTCCTTATTCTTGGGGTGTTGAGGGTGCCGACCCCTCTTTTGTAACTGCTTCATGCTGTGGTGGGAGCCCTGATACATGGGGGGAGGGTCAAAACGTCTCCACACCAGCCTCCTGGTGAGGTTGATTGTCCCAAGGCCTCCTGCCTCACTTCTCGTCCGCCTGAGCACCAGCATTGGAAGTGTTACAGATTCTAATGACCTTTAAGGGTCCAGGAAAGAGAGGCGCAGAGATGCTGCGGTGGCAGGTTTCACCCCACCCCACATATGTTCGGCGACCTTAGGCTGACAGTTTTTGCCAGACTAGATGCTCTGACCAGTAGTCTGTGCTTTCTTTAATTAGGTCCCTGAATTAATGTACAAACAGCACCATGTGTCAGAGCCCTGCCCGCGCAACTCCCAGACAGTCCAGGGTCAGTGGTGATCCAGGACCATGACGTCCACTGAGTCAACGGCCTTTAGAAGTAGCCAGCAGTCCAGCCGGTCATATTGGCCACCATCACCGCGGTGTCTGTAGGGTTTTCTATGGTGAAAGCGTGATATACGTTTCCCCCGCCAAGCTTATTAGCTCCCCTCTGGGTGCAGTAAGTCCTGCAAGCAGTAGTCTGCTCTTTCGGGGCACAGTCTTGTCGTTTTCTGAGAGAAACTCCAGGTCAAGTGATGGTCACACGAGTCGTCTTGGGGGCCCGTTGCCCCCGTTTATCTCTCTGGAGGTTGGAGTTGGAGGGCCTCCTCACTCGAGGTCAGTGTGTCCACAGAGCGACCCCTGCAACTTCAGGGCATGATGGGTGGTTAGGATCACCACGTGGCGTCCTTTTCCCTTAGGAGGGAGCTGGCCTTGTGGGCTGCTGATTTCCAGCTTTTTAGATACCCCAGTATCCTGGCCTGATGAGTCGGTGGGCAAAGCCCTTGGTGACCATAGTTTATCATACCTGAAGGGCATTCTTGTGTTGCTCCATTTCAAGTGGTCCCAGTTTTTGCACTAAGGCTCCAAGGGCGATTAACCTTTGACCGGGTATGTAAAGGTCAAAGGGTTTAGCTAAATTAGGCAGTTCCTGGGCAAGGGTCTGTATTGACTGCTCTTTCCATTCTTGAAAGGCTGCTTCTGGATTCTATTCAAAAGGATCATCATCTTTTCGTGTCAGTGTTTCATGTAGAGGCCCAGCTATGACACTGTAGTTAGGGATCCAGATGCAGAAAACCTTGGCCTCCCCAAGAACCCCTAAGCTGTCTTCTAGTTTTAGAAGACGTAAGGCTGCAAATGGCTTCTTCCCTATCCTGGGATGCGTTTCTCCGAATATCTGTGAGAATGAAGCCCAGGCATGTCACCTTAGCCTGGGATATTTGAGCGTTTTTCTTGGACACCTTCTATCCTTTCTTGGCTAGGTAGTTCAGAGGCGTCTTTAGTAGGCCTGGCGATCAGAATGTCATCTGCATATTGAAGGAGGGTTCCCTTTTAAAGAGGTTGAACTTTTAGGTCTTTAGAGGACATTTCCCCAATGATGGTGTGGGGATTTTTGAACCATTGGGGCAGGACGGCCCAGCATTATTTCTTTTGTTGCATGTTGTGTCCTGCCACTCACAAGCCAAAAATTCTTGTGACTCTGAGATGAATGGAATACAGAAGAAGGCATCATTGAAGTCTAATACAGAATGCCATGGCCTTGTGGAAGGTAGAATGACCAGCAGGGAGTAGGAAATAGGAGCTACTGGATGCATATCCTCGGTGGCTTCACTGACTGTCCTGATATACTTTATCAGGTCTCCAGCAGCCCATGGGGCTCTCGTGGTCAGGCCAATCTCAGGATATGGAGCTCACCTGGGCTGCACCCCTACCCCACAGCCCACGGGGCTCTCGTGGTCAAGTCCCTCCCAGGGTATGGAGCTCACCTCTGCAGCTACCCAGCAGCCCATTGGGCTCTCCTACTCAGGCCCTTCCCAGGATACAGAGCTCCCCTGGGCAGGTACCCCAGCAGGGCTGGACACACAGGAACTGTGCACATAGCCCACCTTGCAGAGAACCCCCTGCTCACCTGTCGCTCACAGCTGACACAGAATACCTCAGAGCAGGACTTGAACTAACAAACAGCAGTTCTGACAGGTCTGTGACCATGGCTATCACTCTCTGCAGGCTCTTTCTGCCTGGTCTTCCAGACACTTCCACTGCAGCCAGGGCACCAGGCCTCTGTCTCCACCCACCATCACTCCTCTCCCTGACTCCTGGGTTCCTCTCATTAGGATAGGGTCTTCTTGAAGTTGTTATCCACTCATGGACCAGATAAAATGATAAGAAAACAAGCCGCAGCTGCAGCCCCTTGTCTATCCTGACTCTCAAGAGCCCACACCTGTTCCTAGGGCCTGGCCCGTTTAGCAAGTTTCATTTTCTGCAACTGTGAGCCCCTGAGGGGTGAGGATTGGCTGATTTTTGCAGCCTGAAACTGCCTGCCAGCCCTCCACAGGTGTGCCTGAGTTGAGGGCAATATAAACAGCTCTCCAGTGAGCGACAGCCCTTGTAGCTGTGACTGACGCCATATTCTCTGCCCCGTAGGCAGTGCCGGGGCTGTGCTGGTGGGAGGGAGTGAGGGGCCACGGCTTTGTGGGTGGCCCAGTGTGAGTGGGGCTCTGCTGGACTTTCTGCAGGATATGCCAGGCTGCCACCTGCTAAAGAAGAGGATGTGTCACCGATACCTGCCGCTGGAATTTCTCCCCAGGCAGAGGTGAGGAAGTAAAAAAGCAGTGGGTGCCGTGGCAGGAGGGGTATCTCAGGCAGGGAAATGGAAAGCTTCCAGAAGAGCATCTGGGGCCAGGACCATCCTGAATGGCCTGCAGGCACCAAGTCGGCCTGTGTGCTGTCGCTGGTGTGGCTCCACAGCCCTTCTTCTAAGCTTGCAAGTTCTTGTACATATTCAGGTGTTTTAACTGGAAAGGGTGGGAAGAGTTCAGCTGCAGCAGGACTGGGGTTTAGCTCACGTTTACTCACAGATGCCTTGGCTTGGTACCCCAGCTTTGCAATGAGGACCCTCCTTGCTTGGGGGGTGGGCTGCTGGCTGTATGGGAGATGATTCCCCACCTCTGACCAATTTCAGAATTGTTTACCGCTGGAACAAGTGCCCTGATAGGGTTTTCCTCTGTATAACTGGTGGGTTCAGGTTTTTTTTTCTTTTTTGGTTCAAGTTAGATTTTATTCCTCTTTTATGTATTTATAGATATAAGCATGGAAATAATTCATTCATATAAATACATCTGTGTGAAGGGAAGAACTTTTTTCTGTTTTATTTTTAAATTTTATTGTTTAAAATTTTGAAATTTAATTTTATTTATTTTTTATACAGCAGGTTATTATTAGTTATGTATTTTATGCATATACATGTATACAGGTCAATCCCAATCTCCCAACATATGCCACCAACACCACCCCATGTCTTCCCACACTTGGTGTCCATACGTGTGTTCTCTACCTCTGTGTCTCTATTTCTTCCCTGCAAACCAGTTCATCTATACCATTTTTCTAGGTTCCACATATATGCATTAATATACAATATTTGTTTGTCTCTTTCTGACTTACTTCATTCTGTATGACAGTCTCTAGATCCATCGACGTCTCTACAAATGACCCAGTTTCATTCCTTCTTATGGCTGAGTAATATTCCATTTTATATATGTACCACATCTTTATCCATTCGTCTGTCTGTGGGTATTTAGGTTGCTTCCATTACCTGGCTATCGTAAATAGTACTGAAATGAGCATTGTGGTGAATGTGCCTTTTTGATTTATGGTTTTCTCTGGGTATATGCCCAGAAGTGGGATTGCTGGATCATATGGTAATTCTATTTCTAGTTTTTCTAAGGAAATTCCATACTGTTCTCCATCGTGACTGTATCAATTTACATTTCGACCACTAGTGGAAGAGGGATCCTTTTGTCCACACCCTCCCCAGAATTCGTTGTTTGAAGATATTCTGATGATGTCAATTGTAACAGGTGTGAGGTGATACCTCATTGTAGTTTTGATTTGCATTTCTCTAATAATTAGTGATGTTGAGCAGCTTTTCATGTGCGTCTTGGCCATCTCTGTGTCTTCTTTGAAGAAACGTCTCTTTAGATCTTCTGCCCATTTTTGTATTGCGTTGTTTGTTTTTTTAATATTAAGCTGTATGAGCTCTTTATATATATTGGATATTAAACCTTTGTCCATTGATTCGTTTGCAAATATTTTCGCCCATTCTGAGGGATGCTTTTTGCCATTCCCGTTTTTTTAACAAAAAAAGAAAGAAAGAAAAAGAAGCAGAACACTAATGTGAGTAAAATATGCCTTTTGAAACTGTCGTTTTGAAATATGGACGTCCTTTGAATTTTTTGGTCGATATATGAACCCAGGATTTGTTTTCAGGGCAGGTGTCATTTACAGGCCTGCAATGATTTTGAATATCAACTGACCATTAGCGCTGGGATTAAAGCTGCTGTTGTGTGAAATGGCCACAAGGTGGCAGCAGGTCTCCCTTACCAAATCTGGTTACTGGGGCAACAGAGCCTCAATGGAAGTCGTGTTCTAGATTGGAATTTAGAATGGAATGTGCCAGGAGAAAGCCCCTCAAGTTTGTCTCACTACTTCTTGTTCGTGTTTTTAATTTAATTTTTTATTTTTTATTACAGCAAATTTGATTACAATGTTTGGCTTGTTGTAGGTGTGGAAGATGTGGTTCTTTTACACATACACATATGTCTGTTCTTCCTGGGATCCTTTTCCCATGTACCTTATGACAGAATGTTGAGTAGTCTTCTCTTGGTATTCTGTAGGTCTTTGGTGATTCTATATGTCACCTGTGTTTGTATATGTCTGTTATCCCCAATATCATAATGAAACCAATCCTCACACCTTTCCATTGGTGAACCATAAGTTTGTTGAATGAATCTCTGATTGCCCTTCTCCGTGGAAATATCTGCCCTGGTATCCATTTTTCGGTCACACCTATAAGAGATATGATATGATATGTGTCTTTCACTTTCTGACTTACTACAAGTCACGTGATTACCTCTAGACACACCTATGGTGCTACAAATGGCATTGTGTCCTTTTATTCCTTGGCTTCTATTCTGCCTTAGCGAGGTCCATTTTCAACAATGTGATTCCCTGAGGGCTGAGGATTAGCTGACCTGGGTATCCTGACCCTGCCGGCCGGCCTTCCCCAGGTGTGCCTGGGTTGAGGTCAATATAAACAGCACTGCAGACAGCAATAGCCCCTGAAGCTGTGCCTGACTCCATATTCTCTGCCCCGTCAGCAGTGTCGGGGCTGTGCTGGTGGGAGGGAGTGAGGGGCCACGGCTTTGTGGGTGGCCCGGTGTGAGTGGGTCTCTGCTGGACTTTCTGCAGGAGTTGCCAGGCTTCCACCTGTAAAGAAGAGGATGTGGCACACATACCTTCCGCTGGAATTTCTCTCCGGACAGAGGTGAGGAAGGAAAAAAACAGTGGGTGCCGGGACAGGAGGGGTATCTCAGGCAGGGCAATGGAAAGTTTCCAGAAGAACGCCCAGGGCCAGAACCATCCTGGCTGGCCTGCTGGCACCAAGTTGGCCTGTGTGCTGTCGCTGGTGTGGCTCCACGCCCCTTCCTCTAGGCTTTCAAGCCCTTGTACATATTCAGGTGTTTTACCTCGGAAGGGTGGGAAAAGTTCAAAGGCATCTGGCCTGTGTCTCACGTCACGGTTACTCGCAGATGCCTCGGAATGGCTCCCTCCATTGCAATGAGGACGCTCTTTGCATAGGAGTGGGCTGCTGGCTGTATGGGAGATGACTCCCCACCTCTGACCAGTTTCAGAAATGTTTACCGCTGGAGCAAGTGCCCTGATAGGGTTTTCCTCTGTATAACTGGAGGGTTCAGGTTTTTTTTTTTTCTTTTTTGGTTCAAGTTAGATTTTATTCCTCTTCTATGTATTTATAGATATAAGCATGGAAATAATTCATTCATATAAATACATCTGTGTGAAGGGAAGTACTTTTTTCTGTTTTATTTTTAAATTTTATTTTTTAAAATTTTGAAATTTAATTTTATTTATTTTTTTATACAGCAGGTTATTATTAGTTATGTATTTTATGCATATACATGTATGCAGGTCAATCCCAATCTCCCAACTCATCCCAACACCACCTCCCCATGGCTTCCCACACTTGGTGTCCATACGTGTGTTCTCTACCTCTGTGCCTCTATTTCTTCCCTGAAAACTGGTTCATCTGTACCATTTTTCTAGGTTCCACATAAATGCATTAATATACAATATTTGTTTTTCTCTTTCTGACTTACTTCACTCTGTATGACAGTCTCTATATCCATCGACGTCTCTACAAATGACCCAGTTTCATTCCTTCTTATGGCTGAGTAATATTCCATTTTATATATGTACCACATCTTTATCCATTCGTTTGTCTGTGGGTATTTAGGTTGATTCTATTACCTGGCTATCGCAAATAGTGCTGAAATGAGCATTGTGGTGAATGTGCATTTTGATTTATGGTTTTATCTGGGTATATGCCCAGAAGTGGGATTGCTGGATCATATGGTAATTCTATTTCTAGTTTTTTTTAAGGAAACTCCATACTGTTCTCCACCGTGACTGTATCAATTTACATTTCCACCACTAGTGGAAGAGAGATCCTTTTGTCCACACCCTCCCCAGAATTCGTTGTTTGTAGATTTTCTGATGATGCCAATTGTAACAGGTGTGAGGTGATACCTCATTGTAGTTTTGATTTGCATTTCTCTAATAATTAGTGATGTTGAGCAGCTTTTCATGTGCGTCTTGGCCATCTCTGTGTCTTCTTTGAAGAAACGTCTCTTTAGATCTTCTGCCCATTTTTGTATTGGGTTGTTTGTTTTTTTAATATTAAGCTGCATGAGCTCTTTATATATATTGGAGATTAAACCTTTGTCCATTGATTCGTTTGCAAATATTTTCGCCCATTCTGAGGGATGCTTTTTGCCATTCCCGTTTTTTTTAACAAAAAAAGAAAGAAAGAAAAAGAAGCAGAACACTAATGTGTGTAAAATATGCCTTTTGAAACTGTCGTTTTGAAATATGGGCGTCCTTTGAATTTTTTGGTCGATATATGAACCCAGGATTTGTTTTCAGGGCAGGTGTCATTTACAGTCCTGCAATGATTTTGAATATCAACTGACCATTAGCGCTGGGATTAAAGCTGCTGTTGTGTGAAACGGCCACAAGGTGGCACCAGGTCTCCCTTACCAAATCTGGTTACTGGGGCAACAGAGCCTCAATGGAAGTCGTGTTCTAGATTGGAATTTAGAATGGAATGTGCCAGGAGAAAGCCCCTCAAGTTTGTCTCACTACTTCTTGTTCATGTTTTTAATTTATTTTTTTATTTTTTATTACAGCAAATTTGATTACAATGTTTGGCTTGTTGTAGGTGTGGAAGATGTGGTTCTTTTACACATATACATATGTCTGTTCTTCCTGGGATCCTTTTCCCATGTACCTTATGACAGAATGTTGAGTAGTCTTCTTTTGGTATTCTGTAGGTCTTTGGTGATTCTATATGTCACCTGTGTTTGTATATGTCTGTTAACCCCAATATCATAATGAAACCAATCCTCACACCTTTCCATTGGTGAACCATAAGTTTGTTGAATGAATCTCTGATTGCCCTTCTCCGTGGAAATATCTGCCCTGGTATCCATTTTTCGGTCTCACCTATAAGAGATATGATATGATATGTGTCTTACACTTTCTGACTTACTAAAAGTCACGTGATTACCTCTAGACACACCTACGGTGCTGCAAATGGCATTGTGTCGTTTTATTCCTTGGCTTCTATTCTGCCTTAGCGAGGTCCATTTTCAACAATGTGATTTCCTGAGGGCTGAGGATTAGCTGACCTGGGTAGCCTGACCCTGCTCGCCGGCCCTCCCCAGATGTGCCTGATTTGAGGTCAATATAAAGAGCTCTGCAGGCAGCAATAGCCCCTAAAGCTGTGCCTGACTCCATATTCTCTGCCCCATCAGCAGTCTCGGGGCTGTGCTGGTGGGAGGGAGTGAGGGGCCACGGCTTTGTGGGTGGCCCGGTGTGAGTGGGTCTCTGCTGGACTTTCTGCAGGAGTTGCCAGGCTTCCACCTGTAAAGAAGAGGATGTGGCACACATACCTTCCGCTGGAATTTCTCTCCGGACAGAGGTGAGGAAGGAAAAAAACAGTGGGTGCCGGGACAGGAGGGGTATCTCAGGCAGGGCAATGGAAAGCTTCCAGAGGAGCGACCAGGTCCAGGATCAGCCTGCTGGCATGCTGGCACCAAGTTGGCCTGTGTGCTGTCGCTGGTGTGGATCCTCGCCCCTTCCTCTAGGCTTTCAAGCCCTTGTACATATTCAGGTGTTTTACCTGGGAAGGGTGGGAAAAGTTCAAGAGCAGCTGGCCTGGGGCTCAGCTCACGGTTACTCACAGATGCCTCGGCATGGACCCCCCTTTGCAGTGAGGACGCTCCTTGCATAGGAGTGGGCTGCTGGCTCTATGGGAGATGATTCCCCACCTCTGACCAATTTCAGAATTGTTTACCGCTGGAGCAAGTGCCCTGATTGTGTTTTCCTCTGTCTAACTCGTGGGTTCAGGTTTTTTTTTTTTCTTTTTTGGTTCAAGTTAGATTTTATTCCTCTTTTATGTATTTATAGATATAAGCATGGAAATCATTCATTCATATAAATACATCTGTGTGAAGGGAAGAACTTTTTTCTGTTTTATTTTTAAATTTTATTTTTAAAAATTTTGAAATTTAATTTTATTTATTTTTTTATAGAGCAGGTTATTATTAGTTATGTATTTTATGCATATACATGTATACAGGTCAATCTCAGTCTCCCAACTCATCCCAACACCACCTCCCCATGGCTTCCCACACTTGGTGTCCATACGTGTGTTCTCTACCTCTGTGTCTCTATTTATTCCCTGCAAAGCAGTTCAACTGTACCATTTTTCTAGGTTCCGCTTATATGCATTAATATACAATATTTGTTTTTCTCTTTCTGACTTACTTCATTCTGTATGACAGTCTCTAGATCCATCGACGTCTCTACAAATGAACCAGTTTCATTCCTTCTTATGGCTGAGTAATATTCCATTTTATATATGTACCACATCTTTATACTTTCATCTGTCTGTGGGTATTTAGGTTGCTTCCATTACCTGACTATCGTAAATAGTGCTGAAATGAGCATTGTGGTGAATGTGGCTTTTTGATTTATGGTTTTCTCTGGGTATATGCCCAGAAGTGGGATTGCTGGATCATATGGTAATTCTATTTCTAGTTTTTTTAAGGAAACTCCATACTGTTCTCCATCGTGACTGTATCAATTTACATTTCCACCACTAGTGGAAGAGGGATCCTTTTGACCACACCCTCCCCAGAATTCGTTGTTTGTAGATTTTCTGTTGATGCCGATTCTAACAGGTGTGAGGTGATACCTCATTGTAGTTTTGATTTGCATTTCTCTAATAATTAGTGATGTTGAGCAGCTTTTCATGTGCGTCTTGGCCATCTCTGTGTCTTCTTTGAAGAAACGTCTCTTTAGATCTTCTGCCCATTTTTGTATTGGGTTGTTTGTTTATTTAATATTAAGCTGCATGAGCTCTTTATATATATTGGAGATTAAACATTTGTCCATTGATTCGTTTGCAAATATTTTCACCCATTCTGAGGGATGCTTTTTGCCATTCCCGTTTTTTTAACAAAAAAAGAAAGAAAGAAAAAGAAGCAGAACACTAATGTGTGTAAAATATGCCTTTTGAAACTGTCGTTTTGAAATATGGATATCCTTTGAATTTTTTGGTCGATATATGAACCCAGGATTTGTTTTCAGGGCAGGTGTCATTTACAGGCCTGCAATGATTTTGAATATCAACTGACCATTAGCGCTGGGATTAAAGCTGCTGTTGTGTGAAACGGCCACAAGCTGGCAGCAGTTCTCCCTTACCAAATCTGGTTACTGGGGCAACAGAGCCTCAATGGAAGCCGTGTTCTAGATTGGAATTTAGAATGGAATGTGCCAGGAGAAAGCCCCTCAAGTTTGTCTCACTACTTCTTGTTCGTGTTTTTAATTTAATTTTTTATTTTTTATTACAGTTAATTTGATTACAATGTTTGGCTTGTTGTAGGTGTGGAAGATGTGGCTCTTTTACACATATACATATGTCTCTTATTCCTGAAATCCTTTTCCCATGTACCTTATGACAGAATGTTGAGTAGTCTTCTCTTGGTATTCTGTAGGTCTTTGGTGATTCTATATGTCACCTGTGTTTGTATATGTCTGTTAACCCCAATGTCATAATGAAACCAATCCTCACACCTTTCCATTGGTGAACCATAAGTTTGTTGAATGAATCTGTGATTGCCCTTCTCCGTGGAAATATCTGCCCTGGTATCCATTTTTCGGTCACACCTATAAGAGATATGATATGATATGTGTCTTTCACTTTCTGACTTACAACAACTCACGTGCTTACCTCTAGAAACACCTACGGTGCTACAAATGGCATTGTGTCCTTTTATTCCTTGGCTTCTATTCTGCCTTAGCGAGGTCCATTTTCAACAATGTGATTCCCTGAGGGCTGAGGATTAGCTGACCTGGGTAGCCTGACCCTGCCGGCCGGCCCTCCCCAGGTGTGCCTGGGTTGAGGTCAATATAAACAGCGCTGCAGGCAGCAATAGCCCCTGAAGCTGTGCCTGACTCCATATTCTCTGCCCCGTCAGCAGTGTCGGGGCTGTGCTGGTGGGAGGGAGTGAGGGGCCACGGCTTTGTGGGTGGCCCGGTGTGAGTGGGTCTCTGCTGGACTTTCTGCAGGAGTTGCCAGGCTTCCACCTGTAATGAAGAGGATGTGTCACCCATACCTTCCGCTGGAATTTCTCTCCGGACAGAGGTGAGGAAGGAAAAAGGCAGTGGGGGCCGGGACAGGAGGGGTATCTCAGGCAGGGCAATGGAAAGCTTCCAGAAGAACGCCCAGGGCCAGGACCATCCTGGCTGGCCTGCAGGCACCAAGTTGGCCTGCGTGCTGTCGCTGGTGTGGCTCCACGGCCCTTCCTCTAGGTTTTCAAGCCCTTGTACATATTCAGGTGTTTTACCTGGGAAGGGTGGGAAAAGTTCAACAGCAGCTGGCCTGGGGCTCAGCTCACGGTTACTCACAGATGCCTCGGCATGGCCCCCCGCTTTGCAATGAGGACGCTCCTTGTGTAGGAGTGGGCTGCTAGCTCTATGGGAGATGATTCCCCACCTCTGACCAATTTCAGAATTGTTTACCGATGGAGCAAGTGCCCTCATTGTGTTTTCCTCTGTCTAACTCGTGGGTTCAGGTTTTTTTTTTCTTTTTTGGTTCAAGTTAGATTTTATTCCTCTTTTATGTATTTATAGATATAAGCATGGAAACAATTCATTCATATAAATACATCTGTGTGAAGGGAAGAACTTTTTTCTGTTTTATTTTTAAATTTTATTTTTTAAAATTTTGAAATTTAATTTTATTTATTTATTATACAGCAGGTTACTATTAGTAATGTATTTTATGCATATACATGTATACAGGTCAATCCCAATCTCCCAACTCACCCCAACACCACCTCCCCATGGCTTCCCACACTTGGTGTCCATACGTGTGTTCTCTACCTCTGTGTCTCTATTTCTTCCCTGCAAACCAGTTCATCTGTACCATTTTTCTAGGTTCCACATATATGCATTAATATACAATATTTGTTTTTCTCTTTCTGACTTACTTCATTCTGTATGACAGTCTCTAGATCCATCGACGTCTCTACAAATGACCCAGTTTCATTCCTTCTTATGGCTGAGTAATATTCCATTTTATATATGTACCACATCTTTATCCATTCGTCTGTCTGTGGGTATTTAGGTTGCTTCCATTACCTGGCTATCGTAAATAGTGCTGAAATGAGCATTGTGGTGAATGTGCCTTTTTGATTTATGGTTTTCTCTGGGTATATGCCCAGAAGTGGGATTGCTGGATCATATGGTAATTCTATTTCTAGTTTTTTTAAGGAAACTCCATACTGTTCTCCATCGTGACTGTATCAATTTACATTTCCACCACTAGTGGAAGAGGGATCCTTTTGTCCACGCCCTCCCAAGAATTCGTTGTTTGTAGATTTTCTGATGATGCCAATTGTAACAGGTGTGAGGTGATACCTCATTGTAGTTTTGATTTGCATTTCTCTAATAATTAGTGATGTTGAGCAGCTTTTCATGTGCGTCTTGGCCATCTCTGTGTCTTCTTTGAAGAAACGTCTCTTTAGATCTTCTGCCCATTTTTGTATTGGGTTGTTTGTTTTTTTAATATTAAGCTGCATGAGCTCTTAATATATATTGGAGATTAAACTTTTGTCCATTGATTCGTTTGCAAATATTTTCGCCCATTCTGAGGCATGCTTTTTGCCATACCCGTTTTATTAACAAAAAAAGAAACAAAGAAAAAGAAGCAGAACACTAATGTGTGTAAAATATGCCTCTTGAAACTGTCGCTTTGAAATATGGACGTCCTTTGAATTTTTTGGTCGATATATGAACCCAGGATTTGTTTTCAGGGCAGGTGTCATTTACAGGCCTGCAATGATTTTGAATATCAACTGACCATTAGCGCTGGGATTAAAGCTGCTGTTGTGTGAAACGGCCACAAGGTGGCAGCAGGTCTCCCTTACCAAATCTGGTTACTGGGGCAACAGAGCCTCAATGGAAGTCGTGTTCTAGATTGGAATTTAGAATGGAATGTGCCAGGAGAAAGCCCCTCAAGTTTGCCTCACTACTTCTTGTTCGTGTTTTTAATTTAATTTTTTATTTTTTATTACAGCAAATTTGATTACAATGTTTGGCTTGTTGTAGGTGTGGAAGATGTGGTTCTTTTACACATACACATATGTCTGTTCTTCCTGGGATCCTTTTCCAATGTACCTTATGACAGAATGTTGAGTAGTCTTCTCTTGGTATTCTTTAGGACTTTGGTGATTATATATGTCACCTGTGTTTGTATATGTCTGTTAACCCCAATATCATAATGAAACCAATCCTCACACCTTTCCATTGGTGAACCATAAGTTTGTTGAATGAATCTGTGATTGCCCTTCTCCGTGGAAATATCTGCCCTGGTATCCATTTTTCGGTCACACCTATAAGAGATATGATATGATATGTGTCTTTCACTTTCTGACTTACAACAACTCACGTGCTTACCTCTAGACACACCTACGGTGCTACAAATGGCATTGTGTCCTTTTATTCCTTGGCTTCTATTCTGCCTTAGCGAGGTCCATTTTCAACAATGTGATTCCCTGAGGGCTGAGGATTAGCTGACCTGGGTAGCCTGACCCTGCCGGCCGGCCCTCCCCAGGTGTGCCTGGGTTGAGGTCAATATAAACAGCGCTGCAGGCAGCAATAGCCCCTGAAGCTGTGCCTGACTCCATATTCTCTGCCCCGTCAGCAGTGTCGGGGCTGTGCTGGTGGGAGGGAGTGAGGGGCCACGGCTTTGTGGGTGGCCCGGTGTGAGTGGGTCTCTGCTGGACTTTCTGCAGGAGTTGCCAGGCTGCCACCTGTAATGAAGAGGATGTGTCACCCATACCTTCCGCTGGAATTTCTCTCCGGACAGAGGTGAGGAAGGAAAAAAGCAGTGGGGGCCGGGACAGGAGGGGTATCTCAGGCAGGACAATGGAAAGCTTCCAGAAGATCGCCCAGGGCCAGGAGCATCCTGACTGGCCTGCAGGCACCAAGTTGGCCTGCGTGCTGTCACTGGTGTGGCTACACGGCCCTTCCTCTAGGCTTTCAAGCCCTTGTACATATTCAGGTGTTTTACCTGGGAAGGTTGGGAAAAGTTCAACAGCAGCTGGCCTGGGGCTCAGCTCACGGTTACTCACAGATGCCTCGGCATGGCCCCCCGCTTTGCAATGAGGACGATCCTTGCGTAGGAGTGGGCTGCTGGCTCTATGGGAGATGATTCCCCACCTCTGACCAATTTCAGAATTGTTTACCGATGGAGCAAGTGCCCTGATTGTGTTTTCCTCTGTCTAACTCGTGTGTTCAGGTTTTTTTTTTTTTCTTTTCTGGTTCAAGTTAGATTTTATTCCTCTTTTATGTATTTATAGATATAAGCATGGAAATAATTCATTCATATAAATACATCTGTGTGAAGGGAAGAACTTTTTTCTGTTTTATTTTTAAATTTTATTTTTTAAAATTTTGAAATTTAATTTTATTTATTTTTTATACAGCAGGTTATTATTAGTTATGTATTTTATGCATATACATGTATACAGGTCAATCCCAATCTCCCAACTCACCCCAACACCACCTCCCCATGGCTTCCCACACTTGGTGTCCATACGTGTGGTCTCTACCTCTGTGTCTCAATTTCTTCCCTGCAAACCAGTTCATCTGTACCATTTTTCTAGGTTCCACATATATGCATTAATATACAATATTTGTTTGTCTCTTTCTGACTTACTTCATTCTGTATGACAGTCTCTAGATCCATCGACGTCTCTACAAATGACCCAGTTTCATTCCTTCTTATGGCTGAGTAATATTCCATTTTATATATGTACCACATCTTTATCCATTCGTCTGTCTGTGGGTATTTAGGTTGCTTCCATTACCTGGCTATCGTAAATAGTGCTGAAATGAGCATTGTGGTGAATGTGCCTTTTTGATTTATGGTTTTCTCTGGGTATATGCCCAGAAGTGGGATTGCTGAATCATATGGTAATTCTATTTCTAGTTTTTTTAAGGAAACTCCATACTGTTCTCCATCGTGACTGTATCAATTTACATTTCCACCACTAGTGGAAGAGGGATCCTTTTGTCCACACCCTCCCCAGAATTCGTTGTTTGTAGATTTTCTGATGATGCCGATTCTAACAGGTGTGAGGTGATACCTCATTGTAGTTTTGATTTGCATTTCTCTAATAATTAGTGATGTTGAGCAGCTTTTCATGTGCGTCTTGGCCATCTCTGTGTCTTCTTTGAAGAAACGTCTCTTTAGATCTTCTGCCCATTTTTGTATTGGGTTGTTTGTTTTTTTTTAATATTAAGCTGCATGAGCTCTTTATATATATTGGAGATTAAACTTTTGTCCATTGATTCGTTTGCAAATATTTTCGCCCATTCTGAGGGATGCTTTTTGCCATTCCCGTTTTTTTAACAGAAAAAGAAAGAAAGGAAAAGAGGCAGAACACTAATGTGTGTAAAATATGCCTTTTGAAACTGTCGTTTTGAAATATGGACGTTCTTTGAATTTTTTGGTCGATATATGAACCCAGGATTTGTTTTCAGGGCAGGTGTCATTTACAGGCCTGCAATGATTTTGAATATCAACTGACCATTAGCGCTGGGATTAAAGCTGCTGTTGTGTGAAACGGCCACAAGGTGGCAGCAGGTCTCCCTTACCAAATCTGGTTACTGGGGCAACAGAGCCTCAATGGAAGTCGTGTTCTAGATTGGAATTTAGAATGGAATGTGCCAGGAGAAAGCCCCTCAAGTTTGCCTCACTACTTCTTGTTCGTGTTTTTAATTTAATTTTTTATTTTTTATTACAGCAAATTTGATTACAATGTTTGGCTTGTTGTAGGTGTGGAAGATGTGGTTCTTTTACACATACACATATGTCTACTCTTCCTGGGATCCTTTTCCCATGTACCTTATGACAGAATGTTGAGTAGTCTTCTCTTGGTATTCTGTAGGTCTTTGGTGATTATATATGTCACCTGTGTTTGTATATGTCTGTTAACCCCAATATCATAATGAAACCAATCCTCACACCTTTCCATTGGTGAACTATAAGTTTGTTGAATGAATCTCTGATTGCCCTTCTCCGTGGAAATATCTGCCCTGGTATCCATTTTTCGGTCACACCTATAAGAGATATGATATGATATGTGTCTTTCACTTTCTGACTTACAACAACTCACGTGCTTACCTCTAGACACACCTACGGTGCTACAAATGGCATTGTGTCCTTTTATTCCTTGGCTTCTATTCTGCCTTAGCGAGGTCCATTTTCAACAATGTGATTCCCTGAGGGCTGAGGATTAGCTGACCTGGGTAGCCTGACCCTGCCGGCCGGCCCTCCCCAGGTGTGCCTGGGTTGAGGTCAATATAAACAGTGCTGCAGGCAGCAATAGCCCCTGAAGCTGTGCCTGACTCCATATTCTCTGCCCCGTCAGCAGTGTCGGGGCTGTGCTGGTGGGAGGGAGTGAGGGGCCACGGCTTTGTGGGTGGCCCGGTGTGAGTGGGTCTCTGCTGGACTTTCTGCAGGAGTTGCCAGGCTTCCACCTGTAATGAAGAGGATGTGTCACCCATACCTTCCGCTGGAATTTCTCTCCGGACAGAGGTGAGGAAGGAAAAAAGCAGCGGGGTCCGGGACAGGAGGGTTATCTCAGGCAGGACAATGGAAAGCTTCCAGAAGAGCGCCCAGGGATAGGAGCATCCTGACTGGCCTGCAGGCACCAAGTTGGCCTGCGTGCTGTCACTGGTGTGGCTCCACGGCCCTTCCTCTAGGCTTTCAAGCCCTTGTACATATTCAGGTGTTTTACCTGGGAAGGGTGGGAAAAGTTCAACAGCAGCTGGCCTGGGGCTCAGCTCACGGTTACTCACAGATGCCTCGGCATGGCCCCCCGCTTTGCAATGAGGACGATCCTTGCGTAGGAGTGGGCTGCTGGCTCTATGGGAGTTGATTCCCCACCTCTGACCAATTTCAGAATTGTTTACCGATGGAGCAAGTGCCCTGATTGTGTTTTCCTCTGTCTAACTCGTGTGTTCAGGTTTTTTTTTTTTTCTTTTCTGGTTCAAGTTAGATTTTATTCCTCTTTTATGTATTTATAGATATAAGCATGGAAATAATTCATTCATATAAATACATCTGTGTGAAGGGAAGAACTTTTTTCTGTTTTATTTTTAAATTTTATTGCTTAAAATTTTGAAATTTAATTTTATTTATTTTTTATACAGCAGGTTATTATTAGTTATGTATTTTATGCATATACATGTATACAGGTCAATCCCAATCTCCCAACTCACCCCAACACCACCTCCCCATGGCTTCCCACACTTGGTGTCCATACGTGTGTTCTCTACCTCTGTGTCTCTATTTCTTCCCTGCAAACCAGTTCATCTGTACCATTTTTCTAGGTTCCACATATATGCATTAATATACAATATTTGTTTGTCTCTTTCTGACTTACTTCATTCTGTATGACAGTCTCTAGATCCATCGACGTCTCTACAAATGACCCAGTTTCATTCCTTCTTATGGCTGAGTAATATTCCATTTTATATATGTACCACATCTTTATCCATTCGTCTGTCTGTGGGTATTTAGGTTGCTTCCATTACCTGGCTATCGTAAATAGTGCTGAAATGAGCATTGTGGTGAATGTGCCTTTTTGATTTATGGTTTTCTCTGGGTATATGCCCAGAAGTGGGATTGCTGAATCATATGGCAATTCTATTTCTAGTTTTTTTAAGGAAACTCCATACTGTTCTCCATCGTGACTGTATCAATTTACATTTCCACCACTAGTGGAAGAGGGATCCTTTTGTCCACACCCTCCCAAGAATTCATTGTTTGTAGATTTTCTGATGATGCCGATTCTAACAGGTGTGAGGTGATACCTCATTGTAGTTTTGATTTGCATTTCTCTAATAATTAGTGATGTTGAGCAGCTTTTCATGTGCGTCTTGGCCATCTCTGTGTCTTCTTTGAAGAAACGTCTCTTTAGATCTTCTGCCCATTTTTGTATTGGGTTGTTTGTTTTTTTAATATTAAGCTGCATGAGCTCTTTATATATATTGGAGATTAAACTTTTGTCCATTGATTCGTTTGCAAATATTTTCGCCCATTCTGAGGGATGCTTTTTGCCATTCCCGTTTTTTTAACAGAAAAAGAAAGAAAGGAAAAGAAGCAGAACACTAATGTGTGTAAAATATGCCTTTTGAAACTGTCGTTTTGAAATATGGACGTCCTTTGAATTTTTTGGTCGATATATGAACCCAGGATTTGTTTTCAGGGCAGGTGTCATTTACAGGCCTGCAATGATTTTGAATATCAACTGACCATTAGCGCTGGGATTAAAGCTGCTGTTGTGTGAAACGGCCACAAGGTGGCAGCAGGTCTCCCTTACCAAATCTGGTTACTGGGGCAACAGAGCCTCAATGGAAGTCGTGTTCTAGATTGGAATTTAGAATGGAATGTGCCAGGAGAAAGCCCCTCAAGTTTGCCTCACTACTTCTTGTTCGTGTTTTTAATTTAATTTTTTATTTTTTATTACAGCAAATTTGATTACAATGTTTGGCTTGTTGTAGGTGTGGAAGATGTGGTTCTTTTACACATACACATATGTCTACTCTTCCTGGGATCCTTTTCCCATGTACCTTATGACAGAATGTTGAGTAGTCTTCTCTTGGTATTCTGTAGGTCTTTGGTGATTATATATGTCACCTGTGTTTGTATATGTCTGTTAACCCCAATATCATAATGAAACCAATCCTCACACCTTTCCATTGGTGAACCATAAGTTTGTTGAATGAATCTGTGATTGCCCTTCTCCGTGGAAATATCTGCCCTGGTATCCATTTTTCGGTCACACCTATAAGAGATATGATATGATATGTGTCTTTCACTTTCTGACTTACAACAACTCACGTGCTTACCTCTAGACACACCTACGGTGCTACAAATGGCATTGTGTCCTTTTATTCCTTGGCTTCTATTCTGCCTTAGCGAGGTCCATTTTCAACAATGTGATTCCCTGAGGGCTGAGGATTAGCTGACCTGGGTAGCCTGACCCTGCCGGCCGGCCCTCCCCAGGTGTGCCTGGGTTGAGGTCAATATAAACAGCGCTGCAGGCAGCAATAGCCCCTGAAGCTGTGCCTGACTCCATATTCTCTGCCCCGTCAGCAGTGTCGGGGCTGTGCTGGTGGGAGGGAGTGAGGGGCCACGGCTTTGTGGGTGGCCCGGTGTGAGTTGGTCTCTGCTGGACTTTCTGCAGGAGTTGCCAGGCTTCCACCTGTAATGAAGAGGATGTGTCACCCATACCTTCCGCTGGAATTTCTCTCCGGACAGAGGTGAGGAAGGAAAAAGGCAGTGGGGGCCGGGACAGGAGGGGTATCTCAGGCAGGGCAATGGAAAGCTTCCAGAAGAGCGCCCAGGGCCAGGACCGTCCTGACTGGCCTGCAGGCACCAAGTTGGCCTGCGTGCTGTCGCTGGTGTGGCTCCACGGCCCTTCCTCTAGGTTTTCAAGCCCTTGTACATATTCAGGTGTTTTACCTGGGAAAGGTGGGAAAAGTTCAACAGCAGCTGGCCTGGGGCTCAGCTCACGGTTACTCACAGATGCCTCGGCATGGCCCCCCGCTTTGCAATGAGGACGCTCCTTGCGTAGGAGTGGGCTGCTAGCTCTATGGGAGATGATTCCCCACCTCTGACCAATTTCAGAATTGTTTACCGATGGAGCAAGTGCCCTGATTGTGTTTTCCTCTGTCTAACTCGTGGGTTCAGGTTTTTTTTTTTCTTTTTTGGTTCAAGTTAGATTTTATTCCTCTTTTATGTATTTATAGATATAAGCATGGAAATAATTCATTCATATAAATACATCTGTGTGAAGGGAAGAACTTTTTTCTGTTTTATTTTTAAATTTTATTTTTTAAAATTTTGAAATTTAATTTTATTTATTTATTATACAGCAGGTTACTATTAGTAATGTATTTTATGCATATACATGTATACAGGTCAATCCCAATCTCCCAACTCACCCCAACACCACCTCCCCATGGCTTCCCACACTTGGTGTCCATACGTGTGTTCTCTACCTCTGTGTCTCTATTTCTTCCCTGCAAACCAGTTCATCTGTACCATTTTTCTAGGTTCCACATATATGCATTAATATACAATATTTGTTTGTCTCTTTCTGACTTACTTCATTCTGTATGACAGTCTCTAGATCCATCGACGTCTCTACAAATGACCCAGTTTCATTCCTTCTTATTGTTGAGTAATATTCCATTTTATATATGTACCACATCTTTATCCATTCGTCTGTCTGTGGGTATTTAGGTTGCTTCCATTACCTGGCTATCGTAAATAGTGCTGAAATGAGCATTGTGGTGAATGTGCCTTTTTGATTTATGGTTTTCTCTGGGTATATGCCCAGAAGTGGGATTGCTGAATCATATGGTAATTCTATTTCTAGTTTTTTTAAGGAAACTCCATACTGTTCTCCATCGTGACTGTATCAATTTACATTTCCACCACTAGTGGAAGAGGGATCCTTTTGTCCACACCCTCCCCAGAATTCGTTGTTTGTAGATTTTCTGATGATGCCGATTCTAACAGGTGTGAGGTGATACCTCATTGTAGTTTTGATTTGCATTTCTCTAATAATTAGTGATGTTGAGCAGCTTTTCATGTGCGTCTTGGCCATCTCTGTGTCTTCTTTGAAGAAACGTCTCTTTAGATCTTCTGCACATTTTTGTATTGGGTTGTTTGTTTTTTTAATATTAAGCTGCATGAGCTCTTTATATATATTGGAGATTAAACTTTTGTCCATTGATTCGTTTGCAAATATTTTCGCCCATTCTGAGGGATGCTTTTTGCCATTCCCGTTTTTTTAACAGAAAAAGAAAGAAAGGAAAAGAAGCAGAACACTAATGTGTGTAAAATATGCCTTTTGAAACTGTCGTTTTGAAATATGGACGTCCTTTGAATTTTTTGGTCGCTATATGAACCCAGGATTTGTTTTCAGGGCAGGTGTCATTTACAGGCCTGCAATGATTTTGAATATCAACTGACCATTAGCGCTGGGATTAAAGCTGCTGTTGTGTGAAACGGCCACAAGGTGGCAGCAGGTCTCCCTTACCAAATCTGGTTACTGGGGCAACAGAGCCTCAATGGAAGTCGTGTTCTAGATTGGAATTTAGAATGGAATGTGCCAGGAGAAAGCCCCTCAAGTTTGCCTCACTACTTCTTGTTCGTGTTTTTAATTTAATTTTTTATTTTTTATTACAGCAAATTTGATTACAATGTTTGGCTTGTTGTAGGTGTGGAAGATGTGGTTCTTTTACACATACACATATGTCTACTCTTCCTGGGATCCTTTTCCCATGTACCTTATGACAGAATGTTGAGTAGTCTTCTCTTGGTATTCTGTAGGTCTTTGGTGATTATATATGTCACCTGTGTTTGTATATGTCTGTTAACCCCAATATCATAATGAAACCAATCCTCACACCTTTCCATTGGTGAACCATAAGTTTGTTGAATGAATCTCTGATTGCCCTTCTCCGTGGAAATATCTGCCCTGGTATCCATTTTTCGGTCACACCTATAAGAGATATGATATGATATGTGTCTTTCACTTTCTGACTTACAACAACTCACGTGCTTACCTCTAGACACACCTACGGTGCTACAAATGGCATTGTGTCCTTTTATTCCTTGGCTTCTATTCTGCCTTAGCGAGGTCCATTTTCAACAATGTGATTCCCTGAGGGCTGAGGATTAGCTGACCTGGGTAGCCTGACCCTGCCGGCCGGCCCTCCCCAGGTGTGCCTGGGTTGAGGTCAATATAAACAGCGCTGCAGGCAGCAATAGCCCCTGAAGCTGTGCCTGACTCCATATTCTCTGCCCCGTCAGCAGTGTCGGGGCTGTGCTGGTGGGAGGGAGTGAGGGGCCACGGCTTTGTGGGTGGCCCGGTGTGAGTGGGTCTCTGCTGGACTTTCTGCAGGAGTTGCCAGGCTTCCACCTGTAATGAAGAGGATGTGTCACCCATACCTTCCGCTGGAATTTCTCTCCGGACAGAGGTGAGGAAGGAAAAAGGCAGTGGGGGCCGGGACAGGAGGGGTATCTCAGGCAGGGCAATGGAAAGCTTCCAGAAGAGCGCCCAGAGCCAGGACCATCCTGGCTGGCCTGCAGGCACCAAGTTGGCCTGCGTGCTGTCGCTGGTGTGGCTCCACGGCCCTTCCTCTAGGTTTTCAAGCCCTTGTACATATTCAGGTGTTTTACCTGGGAAGGGTGGGAAAAGTTCAACAGCAGCTGGCCTGGGGCTCAGCTCACGGTTACTCACAGATGCCTCGGCATGGCCCCCCGCTTTGCAATGAGGACGCTCCTTGTGTAGGAGTGGGCTGCTGGCTCTATGGGAGATGATTCCCCACCTCTGACCAATTTCAGAATTGTTTACCGATGGAGCAAGTGCCCTGATTGTGTTTTCCTCTGTCTAACTCGTGGGTTCAGGTTTTTTTTTTCTTTTTTGGTTCAAGTTAGATTTTATTCCTCTTTTATGTATTTATAGATATAAGCATGGAAATAATTCATTCATATAAATACATCTGTGTGAAGGGAAGAACTTTTTTCTGTTTTATTTTTAAATTTTATTTTTTAAAATTTTGAAATTTAATTTTATTTATTTATTATACAGCAGGTTACTATTAGTAATGTATTTTATGCATATACATGTATACAGGTCAATCCCAATCTCCCAACTCACCCCAACACCACCTCCCCATGGCTTCCCACACTTGGTGTCCATACGTGTGTTCTCTACCTCTGTGTCTCTATTTCTTCCCTGCAAACCAGTTCATCTGTACCATTTTTCTAGGTTCCACATATATGCATTAATATACAATATTTGTTTTTCTCTTTCTGACTTACTTCATTCTGTATGACAGTCTCTAGATCCATCGACGTCTCTACAAATGACCCAGTTTCATTCCTTCTTATGGCTGAGTAATATTCCATTTTATATATGTACCACATCTTTATCCATTCGTCTGTCTGTGGGTATTTAGGTTGCTTCCATTACCTGGCTATCGTAAATAGTGCTGAAATGAGCATTGTGGTGAATGTGCCTTTTTGATTTATGGTTTTCTCTGGGTATATGCCCAGAAGTGGGATTGCTGGATCATATGGTAATTCTATTTCTAGTTTTTTTAAGGAAACTCCATACTGTTCTCCATCGTGACTGTATCAATTTACATTTCCACCACTAGTGGAAGAGGGATCCTTTTGTCCACGCCCTCCCAAGAATTCGTTGTTTGTAGATTTTCTGATGATGCCAATTGTAACAGGTGTGAGGTGATACCTCATTGTAGTTTTGATTTGCATTTCTCTAATAATTAGTGATGTTGAGCAGCTTTTCATGTGCGTCTTGGCCATCTCTGTGTCTTCTTTGAAGAAACGTCTCTTTAGATCTTCTGCCCATTTTTGTATTGGGTTGTTTGTTTTTTTAATATTAAGCTGCATGAGCTCTTAATATATATTGGAGATTAAACTTTTGTCCATTGATTCGTTTGCAAATATTTTCGCCCATTCTGAGGGATGCTTTTTGCCATACCCGTTTTATTAACAAAAAAAGAAACAAAGAAAAAGAAGCAGAACACTAATGTGTGTAAAATATGCCTCTTGAAACTGTCGCTTTGAAATATGGACGTCCTTTGAATTTTTTGGTCGATATATGAACCCAGGATTTGTTTTCAGGGCAGGTGTCATTTACAGGCCTGCAATGATTTTGAATATCAACTGACCATTAGCGCTGGGATTAAAGCTGCTGTTGTGTGAAACGGCCACAAGGTGGCAGCAGGTCTCCCTTACCAAATCTGGTTACTGGGGCAACAGAGCCTCAATGGAAGTCGTGTTCTAGATTGGAATTTAGAATGGAATGTGCCAGGAGAAAGCCCCTCAAGTTTGCCTCACTACTTCTTGTTCGTGTTTTTAATTTAATTTTTTATTTTTTATTACAGCAAATTTGATTACAATGTTTGGCTTGTTGTAGGTGTGGAAGATGTGGTTCTTTTACACATACACATATGTCTGTTCTTCCTGGGATCCTTTTCCAATGTACCTTATGACAGAATGTTGAGTAGTCTTCTCTTGGTATTCTTTAGGACTTTGGTGATTATATATGTCACCTGTGTTTGTATATGTCTGTTAACCCCAATATCATAATGAAACCAATCCTCACACCTTTCCATTGGTGAACCATAAGTTTGTTGAATGAATCTGTGATTGCCCTTCTCCGTGGAAATATCTGCCCTGGTATCCATTTTTCGGTCACACCTATAAGAGATATGATATGATATGTGTCTTTCACTTTCTGACTTACAACAACTCACGTGCTTACCTCTAGACACACCTACGGTGCTACAAATGGCATTGTGTCCTTTTATTCCTTGGCTTCTATTCTGCCTTAGCGAGGTCCATTTTCAACAATGTGATTCCCTGAGGGCTGAGGATTAGCTGACCTGGGTAGCCTGACCCTGCCGGCCGGCCCTCCCCAGGTGTGCCTGGGTTGAGGTCAATATAAACAGCGCTGCAGGCAGCAATAGCCCCTGAAGCTGTGCCTGACTCCATATTCTCTGCCCCGTCAGCAGTGTCGGGGCTGTGCTGGTGGGAGGGAGTGAGGGGCCACGGCTTTGTGGGTGGCCCGGTGTGAGTGGGTCTCTGCTGGACTTTCTGCAGGAGTTGCCAGGCTGCCACCTGTAATGAAGAGGATGTGTCACCCATACCTTCCGCTGGAATTTCTCTCCTGACAGAGGTGAGGAAGGAAAAAAGCAGTGGGGGCCGGGACAGGAGGGGTATCTCAGGCAGGACAATGGAAAGCTTCCAGAAGAGCGCCCAGGGCCAGGAGCATCCTGACTGGCCTGCAGGCACCAAGTTGGCCTGCGTGCTGTCACTGGTGTGGCTCCACGGCCCTTCCTCTAGGCTTTCAAGCCCTTGTACATATTCAGGTGTTTTACCTGGGAAGGTTGGGAAAAGTTCAACAGCAGCTGGCCTGGAGCTCAGCTCACGGTTACTCACAGATGCCTCGGCATGGCCCCCCGCTTTGCAATGAGGACGATCCTTGCGTAGGAGTGGGCTGCTGGCTCTATGGGAGATGATTCCCCACCTCTGACCAATTTCAGAATTGTTTACCGATGGAGCAAGTGCCCTGATTGTGTTTTCCTCTGTCTAACTCGTGTGTTCAGGTTTTTTTTTTTTTCTTTTCTGGTTCAAGTTAGATTTTATTCCTCTTTTATGTATTTATAGATATAAGCATGGAAATAATTCATTCATATAAATACATCTGTGTGAAGGGAAGAACTTTTTTCTGTTTTATTTTTAAATTTTATTTTTTAAAATTTTGAAATTTAATTTTATTTATTTTTTATACAGCAGGTTATTATTAGTTATGTATTTTATGCATATACATGTATACAGGTCAATCCCAATCTCCCAACTCACCCCAACACCACCTCCCCATGGCTTCCCACACTTGGTGTCCATACGTGTGGTCTCTACCTCTGTGTCTCAATTTCTTCCCTGCAAACCAGTTCATCTGTACCATTTTTCTAGGTTCCACATATATGCATTAATATACAATATTTGTTTGTCTCTTTCTGACTTACTTCATTCTGTATGACAGTCTCTAGATCCATCGACGTCTCTACAAATGACCCAGTTTCATTCCTTCTTATGGCTGAGTAATATTCCATTTTATATATGTACCACATCTTTATCCATTCGTCTGTCTGTGGGTATTTAGGTTGCTTCCATTACCTGGCTATCGTAAATAGTGCTGAAATGAGCATTGTGGTGAATGTGCCTTTTTGATTTATGGTTTTCTCTGGGTATATGCCCAGAAGTGGGATTGCTGAATCATATGGTAATTCTATTTCTAGTTTTTTTAAGGAAACTCCATACTGTTCTCCATCGTGACTGTATCAATTTACATTTCCACCACTAGTGGAAGAGGGATCCTTTTGTCCACACCCTCCCCAGAATTCGTTGTTTGTAGATTTTCTGATGATGCCGATTCTAACAGGTGTGAGGTGATACCTCATTGTAGTTTTGATTTGCATTTCTCTAATAATTAGTGATGTTGAGCAGCTTTTCATGTGCGTCTTGGCCATCTCTGTGTCTTCTTTGAAGAAACGTCTCTTTAGATCTTCTGCCCATTTTTGTATTGGGTTGTTTGTTTTTTTTAATATTAAGCTGCATGAGCTCTTTATATATATTGGAGATTAAACTTTTGTCCATTGATTCGTTTGCAAATATTTTCGCCCATTCTGAGGGATGCTTTTTGCCATTCCCGTTTTTTTAACAGAAAAAGAAAGAAAGGAAAAGAAGCAGAACACTAATGTGTGTAAAATATGCCTTTTGAAACTGTCGTTTTGAAATATGGACGTCCTTTGAATTTTTTGGTCGATATATGAACCCAGGATTTGTTTTCAGGGCAGGTGTCATTTACAGGCCTGCAATGATTTTGAATATCAACTGACCATTAGCGCTGGGATTAAAGCTGCTGTTGTGTGAAACGGCCACAAGGTGGCAGCAGGTCTCCCTTACCAAATCTGGTTACTGGGGCAACAGAGCCTCAATGGAAGTCGTGTTCTAGATTGGAATTTAGAATGGAATGTGCCAGGAGAAAGCCCCTCAAGTTTGCCTCACTACTTCTTGTTCGTGTTTTTAATTTAATTTTTTATTTTTTATTACAGCAAATTTGATTACAATGTTTGGCTTGTTGTAGGTGTGGAAGATGTGGTTCTTTTACACATACACATATGTCTACTCTTCCTGGGATCCTTTTCCCATGTACCTTATGACAGAATGTTGAGTAGTCTTCTCTTGGTATTCTGTAGGTCTTTGGTGATTATATATGTCACCTGTGTTTGTATATGTCTGTTAACCCCAATATCATAATGAAACCAATCCTCACACCTTTCCATTGGTGAACCATAAGTTTGTTGAATGAATCTGTGATTGCCCTTCTCCGTGGAAATATCTGCCCTGGTATCCATTTTTCGGTCACACCTATAAGAGATATGATATGATATGTGTCTTTCACTTTCTGACTTACAACAACTCACGTGCTTACCTCTAGACACACCTACGGTGCTACAAATGGCATTGTGTCCTTTTATTCCTTGGCTTCTATTCTGCCTTAGCGAGGTCCATTTTCAACAATGTGATTCCCTGAGGGCTGAGGATTAGCTGACCTGGGTAGCCTGACCCTGCCGGCCGGCCCTCCCCAGGTGTGCCTGGGTTGAGGTCAATATAAACAGCGCTGCAGGCAGCAATAGCCCCTGAAGCTGTGCCTGACTCCATATTCTCTGCCCCGTCAGCAGTGTCGGGGCTGTGCTGGTGGGAGGGAGTGAGGGGCCACGGCTTTGTGGGTGGCCCGGTGTGAGTGGGTCTCTGCTGGACTTTCTGCAGGAGTTGCCAGGCTTCCACCTGTAATGAAGAGGATGTGTCACCCATACCTTCCGCTGGAATTTCTCTCCGGACAGAGTTGAGGAAGGAAAAAGGCAGTGGGGGCCGGGACAGGAGGGGTATCTCAGGCAGGGCAATGGAAAGCTTCCAGAAGAGCGCCCAGGGCCAGGACCATCCTGACTGGCCTGCAGGCACCAAGTTGGCCTGCGTGCTGTCGCTGGTGTGGCTCCACGGCCCTTCCTCTAGGTTTTCAAGCCCTTGTACATATTCAGGTGTTTTACCTGGGAAAGGTGGGAAAAGTTCAACAGCAGCTGGCCTGGGGCTCAGCTCACGGTTACTCACAGATGCCTCGGCATGGCCCCCCGCTTTGCAATGAGGACGCTCCTTGCGTAGGAGTGGGCTGCTAGCTCTATGGGAGATGATTCCCCACCTCTGACCAATTTCAGAATTGTTTACCGATGGAGCAAGTGCCCTGATTGTGTTTTCCTCTGTCTAACTCGTGGGTTCAGGTTTTTTTTTTTCTTTTTTGGTTCAAGTTAGATTTTATTCCTCTTTTATGTATTTATAGATATAAGCATGGAAATAATTCATTCATATAAATACATCTGTGTGAAGGGAAGAACTTTTTTCTGTTTTATTTTTAAATTTTATTTTTTAAAATTTTGAAATTTAATTTTATTTATTTATTATACAGCAGGTTACTATTAGTAATGTATTTTATGCATATACATGTATACAGGTCAATCCCAATCTCCCAACTCACCCCAACACCACCTCCCCATGGCTTCCCACACTTGGTGTCCATACGTGTGTTCTCTACCTCTGTGTCTCTATTTCTTCCCTGCAAACCAGTTCATCTGTACCATTTTTCTAGGTTCCACATATATGCATTAATATACAATATTTGTTTGTCTCTTTCTGACTTACTTCATTCTGTATGACAGTCTCTAAATCCATCGACGTCTCTACAAATGACCCAGTTTCATTCCTTCTTATGGTTGAGTAATATTCCATTTTATATATGTACCACATCTTTATCCATTCGTCTGTCTGTGGGTATTTAGGTTGCTTCCATTACCTGGCTATCGTAAATAGTGCTGAAATGAGCATTGTGGTGAATGTGCCTTTTTGATTTATGGTTTTCTCTGGGTATATGCCCAGAAGTGGGATTGCTGAATCATATGGTAATTCTATTTCTAGTTTTTTTAAGGAAACTCCATACTGTTCTCCATCGTGACTGTATCAATTTACATTTCCACCACTAGTGGAAGAGGGATCCTTTTGTCCACACCCTCCCCAGAATTCGTTGTTTGTAGATTTTCTGATGATGCCAGTTGTAACAGGTGTGAGGTGATACCTCATTGTAGATTTGATTTGCATTTCTCTAATAATTAGTGATGTTGAGCAGCTTTTCATGTGTGTCTTGGCCATCTCTGTGTCTTCTTTGAAGAAACGTCTCTTTAGATCTTCTGCCCATTTTTGTATTGGGTTGTTTGTTTTTTTAATATTAAGCTGCATGAGCTCTTTATATATATTGGAGATTAAACCTTTGTCCATTGATTCGTTTGCAAATATTTTCGCCCATTCTGAGGGATGCTTTTTGCCATTCCCGTTTTTTTAACAAAAAAAGAAAGAAAGAAAAAGAAGCAGAACACTAATGTGTGTAAAATATGCCTTTTGAAACTGTCGTTTTGAAATATGGACGTCCTTTGAATTTTTTGGTCGATATATGAACCCAGGATTTGTTTTCAGGGCAGGTGTCATTTACAGGCCTGCAATGATTTTGAATATCAACTGACCATTAGCGCTGGGATTAAAGCTGCTGTTGTGTGAAACGGCCACAAGGTGGCAGCAGGTCTCCCTTACCAAATCTGGTTACTGGGGCAACAGAGCCTCAATGGAAGTCGTGTTCTAGATTAGAATTTAGAATGGAATGTGCCAGGAGAAAGCCCCTCAAGTTTGTCTCACTACTTCTTGTTCGTGTTTTTAATTTAATTTTTTATTTTTTATTACAGCAAATTTGATTACAATGTTTGGCTTGTTGTAGGTGTGGAAGATGTGGTTCTTTTACACATACACATATGTCTGTTCTTCCTGGGATCCTTTTCCCATGTACCTTATGACAGAATGTTGAGTAGTCTTCTCTTGGTATTCTGTAGGTCTTTGGTGATTATATATGTCACCTGTGTTTGTATATGTCTGTTAACCCCAATATCATAATGAAACCAATCTTCACACCTTTCCATTGGTGAACCATAAGTTTGTTGAATGAATCTGTGATTGCCCTTCTCCGTGGAAATATCTGCCCTGGTATCCATTTTTCGGTCACACCTATAAGAGATATGATATGATATGTGTCTTTCACTTTCTGACTTACAACAACTCACGTGCTTACCTCTAGACACACCTACGGTGCTACAAATGGCATTGTGTCCTTTTATTCCTTGGCTTCTATTCTGCCTTAGCGAGGTCCATTTTCAACAATGTGATTCCCTGAGGGCTGAGGATTAGCTGACCTGGGTAGCCTGACCCTGCCGGCCAGCCCTCCCCAGGTGTGCCTGGGTTGAGGTCAATATAAACAGCGCTGCAGGCAGCAATAGCCCCTGAAGCTGTGCCTGACTCCATATTCTCTGCCCCGTCAGCAGTGTCGGGGCTGTGCTGGTGGGAGGGAGTGAAGGGCCACGGCTTTGTGGGTGGCCCGGTGTGAGTGGGTCTCTGCTGGACTTTCTGCAGGAGTTGCCAGGCTTCCACCTGTAATGAAGAGGATGTGTCACCCATACATTCCGCTGGAATTTCTCTCCGGACAGAGGTGAGGAAGGAAAAAAGCAGTGGGGGCCGGGACAGGAGGGGTATCTCAGGCAGGGCAATGGAAAGCTTCCAGAAGTGCGCCCAGGGCCAGGACCATCCTGACTGGCCTGCAGGCACCAAGTTGGCCTGCGTGCTGTCGCTGGTGTGGCTCCACGGCCCTTCCTCTAGGCTTTCAAGCCCTTGTACATATTCAGGTGTTTTACCTGGGAAGGGTGGGAAAAGTTCAACAGCAGCTGGCCTGGGGCTCAGCTCACGGTTACTCACAGATGCCTCGGCATGGCCCCCCGCTTTGCAATGAGGATGCTCCTTGCGTAGGAGTGGGCTGCTGGCTCTATGGGAGATGATTCCCCACCTCTGACCAATTTCAGAATTGTTTACCGATGGAGCAAGTGCCCTGATTGTGTTTTCCTCTAACTCGTGGGTTCAGGTTTTTTTTTTCTTTTTTGGTTCAAGTTAGATTTTATTCCTCTTTTATGTATTTATAGATATAAGCATGGAAATAATTCATTCATATAAATACATCTGTGTGAAGGGAAGAACGTTTTTCTGTTTTATTTTTAAATTTTATTTTTTAAAATTTTGAAATTTAATTTTATTTATTTTTTATACAGCAGGTTATTATTAGTTATGTATTTTATGCATATACATGTATACAGGTCAATCCCAATCTCCCAACTCACCCCAACACCACCTCCCCGTGGCTTCCCACACTTGGTGTCCATACGTGGGTTCTCTACCTCTGTGTCTCTATTTCTTCCCTGCAAACCAGTTCATCTGTACCATTTTTCTAGGTTCCACATATATGCATTAATATACAATATTTGTTTGTCTCTTTCTGACTTACTTCATTCTGTATGACAGTCTCTAGATCCATCGACGTCTCTACAAATAACCCAGTTTCATTCCTTCTTATGGCTGAGTAATATTCCATTTTATATATGTACCACATCTTTATCCATTCGTCTGTCTGTGGGTATTTAGGTTGCTTCCATTACCTGGCTATCGTAAATAGTGCTGAAATGAGCATTGTGGTGAATGTGCCTTTTTGATTTATGGTTTTCTCTGGGTATATGCCCAGAAGTGGGATTGCTGAATCATATGGTAATTCTATTTCTAGTTTTTTTAAGGAAACTCCATACTGTTCTCCATCGTGACTGTATCAATTTACATTTCCACCACTAGTGGAAGAGGGATCCTTTTGTCCACACCCTCCCCAGAATTCATTGTTTGTAGATTTTCTGATGATGCCAATTGTAACAGGTGTGAGGTGATACCTCATTGTAGTTTTGATTTGCATTTCTCTAATAATTAGTGATGTTGAGCAGCTTTTCATGTGCGTCTTGGCCATCTCTGTGTCTTCTTTGAAGAAACGTCTCTTTAGATCTTCTGCCCATTTTTGTATTGGGTTGTTTGTTTTTTTAATATTAAGCTGCATGAGCTCTTTATATATATTGGAGATTAAACTTTTGTCCATTGATTCGTTTGCAAATATTTTCGCCCATTCTGAGGGATGCTTTTTGCCATTCCCGTTTTATTAACAAAAAAAGAAAGAAAGAAAAAGAAGCAGAACACTAATGTGTGTAAAATATGCCTCTTGAAACTGTCGTTTTGAAATATGGACGTCCTTTGAATTTTTTGGTCGATATATGAACCCAGGATTTGTTTTCAGGGCAGGTGTCATTTACAGGCCTGCAATGATTTTGAATATCAACTGACCATTAGCGCTGCGATTAAAGCTGCTGTTGTGTGAAACGGCCACAAGGTGGCAGCAGGTCTCCCTTACCAAATCTGGTTACTGGGGCAACAGAGCCTCAATGGAAGTCGTGTTCTAGATTGGAATTTAGAATGGAATGTGCCAGGAGAAAGCCCCTCAAGTTTGCCTCACTACTTCTTGTTCGTGTTTTTAATTTAATTTTTTATTTTTTATTACAGCAAATTTGATTACAATGTTTGGCTTGTTGTAGGTGTGGAAGATGTGGTTCTTTTACACATACACATATGTCTGTTCTTCCTGGGATCCTTTTCCCATGTACCTTATGACAGAATGTTGAGTAGTCTTCTCTTGGTATTCTGTAGGACTTTGGTGATTATATATGTCACCTGTGTTTGTATATGTCTGTTAACCCCAATATCATAATGAAACCAATCCTCACACCTTTCCATTGGTGAACCATAAGTTTGTTGAATGAATCTGTGATTGCCCTTCTCCGTGGAAATATCTGCCTTGGTATCCATTTTTCGGTCACACCTATAAGAGATATGATATGATATGTGTCTTTCACTTTCTGACTTACAACAACTCACGTGCTTACCTCTAGACACACCTACGGTGCTACAAATGGCATTGTGTCCTTTTATTCCTTGGCTTCTATTCTGCCTTAGCGAGGTCCATTTTCAACAATGTGATTCCCTGAGGGCTGAGGATTAGCTGACCTGGGTAGCCTGACCCTGCCGGCCGGCCCTCCCCAGGTGTGCCTGGGTTGAGGTCAATATAAACAGCGCTGCAGGCAGCAATAGCCCCTGAAGCTGTGCCTGACTCCATATTCTCTGCCCGGTCAGCAGTGTCGGGGCTGTGCTGGTGGGAGGGAGTGAGGGGCCACGGCTTTGTGGGTGGCCCGGTGTGAGTGGGTCTCTGCTGGACTTTCTGCAGGAGTTGCCACGCTTCCACCTGTAATGAAGAGGATGTGTCACCCATACCTTCCGCTGGAATTTCTCTCCGGACAGAGGTGAGGAAGGAAAAAAGCAGTGGGGGCCGGGACAGGAGGGGTATCTCAGGCAGGGCAATGGAAAGCTTCCAGAAGAGCGCCCAGGGCCAGGACCATCCTGACTGGCCTGCAGGCACCAAGTTGGCCTGCATGCTGTCGCTGGTGTGGCTCCACGGCCCTTCCTCTAGGCTTTCAAGCCCTTGTACATATTCAGGTGTTTTACCTGGGAAGGGTGGGAAAAGTTCAACAGCAGCTGGCCTGGGGCTCAGCTCACGGTTACTCACAGATGCCTCGGCATGGCCCCCCGCTTTGCAATGAGGACGCTCCTTGCGTAGGAGTGGGCTGCTGGCTCTATGGGAGATGATTCCCCACCTCTGACCAATTTCAGAATTGTTTACCGATGGAGCAAGTGCCCTGATTGTGTTTTCCTCTGTCTAACTCGTGGGTTCAGGTTTTTTTTTTTCTTTTTTGGTTCAAGTTAGATTTTATTCCTCTTTTATGTATTTATAGATATAAGCATGGAAATAATTCATTCATATAAATACATCTGTGTGAAGGGAAGAACTTTTTTCTGTTTTATTTTTAAATTTTATTTTTTAAAATTTTGAAATTTAATTTTATTTATTTTTTATACAGCAGGTTATTATTAGTTATGTATTTTATGCATATACATGTATACAGGTCAATCCCAATCTCCCAACTCACCCCAACACCACCTCCCCATGTCTTCCCACACTTGGTGTCCATACGTGTGTTCTCTACCTCTGTGTCTCTATTTCTTCCCTGCAAACCAGTTCATCTGTACCATTTTTCTAGGTTCCACATATATGCATTAATATACAATATTTGTTTGTCTCTTTCTGACTTACTTCATTCTGTATGACAGTCTCTAGATCCATCGACGTCTCTACAAATGACCCAGTTTCATTCCTTCTTATGGCTGAGTAATATTCCATTTTATATATGTACCACATCTTTATCCATTCGTCTGTCTGTGGGTATTTAGGTTGCTTCCATTACCTGGCTATCGTAAATAGTGCTGAAATGAGCATTGTGGTGAATGTGCCTTTTTGATTTATGGTTTTCTCTGGGTATATGCCCAGAAGTGGGATTGCTGAATCATATGGTAATTCTATTTCTAGTTTTTTTAAGGAAACTCCATACTGTTCTCCATCGTGACTGTATCAATTTACATTTCCACCACTAGTGGAAGAGGGATCCTTTTGTCCACACCCTCCCCAGAATTCGTTGTTTGTAGATTTTCTGATGATGCCGATTCTAACAGGTGTGAGGTGATACCTCATTGTAGTTTTGATTTGCATTTCTCTAATAATTAGTGATGTTGAGCAGCTTTTCATGTGCGTCTTGGCCATCTCTGTGTCTTCTTTGAAGAAACGTCTCTTTAGATCTTCTGCCCATTTTTGTATTGGGTTGTTTGTTTTTTTAATATTAAGCTGCATGAGCTCTTTATATATATTGGAGATTAAACTTTTGTCCATTGATTCGTTTGCAAATATTTTCGCCCATTCTGAGGGATGCTTTTTGCCATTCCCGTTTTTTTAACAGAAAAAGAAAGAAAGGAAAAGAAGCAGAACACTAATGTGTGTAAAATATGCCTTTTGAAACTGTCGTTTTGAAATATGGACGTCCTTTGAATTTTTTGGTCGATATATGAACCCAGGATTTGTTTTCAGGGCAGGTGTCATTTACAGGCCTGCAATGATTTTGAATATCAACTGACCATTAGCGCTGGGATTAAAGCTGCTGTTGTGTGAAACGGCCACAAGGTGGCAGCAGTTCTCCCTTACCAAATCTGGTTACTGGGGCAACAGAGCCTCAATGGAAGTCGTGTTCTAGATTGGAATTTAGAATGGAATGTGCCAGGAGAAAGCCCCTCAAGTTTGCCTCACTACTTCTTGTTCGTGTTTTTAATTTAATTTTTTATTTTTTATTACAGCAAATTTGATTACAATGTTTGGCTTGTTGTAGGTGTGGAAGATGTGGTTCTTTTACACATACACATATGTCTACTCTTCCTGGGATCCTTTTCCCATGTACCTTATGACAGAATGTTGAGTAGTCTTCTCTTGGTATTCTGTAGGTCTTTGGTGATTATATATGTCACCTGTGTTTGTATATGTCTGTTAACCCCAATATCATAATGAAACCAATCCTCACACCTTTCCATTGGTGAACCATAAGTTTGTTGAATGAATCTCTGATTGCCCTTCTCCGTGGAAATATCTGCCCTGGTATCCATTTTTCGGTCACACCTATAAGAGATATGATATGATATGTGTCTTTCACTTTCTGACTTACAACAACTCACGTGCTTACCTCTAGACACACCTACGGTGCTACAAATGGCATTGTGTCCTTTTATTCCTTGGCTTCTATTCTGCCTTAGCGAGGTCCATTTTCAACAATGTGATTCCCTGAGGGCTGAGGATTAGCTGACCTGGGTAGCCTGACCCTGCCGGCCGGCCCTCCCCAGGTGTGCCTGGGTTGAGGTCAATATAAACAGCGCTGCAGGCAGCAATAGCCCCTGAAGCTGTGCCTGACTCCATATTCTCTGCCCCGTCAGCAGTGTCGGGGCTGTGCTGGTGGGAGGGAGTGAGGGGCCACGGCTTTGTGGGTGGCCCGGTGTGAGTGGGTCTCTGCTGGACTTTCTGCAGGAGTTGCCAGGCTTCCACCTGTAATGAAGAGGATGTGTCACCCATACCTTCCGCTGGAATTTCTCTCCGGACAGAGGTGAGGAAGGAAAAAGGCAGTGGGGGCCGGGACAGGAGGGGTATCTCAGGCAGGGCAATGGAAAGCTTCCAGAAGTGCGCCCAGGGCCAGGACCATCCTGACTGGCCTGCAGGCACCAAGTTGGCCTGCGTGCTGTCGCTGGTGTGGCTCCACGGCCCTTCCTCTAGGTTTTCAAGCCCTTGTACATATTCAGGTGTTTTACCTGGGAAAGGTGGGAAAAGTTCAACAGCAGCTGGCCTGGGGCTCAGCTCACGGTTACTCACAGATGCCTCGGCATGGCCCCCCGCTTTGCAATGAGGACGCTCCTTGCGTAGGAGTGGGCTGCTAGCTCTATGGGAGATGATTCCCCACCTCTGACCAATTTCAGAATTGTTTACCGATGGAGCAAGTGCCCTGATTGTGTTTTCCTCTGTCTAACTCGTGGGTTCAGGTGTTTTTTTTTCTTTTTTGGTTCAAGTTAGATTTTATTCCTCTTTTATGTATTTATAGATATAAGCATGGAAATAATTCATTCATATAAATACATCTGTGTGAAAGGAAGAACTTTTTTCTGTTTTATTTTTAAATTTTATTTTTTAAAATTTTGAAATTTAATTTTATTTATTTATTATACAGCACGTTACTATTAGTAATGTATTTTATGCATATACATGTATACAGGTCAATCCCAATCTCCCAACTCACCCCAACACCACCTCCCCATGGCTTCCCACACTTGGTGTCCATACGTGTGTTCTCTACCTCTGTGTCTCTATTTCTTCCCTGCAAACCAGTTCATCTGTACCATTTTTCTAGGTTCCACATATATGCATTAATATACAATATTTGTTTGTCTCTTTCTGACTTACTTCATTCTGTATGACAGTCTCTAAATCCATCGACGTCTCTACAAATGACCCAGTTTCATTCCTTCTTATGGTTGAGTAATATTCCATTTTATATATGTACCACATCTTTATCCATTCGTCTGTCTGTGGGTATTTAGGTTGCTTCCATTACCTGGCTATCGTAAATAGTGCTGAAATGAGCATTGTGGTGAATGTGCCTTTTTGATTTATGGTTTTATCTGGGTATATGCCCAGAAGTGGGATTGCTGAATCATATGGTAATTCTATATCTAGTTTTTTTAAGGAAACTCCATACTGTTCTCCATCGTGACTGTATCAATTTACATTTCCACCACTAGTGGAAGAGGGATCCTTTTGTCCACACCCTCCCCAGAATTCGTTGTTTGTAGATTTTCTGATGATGCCAGTTGTAACAGGTGTGAGGTGATACCTCATTGTAGATTTGATTTGCATTTCTCTAATAATTAGTGATGTTGAGCAGCTTTTCATGTGTGTCTTGGCCATCTCTGTGTCTTCTTTGAAGAAACGTCTCTTTAGATCTTCTGCCCATTTTTGTATTGGGTTGTTTGTTTTTTTAATATTAAGCTGCATGAGCTCTTTATATATATTGGAGATTAAACCTTTGTCCATTGATTCGTTTGCAAATATTTTCGCCCATTCTGAGGGATGCTTTTTGCCATTCCCGTTTTTTTAACAAAAAAAGAAAGAAAGAAAAAGAAGCAGAACACTAATGTGTGTAAAATATGCCTTTTGAAACTGTCGTTTTGAAATATGGACGTCCTTTGAATTTTTTGGTCGATATATGAACCCAGGATTTGTTTTCAGGGCAGGTGTCATTTACAGGCCTGCAATGATTTTGAATATCAACTGACCATTACCGCTGGGATTAAAGCTGCTGTTGTGTGAAACGGCCACAAGGTGGCAGCAGGTCTCCCTTACCAAATCTGGTTACTGGGGCAACAGAGCCTCAATGGAAGTCGTGTTCTAGATTAGAATTTAGAATGGAATGTGCCAGGAGAAAGCCCCTCAAGTTTGTCTCACTACTTCTTGTTCGTGTTTTTAATATAATTTTTTATTTTTTATTACAGCAAATTTGATTACAATGTTTGGCTTGTTGTAGGTGTGGAAGATGTGGTTCTTTTACACATACACATATGTCTACTCTTCCTGGGATCCTTTTCCCATGTACCTTATGACAGAATGTTGAGTAGTCTTCTCTTGGTATTCTGTAGGTCTTTGGTGATTATATATGTCACCTGTGTTTGTATATGTCTGTTAACCCCAATATCATAATGAAACCAATCCTCACACCTTTCCATTGGTGAACCATAAGTTTGTTGAATGAATCTCTGATTGCCCTTCTCCGTGGAAATATCTGCCCTGGTATCCATTTTTCGGTCACACCTATAAGAGATATGATATGATATGTGTCTTTCACTTTCTGACTTACAACAACTCACGTGCTTACCTCTAGACACACCTACGGTGCTACAAATGGCATTGTGTCCTTTTATTCCTTGGCTTCTATTCTGCCTTAGCGAGGTCCATTTTCAACAATGTGATTCCCTGAGGGCTGAGGATTAGCTGACCTGGGTAGCCTGACCCTGCCGGCCAGCCCTCCCCAGGTGTGCCTGGGTTGAGGTCAATATAAACAGTGCTGCAGGCAGCAATAGCCCCTGAAGCTGTGCCTGACTCCATATTCTCTGCCCCGTCAGCAGTGTCGGGGCTGTGCTGGTGGGAGGGAGTGAAGGGCCACGGCTTTGTGGGTGGCCCGGTGTGAGTGGGTCTCTGCTGGACTTTCTGCAGGAGTTGCCAGGCTTCCACCTGTAATGAAGAGGATGTGTCACCCATACATTCCGCTGGAATTTCTCTCCGGACAGAGGTGAGGAAGGAAAAAAGCAGTGGGGGCCGGGACAGGAGGGGTATCTCAGGCAGGGCAATGGAAAGCTTCCAGAAGTGCGCCCAGGGCCAGGACCATCCTGACTGGCCTGCAGGCACCAAGTTGGCCTGCGTGCTGTCGCTGGTGTGGCTCCACGGCCCTTCCTCTAGGCTTTCAAGCCCTTGTACATATTCAGGTGTTTTACCTGGGAAGGGTGGGAAAAGTTCAACAGCAGCTGGCCTGGGGCTCAGCTCACGGTTACTCACAGATGCCTCGGCATGGCCCCCCGCTTTGCAATGAGGACGCTCCTTGCGTAGGAGTGGGCTGCTGGCTCTATGGGAGATGATTCCCCACCTCTGACCAATTTCAGAATTGTTTACCGATGGAGCAAGTGCCCTGATTGTGTTTTCCTCTAACTCGTGGGTTCAGGTTTTTTTTTTCTTTTTTGGTTCAAGTTAGATTTTATTCCTCTTTTATGTATTTATAGATATAAGCATGGAAATAATTCATTCATATAAATACATCTGTGTGAAGGGAAGAACGTTTTTCTGTTTTATTTTTAAATTTTATTTTTTAAAATTTTGAAATTTAATTTTATTTATTTTTTATACAGCAGGTTATTATTAGTTATGTATTTTATGCATATACATGTATACAGGTCAATCCCAATCTCCCAACTCACCCCAACACCACCTCCCCGTGGCTTCCCACACTTGGTGTCCATACGTGGGTTCTCTACCTCTGTGTCTCTATTTCTTCCCTGCAAACCAGTTCATCTGTACCATTTTTCTAGGTTCCACATATATGCATTAATATACAATATTTGTTTGTCTCTTTCTGACTTACTTCATTCTGTATGACAGTCTCTAGATCCATCGACGTCTCTACAAATAACCCAGTTTCATTACTTCTTATGGCTGAGTAATATTCCATTTTATATATGTACCACATCTTTATCCATTCGTCTGTCTGTGGGTATTTAGGTTGCTTCCATTACCTGGCTATCGTAAATAGTGCTGAAATGAGCATTGTGGTGAATGTGCCTTTTTGATTTATGGTTTTCTCTGGGTATATGCCCAGAAGTGGGATTGCTGAATCATATGGTAATTCTATTTCTAGTTTTTTTAAGGAAACTCCATACTGTTCTCCATCGTGACTGTATCAATTTACATTTCCACCACTAGTGGAAGAGGGATCCTTTTGTCCACACCCTCCCCAGAATTCGTTGTTTGTAGATTTTCTGATGATGCCAGTTGTAACAGGTGTGAGGTGATACCTCATTGTAGATTTGATTTGCATTTCTCTAATAATTAGTGATGTTGAGCAGCTTTTCATGTGTGTCTTGGCCATCTCTGTGTCTTCTTTGAAGAAACGTCTCTTTAGATCTTCTGCCCATTTTTGTATTGGGTTGTTTGTTTTTTTAATATTAAGCTGCATGAGCTCTTTATATATATTGGAGATTAAACCTTTGTCCATTGATTCGTTTGCAAATATTTTCGCCCATTCTGAGGGATGCTTTTTGCCATTCCCGTTTTTTTAACAAAAAAAGAAAGAAAGAAAAAGAAGCAGAACACTAATGTGTGTAAAATATGCCTTTTGAAACTGTCGTTTTGAAATATGGACGTCCTTTGAATTTTTTGGTCGATATATGAACCCAGGATTTGTTTTCAGGGCAGGTGTCATTTACAGGCCTGCAATGATTTTGAATATCAACTGACCATTAGCGCTGGGATTAAAGCTGCTGTTGTGTGAAACGGCCACAAGGTGGCAGCAGGTCTCCCTTACCAAATCTGGTTACTGGGGCAACAGAGCCTCAATGGAAGTCGTGTTCTAGATTAGAATTTAGAATGGAATGTGCCAGGAGAAAGCCCCTCAAGTTTGTCTCACTACTTCTTGTTCGTGTTTTTAATTTAATTTTTTATTTTTTATTACAGCAAATTTGATTACAATGTTTGGCTTGTTGTAGGTGTGGAAGATGTGGTTCTTTTACACATACACATATGTCTGTTCTTCCTGGGATCCTTTTCCCATGTACCTTATGACAGAATGTTGAGTAGTCTTCTCTTGGTATTCTGTAGGTCTTTGGTGATTATATATGTCACCTGTGTTTGTATATGTCTGTTAACCCCAATATCATAATGAAACCAATCTTCACACCTTTCCATTGGTGAACCATAAGTTTGTTGAATGAATCTGTGATTGCCCTTCTCCGTGGAAATATCTGCCCTGGTATCCATTTTTCGGTCACACCTATAAGAGATATGATATGATATGTGTCTTTCACTTTCTGACTTACAACAACTCACGTGCTTACCTCTAGACACACCTACGGTGCTACAAATGGCATTGTGTCCTTTTATTCCTTGGCTTCTATTCTGCCTTAGCGAGGTCCATTTTCAACAATGTGATTCCCTGAGGGCTGAGGATTAGCTGACCTGGGTAGCCTGACCCTGCCGGCCAGCCCTCCCCAGGTGTGCCTGGGTTGAGGTCAATATAAACAGCGCTGCAGGCAGCAATAGCCCCTGAAGCTGTGCCTGACTCCATATTCTCTGCCCCGTCAGCAGTGTCGGGGCTGTGCTGGTGGGAGGGAGTGAAGGGCCACGGCTTTGTGGGTGGCCCGGTGTGAGTGGGTCTCTGCTGGACTTTCTGCAGGAGTTGCCAGGCTTCCACCTGTAATGAAGAGGATGTGTCACCCATACATTCCGCTGGAATTTCTCTCCGGACAGAGGTGAGGAAGGAAAAAAGCAGTGGGGGCCGGGACAGGAGGGGTATCTCAGGCAGGGCAATGGAAAGCTTCCAGAAGTGCGCCCAGGGCCAGGACCATCCTGACTGGCCTGCAGGCACCAAGTTGGCCTGCGTGCTGTCGCTGGTGTGGCTCCACGGCCCTTCCTCTAGGCTTTCAAGCCCTTGTACATATTCAGGTGTTTTACCTGGGAAGGGTGGGAAAAGTTCAACAGCAGCTGGCCTGGGGCTCAGCTCACGGTTACTCACAGATGCCTCGGCATGGCCCCCCGCTTTGCAATGAGGACGCTCCTTGCGTAGGAGTGGGCTGCTGGCTCTATGGGAGATGATTCCCCACCTCTGACCAATTTCAGAATTGTTTACCGATGGAGCAAGTGCCCTGATTGTGTTTTCCTCTAACTCGTGGGTTCAGGTTTTTTTTTTCTTTTTTGGTTCAAGTTAGATTTTATTCCTCTTTTATGTATTTATAGATATAAGCATGGAAATAATTCATTCATATAAATACATCTGTGTGAAGGGAAGAACGTTTTTCTGTTTTATTTTTAAATTTTATTTTTTAAAATTTTGAAATTTAATTTTATTTATTTTTTATACAGCAGGTTATTATTAGTTATGTATTTTATGCATATACATGTATACAGGTCAATCCCAATCTCCCAACTCACCCCAACACCACCTCCCCGTGGCTTCCCACACTTGGTGTCCATACGTGGGTTCTCTACCTCTGTGTCTCTATTTCTTCCCTGCAAACCAGTTCATCTGTACCATTTTTCTAGGTTCCACATATATGCATTAATATACAATATTTGTTTGTCTCTTTCTGACTTACTTCATTCTGTATGACAGTCTCTAGATCCATCGACGTCTCTACAAATAACCCAGTTTCATTCCTTCTTATGGCTGAGTAATATTCCATTTTATATATGTACCACATCTTTATCCATTCGTCTGTCTGTGGGTATTTAGGTTGCTTCCATTACCTGGCTATCGTAAATAGTGCTGAAATGAGCATTGTGGTGAATGTGCCTTTTTGATTTATGGTTTTCTCTGGGTATATGCCCAGAAGTGGGATTGCTGAATCATATGGTAATTCTATTTCTAGTTTTTTTAAGGAAACTCCATACTGTTCTCCATCGTGACTGTATCAATTTACATTTCCACCACTAGTGGAAGAGGGATCCTTTTGTCCACACCCTCCCCAGAATTCATTGTTTGTAGATTTTCTGATGATGCCAATTGTAACAGGTGTGAGGTGATACCTCATTGTAGTTTTGATTTGCATTTCTCTAATAATTAGTGATGTTGAGCAGCTTTTCATGTGCGTCTTGGCCATCTCTGTGTCTTCTTTGAAGAAACGTCTCTTTAGATCTTCTGCCCATTTTTGTATTGGGTTGTTTGTTTTTTTAATATTAAGCTGCATGAGCTCTTTATATATATTGGAGATTAAACTTTTGTCCATTGATTCGTTTGCAAATATTTTCGCCCATTCTGAGGGATGCTTTTTGCCATTCCCGTTTTATTAACAAAAAAAGAAAGAAAGAAAAAGAAGCAGAACACTAATGTGTGTAAAATATGCCTCTTGAAACTGTCGTTTTGAAATATGGACGTCCTTTGAATTTTTTGGTCGATATATGAACCCAGGATTTGTTTTCAGGGCAGGTGTCATTTACAGGCCTGCAATGATTTTGAATATCAACTGACCATTAGCGCTGCGATTAAAGCTGCTGTTGTGTGAAACGGCCACAAGGTGGCAGCAGGTCTCCCTTACCAAATCTGGTTACTGGGGCAACAGAGCCTCAATGGAAGTCGTGTTCTAGATTGGAATTTAGAATGGAATGTGCCAGGAGAAAGCCCCTCAAGTTTGCCTCACTACTTCTTGTTCGTGTTTTTAATTTAATTTTTTATTTTTTATTACAGCAAATTTGATTACAATGTTTGGCTTGTTGTAGGTGTGGAAGATGTGGTTCTTTTACACATACACATATGTCTGTTCTTCCTGGGATCCTTTTCCCATGTACCTTATGACAGAATGTTGAGTAGTCTTCTCTTGGTATTCTGTAGGACTTTGGTGATTATATATGTCACCTGTGTTTGTATATGTCTGTTAACCCCAATATCATAATGAAACCAATCCTCACACCTTTCCATTGGTGAACCATAAGTTTGTTGAATGAATCTGTGATTGCCCTTCTCCGTGGAAATATCTGCCTTGGTATCCATTTTTCGGTCACACCTATAAGAGATATGATATGATATGTGTCTTTCACTTTCTGACTTACAACAACTCACGTGCTTACCTCTAGACACACCTACGGTGCTACAAATGGCATTGTGTCCTTTTATTCCTTGGCTTCTATTCTGCCTTAGCGAGGTCCATTTTCAACAATGTGATTCCCTGAGGGCTGAGGATTAGCTGACCTGGGTAGCCTGACCCTGCCGGCCGGCCCTCCCCAGGTGTGCCTGGGTTGAGGTCAATATAAACAGCGCTGCAGGCAGCAATAGCCCCTGAAGCTGTGCCTGACTCCATATTCTCTGCCCGGTCAGCAGTGTCGGGGCTGTGCTGGTGGGAGGGAGTGAGGGGCCACGGCTTTGTGGGTGGCCCGGTGTGAGTGGGTCTCTGCTGGACTTTCTGCAGGAGTTGCCACGCTTCCACCTGTAATGAAGAGGATGTGTCACCCATACCTTCCGCTGGAATTTCTCTCCGGACAGAGGTGAGGAAGGAAAAAAGCAGTGGGGGCCGGGACAGGAGGGGTATCTCAGGCAGGGCAATGGAAAGCTTCCAGAAGAGCGCCCAGGGCCAGGACCATCCTGACTGGCCTGCAGGCACCAAGTTGGCCTGCATGCTGTCGCTGGTGTGGCTCCACGGCCCTTCCTCTAGGCTTTCAAGCCCTTGTACATATTCAGGTGTTTTACCTGGGAAGGGTGGGAAAAGTTCAACAGCAGCTGGCCTGGGGCTCAGCTCACGGTTACTCACAGATGCCTCGGCATGGCCCCCCGCTTTGCAATGAGGACGCTCCTTGCGTAGGAGTGGGCTGCTGGCTCTATGGGAGATGATTCCCCACCTCTGACCAATTTCAGAATTGTTTACCGATGGAGCAAGTGCCCTGATTGTGTTTTCCTCTGTCTAACTCGTGGGTTCAGGTTTTTTTTTTTCTTTTTTGGTTCAAGTTAGATTTTATTCCTCTTTTATGTATTTATAGATATAAGCATGGAAATAATTCATTCATATAAATACATCTGTGTGAAGGGAAGAACTTTTTTCTGTTTTATTTTTAAATTTTATTTTTTAAAATTTTGAAATTTAATTTTATTTATTTTTTATACAGCAGGTTATTATTAGTTATGTATTTTATGCATATACATGTATACAGGTCAATCCCAATCTCCCAACTCACCCCAACACCACCTCCCCATGGCTTCCCACACTTGGTGTCCATACGTGTGTTCTCTACCTCTGTGTCTCTATTTCTTCCCTGCAAACCAGTTCATCTGTACCATTTTTCTAGGTTCCACATATATGCATTAATATACAATATTTGTTTGTCTCTTTCTGACTTACTTCATTCTGTATGACAGTCTCTAGATCCATCGACGTCTCTACAAATGACCCAGTTTCATTCCTTCTTATGGCTGAGTAATATTCCATTTTATATATGTACCACATCTTTATCCATTCGTCTGTCTGTGGGTATTTAGGTTGCTTCCATTACCTGGCTATCGTAAATAGTGCTGAAATGAGCATTGTGGTGAATGTGCCTTTTTGATTTATGGTTTTCTCTGGGTATATGCCCAGAAGTGGGATTGCTGAATCATATGGTAATTATATTTCTAGTTTTTTTAAGGAAACTCCATACTGTTCTCCATCGTGACTGTATCAATTTACATTTCCACCACTAGTGGAAGAGGGATCCTTTTGTCCACACCCTCCCCAGAATTCGTTGTTTGTAGATTTTCTGATGATGCCGATTCTAACAGGTGTGAGGTGATACCTCATTGTAGTTTTGATTTGCATTTCTCTAATAATTAGTGATGTTGAGCAGCTTTTCATGTGCGTCTTGGCCATCTCTGTGACTTCTTTGAAGAAACGTCTCTTTAGATCTTCTGCCCATTTTTGTATTGGGTTGTTTGTTTTTTTAATATTAAGCTGCATGAGCTCTTTATATATATTGGAGATTAAACTTTTGTCCATTGATTCGTTTGCAAATATTTTCGCCCATTCTGAGGGATGCTTTTTGCCATTCCCGTTTTTTTAACAGAAAAAGAAAGAAAGGAAAAGAAGCAGAACACTAATGTGTGTAAAATATGCCTTTTGAAACTGTCGTTTTGAAATATGGACGTCCTTTGAATTTTTTGGTCGATATATGAACCCAGGATTTGTTTTCAGGGCAGGTGTCATTTACAGGCCTGCAATGATTTTGAATATCAACTGACCATTAGCGCTGGGATTAAAGCTGCTGTTGTGTGAAACGGCCACAAGGTGGCAGCAGTTCTCCCTTACCAAATCTGGTTACTGGGGCAACAGAGCCTCAATGGAAGTCGTGTTCTAGATTGGAATTTAGAATGGAATGTGCCAGGAGAAAGCCCCTCAAGTTTGCCTCACTACTTCTTGTTCGTGTTTTTAATTTAATTTTTTATTTTTTATTACAGCAAATTTGATTACAATGTTTGGCTTGTTGTAGGTGTGGAAGATGTGGTTCTTTTACACATACACATATGTCTACTCTTCCTGGGATCCTTTTCCCATGTACCTTATGACAGAATGTTGAGTAGTCTTCTCTTGGTATTCTGTAGGTCTTTGGTGATTATATATGTCACCTGTGTTTGTATATGTCTGTTAACCCCAATATCATAATGAAACCAATCCTCACACCTTTCCATTGGTGAACCATAAGTTTGTTGAATGAATCTCTGATTGCCCTTCTCCGTGGAAATATCTGCCCTGGTATCCATTTTTCGGTCACACCTATAAGAGATATGATATGATATGTGTCTTTCACTTTCTGACTTACAACAACTCACGTGCTTACCTCTAGACACACCTACGGTGCTACAAATGGCATTGTGTCCTTTTATTCCTTGGCTTCTATTCTGCCTTAGCGAGGTCCATTTTCAACAATGTGATTCCCTGAGGGCTGAGGATTAGCTGACCTGGGTAGCCTGACCCTGCCGGCCGGCCCTCCCCAGGTGTGCCTGGGTTGAGGTCAATATAAACAGCGCTGCAGGCAGCAATAGCCCCTGAAGCTGTGCCTGACTCCATATTCTCTGCCCCGTCAGCAGTGTCGGGGCTGTGCTGGTGGGAGGGAGTGAGGGGCCACGGCTTTGTGGGTGGCCCGGTGTGAGTGGGTCTCTGCTGGACTTTCTGCAGGAGTTGCCAGGCTTCCACCTGTAATGAAGAGGATGTGTCACCCATACCTTCCGCTGGAATTTCTCTCCGGACAGAGGTGAGGAAGGAAAAAGGCAGTGGGGGCCGGGACAGGAGGGGTATCTCAGGCAGGGCAATGGAAAGCTTCCAGAAGAGCGCCCAGGGCCAGGACCATCCTGACTGGCCTGCAGGCACCAAGTTGGCCTGCGTGCTGTCGCTGGTGTGGCTCCACGGCCCTTCCTCTAGGTTTTCAAGCCCTTGTACATATTCAGGTGTTTTACCTGGGAAAGGTGGGAAAAGTTCAACAGCAGCTGGCCTGGGGCTCAGCTCACGGTTACTCACAGATGCCTCGGCATGGCCCCCCGCTTTGCAATGAGGACGCTCCTTGCGTAGGAGTGGGCTGCTAGCTCTATGGGAGATGATTCCCCACCTCTGACCAATTTCAGAATTGTTTACCGATGGAGCAAGTGCCCTGATTGTGTTTTCCTCTGTCTAACTCGTGGGTTCAGGTGTTTTTTTTTCTTTTTTGGTTCAAGTTAGATTTTATTCCTCTTTTATGTATTTATAGATATAAGCATGGAAATAATTCATTCATATAAATACATCTGTGTGAAAGGAAGAACTTTTTTCTGTTTTATTTTTAAATTTTATTTTTTAAAATTTTGAAATTTAATTTTATTTATTTATTATACAGCACGTTACTATTAGTAATGTATTTTATGCATATACATGTATACAGGTCAATCCCAATCTCCCAACTCACCCCAACACCACCTCCCCATGGCTTCCCACACTTGGTGTCCATACGTGTGTTCTCTACCTCTGTGTCTCTATTTCTTCCCTGCAAACCAGTTCATCTGTACCATTTTTCTAGGTTCCACATATATGCATTAATATACAATATTTGTTTGTCTCTTTCTGACTTACTTCATTCTGTATGACAGTCTCTAAATCCATCGACGTCTCTACAAATGACCCAGTTTCATTCCTTCTTATGGTTGAGTAATATTCCATTTTATATATGTACCACATCTTTATCCATTCGTCTGTCTGTGGGTATTTAGGTTGCTTCCATTACCTGGCTATCGTAAATAGTGCTGAAATGAGCATTGTGGTGAATGTGCCTTTTTGATTTATGGTTTTATCTGGGTATATGCCCAGAAGTGGGATTGCTGAATCATATGGTAATTCTATATCTAGTTTTTTTAAGGAAACTCCATACTGTTCTCCATCGTGACTGTATCAATTTACATTTCCACCACTAGTGGAAGAGGGATCCTTTTGTCCACACCCTCCCCAGAATTCGTTGTTTGTAGATTTTCTGATGATGCCAGTTGTAACAGGTGTGAGGTGATACCTCATTGTAGATTTGATTTGCATTTCTCTAATAATTAGTGATGTTGAGCAGCTTTTCATGTGTGTCTTGGCCATCTCTGTGTCTTCTTTGAAGAAACGTCTCTTTAGATCTTCTGCCCATTTTTGTATTGGGTTGTTTGTTTTTTTAATATTAAGCTGCATGAGCTCTTTATATATATTGGAGATTAAACCTTTGTCCATTGATTCGTTTGCAAATATTTTCGCCCATTCTGAGGGATGCTTTTTGCCATTCCCGTTTTTTTAACAAAAAAAGAAAGAAAGAAAAAGAAGCAGAACACTAATGTGTGTAAAATATGCCTTTTGAAACTGTCGTTTTGAAATATGGACGTCCTTTGAATTTTTTGGTCGATATATGAACCCAGGATTTGTTTTCAGGGCAGGTGTCATTTACAGGCCTGCAATGATTTTGAATATCAACTGACGATTAGTGCTGGGATTAAAGCTGCTGTTGTGTGAAACGGCCACAAGGTGGCAGCAGGTCTCCCTTACCAAATCTGGTTACTGGGGCAACAGAGCCTCAATGGAAGTCGTGTTCTAGATTAGAATTTAGAATGGAATGTGCCAGGAGAAAGCCCCTCAAGTTTGTCTCACTACTTCTTGTTCGTGTTTTTAATTTAATTTTTTATTTTTTATTACAGCAAATTTGATTACAATGTTTGGCTTGTTGTAGGTGTGGAAGATGTGGTTCTTTTACACATACACATATGTCTACTCTTCCTGGGATCCTTTTCCCATGTACCTTATGACAGAATGTTGAGTAGTCTTCTCTTGGTATTCTGTAGGTCTTTGGTGATTATATATGTCACCTGTGTTTGTATATGTCTGTTAACCCCAATATCATAATGAAACCAATCCTCACACCTTTCCATTGGTGAACCATAAGTTTGTTGAATGAATCTCTGATTGCCCTTCTCCGTGGAAATATCTGCCCTGGTATCCATTTTTCGGTCACACCTATAAGAGATATGATATGATATGTGTCTTTCACTTTCTGACTTACAACAACTCACGTGCTTACCTCTAGACACACCTACGGTGCTACAAATGGCATTGTGTCCTTTTATTCCTTGGCTTCTATTCTGCCTTAGCGAGGTCCATTTTCAACAATGTGATTCCCTGAGGGCTGAGGATTAGCTGACCTGGGTAGCCTGACCCTGCCGGCCAGCCCTCCCCAGGTGTGCCTGGGTTGAGGTCAATATAAACAGTGCTGCAGGCAGCAATAGCCCCTGAAGCTGTGCCTGACTCCATATTCTCTGCCCCGTCAGCAGTGTCGGGGCTGTGCTGGTGGGAGGGAGTGAAGGGCCACGGCTTTGTGGGTGGCCCGGTGTGAGTGGGTCTCTGCTGGACTTTCTGCAGGAGTTGCCAGGCTTCCACCTGTAATGAAGAGGATGTGTCACCCATACATTCCGCTGGAATTTCTCTCCGGACAGAGGTGAGGAAGGAAAAAAGCAGTGGGGGCCGGGACAGGAGGGGTATCTCAGGCAGGGCAATGGAAAGCTTCCAGAAGTGCGCCCAGGGCCAGGACCATCCTGACTGGCCTGCAGGCACCAAGTTGGCCTGCGTGCTGTCGCTGGTGTGGCTCCACGGCCCTTCCTCTAGGCTTTCAAGCCCTTGTACATATTCAGGTGTTTTACCTGGGAAGGGTGGGAAAAGTTCAACAGCAGCTGGCCTGGGGCTCAGCTCACGGTTACTCACAGATGCCTCGGCATGGCCCCCCGCTTTGCAATGAGGACGCTCCTTGCGTAGGAGTGGGCTGCTGGCTCTATGGGAGATGATTCCCCACCTCTGACCAATTTCAGAATTGTTTACCGATGGAGCAAGTGCCCTGATTGTGTTTTCCTCTAACTCGTGGGTTCAGGTTTTTTTTTTCTTTTTTGGTTCAAGTTAGATTTTATTCCTCTTTTATGTATTTATAGATATAAGCATGGAAATAATTCATTCATATAAATACATCTGTGTGAAGGGAAGAACGTTTTTCTGTTTTATTTTTAAATTTTATTTTTTAAAATTTTGAAATTTAATTTTATTTATTTTTTATACAGCAGGTTATTATTAGTTATGTATTTTATGCATATACATGTATACAGGTCAATCCCAATCTCCCAACTCACCCCAACACCACCTCCCCGTGGCTTCCCACACTTGGTGTCCATACGTGGGTTCTCTACCTCTGTGTCTCTATTTCTTCCCTGCAAACCAGTTCATCTGTACCATTTTTCTAGGTTCCACATATATGCATTAATATACAATATTTGTTTGTCTCTTTCTGACTTACTTCATTCTGTATGACAGTCTCTAGATCCATCGACGTCTCTACAAATAACCCAGTTTCATTCCTTCTTATGGCTGAGTAATATTCCATTTTATATATGTACCACATCTTTATCCATTCGTCTGTCTGTGGGTATTTAGGTTGCTTCCATTACCTGGCTATCGTAAATAGTGCTGAAATGAGCATTGTGGTGAATGTGCCTTTTTGATTTATGGTTTTCTCTGGGTATATGCCCAGAAGTGGGATTGCTGAATCATATGGTAATTCTATTTCTAGTTTTTTTAAGGAAACTCCATACTGTTCTCCATCGTGACTGTATCAATTTACATTTCCACCACTAGTGGAAGAGGGATCCTTTTGTCCACACCCTCCCCAGAATTCGTTGTTTGTAGATTTTCTGATGATGCCGATTCTAACAGGTGTGAGGTGATACCTCATTGTAGTTTTGATTTGCATTTCTCTAATAATTAGTGATGTTGAGCAGCTTTTCATGTGCGTCTTGGCCATCTCTGTGTCTTCTTTGAAGAAACGTCTCTTTAGATCTTCTGCCCATTTTTGTATTGGGTTGTTTGTTTTTTTAATATTAAGCTGCATGAGCTCTTTATATATATTGGAGATTAAACTTTTGTCCATTGATTCGTTTGCAAATATTTTCGCCCATTCTGAGGGATGCTTTTTGCCATTCCCGTTTTTTTAACAGAAAAAGAAAGAAAGGAAAAGAAGCAGAACACTAATGTGTGTAAAATATGCCTTTTGAAACTGTCGTTTTGAAATATGGACGTCCTTTGAATTTTTTGGTCGATATATGAACCCAGGATTTGTTTTCAGGGCAGGTGTCATTTACAGGCCTGCAATGATTTTGAATATCAACTGACCATTAGCGCTGGGATTAAAGCTGCTGTTGTGTGAAACGGCCACAAGGTGGCAGCAGGTCTCCCTTACCAAATCTGGTTACTGGGGCAACAGAGCCTCAATGGAAGTCGTGTTCTAGATTGGAATTTAGAATGGAATGTGCCAGGAGAAAGCCCCTCAAGTTTGCCTCACTACTTCTTGTTCGTGTTTTTAATTTAATTTTTTATTTTTTATTACAGCAAATTTGATTACAATGTTTGGCTTGTTGTAGGTGTGGAAGATGTGGTTCTTTTACACATACACATATGTCTACTCTTCCTGGGATCCTTTTCCCATGTACCTTATGACAGAATGTTGAGTAGTCTTCTCTTGGTATTCTGTAGGTCTTTGGTGATTATATATGTCACCTGTGTTTGTATATGTCTGTTAACCCCAATATCATAATGAAACCAATCCTCACACCTTTCCATTGGTGAACCATAAGTTTGTTGAATGAATCTCTGATTGCCCTTCTCCGTGGAAATATCTGCCCTGGTATCCATTTTTCGGTCACACCTATAAGAGATATGATATGATATGTGTCTTTCACTTTCTGACTTACAACAACTCACGTGCTTACCTCTAGACACACCTACGGTGCTACAAATGGCATTGTGTCCTTTTATTCCTTGGCTTCTATTCTGCCTTAGCGAGGTCCATTTTCAACAATGTGATTCCCTGAGGGCTGAGGATTAGCTGACCTGGGTAGCCTGACCCTGCCGGCCGGCCCTCCCCAGGTGTGCCTGGGTTGAGGTCAATATAAACAGCGCTGCAGGCAGCAATAGCCCCTGAAGCTGTGCCTGACTCCATATTCTCTGCCCCGTCAGCAGTGTCGGGGCTGTGCTGGTGGGAGGGAGTGAGGGGCCACGGCTTTGTGGGTGGCCCGGTGTGAGTGGGTCTCTGCTGGACTTTCTGCAGGAGTTGCCAGGCTTCCACCTGTAATGAAGAGGATGTGTCACCCATACCTTCCGCTGGAATTTCTCTCCGGACAGAGGTGAGGAAGGAAAAAGGCAGTGGGGGCCGGGACAGGAGGGGTATCTCAGGCAGGGCAATGGAAAGCTTCCAGAAGAGCGCCCAGGGCCAGGACCATCCTGACTGGCCTGCAGGCACCAAGTTGGCCTGCGTGCTGTCGCTGGTGTGGCTCCACGGCCCTTCCTCTAGGTTTTCAAGCCCTTGTACATATTCAGGTGTTTTACCTGGGAAGGGTGGGAAAAGTTCAACAGCAGCTGGCCTGGGGCTCAGCTCACGGTTACTCACAGATGCCTCGGCATGGCCCCCCGCTTTGCAATGAGGACGATCCTTGCATAGGAGTGGGCTGCTGGCTCTATGGGAGATGATTCCCCACCTCTGAACAATTTCAGAATTGTTTACCGATGGAGCAAGTGCCCTGATTGTGTTTTCCTCTGTCTAACTCGTGTGTTCAGGTTTTTTTTTTTCTTTTCTGGTTCAAGTTAGATTTTATTCCTCTTTTATGTATTTATAGATATAAGCATGGAAATAATTCATTCATATAAATACATCTGTGTGAAGGGAAGAACTTTTTTCTGTTTTATTTTTAAATTTTATTTTTTAAAATTTTGAAATTTAATTTTATTTATTTATTATACAGCAGGTTACTATTAGTAATGTATTTTATGCATATACATGTATACAGGTCAATCCCAATCTCCCAACTCACCCCAACACCACCTCCCCATGGCTTCCCACACTTGGTGTCCATACGTGTGTTCTCTACCTCTGTGTCTCTATTTCTTCCCTGCAAACCAGTTCATCTGTACCATTTTTCTAGGTTCCACATATATGCATTAATATACAATATTTGTTTGTCTCTTTCTGACTTACTTCATTCTGTATGACAGTCTCTAAATCCATCGACGTCTCTACAAATGACCCAGTTTCATTCCTTCTTATGGTTGAGTAATATTCCATTTTATATATGTACCACATCTTTATCCATTCGTCTGTCTGTGGGTATTTAGGTTGCTTCCATTACCTGGCTATCGTAAATAGTGCTGAAATGAGCATTGTGGTGAATGTGCCTTTTTGATTTATGGTTTTCTCTGGGTATATGCCCAGAAGTGGGATTGCTGAATCATATGGTAATTCTATTTCTAGTTTTTTTAAGGAAACTCCATACTGTTCTCCATCGTGACTGTATCAATTTACATTTCCACCACTAGTGGAAGAGGGATCCTTTTGTCCACACCCTCCCCAGAATTCGTTGTTTGTAGATTTTCTGATGATGCCAGTTGTAACAGGTGTGAGGTGATACCTCATTGTAGATTTGATTTGCATTTCTCTAATAATTAGTGATGTTGAGCAGCTTTTCATGTGTGTCTTGGCCATCTCTGTGTCTTCTTTGAAGAAACGTCTCTTTAGATCTTCTGCCCATTTTTGTATTGGGTTGTTTGTTTTTTTAATATTAAGCTGCATGAGCTCTTTATATATATTGGAGATTAAACCTTTGTCCATTGATTCGTTTGCAAATATTTTCGCCCATTCTGAGGGATGCTTTTTGCCATTCCCGTTTTTTTAACAAAAAAAGAAAGAAAGAAAAAGAAGCAGAACACTAATGTGTGTAAAATATGCCTTTTGAAACTGTCGTTTTGAAATATGGACGTCCTTTGAATTTTTTGGTCGATATATGAACCCAGGATTTGTTTTCAGGGCAGGTGTCATTTACAGGCCTGCAATGATTTTGAATATCAACTGACCATTAGCGCTGGGATTAAAGCTGCTGTTGTGTGAAACGGCCACAAGGTGGCAGCAGGTCTCCCTTACCAAATCTGGTTACTGGGGCAACAGAGCCTCAATGGAAGTCGTGTTCTAGATTAGAATTTAGAATGGAATGTGCCAGGAGAAAGCCCCTCAAGTTTGTCTCACTACTTCTTGTTCGTGTTTTTAATTTAATTTTTTATTTTTTATTACAGCAAATTTGATTACAATGTTTGGCTTGTTGTAGGTGTGGAAGATGTGGTTCTTTTACACATACACATATGTCTGTTCTTCCTGGGATCCTTTTCCCATGTACCTTATGACAGAATGTTGAGTAGTCTTCTCTTGGTATTCTGTAGGTCTTTGGTGATTATATATGTCACCTGTGTTTGTATATGTCTGTTAACCCCAATATCATAATGAAACCAATCCTCACACCTTTCCATTGGTGAACCATAAGTTTGTTGAATGAATCTGTGATTGCCCTTCTCCGTGGAAATATCTGCCCTGGTATCCATTTTTCGGTCACACCTATAAGAGATATGATATGATATGTGTCTTTCACTTTCTGACTTACAACAACTCACGTGCTTACCTCTAGACACACCTACGGTGCTACAAATGGCATTGTGTCCTTTTATTCCTTGGCTTCTATTCTGCCTTAGCGAGGTCCATTTTCAACAATGTGATTCCCTGAGGGCTGAGGATTAGCTGACCTGGGTAGCCTGACCCTGCCGGCCAGCCCTCCCCAGGTGTGCCTGGGTTGAGGTCAATATAAACAGCGCTGCAGGCAGCAATAGCCCCTGAAGCTGTGCCTGACTCCATATTCTCTGCCCCGTCAGCAGTGTCGGGGCTGTGCTGGTGGGAGGGAGTGAAGGGCCACGGCTTTGTGGGTGGCCCGGTGTGAGTGGGTCTCTGCTGGACTTTCTGCAGGAGTTGCCAGGCTTCCACCTGTAATGAAGAGGATGTGTCACCCATACATTCCGCTGGAATTTCTCTCCGGACAGAGGTGAGGAAGGAAAAAAGCAGTGGGGGCCGGGACAGGAGGGGTATCTCAGGCAGGGCAATGGAAAGCTTCCAGAAGTGCGCCCAGGGCCAGGACCATCCTGACTGGCCTGCAGGCACCAAGTTGGCCTGCGTGCTGTCGCTGGTGTGGCTCCACGGCCCTTCCTCTAGGCTTTCAAGCCCTTGTACATATTCAGGTGTTTTACCTGGGAAGGGTGGGAAAAGTTCAACAGCAGCTGGCCTGGGGCTCAGCTCACGGTTACTCACAGATGCCTCGGCATGGCCCCCCGCTTTGCAATGAGGACGCTCCTTGCGTAGGAGTGGGCTGCTGGCTCTATGGGAGATGATTCCCCACCTCTGACCAATTTCAGAATTGTTTACCGATGGAGCAAGTGCCCTGATTGTGTTTTCCTCTAACTCGTGGGTTCAGGTTTTTTTTTTTCTTTTTTGGTTCAAGTTAGATTTTATTCCTCTTTTATGTATTTATAGATATAAGCATGGAAATAATTCATTCATATAAATACATCTGTGTGAAGGGAAGAACTTTTTTCTGTTTTATTTTTAAATTTTATTGTTTAAAATTTTGAAATTTAATTTTATTTATTTTTTATACAGCAGGTTATTATTAGTTATGTATTTTATGCATATACATGTATACAGGTCAATCCCAATCTCCCAACTCACCCCAACACCACCTCCCCGTGGCTTCCCACACTTGGTGTCCATACGTGGGTTCTCTACCTCTGTGTCTCTATTTCTTCCCTGCAAACCAGTTCATCTGTACCATTTTTCTAGGTTCCACATATATGCATTAATATACAATATTTGTTTGTCTCTTTCTGACTTACTTCATTCTGTATGACAGTCTCTACATCCATCGACGTCTCTACAAATAACCCAGTTTCATTCCTTCTTATGGCTGAGTAATATTCCATTTTATATATGTACCACATCTTTATCCATTCGTCTGTCTGTGGGTATTTAGGTTGCTTCCATTACCTGGCTATCGTAAATAGTGCTGAAATGAGCATTGTGGTGAATGTGCCTTTTTGATTTATGGTTTTCTCTGGGTATATGCCCAGAAGTGGGATTGCTGAATCATATGGTAATTCTATTTCTAGTTTTTTTAAGGAAACTCCATACTGTTCTCCATCGTGACTGTATCAATTTACATTTCCACCACTAGTGGAAGAGGGATCCTTTTGTCCACACCCTCCCCAGAATTCGTTGTTTGTAGATTTTCTGATGATGCCAATTGTAACAGGTGTGAGGTGATACCTCATTGTAGTTTTGATTTGCATTTCTCTAATAATTAGTGATGTTGAGCAGCTTTTCATGTGCGTCTTGGCCATCTCTGTGTCTTCTTTGAAGAAACGTCTCTTTAGATCTTCTGCCCATTTTTGTATTGGGTTGTTTGTTTTTTTAATATTAAGCTGCATGAGCTCTTTATATATATTGGAGATTAAACTTTTGTCCATTGATTCGTTTGAAAATATTTTCGCCCATTCTGAGGGATGCTTTTTGCCATTCCCGTTTTATTAACAAAAAAAGAAAGAAAGAAAAAGAAGCAGAACACTAATGTGTGTAAAATATGCCTCTTGAAACTGTCGTTTTGAAATATGGACGTCCTTTGAATTTTTTGGTCGATATATGAACCCAGGATTTGTTTTCAGGGCAGGTGTCATTTACAGGCCTGCAATGATTTTGAATATCAACTGACCATTAGCGCTGGGATTAAAGCTGCTGTTGTGTGAAACGGCCACAAGGTGGCAGCAGGTCTCCCTTACCAAATCTGGTTACTGGGGCAACAGAGACTCAATGGAAGTCGTGTTCTAGATTGGAATTTAGAATGCAATGTGCCAGGAGAAAGCCCCTCAAGTTTGCCTCACTACTTCTTGTTCGTGTTTTTAATTTAATTTTTTATTTTTTATTACAGCAAATTTGATTACAATGTTTGGCTTGTTGTAGGTGTGGAAGATGTGGTTCTTTTACACATACACATATGTCTGTTCTTCCTGGGATCCTTTTCCCATGTACCTTATGACAGAATGTTGAGTAGTCTTCTCTTGGTATTCTGTAGGACTTTGGTGATTATATATGTCACCTGTGTTTGTATATGTCTGTTAACCCCAATATCATAATGAAACCAATCCTCACACCTTTCCATTGGTGAACCATAAGTTTGTTGAATGAATCTGTGATTGCCCTTCTCCGTGGAAATATCTGCCTTGGTATCCATTTTTCGGTCACACCTATAAGAGATATGATATGATATGTGTCTTTCACTTTCTGACTTACAACAACTCACGTGCTTACCTCTAGACACACCTACGGTGCTACAAATGGCATTGTGTCCTTTTATTCCTTGGCTTCTATTCTGCCTTAGCGAGGTCCATTTTCAACAATGTGATTCCCTGAGGGCTGAGGATTAGCTGACCTGGGTAGCCTGACCCTGCCGGCCGGCCCTCCCCAGGTGTGCCTGGGTTGAGGTCAATATAAACAGCGCTGCAGGCAGCAATAGCCCCTGAAGCTGTGCCTGACTCCATATTCTCTGCCCCGTCAGCAGTGTCGGGGCTGTGCTCGTGGGAGGGAGTGAGGGGCCACGGCTTTGTGGGTGGCCCGGTGTGAGTGGGTCTCTGCTGGACTTTCTGCAGGAGTTGCCAGGCTTCCACCTGTAATGAAGAGGATGTGTCACCCATACCTTCCGCTGGAATTTCTCTCCGGACAGAGGTGAGGAAGGAAAAAAGCAGTGGGGGCCGGGACAGGAGGGGTATCTCAGGCAGGGCAATGGAAAGCTTCCAGAAGAGCGCCCAGGGCCAGGACCATCCTGACTGGCCTGCAGGCACCAAGTTGGCCTGCATGCTGTCGCTGGTGTGGCTCCACGGCCCTTCCTCTAGGCTTTCAAGCCCTTGTACATATTCAGGTGTTTTACCTGGGAAGGGTGGGAAAAGTTCAACAGCAGCTGGCCTGGGGCTCAGCTCACGGTTACTCACAGATGCCTCGGCATGGCCCCCCGCTTTGCAATGAGGACGCTCCTTGCGTAGGAGTGGGCTGCTGGCTCTATGGGAGATGATTCCCCACCTCTGACCAATTTCAGAATTGTTTACCGATGGAGCAAGTGCCCTGATTGTGTTTTCCTCTGTCTAACTCGTGGGTTCAGGTTTTTTTTTTTCTTTTTTGGTTCAAGTTAGATTTTATTCCTCTTTTATGTATTTATAGATATAAGCATGGAAATAATTCATTCATATAAATACATCTGTGTGAAGGGAAGAACTTTTTTTCTGTTTTATTTTTAAATTTTATTTTTTAAAATTTTGAAATTTAATTTTATTTATTTTTTATACAGCAGGTTATTATTAGTTATGTATTTTATGCATATACATGTATACAGGTCAATCCCAATCTCCCAACTCACCCCAACACCACCTCCCCATGTCTTCCCACACTTGGTGTCCATACGTGTGTTCTCTACCTCTGTGTCTCTATTTCTTCCCTGCAAACCAGTTCATCTGTACCATTTTTCTAGGTTCCACATATATGCATTAATATACAATATTTGTTTGTCTCTTTCTGACTTACTTCATTCTGTATGACAGTCTCTAGATCCATCGACGTCTCTACAAATGACCCAGTTTCATTCCTTCTTATGGCTGAGTAATATTCCATTTTATATATGTACCACATCTTTATCCATTCGTCTGTCTGTGGGTATTTAGGTTGCTTCCATTACCTGGCTATCGTAAATAGTGCTGAAATGAGCATTGTGGTGAATGTGCCTTTTTGATTTATGGTTTTCTCTGGGTATATGCCCAGAAGTGGGATTGCTGAATCATATGGTAATTCTATTTCTAGTTTTTTTAAGGAAACTCCATACTGTTCTCCATCGTGACTGTATCAATTTACATTTCCACCACTAGTGGAAGAGGGATCCTTTTGTCCACACCCTCCCCAGAATTCGTTGTTTGTAGATTTTCTGATGATGCCGATTCTAACAGGTGTGAGGTGATACCTCATTGTAGTTTTGATTTGCATTTCTCTAATAATTAGTGATGTTGAGCAGCTTTTCATGTGCGTCTTGGCCATCTCTGTGTCTTCTTTGAAGAAACGTCTCTTTAGATCTTCTGCCCATTTTTGTATTGGGTTGTTTGTTTTTTTAATATTAAGCTGCATGAGCTCTTTATATATATTGGAGATTAAACTTTTGTCCATTGATTCGTTTGCAAATATTTTCGCCCATTCTGAGGGATGCTTTTTGCCATTCCCGTTTTTTTAACAGAAAAAGAAAGAAAGGAAAAGAAGCAGAACACTAATGTGTGTAAAATATGCCTTTTGAAACTGTCGTTTTGAAATATGGACGTCCTTTGAATTTTTTGGTCGATATATGAACCCAGGATTTGTTTTCAGGGCAGGTGTCATTTACAGGCCTGCAATGATTTTGAATATCAACTGACCATTAGCGCTGGGATTAAAGCTGCTGTTGTGTGAAATGGCCACTAGGTGGCAGCAGGTCTCCCTTACCAAATCTGGTTACTGGGGCAACAGAGCCTCAATGGAAGTCGTGTTCTAGATTGGAATTTAGAATGGAATGTGCCAGGAGAAAGCCCCTCAAGTTTGCCTCACTACTTCTTGTTCGTGTTTTTAATTTAATTTTTTATTTTTTATTACAGCAAATTTGATTACAATGTTTGGCTTGTTGTAGGTGTGGAAGATGTGGTTCTTTTACACATACACATATGTCTACTCTTCCTGGGATCCTTTTCCCATGTACCTTATGACAGAATGTTGAGTAGTCTTCTCTTGGTATTCTGTAGGTCTTTGGTGATTCTATATGTCACCTGTGTTTGTATATGTCTGTTAACCCCAATATCATAATGAAACCAATCCTCACACCTTTCCATTGGTGAACCATAAGTTTGTTGAATGAATCTCTGATTGCCCTTCTCCGTGGAAATATCTGCCCTGGTATCCATTTTTCGGTCACACCTATAAGAGATATGATATGATATGTGTCTTTCACTTTCTGACTTACAACAACTCACGTGCTTACCTCTAGACACACCTACGGTGCTACAAATGGCACTGTGTCCTTTTATTCCTTGGCTTCTATTCTGCCTTAGCGAGGTCCATTTTCAACAATGTGATTCCCTGAGGGCTGAGGATTAGCTGACCTGGGTAGCCTGACCCTGCCGGCCGGCCCTCCCCAGGTGTGCCTGGGTTGAGGTCAATATAAACAGCGCTGCAGGCAGCAATAGCCCCTGAAGCTGTGCCTGACTCCATATTCTCTGCCCCGTCAGCAGTGTCGGGGCTGTGCTGGTGGGAGGGAGTGAGGGGCCACGGCTTTGTGGGTGGCCCGGTGTGAGTGGGTCTCTGCTGGACTTTCTGCAGGAGTTGCCAGGCTTCCACCTGTAATGAAGAGGATGTGTCACCCATACCTTCCGCTGGAATTTCTCTCCGGACAGAGGTGAGGAAGGAAAAAAGCAGTGGGGGCCGGGACAGGAGGGGTATCTCAGGCAGGGCAATGGAAAGCTTCCAGAAGAGCGCCCAGGGCCAGGACCATCCTGACTGGCCTGCAGGCACCAAGTTGGCCTGCGTGCTGTCGCTGGTGTGGCTCCACGGCCCTTCCTCTAGGTTTTCAAGCCCTTGTACATATTCAGGTGTTTTACCTGGGAAGGGTGGGAAAAGTTCAACAGCAGCTGGCCTGGGGCTCAGCTCACGGTTACTCACAGATGCCTCGGCATGGCCCCCCGCTTTGCAATGAGGACGCTCCTTGCGTAGGAGTGGGCTGCTGGCTCTATGGGAGATGATTCCCCACCTCTGACCAATTTCAGAATTGTTTACCGATGGAGCAAGTGCCCTGATTGTGTTTTCCTCTGTCTAACTCGTGGGTTCAGGTTTTTTTTTTCTTTTTTGGTTCAAGTTAGATTTTATTCCTCTTTTATGTATTTATAGATATAAGCATGGAAATAATTCATTCATATAAATACATCTGTGTGAAGGGAAGAACTTTTTTCTGTTTTATTTTTAAATTTTATTTTTTAAAATTTTGAAATTTAATTTTATTTATTTTTTATACAGCAGGTTATTATTAGTTATGTATTTTATGCATATACATGTATACAGGTCAATCCCAATCTCCCAACTCACCCCAACACCACCTCCCCATGGCTTCCCACACTTGGTGTCCATACGTGTGTTCTCTACCTCTGTGTCTCTATTTCTTCCCTGCAAACCAGTTCATCTGTACCATTTTTCTAGGTTCCACATATATGCATTAATATACAATATTTGTTTGTCTCTTTCTGACTTACTTCATTCTGTATGACAGTCTCTAGATCCATCGACGTCTCTACAAATGACCCAGTTTCATTCCTTCTTATGGCTGAGTAATATTCCATTTTATATATGTACCACATCTTTATCCATTCATCTGTCTGTGGGTATTTAGGTTGCTTCCATTACCTGGCTATCGTAAATAGTGCTGAAATGAGCATTGTGGTGAATGTGCCTTTTTGATTTATGGTTTTCTCTGGGTATATGCCCAGAAGTGGGATTGCTGAATCATATGGTAATTCTATTTCTAGTTTTTTTAAGGAAACTCCATACTGTTCTCCATCGTGACTGTATCAATTTACATTTCCACCACTAGTGGAAGAGGGATCCTTTTGTCCACACCCTCCCCAGAATTCGTTGTTTGTAGATTTTCTGATGATGCCGATTCTAACAGGTGTGAGGTGATACCTCATTGTAGTTTTGATTTGCATTTCTCTAATAATTAGTGATGTTGAGCAGCTTTTCATGTGCGTCTTGGCCATCTCTGTGTCTTCTTTGAAGAAACGTCTCTTTAGATCTTCTGCCCATTTTTGTATTGGGTTGTTTGTTTTTTTAATATTAAGCTGCATGAGCTCTTTATATATATTGGAGATTAAACTTTTGTCCATTGATTCGTTTGCAAATATTTTCGCCCATTCTGAGGGATGCTTTTTGCCATTCCCGTTTTTTTAACAGAAAAAGAAAGAAAGGAAAAGAAGCAGAACACTAATGTGTGTAAAATATGCCTTTTGAAACTGTCGTTTTGAAATATGGACGTCCTTTGAATTTTTTGGTCGATATATGAACCCAGGATTTGTTTTCAGGGCAGGTGTCATTTACAGGCCTGCAATGATTTTGAATATCAACTGACCATTAGCGCTGGGATTAAAGCTGCTGTTGTGTGAAATGGCCACAAGGTGGCAGCAGGTCTCCCTTACCAAATCTGGTTACTGGGGCAACAGAGCCTCAATGGAAGTCGTGTTCTAGATTGGAATTTAGAATGGAATGTGCCAGGAGAAAGCCCCTCAAGTTTGCCTCACTACTTCTTGTTCGTGTTTTTAATTTAATTTTTTATTTTTTATTACAGCAAATTTGATTACAATGTTTGGCTTGTTGTAGGTGTGGAAGATGTGGTTCTTTTACACATACACATATGTCTACTCTTCCTGGGATCCTTTTCCCATGTACCTTATGACAGAATGTTGAGTAGTCTTCTCTTGGTATTCTGTAGGTCTTTGGTGATTATATATGTCACCTGTGTTTGTATATGTCTGTTAACCCCAATATCATAATGAAACCAATCCTCACACCTTTCCATTGGTGAACCATAAGTTTGTTGAATGAATCTCTGATTGCCCTTCTCCGTGGAAATATCTGCCCTGGTATCCATTTTTCGGTCACACCTATAAGAGATATGATATGATATGTGTCTTTCACTTTCTGACTTACAACAACTCACGTGCTTACCTCTAGACACACCTACGGTGCTACAAATGGCACTGTGTCCTTTTATTCCTTGGCTTCTATTCTGCCTTAGCGAGGTCCATTTTCAACAATGTGATTCCCTGAGGGCTGAGGATTAGCTGACCTGGGTAGCCTGACCCTGCCGGCCAGCCCTCCCCAGGTGTGCCTGGGTTGAGGTCAATATAAACAGCGCTGCAGGCAGCAATAGCCCCTGAAGCTGTGCCTGACTCCATATTCTCTGCCCCGTCAGCAGTGTCGGGGCTGTGCTGGTGGGAGGGAGTGAGGGGCCACGGCTTTGTGGGTGGCCCGGTGTGAGTGGGTCTCTGCTGGACTTTCTGCAGGAGTTGCCAGGCTTCCACCTGTAATGAAGAGGATGTGTCACCCATACCTTCCGCTGGAATTTCTCTCCGGACAGAGGTGAGGAAGGAAAAAAGCAGTGGGGGCCGGGACAGGAGGGGTATCTCAGGCAGGGCAATGGAAAGCTTCCAGAAGAGCGCCCAGGGCCAGGACCATCCTGACTGGCCTGCAGGCACCAAGTTGGCCTGCGTGCTGTCGCTGGTGTGGCTCCACGGCCCTTCCTCTAGGTTTTCAAGCCCTTGTACATATTCAGGTGTTTTACCTGGGAAGGGTGGGAAAAGATCAACAGCAGCTGGCCTGGGGCTCAGCTCACGGTTACTCACAGATGCCTCGGCATGGCCCCCCGCTTTGCAATGAGGACGCTCCTTGCGTAGGAGTGGGCTGCTAGCTCTATGGGAGATGATTCCCCACCTCTGACCAATTTCAGAATTGTTTACCGATGGAGCAAGTGCCCTGATTGTGTTTTCCTCTGTCTAACTCGTGGGTTCAGGTTTTTTTTTTTCTTTTTTGGTTCAAGTTAGATTTTATTCCTCTTTTATGTATTTATAGATATAAGCATGGAAATAATTCATTCATATAAATACATCTGTGTGAAGGGAAGAACTTTTTTCTGTTTTATTTTTAAATTTTATTGCTTAAAATTTTGAAATTTAATTTTATTTATTTTTTATACAGCAGGTTATTATTAGTTATGTATTTTATGCATATACATGTATACAGGTCAATCCCAATCTCCCAACTCACCCCAACACCACCTCCCCATGGCTTCCCACACTTGGTGTCCATACGTGTGGTCTCTACCTCTGTGTCTCTATTTCTTCCCTGCAAACCAGTTCATCTGTACCATTTTTCTAGGTTCCACATATATGCATTAATATACAATATTTGTTTGTCTCTTTCTGACTTACTTCATTCTGTATGACAGTCTCTAGATCCATCGACGTCTCTACAAATGACCCAGTTTCATTCCTTCTTATGGCTGAGTAATATTCCATTTTATATATGTACCACATCTTTATCCATTCATCTGTCTGTGGGTATTTAGGTTGCTTCCATTACCTGGCTATCGTAAATAGTGCTGAAATGAGCATTGTGGTGAATGTGCCTTTTTGATTTATGGTTTTCTCTGGGTATATGCCCAGAAGTGGGATTGCTGGATCATATGGTAATTCTATTTCTAGTTTTTTTAAGGAAACTCCATACTGTTCTCCATCGTGACTGTATCAATTTACATTTCCACCACTAGTGGAAGAGGGATCCTTTTGTCCACACCCTCCCCAGAATTCGTTGTTTGTAGATTTTCTGATGATGCCAATTGTAACAGGTGTGAGGTGATACCTCATTGTAGTTTTGATTTGCATTTCTCTAATAATTAGTGATGTTGAGCAGCTTTTCATGTGCGTCTTGGCCATCTCTGTGTCTTCTTTGAAGAAACGTCTCTTTAGATCTTCTGCCCATTTTTGTATTGGGTTGTTTGTTTTTTTAATATTAAGCTGCATGAGCTCTTTATATATATTGGAGATTAAACTTTTGTCCATTGATTCGTTTGCAAATATTTTCGCCCATTCTGAGGGATGCTTTTTGCCATTCCCGTTTTTTTAACAAAAAAAGAAAGAAAGGAAAAGAAGCAGAACACTAATGTGTGTAAAATATGCCTTTTGAAACTGTCGTTTTGAAATATGGACGTCCTTTGAATTTTTTGGTCGATATATGAACCCAGGATTTGTTTTCAGGGCAGGTGTCATTTACAGGCCTGCAATGATTTTGAATATCAACTGACCATTAGCGCTGGGATTAAAGCTGCTGTTGTGTGAAAAGGCCACAAGGTGGCAGCAGGTCTCCCTTACCAAATCTGGTTACTGGGGCAACAGAGCCTCAATGGAAGTCGTGTTCTAGATTGGAATTTAGAATGGAATGTGCCAGGAGAAAGCCCCTCAAGTTTGTCTCACTACTTCTTGTTCGTGTTTTTAATTTAATTTTTTATTTTTTATTACAGCAAATTTGATTACAATGTTTGGCTTGTTGTAGGTGTGGAAGATGTGGTTCTTTTACACATACACATATGTCTGTTCTTCCTGGGATCCTTTTCCCATGTACCTTATGACAGAATGTTGAGTAGTCTTCTCTTGGTATTCTGTAGGTCTTTGGTGATTATATATGTCACCTGTGTTTGTATATGTCTGTTAACCCCAATATCATAATGAAACCAATCCTCACACCTTTCCATTGGTGAACCATAAGTTTGTTGAATGAATCTCTGATTGCCCTTCTCCGTGGAAATATCTGCCCTGGTATCCATTTTTCGGTCACACCTATAAGAGATATGATATGATATGTGTCTTTCACTTTCTGACTTACAACAACTCACGTGCTTACCTCTAGACACACCTACGGTGCTACAAATGGCATTGTGTCCTTTTATTCCTTGGCTTCTATTCTGCCTTAGCGAGGTCCATTTTCAACAATGTGATTCCCTGAGGGCTGAGGATTAGCTGACCTGGGTAGCCTGACCCTGCCGGCCGGCCCTCCCCAGGTGTGCCTGGGTTGAGGTCAATATAAACAGCGCTGCAGGCAGCAATAGCCCCTGAAGCTGTGCCTGACTCCATATTCTCTGCCCCGTCAGCAGTGTCGGGGCTGTGCTGGTGGGAGGGAGTGAGGGGCCACGGCTTTGTGGGTGGCCCGGTGTGAGTGGGTCTCTGCTGGACTTTCTGCAGGAGTTGCCAGGCTTCCACCTGTAATGAAGAGGATGTGTCACCCATACCTTCCGCTGGAATTTCTCTCCGGACAGAGGTGAGGAAGGAAAAAAGCAGTGGGGGCCGGGACAGGAGGGGTATCTCAGGCAGGTCAATGGAAAGCTTCCAGAAGAGCGCCCAGGGCCAGGACCATCCTGACTGGCCTACAGGCACCAAGTTGGCCTGCGTGCTGTCGCTGGTGTGGCTCCACGGCCCTTCCTCTAGGCTTTCAAGCCCTTGTACATATTCAGGTGTTTTACCTGGGAAGGGTGGGAAAAGTTCAACAGCAGCTGGCCTGGGGCTCAGCTCACGGTTACTCACAGATGCCTCGGCATGGCCCCCCGCTTTGCAATGAGGACGCTCCTTGCGTAGGAGTGGGCTGCTGGCTCTATGGGAGATGATTCCCCACCTCTGACCAATTTCAGAATTGTTTACCGATGGAGCAAGTGCCCTGATTGTGTTTTCCTCTGTCTAACTCGTGGGTTCAGGTTTTTTTTTTTCTTTTTTGGTTCAAGTTAGATTTTATTCCTCTTTTATGTATTTATAGATATAAGCATGGAAATAATTCATTCATATAAATACATCTGTGTGAAGGGAAGAACTTTTTTCTGTTTTATTTTTAAATTTTATTTTTTAAAATTTTGAAATTTAATTTTATTTATTTTTTATACAGCAGGTTATTATTAGTTATGTATTTTATGCATATACATGTATACAGGTCAATCCCAATCTCCCAACTCACCCCAACACCACCTCCCCATGGCTTCCCACAGTTGGTGTCCATACGTGTGGTCTCTACCTCTGTGTCTCTCTTTCTTCCCTGCAAACCAGTTCATCTGTACCATTTTTCTAGGTTCCACATATATGCATTAATATACAATACTTGTTTGTCTCTTTCTGACTTACTTCATTCTGTATGACAGTCTCTAGATCCATCGACGTCTCTACAAATGACCCAGTTTCATTCCTTCTTATGGCTGAGTAATATTCCATTTTATATATGTACCACATCTTTATCCATTCGTCTGTCTGTGGGTATTTAGGTTGCTTCCATTACCTGGCTATCGTAAATAGTGCTGAAATGAGCATTGTGGTGAATGTGCCTTTTTGATTTATGGTTTTCTCTGGGTATATGCCCAGAAGTGGGATTGCTGAATCATATGGTAATTCTATTTCTAGTTTTTTTAAGGAAACTCCATACTGTTCTCCATCGTGACTGTATCAATTTACATTTCCACCACTAGTGGAAGAGGGATCCTTTTGTCCACACCCTCCCCAGAATTCGTTGTTTGTAGATTTTCTGATGATGCCGATTCTAACAGGTGTGAGGTGATACCTCATTGTAGTTTTGATTTGCATTTCTCTAATAATTAGTGATGTTGAGCAGCTTTTCATGTGCGTCTTGGCCATCTCTGTGTCTTCTTTGAAGAAACGTCTCTTTAGATCTTCTGCCCATTTTTTTTTTTTATTTTATTTTTTTTTTTTTTATTTTTTTTTTTTTTTTTGCGGTATGCAGGCCTCTCACTGTTGTGGCCTCTCCCGTTGCGGAGCACAGGCTCCAGACGCGCAGGCTCAGCGGCCATGGCTCACGGGCCCAGCCGCTCCGTGGCATGTGGGATCTTCCCGGACCGGGGCACGAACCCGTGTCCCCTGCATCGACAGGCGGACTCTCAACCACTGCGCCATCAGGGAAGCCCTTCTGCCCATTTTTGTATTGGGTTGTTTGTTTTTTTAATATTAAGCTGCATGAGCTCTTTATATATATTGGAGATTAAACTTTTGTCCATTGATTCGTTTGCAAATGTTTTCGCCCATTCTGAGGGATGCTTTTTGCCATTCCCGTTTTTTTAACAAAAAAAGAAAGAAAGGAAAAGAAGCAGAACACTAATGTGTGTAAAATATGCCTTTTGAAACTGTCGTTTTGAAATATGGACGTCCTTTGAATTTTTTGGTCGATATATGAACCCAGGATTTGTTTTCAGGGCAGGTGTCATTTACAGGCCTGCAATGATTTTGAATATCAACTGACCATTAGCGCTGGGATTAAAGCTGCTGTTGTGTGAAATGGCCACAAGGTGGCAGCAGGTCTCCCTTACCAAATCTGGTTACTGGGGCAACAGAGCCTCAATGGAAGTCGTGTTCTAGATTGGAATTTAGAATGGAATGTGCCAGGAGAAAGCCCCTCAAGTTTGCCTCACTACTTCTTGTTCGTGTTTTTAGTTTAATTTTTTATTTTTTATTACAGCAAATTTGATTACAATGTTTGGCTTGTTGTAGGTGTGGAAGATGTGGTTCTTTTACACATACACATATGTCTACTCTTCCTGGGATCCTTTTCCCATGTACCTTATGACAGAATGTTGAGTAGTCTTCTCTTGGTATTCTGTAGGTCTTTGGTGATTCTATATGTCACCTGTGTTTGTATATGTCTGTTAACCCCAATATCATAATGAAACCAATCCTCACACCTTTCCATTGGTGAACCATAAGTTTGTTGAATGAATCTCTGATTGCCCTTCTCCGTGGAAATATCTGCCCTGGTATCCATTTTTCGGTCACACCTATAAGAGATATGATATGATATGTGTCTTTCACTTTCTGACTTACAACAACTCACGTGCTTACCTCTAGACACACCTACGGTGCTACAAATGGCACTGTGTCCTTTTATTCCTTGGCTTCTATTCTGCCTTAGCGAGGTCCATTTTCAACAATGTGATTCCCTGAGGGCTGAGGATTAGCTGACCTGGGTAGCCTGACCCTGCCGGCCGGCCCTCCCCAGGTGTGCCTGGGTTGAGGTCAATATAAACAGCGCTGCAGGCAGCAATAGCCCCTGAAGCTGTGCCTGACTCCATATTCTCTGCCCCGTCAGCAGTGTCGGGGCTGTGCTGGTGGGAGGGAGTGAGGGGCCACGGCTTTGTGGGTGGCCCGGTGTGAGTGGGTCTCTGCTGGACTTTCTGCAGGAGTTGCCAGGCTTCCACCTGTAATGAAGAGGATGTGTCACCCATACCTTCCGCTGGAATTTCTCTCCGGACAGAGGTGAGGAAGGAAAAAAGCAGTGGGGGCCGGGACAGGAGGGGTATCTCAGGCAGGTCAATGGAAAGCTTCCAGAAGAGCGCCCAGGGCCAGGACCATCCTGACTGGCCTGCAGGCACCAAGTTGGCCTGCGTGCTGTCGCTGGTGTGGCTCCACGGCCCTTCCTCTAGGTTTTCAAGCCCTTGTACATATTCAGGTGTTTTACCTGGGAAGGGTGGGAAAAGTTCAACAGCAGCTGGCCTGGGGCTCAGCTCACGGTTACTCACAGATGCCTCGGCATGGCCCCCCGCTTTGCAATGAGGACGCTCCTTGCGTAGGAGTGGGCTGCTAGCTCTATGGGAGATGATTCCCCACCTCTGACCAATTTCAGAATTGTTTACCGATGGAGCAAGTGCCCTGATTGTGTTTTCCTCTGTCTAACTCGTGGGTTCAGGTTTTTTTTTTTTCTTTTTTGGTTCAAGTTAGATTTTATTCCTCTTTTATGTATTTATAGATATAAGCATGGAAATAATTCATTCATATAAATACATCTGTGTGAAGGGAAGAACTTTTTTCTGTTTTATTTTTAAATTTTATTTTTTAAAATTTTGAAATTTAATTTTATTTATTTTTTATACAGCAGGTTATTATTAGTTATGTATTTTATGCATATACATGTATACAGGTCAATCCCAATCTCCCAACTCACCCCAACACCACCTCCCCATGGCTTCCCACACTTGGTGTCCATACGTGTGGTCTCTACCTCTGTGTCTCTATTTCTTCCCTGCAAACCAGTTCATCTGTACCATTTTTCTAGGTTCCACATATATGCATTAATATACAATATTTGTTTGTCTCTTTCTGACTTACTTCATTCTGTATGACAGTCTCTAGATCCATCGACGTCTCTACAAATGACCCAGTTTCATTCCTTCTTATGGCTGAGTAATATTCCATTTTATATATGTACCACATCTTTATCCATTCATCTGTCTGTGGGTATTTAGGTTGCTTCCATTACCTGGCTATCGTAAATAGTGCTGAAATGAGCATTGTGGTGAATGTGCCTTTTTGATTTATGGTTTTCTCTGGGTATATGCCCAGAAGTGGGATTGCTGGATCATATGGTAATTCTATTTCTAGTTTTTTTAAGGAAACTCCATACTGTTCTCCATCGTGACTGTATCAATTTACATTTCCACCACTAGTGGAAGAGGGATCCTTTTGTCCACACCCTCCCCAGAATTCGTTGTTTGTAGATTTTCTGATGATGCCGATTCTAACAGGTGTGAGGTGATACCTCATTGTAGTTTTGATTTGCATTTCTCTAATAATTAGTGATGTTGAGCAGCTTTTCATGTGCGTCTTGGCCATCTCTGTGTCTTCTTTGAAGAAACGTCTCTTTAGATCTTCTGCCCATTTTTGTATTGGGTTGTTTGTTTTTTTAATATTAAGCTGCATGAGCTCTTTATATATATTGGAGATTAAACTTTTGTCCATTGATTCGTTTGCAAATATTTTCGCCCATTCTGAGGGATGCTTTTTGCCATTCCCATTTTTTTAACAAAAAAAGAAAGAAAGGAAAAGAAGCAGAACACTAATGTGTGTAAAATATGCCTTTTGAAACTGTCGTTTTGAAATATGGACGTCCTTTGAATTTTTTGGTCGATATATGAACCCAGGATTTGTTTTCAGGGCAGGTGTCATTTACAGGCCTGCAATGATTTTGAATATCAACTGACCATTAGCGCTGGGATTAAAGCTGCTGTTGTGTGAAAAGGCCACAAGGTGGCAGCAGGTCTCCCTTACCAAATCTGGTTACTGGGGCAACAGAGCCTCAATGGAAGTCGTGTTCTAGATTGGAATTTAGAATGGAATGTGCCAGGAGAAAGCCCCTCAAGTTTGTCTCACTACTTCTTGTTCGTGTTTTTAATTTAATTTTTTATTTTTTATTACAGCAAATTTGATTACAATGTTTGGCTTGTTGTAGGTGTGGAAGATGTGGTTCTTTTACACATACACATATGTCTGTTCTTCCTGGGATCCTTTTCCCATGTACCTTATGACAGAATGTTGAGTAGTCTTCTCTTGGTATTCTGTAGGTCTTTGGTGATTATATATGTCACCTGTGTTTGTATATGTCTGTTAACCCCAATATCATAATGAAACCAATCCTCACACCTTTCCATTGGTGAACCATAAGTTTGTTGAATGAATCTCTGATTGCCCTTCTCCGTGGAAATATCTGCCCTGGTATCCATTTTTCGGTCACACCTATAAGAGATATGATATGATATGTGTCTTTCACTTTCTGACTTACAACAACTCACGTGCTTACCTCTAGACACAACTACGGTGCTACAAATGGCATTGTGTCCTTTTATTCCTTGGCTTCTATTCTGCCTTAGCGAGGTCCATTTTCAAAAATGTGATTCCCTGAGGGCTGAGGATTAGCTGACCTGGGTAGCCTGACCCTGCCGGCCGGCCCTCCCCAGGTGTGCCTGGGTTGAGGTCAATATAAACAGCGCTGCAGGCAGCAATAGCCCCTGAAGCTGTGCCTGACTCCATATTCTCTGCCCCGTCAGCAGTGTCGGGGCTGTGCTGGTGGGAGGGAGTGAGGGGCCACGGCTTTGTGGGTGGCCCGGTGTGAGTGGGTCTCTGCTGGACTTTCTGCAGGAGTTGCCAGGCTTCCACCTGTAATGAAGAGGATGTGTCACCCATACCTTCCGCTGGAATTTCTCTCCGGACAGAGGTGAGGAAGGAAAAAAGCAGTGGGGGCCGGGACAGGAGGGGTATCTCAGGCAGGGCAATGGAAAGCTTCCAGAAGAGCGCCCAGGGCCAGGACCATCCTGACTGGCCTGCAGGCACCAAGTTGGCTTGCATGCTGTCGCTGGTGTGGCTCCACGGCCCTTCCTCTAGGCTTTCAAGCCCTTGTACATATTCAGGTGTTTTACCTGGGAAGGGTGGGAAAAGTTCAACAGCAGCTGGCCTGGGGCTCAGCTCACGGTTACTCACAGATGCCTCGGCATGGCCCCCCGCTTTGCAATGAGGACGCTCCTTGCGTAGGAGTGGGCTGCTGGCTCTATGGGAGATGATTCCCCACCTCTGACCAATTTCAGAATTGTTTACCGATGGAGCAAGTGCCCTGATTGTGTTTTCCTCTGTCTAACTCGTGGGTTCAGGTTTTTTTTTTTCTTTTTTGGTTCAAGTTAGATTTTATTCCTCTTTTATGTATTTATAGATATAAGCATGGAAATAATTCATTCATATAAATACATCTGTGTGAAGGGAAGAACTTTTTTCTGTTTTATTTTTAAATTTTATTTTTTAAAATTTTGAAATTTAATTTTATTTATTTTTTATACAGCAGGTTATTATTAGTTATGTATTTTATGCATATACATGTATACAGGTCAATCCCAATCTCCCAACTCACCCCAACACCACCTCCCCATGGCTTCCCACAGTTGGTGTCCATACGTGTGGTCTCTACCTCTGTGTCTCTCTTTCTTCCCTGCAAACCAGTTCATCTGTACCATTTTTCTAGGTTCCACATATATGCATTAATATACAATACTTGTTTGTCTCTTTCTGACTTACTTCATTCTGTATGACAGTCTCTAGATCCATCGACGTCTCTACAAATGACCCAGTTTCATTCCTTCTTATGGCTGAGTAATATTCCATTTTATATATGTACCACATCTTTATCCATTCGTCTGTCTGTGGGTATTTAGGTTGCTTCCATTACCTGGCTATCGTAAATAGTGCTGAAATGAGCATTGTGGTGAATGTGCCTTTTTGATTTATGGTTTTCTCTGGGTATATGCCCAGAAGTGGGATTGCTGAATCATATGGTAATTCTATTTCTAGTTTTTTTAAGGAAACTCCATACTGTTCTCCATCGTGACTGTATCAATTTACATTTCCACCACTAGTGGAAGAGGGATCCTTTTGTCCACACCCTCCCCAGAATTCGTTGTTTGTAGATTTTCTGATGATGCCGATTCTAACAGGTGTGAGGTGATACCTCATTGTAGTTTTGATTTGCATTTCTCTAATAATTAGTGATGTTGAGCAGCTTTTCATGTGCGTCTTGGCCATCTCTGTGTCTTCTTTGAAGAAACGTCTCTTTAGATCTTCTGCCCATTTTTGTATTGGGTTGTTTGTTTTTTTAATATTAAGCTGCATGAGCTCTTTATATATATTGGAGATTAAACTTTTGTCCATTGATTCGTTTGCAAATATTTTCGCCCATTCTGAGGGATGCTTTTTGCCATTCCCGTTTTTTTAACAAAAAAAGAAAGAAAGGAAAAGAAGCAGAACACTAATGTGTGTAAAATATGCCTTTTGAAACTGTCGTTTTGAAATATGGACGTCCTTTGAATTTTTTGGTCGATATATGAACCCAGGATTTGTTTTCAGGGCAGGTGTCATTTACAGGCCTGCAATGATTTTGAATATCAACTGACCATTAGCGCTGGGATTAAAGCTGCTGTTGTGTGAAATGGCCACAAGGTGGCAGCAGGTCTCCCTTACCAAATCTGGTTACTGGGGCAACAGAGCCTCAATGGAAGTCGTGTTCTAGATTGGAATTTAGAATGGAATGTGCCAGGAGAAAGCCCCTCAAGTTTGCCTCACTACTTCTTGTTCGTGTTTTTAGTTTAATTTTTTATTTTTTATTACAGCAAATTTGATTACAATGTTTGGCTTGTTGTAGGTGTGGAAGATGTGGTTCTTTTACACATACACATATGTCTACTCTTCCTGGGATCCTTTTCCCATGTACCTTATGACAGAATGTTGAGTAGTCTTCTCTTGGTATTCTGTAGGTCTTTGGTGATTCTATATGTCACCTGTGTTTGTATATGTCTGTTAACCCCAATATCATAATGAAACCAATCCTCACACCTTTCCATTGGTGAACCATAAGTTTGTTGAATGAATCTCTGATTGCCCTTCTCCGTGGAAATATCTGCCCTGGTATCCATTTTTCGGTCACACCTATAAGAGATATGATATGATATGTGTCTTTCACTTTCTGACTTACAACAACTCACGTGCTTACCTCTAGACACACCTACGGTGCTACAAATGGCACTGTGTCCTTTTATTCCTTGGCTTCTATTCTGCCTTAGCGAGGTCCATTTTCAACAATGTGATTCCCTGAGGGCTGAGGATTAGCTGACCTGGGTAGCCTGACCCTGCCGGCCGGCCCTCCCCAGGTGTGCCTGGGTTGAGGTCAATATAAACAGCGCTGCAGGCAGCAATAGCCCCTGAAGCTGTGCCTGACTCCATATTCTCTGCCCCGTCAGCAGTGTCGGGGCTGTGCTGGTGGGAGGGAGTGAGGGGCCACGGCTTTGTGGGTGGCTCGGTGTGAGTGGGTCTCTGCTGGACTTTCTGCAGGAGTTGCCAGGCTTCCACCTGTAATGAAGAGGATGTGTCACCCATACCTTCCGCTGGAATTTCTCTCCGGACAGAGGTGAGGAAGGAAAAAAGCAGTGGGGGCCGGGACAGGAGGGGTATCTCAGGCAGGGCAATGGAAAGCTTCCAGAAGAGCGCCCAGGGCCAGGACCATCCTGACTGGCCTGCAGGCACCAAGTTGGCTTGCATGCTGTCGCTGGTGTGGCTCCACGGCCCTTCCTCTAGGCTTTCAAGCCCTTGTACATATTCAGGTGTTTTACCTGGGAAGGGTGGGAAAAGTTCAACAGCAGCTGGCCTGGGGCTCAGCTCACGGTTACTCACAGATGCCTCGGCATGGCCCCCCGCTTTGCAATGAGGACGCTCCTTGCGTAGGAGTGGGCTGCTGGCTCTATGGGAGATGATTCCCCACCTCTGACCAATTTCAGAATTGTTTACCGATGGAGCAAGTGCCCTGATTGTGTTTTCCTCTGTCTAACTCGTGGGTTCAGGTTTTTTTTTTTCTTTTTTGGTTCAAGTTAGATTTTATTCCTCTTTTATGTATTTATAGATATAAGCATGGAAATAATTCATTCATATAAATACATCTGTGTGAAGGGAAGAACTTTTTTCTGTTTTATTTTTAAATTTTATTTTTTAAAATTTTGAAATTTAATTTTATTTATTTTTTATACAGCAGGTTATTATTAGTTATGTATTTTATGCATATACATGTATACAGGTCAATCCCAATCTCCCAACTCACCCCAACACCACCTCCCCATGGCTTCCCACAGTTGGTGTCCATACGTGTGGTCTCTACCTCTGTGTCTCTCTTTCTTCCCTGCAAACCAGTTCATCTGTACCATTTTTCTAGGTTCCACATATATGCATTAATATACAATACTTGTTTGTCTCTTTCTGACTTACTTCATTCTGTATGACAGTCTCTAGATCCATCGACGTCTCTACAAATGACCCAGTTTCATTCCTTCTTATGGCTGAGTAATATTCCATTTTATATATGTACCACATCTTTATCCATTCGTCTGTCTGTGGGTATTTAGGTTGCTTCCATTACCTGGCTATCGTAAATAGTGCTGAAATGAGCATTGTGGTGAATGTGCCTTTTTGATTTATGGTTTTCTCTGGGTATATGCCCAGAAGTGGGATTGCTGGATCATATGGTAATTCTATTTCTAGTTTTTTTAAGGAAACTCCATACTGTTCTCCATCGTGACTGTATCAATTTACATTTCCACCACTAGTGGAAGAGGGATCCTTTTGTCCACACCCTCCCCAGAATTCGTTGTTTGTAGATTTTCTGATGATGCCGATTCTAACAGGTGTGAGGTGATACCTCATTGTAGTTTTGATTTGCATTTCTCTAATAATTAGTGATGTTGAGCAGCTTTTCATGTGCGTCTTGGCCATCTCTGTGTCTTCTTTGAAGAAACGTCTCTTTAGATCTTCTGCCCATTTTTGTATTGGGTTGTTTGTTTTTTTAATATTAAGCTGCATGAGCTCTTTATATATATTGGAGATTAAACTTTTGTCCATTGATTCGTTTGCAAATATTTTCGCCCATTCTGAGGGATGCTTTTTGCCATTCCCGTTTTTTTAACAAAAAAAGAAAGAAAGGAAAAGAAGCAGAACACTAATGTGTGTAAAATATGCCTTTTGAAACTGTCGTTTTGAAATATGGACGTCCTTTGAATTTTTTGGTCGATATATGAACCCAGGATTTGTTTTCAGGGCAGGTGTCATTTACAGGCCTGCAATGATTTTGAATATCAACTGACCATTAGCGCTGGGATTAAAGCTGCTGTTGTGTGAAATGGCCACAAGGTGGCAGCAGGTCTCCCTTACCAAATCTGGTTACTGGGGCAACAGAGCCTCAATGGAAGTCGTGTTCTAGATTGGAATTTAGAATGGAATGTGCCAGGAGAAAGCCCCTCAAGTTTGCCTCACTACTTCTTGTTAGTGTTTTTAGTTTAATTTTTTATTTTTTATTACAGCAAATTTGATTACAATGTTTGGCTTGTTGTAGGTGTGGAAGATGTGGTTCTTTTACACATACACATATGTCTACTCTTCCTGGGATCCTTTTCCCATGTACCTTATGACAGAATGTTGAGTAGTCTTCTCTTGGTATTCTGTAGGTCTTTGGTGATTCTATATGTCACCTGTGTTTGTATATATCTGTTAACCCCAATATCATAATGAAACCAATCCTCACACCTTTCCATTGGTGAACCATAAGTTTGTTGAATGAATCTCTGATTGCCCTTCTCCGTGGAAATATCTGCCCTGGTATCCATTTTTCGGTCACACCTATAAGAGATATGATATGATATGTGTCTTTCACTTTCTGACTTACAACAACTCACGTGCTTACCTCTAGACACACCTACGGTGCTACAAATGGCACTGTGTCCTTTTATTCCTTGGCTTCTATTCTGCCTTAGCGAGGTCCATTTTCAACAATGTGATTCCCTGAGGGCTGAGGATTAGCTGACCTGGGTAGCCTGACCCTGCCGGCCGGCCCTCCCCAGGTGTGCCTGGGTTGAGGTCAATATAAACAGCGCTGCAGGCAGCAATAGCCCCTGAAGCTGTGCCTGACTCCATATTCTCTGCCCCGTCAGCAGTGTCGGGGCTGTGCTGGTGGGAGGGAGTGAGGGGCCACGGCTTTGTGGGTGGCCCGGTGTGAGTGGGTCTCTGCTGGACTTTCTGCAGGAGTTGCCAGGCTTCCACCTGTAATGAAGAGGATGTGTCACCCATACCTTCCGCTGGAATTTCTCTCCGGACAGAGGTGAGGAAGGAAAAAAGCAGTGGGGGCCGGGACAGGAGGGGTATCTCAGGCAGGGCAATGGAAAGCTTCCAGAAGAGCGCCCAGGGCCAGGACCATCCTGACTGGCCTGCAGGCACCAAGTTGGCCTGCGTGCTGTCGCTGGTGTGGCTCCACGGCCCTTCCTCTAGGTTTTCAAGCCCTTGTACATATTCAGGTGTTTTACCTGGGAAGGGTGGGAAAAGTTCAACAGCAGCTGGCCTGGGGCTCAGCTCACGGTTACTCACAGATGCCTCGGCATGGCCCCCCGCTTTGCAATGAGGACGCTCCTTGCGTAGGAGTGGGCTGCTAGCTCTATGGGAGATGATTCCCCACCTCTGACCAATTTCAGAATTGTTTACCGATGGAGCAAGTGCCCTGATTGTGTTTTCCTCTGTCTAACTCGTGGGTTCAGGTTTTTTTTTTTTCTTTTTTGGTTCAAGTTAGATTTTATTCCTCTTTTATGTATTTATAGATATAAGCATGGAAATAATTCATTCATATAAATACATCTGTGTGAAGGGAAGAACTTTTTTCTGTTTTATTTTTAAATTTTATTTTTTAAAATTTTGAAATTTAATTTTATTTATTTTTTATACAGCAGGTTATTATTAGTTATGTATTTTATGCATATACATGTATACAGGTCAATCCCAATTTCCCAACTCACCCCAACACCACCTCCCCATGGCTTCCCACACTTGGTGTCCATACGTGTGGTCTCTACCTCTGTGTCTCTCTTTCTTCCCTGCAAACCAGTTCATCTGTACCATTTTTCTAGGTTCCACATATATGCATTAATATACAATATTTGTTTGTCTCTTTCTGACTTACTTCATTCTGTATGACAGTCTCTAGATCCATCGACGTCTCTACAAATGACCCAGTTTCATTCCTTCTTATGGCTGAGTAATATTCCATTTTATATATGTACCACATCTTTATCCATTCATCTGTCTGTGGGTATTTAGGTTGCTTCCATTACCTGGCTATCGTAAATAGTGCTGAAATGAGCATTGTGGTGAATGTGCCTTTTTGATTTATGGTTTTCTCTGGGTATATGCCCAGAAGTGGGATTGCTGGATCATATGGTAATTCTATTTCTAGTTTTTTTAAGGAAACTCCATACTGTTCTCCATCGTGACTGTATCAATTTACATTTCCACCACTAGTGGAAGAGGGATCCTTTTGTCCACACCCTCCCCAGAATTCGTTGTTTGTAGATTTTCTGATGATGCCAATTGTAACAGGTGTGAGGTGATACCTCATTGTAGTTTTGATTTGCATTTCTCTAATAATTAGTGATGTTGAGCAGCTTTTCATGTGCGTCTTGGCCATCTCTGTGTCTTCTTTGAAGAAACGTCTCTTTAGATCTTCTGCCCATTTTTGTATTGGGTTGTTTGTTTTTTTAATATTAAGCTGCATGAGCTCTTTATATATATTGGAGATTAAACTTTTGTCCATTGATTCGTTTGCAAATATTTTCGCCCATTCTGAGGGATGCTTTTTGCCATTCCCGTTTTTTTAACAAAAAAAGAAAGAAAGGAAAAGAAGCAGAACACTAATGTGTGTAAAATATGCCTTTTGAAACTGTCGTTTTGAAATATGGACGTCCTTTGAATTTTTTGGTCGATATATGAACCCAGGATTTGTTTTCAGGGCAGGTGTCATTTACAGGCCTGCAATGATTTTGAATATCAACTGACCATTAGCGCTGGGATTAAAGCTGCTGTTGTGTGAAAAGGCCACAAGGTGGCAGCAGGTCTCCCTTACCAAATCTGGTTACTGGGGCAACAGAGCCTCAATGGAAGTCGTGTTCTAGATTGGAATTTAGAATGGAATGTGCCAGGAGAAAGCCCCTCAAGTTTGTCTCACTACTTCTTGTTCGTGTTTTTAATTTAATTTTTTATTTTTTATTACAGCAAATTTGATTACAATGTTTCGCTTGTTGTAGGTGTGGAAGATGTGGTTCTTTTACACATACACATATGTCTGTTCTTCCTGGGATCCTTTTCCCATGTACCTTATGACAGAATGTTGAGTAGTCTTCTCTTGGTATTCTGTAGGTCTTTGGTGATTATATATGTCACCTGTGTTTGTATATGTCTGTTAACCCCAATATCATAATGAAACCAATCCTCACACCTTTCCATTGGTGAACCATAAGTTTGTTGAATGAATCTGTGATTGCCCTTCTCCGTGGAAATATCTGCCCTGGTATCCATTTTTCGGTCACACCTATAAGAGATATGATATGATATGTGTCTTTCACTTTCTGACTTACAACAACTCACGTGCTTACCTCTAGACACAACTACGGTGCTACAAATGGCATTGTGTCCTTTTATTCCTTGGCTTCTATTCTGCCTTAGCGAGGTCCATTTTCAACAATGTGATTCCCTGAGGGCTGAGGATTAGCTGACCTGGGTAGCCTGACCCTGACGGCCGGCACTCCCCAGGTGTGCCTGGGTTGAGGTCAATATAAACAGCGCTGCAGGCAGCAATAGCCCCTGAAGCTGTGCCTGACTCCATATTCTCTGCCCCGTCAGCAGTGTCGGGGCTGTGCTGGTGGGAGGGAGTGAGGGGCCACGGCTTTGTGTGTGGCCCGGTGTGAGTGGGTCTCTGCTGGACTTTCTGCAGGAGTTGCCAGGCTTCCACCTGTAATGAAGAGGATGTGTCACCCATACCTTCCGCTGGAATTTCTCTCCGGACAGAGGTGAGGAAGGAAAAAAGCAGTGGGGGCCGGGACAGGAGGGGTATCTCAGGCAGGGCAATGGAAAGCTTCCAGAAGAGCGCCCAGGGCCAGGACCATCCTGACTGGCCTGCAGGCACCAAGTTGTCCTGCATGCTGTCGCTGGTGTGGCTCCACGGCCCTTCCTCTAGGCTTTCAAGCCCTTGTACATATTCAGGTGTTTTACATGGGAAGGGTGGGAAAAGTTCAACAGCAGCTGGCCTGGGGCTCAGCTCACGGTTACTCACAGATGCCTCGGCATGGCCCCCCGCTTTGCAATGAGGACGCTCCTTGCGTAGGAGTGGGCTGCTGGCTCTATGGGAGATGATTCCCCACCTCTGACCAATTTCAGAATTGTTTACCGATGGAGCAATTGCCGTGATTGTGTTTTCCTCTAACTCGTGGGTTCAGGTTTTTTTTTTTCTTTTTTGGTTCAAGTTAGATTTTATTCCTCTTTTATGTATTTATAGATATAACCATGGAAATAATTCATTCATATAAATACATCTGTGTGAAGGGAAGAACTTTTTTCTGTTTTATTTTTAAATTTTATTTTTTAAAATTTTGTAATTTACTTTTATTTATTTTTTATACAGCAGGTTATTATTAGTTATGTATTTTATGCATATACATGTATACAGGTCAATCCCAATCTCCCAACTCACCCCAACACCACCTCCCCATGGCTTCCCACACTTGGTGTCCATACGTGTGTTCTCTACCTCTGTGTCTCTATTTCTTCCCTGCAAACCAGTTCATCTGTACCATTTTTCTAGGTTCCACATATATGCATTAATATACAATATTTGTTTTTCTCTTTCTGACTTACTTCATTCTGTATGACAGTCTCTAGATCCATCGACGTCTCTACAAATGACCCAGTTTCATTCCTTCTTATGGCTGAGTAATATTCCATTTTATATATGTACCACATCTTTATCCATTCGTCTGTCTGTGGGTATTTAGGTTGCTTCCATTACCTGGCTATCGTAAATAGTGCTGAAATGAGCATTGTGGTGAATGTGCCTTTTTGATTTATGGTTTTCTCTGGGTATATGCCCAGAAGTGGGATTGCTGGATCATATGGTAATTGTATTTCTAGTTTTTTTAAGGAAACTCCATACTGTTCTCCATCGTGACTGTATCAATTTACATTTCCACCACTAGTGGAAGAGGGATCCTTTTGTCCACACCCTCCCCAGAATTCGTTGTTTGCAGATTTTCTGATGATGCCAGTTGTAACAGGTGTGAGGTGATACCTCATTGTAGATTTGATTTGCATTTCTCTAATAATTAGTGATGTTGAGCAGCTTTTCATGTGCGTCTTGGCCATCTCTGTGTCTTCTTTGAAGAAACGTCTCTTTAGATCTTCTGCCCATTTTTGTATTGGGTTTTTTGTTTTTTTAATATTAAGCTGCATGAGCTCTTTATATATATTGGAGATTAAACCTTTGTCCATTGATTCGTTTGCAAATATTTTCGCCCATTCTGAGGGATGCTTTTTGCCATTCCCGTTTTTTTAACAAAAAAAGAAAGAAAGAAAAAGAAGCAGAACACTAATGTGTGTAAAATATGCCTTTTGAAACTGTCGTTTTGAAATATGGACGTCCTTTGAATTTTTTGGTCGATATATGAACCCAGGATTTGTTTTCAGGGCAGGTGTCATTTACAGGCCTGCAATGATTTTGAATATCAACTGACCATTAGCGCTGGGATTAAAGCTGCTGTTGTGTGAAACGGCCACAAGGTGGCAGCAGGTCTCCCTTACCAAATCTGGTTACTGGGGCAACAGAGCCTCAATGGAAGTCGTGTTCTAGATTGGAATTTAGAATGGAATGTGCCAGGAGAAAGCCCCTCAAGTTTGTCTCACTACTTCTTGTTCGTGTTTTTAATTTAATTTTTTTATTTTTTATTACAGCAAATTTGATTACAATGTTTGGCTTGTTGTAGGTGTGGAAGATGTGGTTCTTTTACACATACACATATGTCTGTTCTTTCTGGGATCCTTTTCCCATGTACCTTATGACAGAATGTTGAGTAGTCTTCTCTTGGTATTCTGTAGGTCTTTGGTGATTCTATATGTCACCTGGTTTGTATATGTCTGTTAACCCCAATATCATAATGAAACCATTCCTCACACCTTTCCATTGGTGAACCATAAGTTTGTTGAATGAATCTGTGATTGCCCTTCTCCGTGGAAATATCTGCCCTGGTATCCATTTTTCGGTCACACCTATAAGAGATATGATATGATATGTGTCTTTCACTTTCTGACTTACAACAACTCACGTGCTTACCTCTAGACACACCTACGGTGCTACAAATGGCATTGTGTCCTTTTATTCCTTGGCTTCTATTCTGCCTTAGCGAGGTCCATTTTCAACAATGTGATTCCCTGAGGGCTGAGGATTAGCTGACCTGGGTAGCCTGATCCTGCCGGCCGGCCCTCCCCAGGTGTGCCTGGGTTGAGGTCAATATAAACAGCGCTGCAGGCAGCAATAGCCCCTGAAGCTGTTCCTGACTCCATATTCTCTGCCCCGTCAGCAGTGTCGGGGCTGTGCTGGTGGGAGGGAGTGAAGGGCCACGGCTTTGTGGGTGGCCCGGTGTGAGTGTGTTTCTGCTGGACTTTCTGCAGGAGTTGCCAGGCTTCCACCTGTAATGAAGAGGATGTGTCACCCATACATTCCACTGGAATTTCTCTCCGGACAGAGGTGAGGAAGGAAAAAAGCAGTGGGGGCCGGGACAGGAGGGGTATCTCAGGCAGGGCAATGGAAAGCTTCCAGAAGAGCGCCCAGGGCCAGGAACATCCTGACTGGCCTGCAGGCACCAAGTTGGCCTGCGTGCTGTCGCTGGTGTGGCTCCACGGCCCTTCCTCTAGGCTTTCAAGCCCTTGTACATATTCAGGTGTTTTACCTGGGAAGGGTGGGAAAAGTTCAACAGCAGCTGGCCTGGGGCTCAGCTCACGGTTACTCACAGATGCCTCGGCATGGCCCCCCGCTTTGCAATGAGGACGCTCCTTGCGTAGGAGTGGGCTGCTGGCTCTATGGGAGATGATTCCCCACCTCTGACCAATTTCAGAATTGTTTACCGATGGAGCAAGTGCCCTGATTGTGTTTTCCTCTGTCTAACTCGTGGGTTCAGGTTTTTTTTTTTCTTTTCTGGTTCAAGTTAGATTTTATTCCTCTTTTATGTGTTTATAGATATAAGCATGGAAATAATTCATTCATATAAATACATCTGTGTGAAGGGAAGAACTTTTTTCTGTTTTATTTTTAAATTTTATTGCTTAAAATTTTGAAATTTAATTTTATTTATTTTTTATACAGCAGGTTATTATTAGTTATGTATTTTATGCATATACATGTATACAGGTCAATCCCAATCTCCCAACTCACCCCAACACCACCTCCCCGTGGCTTCCCACACTTGGTGTCCATACGTGGGTTCTCTACCTCTGTGTCTCTATTTCTTCCCTGCAAACCAGTTCATCTGTACCATTTTTCTAGGTTCCACATATATGCATTAATATACAATATTTGTTTGTCTCTTTCTGACTTACTTCATTCTGTATGACAGTCTCTAGATCCATCGACGTCTCTACAAATGACCCAGTTTCATTCCTTCTTATGGCTGAGTAATATTCCATTTTATATATGTACCACATCTTTATCCATTCGTCTGTCTGTGGGTATTTAGGTTGCTTCCATTACCTGGCTATCGTAAATAGTGCTGAAATGAGCATTGTGGTGAATGTGCCTTTTTGATTTATGGTTTTCTCTGGGTATATGCCCAGAAGTGGGATTGCTGAATCATATGGTAATTCTATTTCTAGTTTTTTTAAGGAAACTCCATACTGTTCTCCATCGTGACTGTATCAATTTACATTTCCACCACTAGTGGAAGAGGGATCCTTTTGTCCACACCCTCCCCAGAATTCGTTGTTTGTAGATTTCCTGATGATGCCAATTGTAACAGGTGTGAGGTGATACCTCATTGTAGTTTTGATTTGCATTTCTCTAATAATTAGTGATGTGGAGCAGCTTTTCATGTGCGTCTTGGGCATCTCTGTGTCTTCTTTGAAGAAACGTCTCTTTAGATCTTCTGCCCATTTTTGTATTGGGTTGTTTGTTTTTTTAATATTAAGCTGCATGAGCTCTTTATATATATTGGAGATTAAACTTTTGTCCATTGATTCGTTTGCAAATATTTTCGCCCATTCTGAGGGATGCTTTTTGCCATTCCTGTTTTTTTTAAAAAAAAAGAAAGAAAGAAAAAGAAGCAGAACACTAATGTGAGTAAAATATGCCTTTTGAAACTGTCGTTTTGAAATATGGACGTCCTTTGAATTTTTTGGTCGATATATGAACCCAGGATTTGTTTTCAGGGCAGGTGTCATTTACAGGCCTGCAATGATTTTGAATATCAACTGACCATTAGCGCTGGGATTAAAGCTGCTGTTGTGTGAAACGGCCACAAGGTGGCAGCAGGTCTCCCTTACCAAATCTGGTTACTGGGGCAACAGAGCCTCAATGGAAGTCGTGTTCTAGATTGGAATTTAGAATGGAATGTGCCAGGAGAAAGCCCCTCAAGTTTGTCTCACTACTTCTTGTTCGTGTTTTTAATTTAATTTTTTATTTTTTATTACAGCAAATTTGATTACAATGTTTGGCTTGTTGTAGGTGTGGAAGATGTGGTTCTTTTACACATACACATATGTCTGTTCTTCCTGGGATCCTTTTCCCATGTACCTTATGACAGAATGTTGAGTAGTCTTCTCTTGGTATTCTGTAGGTCTTTGGTGATTCTATATGTCACCTGTGTTTGTATATGTCTGTTAACCCCAATATCATAATGAAACCAATCCTCACACCTTTCCATTGGTGAACCATAAGTTTGTTGAATGAATCTCTGATTGCCCTTCTCCGTGGAAATATCTGCCCTGGTATCCATTTTTCGGTCACACCTATAAGAGATATGATATGATATGTGTCTTTCACTTTCTGACTTACAACAACTCACGTGCTTACCTCTAGACACACCTACGGTGCTACAAATGGCATTGTGTCCTTTTATTCCTTGGCTTCTATTCTGCCTTAGCGAGGTCCATTTTCAACAATGTGATTCCCTGAGGGCTGAGGATTAGCTGACCTGGGTAGCCTGACCCTGCCGGCCGGCCCTCCCCAGGTGTGCCTGGGTTGAGGTCAATATAAACAGCGCTGCAGGCAGCAATAGCCCCTGAAGCTGTGCCTGACTCCATATTCTCTGCCCCGTCAGCAGTGTCGGGGCTGTGCTGGTGGGAGGGAGTGAGGGGCCACGGCTTTGTGGGTGGCCCGGTGTGAGTGGGTCTCTGCTGGACTTTCTGCAGGAGTTGCCAGGCTTCCACCTGTAATGAAGAGGATGTGTCACCCATACCTTCCGCTGGAATTTCTCTCCGGACAGAGGTGAGGAAGGAAAAAAGCAGTGGGGGTCGGGACAGGAGGGGTATCTCAGGCAGGGCAATGGAAAGCTTCCAGAAGAGCGCCCAGGGCCAGGACCATCCTGACTGGCCTGCAGGCACCAAGTTGGCCTGCGTGCTGTCGCTGGTGTGGCTCCACGGCCCTTCCTCTAGGCTTTCAAGCCCTTGTACATATTCAGGTGTCTTACCTGGGAAGGGTGGGAAAAGTTCAACAGCAGCTGGCCTGGGGCTCAGCTCACGGTTACTCACAGATGCCTCGGCATGGCCCCCCGCTTTGCAATGAGGACGCTCCTTCCGTAGGAGTGGGCTGCTGGCTCTATGGGAGATGATTCCCCACCTCTGACCAATTTCAGAATTGTTTACCGATGGAGCAAGTGCCCTGATTGTGTTTTCCTCTGTCTAACTCGTGGGTTCAGGTTTTTTTTTTTCTTTTTTGGTTCAAGTTAGATTTTATTCCTCTTTTATGTATTTATAGATATAAGCATGGGAATAATTCATTCATATAAATACATCTGTGTGAAGGGAAGAACTTTTTTCTGTTTTATTTTTAAATTTTATTGTTTAAAATTTTGAAATTTAATTTTATTTATTTTTTATACAGCAGGTTATTATTAGTTATGTATTTTATGCATATACATGTATACAGGTCAATCCCAATCTCCCAACTCACCCCAACACCACCTCCCCATGGCTTCCCACACTTGGTGTCCATACGTGTGTTCTCTACCTCTGTGTCTCTATTTCTTCCCTGCAATCCAGTTCATCTGTACCATTTTTCTAGGTTCCACATATATGCATTAATATACAATATTTGTTTTTCTCTTTCTGACTTACTTCATTCTGTATGACAGTCTCTAGATCCATCGACGTCTCTACAAATGACCCAGTTTCATTCCTTCTTATGGCTGAGTAATATTCCATTTTATATATGTACCACATCTTTATCCATTCGTCTGTCTGTGGGTATTTAGGTTGCTTCCATTACCTGGCTATCGTAAATAGTGCTGAAATGAGCATTGTGGTCAATGTGCCTTTTTGATTTATGGTTTTATCTGGGTATATGCCCAGAAGTGGGATTGCTGGATCATATGGTAATTCTATTTCTAGTTTTTTTAAGGAAACTCCATACTGTTCTCCATCGTGACTGTATCAATTTACATTTCCACCACTAGTGGAAGAGGGATCCTTTTGTCCACACCCTCCCCAGAATTCGTTGTTTGTAGATTTTCTGATGATGCCAGTTGTAACAGGTGTGAGGTGATACCTCATTGTAGATTTGATTTGCATTTCTCTAATAATTAGTGATGTTGAGCAGCTTTTCATGTGTGTCTTGGCCATCTCTGTGTTTTCTTTGAAGAAACGTCTCTTTAGATCTTCTGCCCATTTTTGTATTGGGTTGTTTGTTTTTTTAATATTAAGCTGCATGAGCTCTTTATATATATTGGAGATTAAACCTTTGTCGATTGATTCGTTTGCAAATATTTTCGCCCATTCTGAGGGATGCTTCTTGCCATTCCCGTTTTTTTAACAAAAAAAGAAAGAAAGAAAAAGAAGCAGAACACTAATGTGTGTAAAATATGCCTTTTGAAACTGTCGTTTTGAAATATGGACGTCCTTTGAATTTTTTGGTCGATATATGAACCCAGGATTTGTTTTCAGGGCAGGTGTCATTTACAGGCCTGCAATGATTTTGAATATCAACTGACCATTAGCGCTGGGATTAAAGCTGCTGTTGTGTGAAACGGCCACAAGGTGGCAGCAGGTCTCCCTTACCAAATCTGGTTACTGGGGCAACAGAGCCTCAATGGAAGTCGTGTTCTAGATTAGAATTTAGAATGGAATGTGCCAGGAGAAAGCCCCTCAAGTTTGTCTCACTACTTCTTGTTCGTGTTTTTAATTTAATTTTTTATTTTTTATTACAGCAAATTTGATTACAATGTTTGGCTTGTTGTAGGTGTGGAAGATGTGGTTCTTTTACACATACACATATGTCTGTTCTTCCTGGGATCCTTTTCCCATGTACCTTATGACAGAATGTTGAGTAGTCTTCTCTTGGTATTCTGTAGGTCTTTGGTGATTATATATGTCACCTGTGTTTGTATATGTCTGTTAACCCCAATATCATAATGAAACCAATCCTCACACCTTTCCATTGGTGAACCATAAGTTTGTTGAATGAATCTCTGATTGCCCTTCTCCGTGGAAATATCTGCCCTGGTATCCATTTTTCGGTCACACCTATAAGAGATATGATATGATATGTGTCTTTCACTTTGTGACTTACAACAACTCACGTGCTTACCTCTAGACACACCTACGGTGCTACAAATGGCATTGTGTCCTTTTATTCCTTGGCTTCTATTCTGCCTTAGCGAGGTCCATTTTCAACAATGTGATTCCCTGAGGGCTGAGGATTAGCTGACCTGGGTAGCCTGACCCTGCCGTCCGGCCCTCCCCAGGTGTGCCTGTGTTGAGGTCAATATAAACAGCGCTGCAGGCAGCAATAGCCCCTGAAGCTGTGCCTGACTCCATATTCTCTGCCCCGTCAGCAGTGTCGGGGCTGTGCTGGTGGGAGGGAGTGAGGGGCCACGGCTTTGTGGGTGGCCCGGTGTGAGTGGGTCTCTGCTGGACTTTCTGCAGGAGTTGCTAGGCTTCCACCTGTAATGAAGAGGATGTGTCACCCATACCTTCCGCTGGAATTTCTCTCCGGACAGAGGTGAGGAAGGAAAAAAGCAGTGGGGGCCGGGACAGGAGGGGTATCTCAGGCAGGGCAATGGAAAGCTTCCAGAAGAGCGCCCAGGGCCAGGACCATCCTGACTGGCCTGCAGGCACCAAGTTGGCCTGCGTGCTGTCGCTGGTGTGGCTCCACGGCCCTTCCTCTAGGCTTTCAAGCCCTTGTACATATTCAGGTGTTTTACCTGGGAAGGGTGGGAAAAGTTCAACAGCAGCTGGCCTGGGGCTCAGCTCACGGTTACTCACAGATGCCTCGGCATGGCCCCCCGCTTTGCAATGAGGACGCTCCTTGCGTAGGAGTGGGCTGCTGGCTCTATGGGAGATGATTCCCCACCTCTGAAGAATTTCAGAAGTGTTTACCGATGGAGCAAGTGCCCTGATTGTGTTTTCCTCTGTCTAACTCGTGGGTTCAGGTTTTTATTTTCTTTTTTGGTTCAAGTTAGATTTTATTCCTCTTTTATGTATTTATAGATATAAGCATGGGAATAATTCATTCATATAAATACATCTGTGTGAAGGGAATAACTTTTTTCTGTTTTATTGTTAAATTTTATTTTTTAAAATTTTGAAATTTAATTTTATTTATTTTTTATATGGCAGGTTATTATTAGTTATGTATTTTATGCATATACATGTATACAGGTCAATCCCAATCTCCCAACTCACCCCAACACCACCTCCCCATGGCTTCCCACACTTGGTGTCCATACGTGTGTTCTCTACCTCTGTGTCTCTATTTCTTCCCTGCAAACCAGTTCATCTGTACCATTTTTCTAGGTTCCACATATATGCATTAATATACAATATTTGTTTGTCTCTTTCTGACTTACTTCATTCTGTATGACAGTCTCTAGATCCATCGACGTCTCTACAAATGACCCAGTTTCATTCCTTCTTATGGCTGAGTAATATTCCACTTTATATATGTACCACATCTTTATCCATTCGTCTGTCTGTGGGTATTTAGGTTGTTTCCATTACCTGGCTATCGTAAATAGTGCTGAAATGAGCATTGTGGTGAATGTGCCTTTTTGATTTATGGTTTTATCTGGGTATATGCCCAGAAGTGGGATTGCTGGATCATATGGTAATTCTATTACTAGTATTTTTAAGGAAACTCCATACTGTTCTCCATCGTGACTGTATCAATTTACATTTCCACCACTAGTGGAAGAGGGATCCTTTTGTCCACACCCTCCCCAGAATTCGTTGTTTGTAGATTTTCTGATGATGCCGATTGTAACAGGTGTGAGGTGATACCTCATTGTAGTTTTGATTTGCATTTCTCTAATAATAAGTGATGTTGAGCAGCTTTTCATGTGCGTCTTGGCCATCTCTGTGTCTTCTTTGAAGAAACGTCTCTTTAGATCTTCTGCCCATTTTTGTATTGGGTTGTTTGTTTTTTTAATATTAAGCTGCATGAGCTCTTTATATATATTGGAGATTAAACTTTTGTCCATTGATTCGTTTGCAAATATTTTCGCCCATTCTGAGGGATGCTTTTTGCCATTCCCGTTTTTTTAAAAAAAAAAGAAAGAAAGAAAAAGAAGCAGAACACTAATGTGAGTAAAATATGCCTTTTGAAACTGTCGTTTTGAAATATGGACGTCCTCTGAATTTTTTGGTCGATATATGAACCCAGGATTTGTTTTCAGGGCAGGTGTCATTTACAGGCCTGCAATGATTTTGAATATCAACTGACCATTAGCGCTGGGATTAAAGCTGCTGTTGTGTGAAACGGCCACAAGGTGGCAGCAGGTCTCCCTTACCAAATCTGGTTACTGGGGCAACAGAGCCTCAATGGAAGTCGTGTTCTAGATTGGAATTTAGAATGGAATGTGCCAGGAGAAAGCCCCTCAAGTTTGTCTCACTACTTCTTGTTCGTGTTTTTAATTTAATTTTTTATTTTTTATTACAGCAAATTTGATTACAATGATTGGCTTGTTGTAGGTGTGGAAGATGTGGTTCTGTTACACATACACATATGTCTGTTCTTCCTGGGATCCTTTTCCCATGTACCTTATGACAGAATGTTGAGTAGTCTTCTCTTCGTATTCTGTAGGTCTTTGGTGATTATATATGTCACCTGTGTTTGTATATGTCTGTTAACCCCAATATCATAATGAAACCAATCCTCACACCTTTCCATTGGTGAACCATAAGTTTGTTGAATGAATCTCTGATTGCCCTTCTCCGTGGAAATATCTGCCCTGGTATCCATTTTTTGGTCACACCTATAAGAGATATGATATGATATGTGTCTTTCACTTTCTGACTTACAACAACTCACGTGCTTACCTCTAGACACACCTACGGTGCTACAAATGGCATTGTGTCCTTTTATTCCTTGGCTTCTATTCTGCCTTAGCGAGGTCCATTTTCAACAATGTGATTCCCTGAGGGCTGAGGATTAGCTGACCTGGGTAGCCTGACCCTGCCGGCCGGCCCTCCCCAGGTGTGCCTGGGTTGAGGTCAATATAAACAGCGCTGCAGGCAGCAATAGCCCCTGAAGCTGTGCCTGACTCCATATTCTCTGCCCCGTCAGCAGTGTCGGGGCTGTGCTGGTGGGAGGGAGTGAGGGGCCACGGCATTGTGGGTGGCCCGGTGTGAGTGGGTCTCTGCTGGACTTTCTGCAGGAGTTGCCACGCTTCCACCTGTAATGAAGAGGATGTGTCACCCATACCTTCCGCTGGAATTTCTCTCCGGACAGAGGTGAGGAAGGAAAAAAGCAGTGGGGGCCGGGACAGGAGGGGTATCTCAGGCAGGGCAATGGAAAGCTTCCAGAAGAGCGCCCAGGGCCAGGACCATCCTGACTGGCCTGCAGGCACCAAGTTGGCCTGCGTGCTGTCGCTGGTGTGGCTCCACGGCCCTTCCTCTAGGCTTTCAAGCCCTTGTACATATTCAGGTGTTTTACCTGGGAAGGGTGGGAAAAGTTCAACAGCAGCTGGCCTGGGGCTCAGCTCACGGTAACTCACAGATGCCTCGGCATGGCCCCCCGCTTTGCAATGAGGACGCTCCTTGCGTAGGAGTGGGCTGCCTGCTCTATGGGAGATGATTCCCCACCTCTGACCAATTTCAGAATTGTTTACCGATGGAGCAAGTGCCCTGATTGTGTTTTCCTCTGTCTAACTCGTGGGTTCAGGTTTTTTTTTTTCTTTTTTGGTTCAAGTTAGATTTTATTCCTCTTTTATGTATTTATAGATATAAGCATGGGAATAATTCATTCATATAAATACATCTGTGTGAAGGGAAGAACTTTTTTCTGTTTTATATTTAAATTTTATTTTTTAAAATTTTGAAATTTAATTTTATTTAATTTTTATACAGCAGGTTATTATTAGTTATGTATTTTATGCATATACATGTATACAGGTCAATCCCAATCTCCCAACTCACCCCAACACCACCTCCCCATGGCTTCCCACACTTGGTGTCCATACGTGTGTTCTCTACCTCTGTGTCTCTATTTCTTCCCTGCAAACCAGTTCATCTGTACCATTTTTCTAGGTTCCACATATATGCATTAATATACAATATTTGTTTTTCTCTTTCTGACTTACTTCATTCTGTATGACAGTCTCTAGATCCATCGACGTCTCTACAAATGACCCAGTTTCATTCCTTCTTATGGCTGAGTAATATTCCATTTTATATATGTACCACATCTTTATCCATTCGTCTGTCTGTGGGTATTTATGTTGCTTCCATTACCTGGCTATCATAAATAGTGCTGAAATGAGCATTGTGGTGAATGTGTCTTTTTGATTTATGGTTTTCTCTGGGTATATGCCCAGAAGTGGGATTGCTGGATCATATGGTAATTCTATTTCTAGTTTTTTTAAGGAAACTCCATACTGTTCTCCATCGTGACTGTATCAATTTACATTTCCACCACTAGTGGAAGAGGGATCCTTTTGTCCATACCCTCCCCAGAATTCGTTGTTTGTAGATTTTCTGATGATGCCAATTGTAACAGGTGTGAGGTGATACCTCATTGTAGTTTTGATTTGCATTTCTCTAATAATTAGTGATGTTGAGCAACTTTTCATGTGCGTCTTGGCCATCTCTGTGTCTTCTTTGAAGAAACGTCTCTTTAGATCTTCTGCCCATTTTTGTATTGGGTTGTTTGTTTTTTTAATATTAAGCTGCATGAGCTCTTTATATATATTGGAGATTAAACTTTTGTCCATTGATTCGTTTGCAAATATTTTCGCCCATTCTGAGGGATGCTTTTTGCCATTCCCGTTTTTTTAACAAAGAAAGAAAGGAAAAGAAGCAGAACACTAATGTGTGTAAAATATGCCTTTTGAAACTGTCGTTTTGAAATATGGACGTCCTTTGAATTTTTTGGTCGATATATGAACCCAGGATTTGTTTTCAGGGCAGGTGTCATTTACAGGCCTGCAATGATTTTGAATATCAACTGACCATTAGCGCTGGGATTAAAGCTGCTGTTGTGTGAAACGGCCACAAGGTGGCAGCAGGTCTCCCTTACCAAATCTGGTTACTGGGGCAACAGAGCCTCAATGGAAGTCGTGTTCTAGATTGGAATTTAGAATGGAATGTGCCAGGAGAAAGCCCCTCAAGTTTGTCTCACTACTTCTTGTTCGTGTTTTTAATTTAATTTTTTATTTTTTATTACAGCAAATTTGATTACAATGTTTGGCTTGTTGTAGGTGTGGAAGATGTGGTTCTTTTACACATACACATATGTCTGTTCTTCCTGGGATCCTTTTCCCATGTACCTTATGACAGAATGTTGAGTAGTCTTCTCTTGGTATTCTGTAGGTCTTTGGTGATTATATATGTCACCTGTGTTTGTATATGTCTGTTAACCCCAATATCATAATGAAACCAATCCTCACACCTTTCCATTGGTGAACCATAAGTTTGTTGAATGAATCTGTGATTGCCCTTCTCCGTGGAAATATCTGCCCTGGTATCCATTTTTCGGTCACACCTATAAGAGATATGATATGATATGTGTCTTTCACTTTCTGACTTACAACAACTCACGTGCTTACCTCTAGACACACCTACGGTGCTACAAATGGCATTGTGTCCTTTTATTCCTTGGCTTCTATTCTGCCTTAGCGAGGTCCATTTTCAACAATGTGATTCCCTGAGGGCTGAGGATTATCTGACCTGGGTAGCCTGACCCTGCCGGCCGGCCCTCCCCAGGTGTGCCTGGGTTGAGGTCAATATAAACAGCGCTGCAGGCAGCAATAGCCCCTGAAGCTGTTCCTGACTCCATATTCTCTGCCCCGTCAGCAGTGTCGGGGCTGTGCTGGTGGGAGGGAGTGAAGGGCCACGGCTTTGTGGGTGGCCCAGTGTGAGTGGGTCTCTGCTGGACTTTCTGCAGGAGTTTCCAGGCTTCCACCTGTAATGAAGAGGATGTGTCACCCATACATTCCGCTGGAATTTCTCTCCGGACAGAGGTGAGGAAGGAAAAAAGCAGTGGGGGCCGGGACAGGAGGGGTATCTCAGGCAGGACAATGGAAAGCTTCCAGAAGAGCGCCCAGGGCCAGGACCATCCTGACTGGCCTGCAGGCACCAAGTTGGCTTGCGTGCTGTCGCTGGTGTGGCTCCACGGCCCTTCCTCTAGGCTTTCAAGCCCTTGTACATATTCAGGTGTTTTACCTGGGAAGGGTGGGAAAAGTTCAACAGCACCTGGCCTGGGGCTCAGCTCACGGTTACTCACAGATGCCTCGGCATGGCCCCCCGCTTTGCAATGAGGACGCTCCTTGCGTAGGAGTGGGCTGCTGGCTCTATGGGAGATGATTCCCCACCTCTGACCAATTTCAGAATTGTTTACCGATGGAGCAAGTGCCCTGATTGTTTTTTCCTCTGTCTAACTCGTGGGTTCAGGTTTTTTTTTTTTTCTTTTTTGGTTCAAGTTAGATTTTATTCCTCTTTTATGTATTTATAGATATAAGCATGGGAATAATTCATTCATATAAATACATCTGTGTGAAGGGAAGAACTTTTTTCTGTTTTATTTTTTATTTTTTAAAATTTTGAAATTTAATTTTATTTATTTTTTATACAGCAGGTTATTATTAGTTATGTATTTTATGCATATACATGTATACAGGTCAATCCCAATCTCCCAACTCACCCCAACACCACCTCCCCATGGCTTCCCACACTTGGTGTCCATACGTGTGTTCTCTACCTCTGTGTCTCTATTTCTTCTCTGCAAACCAGTTCATCTGTACCATTTTTCTAGGTTCCACATATATGCATTAATATACAATATTTGTTTGTCTCTTTCTGACTTACTTCATTCTGTATGACACTCTCTAGATCCATCGATGTCTCTACAAATGACCCAGTTTCATTCCTTCTTATGGCTGAGTAATATTCCATTTTATATATGTACCACATCTTTATCCATTCGTCTGTCTGTGGGTATTTAGGTTGCTTCCATTACCTGGCTATCGTAAATAGTGCTGAAATGAACATTGTGGTGAATGTGCCTTTTTGATTTATGGTTTTATCTGGGTATATGCCCAGAAGTGGGATTGCTGGATCATATGGTAATTCTATTTCTAGTTTTTTTAAGGAAACTCCATACTGTTCTCCATCGTGACTGTATCAATTTACATTTCCACCACTAGTGGAAGAGGGATCCTTTTGTCCATACCCTCCCCAGAATTCGTTGTTTGTAGATTTTCTGATGATGTCAGTTGTAACAGGTGTGAGGTGATACCTCATTGTAGTTTTGATTTGCATTTCTCTAATAATTAGTGATGTTGAGCAGCTTTTCATGTGCGTCTTGGCCATCTCTGTGTCTTCTTTGAAGAAACGTCTCTTTAGATCTTCTGCCCATTTTTGTATTGCGTTGTTTGTTTTTTTAATATTAAGCTGCATGAGCTCTTTATATATATTGGAGATTAAACCTTTGTCCATTGATTCGTTTGCAAATATTTTCGCCCATTCTGAGGGATGCTTTTTGCCATTCCCGTTTTTTTAACAAAAAAAGAAAGAAAGAAAAAGAAGCAGAACACTAATGTGTGTAAAATATGCCTTTTGAAACTGTCGTTTTGAAATATGGACGTCCTTTGAATTTTTTGGTCGATATATGAACCCAGGATTTGTTTTCAGGGCAGGTGTCATTTACAGGCCTGCAATGATTTTGAATATCAACTGACCATTAGCGCTGGGATTAAAGCTGCTGTTGTGTGAAACGGCCACAAGGTGGCAGCAGGTCTCCCTTACCAAATCTGGTTACTGGGGCAACAGAGCCTCAATGGAAGTCGTGTTCTAGATTGGAATTTAGAATGGAATGTGCCAGGAGAAAGCCCCTCAAGTTTGTCTCACTACTTCTTGTTCGTGTTTTTAATTTAATTTTTTTATTTTTTATTACAGCAAATTTGATTACAATGTTTGGCTTGTTGTAGGTGTGGAAGATGTGGTTCTTTTACACATACACATATGTCTGTTCTTCCTGGGATCCTTTTCCCATGTACCTTATGACAGAATGTTGAGTAGTCTTCTCTTGGTATTCTGTAGGTCTTTGGTGATTATATATGTCACCTGTGTTTGTATATGTCTGTTAACCCCAATATCATAATGAAACCAATCCTCACACCTTTCCATTGGTGAACCATAAGTTTGTTGAATGAATCTGTGATTGCCCTTCTCCGTGGAAATATCTGCCCTGGTATCCATTTTTCGGTCACACCTATAAGAGATATGATATGATATGTGTCTTTCACTTTCTGACTTACAACAACTCACGTGCTTACCTCTAGACACACCTACGGTGCTACAAATGGCATTGTGTCCTTTTATTCCTTGGCTTCTATTCTGCCTTAGCGAGGTCCATTTTCAACAATGTGATTCCCTGAGGGCTGAGGATTAGCTGACCTGGGTAGCCTGACCCTGCCGGCCGGCCCTCCCCAGGTGTGCCTGGGTTGAGGTCAATATAAACAGCGCTGCAGGCAGCAATAGCCCCTGAAGCTGTGCCTGACTCCATATTCTCTGCCCGGTCAGCAGTGTCGGGGCTGTGCTGGTGGGAGGGAGTGAGGGGCCACGGCTTTGTGGGTGGCCCGGTGTGAGTGGGTCTCTGCTGGACTTTCTGCAGGAGTTGCCAGGCTTCCACCTGTAATGAAGAGGATGTGTCACCCATACCTTCCGCTGGAATTTCTCTCCGGACAGAGGTGAGGAAGGAAAAAAGCAGTGGGGGCCGGGACAGGAGGGGTATCTCAGGCAGGGTCATGGAAAGCTTCCAGAAGAGCGCCCAGGGCCAGGACCATCCTGACTGGCCTGCAGGCACCAAGTTGGCCTGCGTGCTGTCGCTGGTGCGGCTCCACGGCCCTTCCTCTAGGCTTTCAAGCCCTTGTACATATTCAGGTGTTTTACCTGGGAAGGGTGGGAAAAGTTCAACAGTAGCTGGCCTGGGGCTCAGCTCACGGTTACTCACAGATGCCTCGGCATGGCCCCCCGCTTTGCAATGAGGACGCTCCTTGCGTAGGAGTGGGCTGCTGGCTCTATGGGAGATGATTCCCCACCTCTGAAGAATTTCAGAAGTGTTTACTGATGGAGCAGGTGCCCTGATTGTATTTTCCTCTGTCTAACTCGTGGGTTCAGGTTTTTTTTTTCTTTTTTGTTTCAAGTTAGATTTTATTCCTCTTTTATGTATTTATAGATATAAGCATGGGAATAATTCATTCATATAAATACATCTGTGTGAAGAGAAGAACTTTTTTCTGTTTTATTTTTAAATTTTATTTTTTAAAATTTTGAAATTTAATTTTATTTATTTTTTATACAGCAGGTTATTATTAGTTATGTATTTTATGCATATACATGTATACAGGTCAATCCCAGTCTCCCAACTCATCCCAACACCACCTCCCCATGTCTTCCCACACTTGGTGTCCATACGTGTGTTCTCTACCTCTGTGTCTCTATTTCTTCCCTGCAAACCAGTTCATCTGTACCATTTTTCTAGGTTCCACATATATGCATTAATACACAATATTTGTTTGTCTCTTTCTGACTTACTTCATTCTGTATGACAGTCTCTAGATCCATCGACGTCTCTACAAATGACCCAGTTTCATTCCTTCTTATGGCTGAGTAATATTCCATTTTATATATGTACCACATCTTTATCCATTCGTCTGTCTGTGGGTATTTAGGTTGCTTCCATTACCTGGCTATCGTAAATAGTGCTGAAATGAGCATTGTGGTGAATGTGCCTTTTTGATTTATGGTTTTATCTGGGTATATGCCCAGAAGTGGGATTGCTGGATCATATGGTAATTCTATTTCTAGTTTTTTTAAGGAAACTCCATACTGTTCTCCATCGTGAATGTATCAATTTACATTTCCACCACTAGTGGAAGAGGGATCCTTTTGTCCACACCCTCCCCAGAATTCGTTGTTTGTAGATTTTCTGATGATGCCAATTGTAACAGGTGTGAGGTGATACCTCATTGTAGTTTTGATTTGCATTTCTCTAATAATTAGTGATGTTGAGCAGCTTTCCATGTGCGTCTTGGCCATCTCTGTGTCTTCTTTGAAGAAACGTCTCTTTAGATCTTCTGCCCATTTTTGTATTGGGTTGTTTGTTTTTTTAATATTAAGCTGCATGAGCTCTTTATATATATTGGAGATTAAACTTTTGTCCATTGATTCGTTTGCAAATATTTTCGCCCATTCTGAGGGATGCTTTTTGCCATTCCCGTTTTTTTAACAGAAAAAGAAGGAAAGGAAAAGAAGCAGAACACTAATGTGTGTAAAATATGCCTTTTGAAACTGTCGTTTTGAAATATGGACGTCCTTTGAATTTTTTGGTCGATATATGAACCCAGGATTTGTTTTCAGGGCAGGTGTCATTTACAGGCCTGCAATGATTTTGAATATCAACTGACCATTAGCGCTGGGATTAAAGCTGCTGTTGTGTGAAACGGCCACAAGGTGGCAGCAGGTCTCCCTTACCAAATCTGGTTACTGGGGCAACAGAGCCTCAATGGAAGTCGTGTTCTAGATTGGAATTTAGAATGGAATGTGCCAGGAGAAAGCCCCTCAAGTTTGTCTCACTACTTCTTGTTCGTGTTTTTAATTTAATTTTTTTATTTTTTATTACAGCAAATTTGATTACAATGTTTGGCTTGTTGTAGGTGTGGAAGATGTGGTTCTTTTACACATACACATATGTCTGTTCTTCCTGGGATCCTTTTCCCATGTACCTTATGACAGAATGTTGAGTAGTCTTCTCTTGGTATTCTGTAGGTCTTTGGTGATTATATATGTCACCTGTGTTTGTATATGTCTGTTAACCCCAATATCATAATGAAACCAATCCTCACACCTTTCCATTGGTGAACCATAAGTTTGTTGAATGAATCTGTGATTGCCCTTCTCCGTGGAAATATCTGCCCTGGTATCCATTTTTCGGTCACACCTATAAGAGATATGATATGATATGTGTCTTTCACTTTCTGACTTACAACAACTCACGTGCTTACCTCTAGACACACCTACGGTGCTACAAATGGCATTGTGTCCTTTTATTCCTTGGCTTCTATTCTGCCTTAGCGAGGTCCATTTTCAACAATGTGATTCCCTAAGGCCTGAGGTTTAGCTGACCTGGGTAGCCTGACCCTGCCGGCCGGCCCTCCCAAGGTGAGCCTGGGTTGAGGTCAATATAAACAGCGCTGCAGGCAGCAATAGCCCCTGAAGCTGTGCCTGACTCCATATTCTCTGCCCGGTCAGCAGTGTCGGGGCTGTGCTGGTGGGAGGGTGTGAGGGGCCACGGCTTTGTGGGTGGCCCGGTGTGAGTGGGTCTCTTCTGGACTTTCTGCAGGAGTTGCCAGGCTTCCACCTGTAATGAAGAGGATGTGTCACCCATACCTTCCGCTGGAATTTCTCTCCGGACAGAGGTGAGGAAGGAAAAAAGCAGTGGGGGCCGGGACAGGAGGGGTATCTCAGGCAGGGCAATGGAAAGCTTCCAGAAGAGCGCCCAGGGCCAGGACCATCCTGACTGGCCTGCAGGCACCAAGTTGGTCTGCGTGCTGTCGCTGGTGTGGCTCCACGGCCCTTCCTCTAGGCTTTCAAGCCCTTGTACATATTCAGGTGTTTTACCTGGGAAGGGTGGGAAAAGTTCAACAGCAGCTGGCCTGGGGCTCAGCTCACGGTTACTCACAGATGCCTCGGCATGGCCCCCCGCTTTGCAATGAGGACGCTCCTTGCGTAGGAGTGAGCTGCTGGCTCTATGGGAGATGATTCCCCACCTCTGACCAATTTCAGAATTGTTTACCGATGGAGCAAGTGCCCTGATTGTGTTTTCCTCTGTCTAACTCGTGGGTTCAGGTTTTTTTTTTTCTTTTTTGGTTCAAGTTAGATTTTATTCCTCTTTTATGTATTTATAGATATAAGCATGGGAATAATTCATTCATATAAATACATCTGTGTGAAGGGAAGAACTTTTTTCTGTTTTATTTTTAAATTTTATTTTTTAAAATTTTGAAACTTAATTTTATTTATTTTTTATACAGCAGGTTATTATTAGTTATGTATTTTATGCATATACATGTATACAGGTCAATCCCAATCTCCCAACTCACCCCAACACCACCTCCCCGTGGCTTCCCACACTTGGTGTCCATACGTGGGTTCTCTACCTCTGTGTCTCTATTTCTTCCCTGCAAACCAGTTCATCTGTACCATTTTTCTAGGTTCCACATATATGCATTAATATACAATATTTGTTTGTCTCTTTCTGACTTACTTCATTCTGTATGACAGTCTCTAGATCCATCGACGTCTCTACAAATGACCCAGTTTCATTCCTTCTTATGGCTGAGTAATATTCCATTTTATATATGTACCACATCTTTATCCATTCGTCTGTCTGTGGGTATTTAGGTTGCTTCCATTACCTGGCTATCGTAAATAGTGCTGAAATGAGCATTGTGGTGAATGTGCCTTTTTGATTTATGGTTTTATCTGGGTATATGCCCAGAAGTGGGATTGCTGGATCATATGGTAATTCTATTTCTAGTTTTTTTAAGGAAACTCCATACTGTTCTCCATCGTGACTGTATCAATTTACATTTCCACCACTAGTGGAAGAGGGATCCTTTTGTCCACACCCTCCCCAGAATTCGTTGTTTGTAGATTTTCTGATGATGCCAATTGTAACAGGTGTGAGGTGATACCTCATTGTAGTTTTGATTTGCATTTCTCTAATAATTAGTGATGTTGAGCAGCTTTCCATGTGCGTCTTGGCCATCTCTGTGTCTTCTTTGAAGAAACGTCTCTTTAGATCTTCTGCCCATTTTTGTATTGGGTTGTTTGTTTTTTTAATATTAAGCTGCATGAGCTCTTTATATATATTGGAGATTAAACTTTTGTCCATTGATTCGTTTGAAAATATTTTCGCCCATTCTGAGGGATGCTTTTTGCCATTCCCGTTTTTTTAACAAAAAAAGAAAGAAAGAAAAAGAAGCAGAACACTAATGTGAGTAAAATATGCCTTTTGAAACTGTCGTTTTGAAATATGGACGTCCTTTGAATTTTTTGGTCGATATATGAACCCAGGATTTGTTTTCAGGGCAGGTGTCATTTACAGGCCTGCAATGATTTTGAATATCAACTGACCATTAGTGCTGGGATTAAAGCTGCTGTTGTGTGAAACGGCCACAAGGTGGCAGCAGGTCTCCCTTACCAAATCTGGTTACTGGGGCAACAGAGCCTCAATGGAAGTCGTGTTCTAGATTGGAATTTAGAATGGAATGTGCCAGGAGAAAGCCCCTCAAGTTTGTCTCACTACTTCTTGTTCGTGTTTTTAATTTAATTTTTTATTTTTTATTACAGCAAATTTGATTACAATGTTTGGCTTGTTGTAGGTGTGGAAGATGTGGTTCTTTTACACATACACATATGTCTGTTCTTCCTGGGATCCTTTTCCCATGTACCTTATGACAGAATGTTGAGTAGTCTTCTCTTGGTATTCTGTAGGTCTTTGGTGATTATATATGTCACCTGTGTTTGTATATGTCTGTTAACCCCAATATCATAATGAAACCAATCCTCACACCTTTCCATTGGTGAACCATAAGTTTGTTGAATGAATCTCTGATTGCCCTTCTCCGTGGAAATATCTGCCCTGGTATCCATTTTTCGGTCACACCTATAAGAGATATGATATGATATGTGTCTTTCACTTTGTGACTTACAACAACTCACGTGCTTACCTCTAGACACACCTACGGTGCTACAAATGGCATTGTGTCCTTTTATTCCTTGGCTTCTATTCTGCCTTAGCGAGGTCCATTTTCAACAATGTGATTCCCTGAGGGCTGAGGATTAGCTGACCTGGGTAGCCTGACCCTGCCGGCCGGCCCTCCCCAGGTGTGCCTGGGTTGAGGTCAATATAAACAGCGCTGCAGGCAGCAATAGCCCCTGAAGCTGTGCCTGACTCCATATTCTCTGCCCGGTCAGCAGTGTCGGGGCTGTGCTGGTGGGAGGGTGTGAGGGGCCACGGCTTTGTGGGTGGCCCGGTGTGAGTGGGTCTCTGCTGGACTTTCTGCAGGAGTTGCCAGGCTTCCACCTGTAATGAAGAGGATGTGTCACCCATACCTTCCGCTGGAATTTCTCTCCGGACAGAGGTGAGGAAGGAAAAAAGCAGTGGGGGCCGGGACAGGAGGGGTATCTCAGGCAGGGCAATGGAAAGTTTCCAGAAGAGCGCCCAGGGCCAGGACCATCCTGGCTGGCCTGCAGGCACCAAGTTGGCCTGCGTGCTGTCGCTGGTGTGGCTCCACGGCCCTTCCTCTAGGCTTTCAAGCCCTTGTACATATTCAGGTGTTTTACCTGGGAAGGGTGGGAAAAGTTCAACAGCAGCTGGCCTGGGGCTCAGCTCACGGTTACTCACAGATGCCTCGGCATGGCCCCCCGCTTTGCAATGAGGACGCTCCTTGCGTAGGAGTGGGCTGCTGGCTGTATGGGAGATGATTCCCCACCTCTGAAGAATTTCAGAAGTGTTTACCGATGGAGCAAGTGCCCTGATTGTGTTTTCCTCTGTCTAACTCGTGGGTTCAGGTTTTTTTTTTCTTTTTTGGTTCAAGTTAGATTTTATTCCTCTTTTATGTATTTATAGATATAAGCATGGGAATAATTCATTCATATAAATACATCTGTGTGAAGGGAAGAACTTTTTTCTGTTTTATTTTTAAATTTTATTGTTTAAAATATTGAAATTTAATTTTATTTATTTTTTATACAGCAGGTTATTATTAGTTATGTATTTTATGCATATACATGTATACAGGTCAATCCCAATCTCCCAACTCACCCCAACACCACCTCCCCATGGCTTCCCACACTTGGTGTCCATACGTGGGTTCTCTACCTCTGTGTCTCTATTTCTTCCCTGCAAACCAGTTCATCTGTACCATTTTTCTAGGTTCCACATATATGCATTAATATACAATATTTGTTTGTCTCTTTCTGACTTACTTCATTCTGTATGACAGTCTCTAGATCCATCGATGTCTCTACAAATGACCCAGTTTCATTCCTTCTTATGGCTGAGTAATATTCCATTTTATATATGTACCACATCTTTATCCATTCGTCTGTCTGTGGGTATTTAGGTTGCTTCCATTACCTGGCTATCGTAAATAGTGCTGAAATGAGCATTGTGGTGAATGTGCCTTTTTGATTTATGGTTTTATCTGGGTATATGCCCAGAAGTGGGATTGCTGGATCATATGGTAATTCTATTTCTAGTTTTTTTTAAGGAAACTCCATACTGTTCTCCATCGTGACTGTATCAATTTACATTTCCACCACTAGTGGAAAAGGGATCCTTTTGTCCACACCCTCCCCAGAATTCGTTGTTTGTAGATTTTCTGATGATGCCAATTGTAACAGGTGTGAGGTCATACCTCATTGTAGTTTTGATTTGCATTTCTCTAATAATTAGTGATATTGAGCAGCTTTTCATGGGCGTCTTGGCCATCTCTGTGTCTTCTTTGAAGAAACGTCTCTTTAGATCTTCTGCCCATTTTTGTATTGGGTTGTTTGTTTTTTTAATATTAAGCTGCATGTGCTCTTTATATATATTGGAGATTAAACTTTTGTCCATTGATTCGTTTGCAAATATTTTCGCCCATTCTGAGGGATGCTTTTTGCCATTCCCGTTTTTTTAACAAAAAAAGAAAGAAAGGAAAAGAAGCAGAACACTAATGTGTGTAAAATATGCCTTTTGAAACTGTCGTTTTGAAATATGGACGTCCTTTGAATTTTTTGGTCGATATATGAACCCAGGATTTGTTTTCAGGGCAGGTGTCATTTACAGGCCTGCAATGATTTTGAATATCAACTGACCATTAGCGCTGGGATTAAAGCTGCTGTTGTGTGAAACGGCCACAAGGTGGCAGCAGGTCTCCCTTACCAAATCTGGTTACTGGGGCAACAGAGCCTCAATGGAAGTCGTGTTCTAGATTGGAATTTAGAATGGAATGTGCCAGGAGAAAGCCCCTCAAGTTTGTCTCACTACTTCTTGTTCGTGTTTTTAATTTAATTTTTTATTTTTTATTACAGCAAATTTGATTACAATGTTTGGCTTGTTGTAGGTGTGGAAGATGTGGTTCTTTTACACATACACATATGTCTGTTCTTCCTGGGATCCTTTTCCCATGTACCTTATGACAGAATGTTGAGTAGTCTTCTCTTGGTATTCTGTAGGTCTTTGGTGATTATATATGTCACCTGTGTTTGTATATGTCTGTTAACCCCAATATCATAATGAAACCAATCCTCACACCTTTCCATTGGTGAACCATAAGTTTGTTGAATGAATCTGTGATTGCCCTTCTCCGTGGAAATATCTGCCCTGGTATCCATTTTTCGGTCACACCTATAAGAGATATGATATGATATGTGTCTTTCACTTTCTGACTTACAACAACTCACGTGCTTACCTCTAGACACACCTACGGTGCTACAAATGGCATTGTGTCCTTTTATTCCTTGGCTTCTATTCTGCCTTAGCGAGGTCCATTTTCAACAATGTGATTCCCTGAGGGCTGAGGATTATCTGACCTGGGTAGCCTGACCCTGCCGGCCGGCCCTCCCCAGGTGTGCCTGGGTTGAGGTCAATATAAACAGCGCTGCATGCAGCAATAGCCCCTGAAGCTGTGCCTGACTCCATATTCTCTGCCCGGTCAGCAGTGTCGGGGCTGTGCTGGTGGGAGGGAGTGAGGGGCCACGGCTTTGTGGGTGGCCCGGTGTGAGTGGGTCTCTGCTGGACTTTCTGCAGGAGTTGCCAGGCTTCCACCTGTAATGAAGAGGATGTGTCACCCATACCTTCCGCTGGAATTTCTCTCCGGACAGAGGTGAGGAAGGAAAAAAGCAGTGGGGGCCGGGACAGGAGGGGTATCTCAGGCAGGGCAATTGAAAGTTTCCAGAAGAGCGCCCAGGGCCAGGACCATCCTGGCTGGCCTGCAGGCACCAAGTTGGCCTGCGTGCTGTCGCTGGTGTGGCTCCACGGCCCTTCCTCTAGGCTTTCAAGCCCTTGTACATATTCAGGTGTTTTACCTGGGAAGGGTGGGAAAAGTTCAACAGCAGCTGGCCTGGGGCTCAGCTCACGGTTACTCACAGATGCCTCGGCATGGCCCCCCGCTTTGCAATGAGGACGCTCCTTGCGTAGGAGTGGGCTGCTGGCTGTATGGGAGATGATTCCCCACCTCTGAAGAATTTCAGAAGTGTTTACCGATGGAGCAAGTGCCCTGATTGTGTTTTCCTCTGTCTAACTCGTGGGTTCAGGTTTTTTTTTTCTTTTTTGGTTCAAGTTAGATTTTATTCCTCTTTTATGTATTTATAGATATAAGCATGGGAATAATTCATTCATATAAATACATCTGTGTGAAGGGAAGAACTTTTTTCTGTTTTATTTTTAAATTTTATTGTTTAAAATTTTGAAATTTAATTTTATTTATTTTTTATACAGCAGGTTATTATTAGTTATGTATTTTATGCATATACATGTATACAGGTCAATCCCAATCTCCCAACTCACCCCAACACCACCTCCCCATGGCTTCCCACACTTGGTGTCCATACGTGGGTTCTCTACCTCTGTGTCTCTATTTCTTCCCTGCAAACCAGTTCATCTGTACCATTTTTCTAGGTTCCACATATATGCATTAATATACAATATTTGTTTGTCTCTTTCTGACTTACTTCATTCTGTATGACAGTCTCTAGATCCATCGACGTCTCTACAAATGACCCAGTTTCATTCCTTCTTATGGCTGAGTAATATTCCATTTTATATATGTACCACATCTTTATCCATTCGTCTGTCTGTGGGTATTTAGGTTGCTTCCATTACCTGGCTATCGTAAATAGTGCTGAAATGAGCATTGTGCTGAATGTGCCTTTTTGATTTATGGTTTTATCTGGGTATATGCCCAGAAGGGGGATTGCTGGATTATATGGTAATTCTATTTCTAGTTTTTTTAACGAAACTCCATACTGTTCTCCATCGTGACTGTATCAATTTACATTTCCACCACTAGTGGAAGAGGGATCCTTTTGTCCACACCCTCCCCAGAATTCGTTGTTTGTAGATTTTCTGATGATGCCAATTGTAACAGGTGTGAGGTCATACCTCATTGTAGTTTTGATTTGCATTTCTCTAATAATTAGTGATATTGAGCAGCTTTTCATGGGCGTCTTGGCCATCTCTGTGTCTTCTTTGAAGAAACGTCTCTTTAGATCTTCTGCCCATTTTTGTATTGGGTTGTTTGTTTTTTTAATATTAAGCTGCATGTGCTCTTTATATATATTGGAGATTAAACTTTTGTCCATTGATTCGTTTGCAAATATTTTCGCCCATTCTGAGGGATGCTTTTTGCCATTCCCGTTTTTTTAACAAAAAAAGAAAGAAAGGAAAAGAAGCAGAACACTAATGTGTGTAAAATATGCCTTTTGAAACTGTCGTTTTGAAATATGGACGTCCTTTGAATTTTTTGGTCGATATATGAACCCAGGATTTGTTTTCAGGGCAGGTGTCATTTACAGGCCTGCAATGATTTTGAATATCAACTGACCATTAGCGCTGGGATTAAAGCTGCTGTTGTGTGAAACGGCCACAAGGTGGCAGCAGGTCTCCCTTACCAAATCTGGTTACTGGGGCAACAGAGCCTCAATGGAAGTCGTGTTCTAGATTGGAATTTAGAATGGAATGTGCCAGGAGAAAGCCCCTCAAGTTTGTCTCACTACTTCTTGTTCGTGTTTTTAATTTAATTTTTTATTTTTTATTACAGCAAATTTGATTACAATGTTTGGCTTGTTGTAGGTGTGGAAGATGTGGTTCTTTTACACATACACATATGTCTGTTCTTCCTGGGATCCTTTTCCCATGTACCTTATGACAGAATGTTGAGTAGTCTTCTCTTGGTATTCTGTAGGTCTTTGGTGATTCTATATGTCACCTGTGTTTGTATATGTCTGTTAACCCCAATATCATAATGAAACCAATCCTCACACCTTTCCATTGGTGAACCATAAGTTTGTTGAATGAATCTCTGATTGCCCTTCTCCGTGGAAATATCTGCCCTGGTATCCATTTTTCGGTCACACCTATAAGAGATATGATATGATATGTGTCTTTCACTTTCTGACTTACAACAACTCACGTGCTTACCTCTAGACACACCTACGGTGCTACAAATGGCATTGTGTCCTTTTATTCCTTGGCTTCTATTCTGCCTTAGCGAGGTCCATTTTCAACAATGTGATTCCCTGAGGGCTGAGGATTAGCTGACCTGGGTAGCCTGACCCTGCCGGCCGGCCCTCCCCAGGTGTGCCTGGGTTGAGGTCAATATAAACAGCGCTGCAGGCAGCAATAGCCCCTGAAGCTGTGCATGACTCCATATTCTCTGCCCGGTCAGCAGTGTCGGGGCTGTGCTGGTGGGAGGGAGTGAGGGGCCACGGCTTTGTGGGTGGCCCGGTGTGAGTGGGTCTCTGCTGGACTTTCTGCAGGAGTTGCCAGGCTTCCACCTGTAATGAAGAGGATGTGTCACCCATACCTTCCGCTGGAATTTCTCTCCGGACAGAGGTGAGGAAGGAAAAAAGCAGTGGGGGCCGGGACAAGCGGGGTATCTCAGGCAGGGCAATGGAAAGCTTCCAGAAGAGCGCCCAGGGCCAGGACCATCCTGACTGGCCTGCAGGCACCAAGTTGGCCTGCGTGCTGTCGCTGGTGTGGCTCCACGGCCCTTCCTCTAGGCTTTCAAGCCCTTGTACATATTCAGGTGTTTTACCTGGGAAGGGTGGGAAAAGTTCAACAGCAGCTGGCCTGGAGCTCAGCTCACGGTTACTCACAGATGCCTCGGCATGGCCCCCCGCTTTGCAATGAGGACGCTCCTTGCGTAGGAGTGGGCTGCTGGCTCTATGGGAGATGATTCCCCACCTCTGAAGAATTTCAGAAGTGTTTACCGATGGAGCAAGTGCCCTGATTGTGTTTTCCTCTGTCTAACTCGTGGGTTCAGGTTTTTTTTTTCTTTTTTGGTTCAAGTTAGATTTTATTCCTCTTTTATGTATTTATAGATATAAGCATGGGAATAATTCATTCATATAAATACATCTGTGTGAAGGGAAGAACTTTTTTCTGTTTTATTTTTAAATTTTATTGTTTAAAATTTTGAAATTTAATTTTATTTATTTTTTATACAGCAGGTTATTATTAGTTATGTATTTTATGCATATACATGTATACAGGTCAATCCCAATCTCCCAACTCACCCCAACACCACCTCCCCATGGCTTCCCACACTTGGTGTCCATACGTGTGTTCTCTACCTCTGTGTCTCTATTTCTTCCCTGCAAACCATTTCATCTGTACCATTTTTCTAGGTTCCACATATATGCATTAATATACAATATTTGTTTGTCTCTTTCTGACTTACTTCATTCTGTATGACAGTCTCTAGATCCATCGACGTCTCTACAAATGACCCAGTTTCATTCCTTCTTATGGCTGAGTAATATTCCATTTTATATATGTACCACATCTTTATCCATTCGTCTGTCTGTGTGTATTTAGGGTGTTTGCATTACCTGGCTATCGTAAATAGTGCTGAAATGAGCATTGTGGTGAATGTGCCTTTTTGATTTATGGTTTTCTCTGGGTATATGCCCAGAAGTGGGATTGCTGGATCATATGGTAATTATTACTAGATTTTTTAAGGAAACTCCATACTGTTCTCCATCGTGACTGTATCAATTTACATTTCCACCACTAGTGGAAGAGGGATCCTTTTGTCCACACCCTCCCCAGAATTCGTTGTTTGTAGATTTTCTGATGATGCCAATTGTAACAGGTGTGAGGTGATACCTCATTGTAGATTTGATTTGCATTTCTCTAATAATTAGTGATGTTGAGCAGCTTTTCATGTGTGTCTTGGCCATCTCTGTGTCTTCTTTGAAGAAACGTCTCTTTAGATCTTCTGCCCATTTTTGTATTGGGTTGTTTGTTTTTTTAATATTAAGCTGCATGAGCTCTTTATATATATTGGAGATTAAACCTTTGTCCATTGATTCGTTTGCAAATATTTTCGCCCATTCTGAGGGATGCTTTTTGCCATTCCCGTTTTTTTAACAAAAAAAGAAAGAAAGAAAAAGAAGCAGAACACTAATGTGTGTAAAATATGCCTTTTGAAACTGTCGTTTTGAAATATGGACGTCCTTTGAATTTTTTGGTCGATATATGAACCCAGGATTTGTTTTCAGGGCAGGTGTCATTTACAGGCCTGCAATGATTTTGAATATCAACTGACCATTAGCGCTGGGATTAAAGCTGCTGTTGTGTGAAACGGCCACAAGGTGGCAGCAGGTCTCCCTTACCAAATCTGGTTACTGGGGCAACAGAGCCTCAATGGAAGTCGTGTTCTAGATTGGAATTTAGAATGGAATGTGCCAGGAGAAAGCCCCTCAAGTTTGTCTCACTACTTCTTGTTCGTGTTTTTAATTTAATTTTTTATTTTTTATTACAGCAAATTTGATTACAATGTTTGGCTTGTTGTAGGTGTGGAAGATGTGGTTCTTTTACACATACACATATGTCTGTTCTTCCTGGGATCCTTTTCCCATGTACCTTATGACAGAATGTTGAGTAGTCTTCTCTTGGTATTCTGTAGGTCTTTGGTGATTATATATGTCACCTGTGTTTGTATATGTCTGTTAACCCCAATATCATAATGAAACCAATCCTCACACCTTTCCATTGGTGAACCATAAGTTTGTTGAATGAATCTCTGATTGCCCTTCTCCGTGGAAATATCTGCCCTGGTATCCATTTTTCGGTCACACCTATAAGAGATATGATATGATATGTGTCTTTCACTTTCTGACTTACAACAACTCACGTGCTTACCTCTAGACACACCTACGGTGCTACAAATGGCATTGTGTCCTTTTATTCCTTGGCTTCTATTCTGCCTTAGCGAGGTCCATTTTCAACAATGTGATTCCCTGAGGGCTGAGGATTAGCTGACCTGGGTAGCCTGACCCTGCCGGCCGGCCCTCCCCAGGTGTGCCTGGGTTGAGGTCAATATAAACAGCGCTGCAGGCAGCAATAGCCCCTGAAGCTGTGCCTGACTCCATATTCTCTGCCCCGTCAGCAGTGTCGGGGCTGTGCTGGTGGGAGGGAGTGAGGGGCCACGGCTTTGTGGGTGGCCCGGTGTGAGTGGGTCTCTGCTGGACTTTCTGCAGGAGTTGCCAGGCTTCCACCTGTAATGAAGAGGATGTGTCACCCATACCTTCCGCTGGAATTTCTCTCCGGACAGAGGTGAGGAAGGAAAAAAGCAGTGGGGGCCGGGACAGGAGGGGTATCTCAGGCAGGGCAATGGAAAGCTTCCAGAAGAGCGCCCAGGGCCAGGACCATCCTGACTGGCCTGCAGGCAGCAAGTTGGCCTGCGTGCTGTCGCTGTTGTGGCCCCACGGCCCTTCCTCTAGGCTTTCAAGCCCTTGTACATATTCAGGTGTTTTACCTGGGAAGGGTGGGAAAAGTTCAACAGCAGCTGGCCTGGGGCTCAGCTCACGGTTACTCACAGATGCCTCGGCATGGCCCCCCGCTTTGCAATGAGGACGCTCCTTGCGTAGGAGTGGGCTGCTGGCTCTATGGGAGATGATTCCCCACCTCTGACCAATTTCAGAATTGTTTACCGATGGAGCAAGTGCCCTGATTGTGTTTTCCTCTGTCTAACTCGTGGGTTCAGGTTTTTTTTTTTCTTTTTTGGTTCAAGTTAGATTTTATTCCTCTTTTATGTATTTATAGATATAAGCATGGAAATAATTCATTCATATAAATACATCTGTGTGAAGGGAAGAACTTTTTTCTGTTTTATTTTTAAATTTTATTTTTTTAAATTTTGAAATTTAATTTTATTTATTTTTTATACAGAAGGTTATTATTAGTTATGTATTTTTTGCATATACATGTATACAGGTCAATCCCAATCTCCCAACTCACCCCAACACCACCTCCCCGTGGCTTCCCACACTTGGTGTCCATATGTGGGTTCTCTACCTCTGTGTCTCTATTTCTTCCCTGCAAACCAGTTCATCTGTACCATTTTTCTAGGTTCCACATATATGCATTAATATACAATATTTGTTTGTCTCTTTCTGACTTACTTCATTCTGTATGACAGTCTCTAGATCCATCGACGTCTCTACAAATGACCCAGTTTCATTCCTTCTTATGGTTGAGTAATATTCCATTTTATATATGTACCACATCTTTATCCATTCGTCTGTCTGTGGGTATTTAGGTTGCTTCCATTACCTGGCTATCGTAAATAGTGCTGAAATGAGCATTGTGCTGAATGTGCCTTTTTGATTTATGGTTTTATCTGGGTATATGCCCAGAAGTGGGATTGCTGGATCATATGGTAATTCTATTTCTAGTTTTTTTAAGGAAACTCCATACTGTTCTCCATCGTGACTGTATCAATTTACATTTCCACCACTAGTGGAAGAGGGATCCTTTTGTCCACACCCTCCCCAGAATTCGTTGTTTGTAGATTTTCTGATGATGCCAATTGTAACAGGTGTGAGGTGATACCTCATTGTAGTTTTGATTTGCATTTCTCTAATAATTAGTGATGTTGAGCAGCTTTTCATGTGCGTCTTGGCCATCTCTGTGTCTTCTTTGAAGAAACGTCTCTTTAGATCTTCTGCCCATTTTTGTATTGGGTTGTTTGTTTTTTTAATATTAAGCTGCATGAGCTCTTTATATATATTGGAGATTAAACTTTTGTCCATTGATTCGTTTGAAAATATTTTCGCCCATTCTGAGGGATGCTTTTTGCCATTCCCGTTTTTTTAACAAAAAAAGAAAGAAAGAAAAAGAAGCAGAACACTAATGTGAGTAAAATATGCCTTTTGAAACTGTCGTTTTGAAATATGGACGTCCTTTGAATTTTTTGGTCGATATATGAACCCAGGATTTGTTTTCAGGGCAGGTGTCATTTACAGGCCTGCAATGATTTTGAATATCAACTGACCATTAGCGCTGGGATTAAAGCTGCTGTTGTGTGAAACGGCCACAAGGTGGCAGCAAGTCTCCCTTACCAAATCTGGTTACTGGGGCAACAGAGCCTCAATGGAAGTCGTGTTCTAGATGGGAATTTAGAATGGAATGTGCCAGGAGAAAGCCCCTCAAGTTTGTCTCACTACTTCTTGTTCGTGTTTTTAATTTAATTTTTTATTTTTTATTACAGCAAATTTGATTACAATGTTTGGCTTGTTGTAGGTGTGGAAGATGTGGTTCTTTTACACATACACATATGTCTGCTCTTCCTGGGATCCTTTTCCCATGTACCTTATGACAGAATGTTGAGTAGTCTTCTCTTGGTATTCTGTAGGTCTTTGGTGATTATATATGTCACCTGTGTTTGTATATGTCTGTTAACCCCAATATCATAATGAAACCAATCCTCACACCTTTCCATTGGTGAGCCATAAGTTTGTTGAATGAATCTGTGATTGCCCTTCTCCGTGGAAATATCTGCCCTGGTATCCATTTTTCGGTCACACCTATAAGAGATATGATATGATATGTGTCTTTCACTTTCTGACTTACAACAACTCACGTGCTTACCTCTAGACACACCTACGGTGCTACAAATGGCATTGTGTCCTTTTATTCCTTGGCTTCTATTCTGCCTTAGCGAGGTCCATTTTCAACAATGTGATTCCCTGAGGGCTGAGGATTAGCTGACCTGGGTAGCCTGACCCTGCCGGCCGGCCCTCCCCAGGTGTGCCTGGGTTGAGGTCAATATAAACAGCACTGCAGGCAGCAATAGCCCCTGAAGCTGTGCCTGACTCCATATTCTCTGCCCCGTCAGCAGTGTCGGGGCTGTGCTGGTGGGAGGGAGTGAGGGGCCACGGCTTTGTGGGTGGCCCGGTGTGAGTGGGTCTCTGCTGGACTTTCTGCAGGAGTTGCCAGGCTTCCACCTGTAATGAAGAGGATGTGTCACCCATACCTTCCGCTGGAATTTCTCTCCGGACAGAGGTGAGGAAGGAAAAAAGCAGTGGGGGCCGGGACAGGAGGGGTATCTCAGGCAGGGCAATGGAAAGCTTCCAGAAGAGCGCCCAGGGCCAGGACCATCCTGACTGGCCTGCAGGCACCAAGTTGGCCTGCGTGCTGTCGCTGGTGTGTCTCCACGGCCCTTCCTCTAGGCTTTCAAGCCCTTGTACATATTCAGGTGTTTTACCTGGGAAGGGTGGGAAAAGTTCAACAGCAGCTGGCCTGGGGCTCAGCTCACGGTTACTCACAGACGCCTCGGCATGGCCCCCCGCTTTGCAATGAGGACGCTCCTTGCGTAGGAGTGGGCTGCTGGCTGTATGGGAGATGATTCCCCACCTCTGAAGAATTTCAGAAGTGTTTACCGATGGAGCAAGTGCCCTGATTGTGTTTTCCTCTGTCTAACTCGTGGGTTCAGGTTTTTTTTTTCTTTTTTGGTTCAAGTTAGATTTTATTCCTCTTTTATGTATTTATAGATATAAGCATGGGAATAATTCATTCATATAAATACATCTGTGTGAAGGGAAGAACTTTTTTCTGTTTTATTTTTAAATTTTATTGTTTAAAATTTTGAAATTTAATTTTATTTATTTTTTATACAGCAGGTTATTATTAGTTATGTATTTTATGCATATACATGTATACAGGTCAATCCCAATCTCCCAACTCACCCCAACACCACCTCCCCATTGCTTCCCACACTTGGTGTCCATACGTGGGTTCTCTACCTCTGTGTCTCTATTTCTTCCCTGCAAACCAGTTCATCTGTACCATTTTTCTAGGTTCCACATATATGCATTAATATACAATATTTGTTTGTCTCTTTCTGACTTACTTCATTCTGTATGACAGTCTCTAGATCCATCGACGTCTCTACAAATGACCCAGTTTCACTCCTTCTTATGGCTGAGTAATATTCCATTTTATATATGTACCACATCTTTATCCATTCGTCTGTCTGTGGGTATTTAGGTTGCTTCCATTACCTGGCTATCCTAAATAGTGCTGAAATGAGCATTGTGGTGAATGTGCCTTTTTGATTTATGGTTTTATCTGGGTATATGCCCAGAAGTGGGATTGCTGGATCATATGGTAATTCTATTTCTAGTTTTTTTAAGGAAACTCCATACTGTTCTCCATCGTGACTGTATCAATTTACATTTCCACCACTAGTGGAAGAGGGATCCTTTTGTCCACACCCTCCCCAGAATTCGTTGTTTGTAGATTTTCTGATGATGCCAATTGTAACAGGTGTGAGGTGATACCTCATTGTAGTTTTGATTTGCATTTCTCTAATAATTAGTGATGTTGAGCAGCTTTTCATGTGCGTCTTGGCCATCTCTGTGTCTTCTTTGAAGAAACGTCTCTTTAGATCTTCTGCCCATTTTTGTATTGGGTTGTTTGTTTTTTTAATATTAAGCTGCATGAGCTCTTTATATATATTGGAGATTAAACTTTTGTCCATTGATTCGTTTGAAAATATTTTCGCCCATTCTGAGGGATGCTTTTTGCCATTCCCGTTTTTTTAACAAAAAAAGAAAGAAAGAAAAAGAAGCAGAACACTAATGTGAGTAAAATATGCCTTTTGAAACTGTCGTTTTGAAATATGGACGTCCTTTGAATTTTTTGGTCGATATATGAACCCAGGATTTGTTTTCAGGGCAGGTGTCATTTACAGGCCTGCAATGATTTTGAATATCAACTGACCATTAGCGCTGGGATTAAAGCTGCTGTTGTGTGAAACGGCCACAAGGTGGCAGCAAGTCTCCCTTACCAAATCTGGTTACTGGGGCAACAGAGCCTCAATGGAAGTCGTGTTCTAGATTGGAATTTAGAATGGAATGTGCCAGGAGAAAGCCCCTCAAGTTTGTCTCACTACTTCTTGTTCGTGTTTTTAATTTAATTTTTTATTTTTTATTACAGCAAATTTGATTACAATGTTTGGCTTGTTGTAGGTGTGGAAGATGTGGTTCTTTTACACATACACATATGTCTGCTCTTCCTGGGATCCTTTTCCCATGTACCTTATGACAGAATGTTGAGTAGTCTTCTCTTGGTATTCTGTAGGTCTTTGGTGATTATATATGTCACCTGTGTTTGTATATGTCTGTTAACCCCAATATCATAATGAAGCCAATCCTCACACCTTTCCATTGGTGAGCCATAAGTTTGTTGAATGAATCTGTGATTGCCCTTCTCCGTGGAAATATCTGCCCTGGTATCCATTTTTCGGTCACACCTATAAGAGATATGATATGATATGTGTCTTTCACTTTCTGACTTACAACAACTCACGTGCTTACCTCTAGACACACCTACGGTGCTACAAATGGCATTGTGTCCTTTTATTCCTTGGCTTCTATTCTGCCTTAGCGAGGTCCATTTTCAACAATGTGATTCCCTGAGGGCTGAGGATTAGCTGACCTGGGTAGCCTGACCCTGCCGGCCGGCCCTCCCCAGGTGTGCCTGGGTTGAGGTCAATATAAACAGCGCTGCAGGCAGCAGTAGCCCCTGAAGCTGTGCATGACTCCATATTCTCTGCCCGGTCAGCAGTGTCGGGGCTGTGCTGGTGGGAGGGAGTGAGGGGCCACGGCTTTGTGGGTGGCCCGGTGTGAGTGGGTCTCTGCTGGACTTTCTGCAGGAGTTGCCAGGCTTCCACCTGTAATGAAGAGGATGTGTCACCCATACCTTCCGCTGGAATTTCTCTCCGGACAGAGGTGAGGAAGGAAAAAAGCAGTGGGGGCCGGGACAGGAGGGGTATCTCAGGCAGGGCAATGGAAAGCTTCCAGAAGAGCGCCCAGGGCCAGGACCATCCTGACTGGCCTGCAGGCAGCAAGTTGGCCTGCGTGCTGTCGCTGTTGTGGCCCCACGGCCCTTCCTCTAGGCTTTCAAGCCCTTGTACATATTCAGGTGTTTTACCTGGGAAGGGTGGGAAAAGTTCAACAGCAGCTGGCCTGGGGCTCAGCTCACGGTTACTCACAGATGCCTCGGCATGGCCCCCCGCTTTGCAATGAGGACGCTCCTTGCGTAGGAGAGGGCTGCTGGCTCTATGGGAGATGATTCCCCACCTCTGACCAATTTCAGAATTGTTTACCGATGGAGCAAGTGCCCTGATTGTGTTTTCCTCTGTCTAACTCGTGGGTTCAGGTTTTTTTTTTTCTTTTTTGGTTCAAGTTAGATTTTATTCCTCTTTTATGTATTTATAGATATAAGCATGGAAATAATTCATTCATATAAATACATCTGTGTGAAGGGAAGAACTTTTTTCTGTTTTATTTTTAAATTTTATTTTTTTAAATTTTGAAATTTAATTTTATTTATTTTTTATACAGAAGGTTATTATTAGTTATGTATTTTTTGCATATACATGTATACAGGTCAATCCCAATCTCCCAACTCACCCCAACACCACCTCCCCGTGGCTTCCCACACTTGGTGTCCATACGTGGGTTCTCTACCTCTGTGTCTCTATTTCTTCCCTGCAAACCAGTTCATCTGTACCATTTTTCTAGGTTCCACATATATGCATTAATATACAATATTTGTTTGTCTCTTTCTGACTTACTTCATTCTGTATGACAGTCTCTAGATCCATCGACGTCTCTACAAATGACCCAGTTTCATTCCTTCTTATGGTTGAGTAATATTCCATTTTATATATGTACCACATCTTTATCCATTCGTCTGTCTGTGGGTATTTAGGTTGCTTCCATTACCTGGCTATCGTAAATAGTGCTGAAATGAGCATTGTGCTGAATGTGCCTTTTTGATTTATGGTTTTATCTGGGTATATGCCCAGAAGTGGGATTGCTGGATCATATGGTAATTCTATTTCTAGTTTTTTTAAGGAAACTCCATACTGTTCTCCATCGTGACTGTATCAATTTACATTTCCACCACTAGTGGAAGAGGGATCCTTTTGTCCACACCCTCCCCAGAATTCGTTGTTTGTAGATTTTCTGATGATGCCAATTGTAACAGGTGTGAGGTGATACCTCATTGTAGTTTTGATTTGCATTTCTCTAATAATTAGTGATGTTGAGCAGCTTTTCATGTGCGTCTTGGCCATCTCTGTGTCTTCTTTGAAGAAACGTCTCTTTAGATCTTCTGCCCATTTTTGTATTGGGTTGTTTGTTTTTTTAATATTAAGCTGCATGAGCTCTTTATATATATTGGAGATTAAACTTTTGTCCATTGATTCGTTTGCAAATATTTTCGCCCATTCTGAGGGATGCTTTTTGCCATTCCCGTTTTTTTAACAAAAAAAGAAAGAAAGAAAAAGAAGCAGAACACTAATGTGAGTAAAATATGCCTTTTGAAACTGTCGTTTTGAAATATGGACGTCCTTTGAATTTTTTGGTCGATATATGAACCCAGGATTTGTTTTCAGGGCAGGTGTCATTTACAGGCCTGCAATGATTTTGAATATCAACTGACCATTAGCGCTGGGATTAAAGCTGCTGTTGTGTGAAACGGCCACAAGGTGGCAGCAAGTCTCCCTTACCAAATCTGGTTACTGGGGCAACAGAGCCTCAATGGAAGTCGTGTTCTAGATTGGAATTTAGAATGGAATGTGCCAGGAGAAAGCCCCTCAAGTTTGTCTCACTACTTCTTGTTCGTGTTTTTAATTTAATTTTTTATTTTTTATTACAGCAAATTTGATTACAATGTTTGGCTTGTTGTAGGTGTGGAAGATGTGGTTCTTTTACACATACACATATGTCTGCTCTTCCTGGGATCCTTTTCCCATGTACCTTATGACAGAATGTTGAGTAGTCTTCTCTTGGTATTCTGTAGGTCTTTGGTGATTATATATGTCACCTGTGTTTGTATATGTCTGTTAACCCCAATATCATAATGAAACCAATCCTCACACCTTTCCATTGGTGAGCCATAAGTTTGTTGAATGAATCTGTGATTGCCCTTCTCCGTGGAAATATCTGCCCTGGTATCCATTTTTCGGTCACACCTATAAGAGATATGATATGATATGTGTCTTTCACTTTCTGACTTACAACAACTCACGTGCTTACCTCTAGACACACCTACGGTGCTACAAATGGCATTGTGTCCTTTTATTCCTTGGCTTCTATTCTGCCTTAGCGAGGTCCATTTTCAACAATGTGATTCCCTGAGGGCTGAGGATTAGCTGACCTGGGTAGCCTGACCCTGCCGGCCGGCCCTCCCCAGGTGTGCCTGGGTTGAGGTCAATATAAACAGCGCTGCAGGCAGCAATAGCCCCTGAAGCTGTGCCTGACTCCATATTCTCTGCCCCGTCAGCAGTGTCGGGGCTGTGCTGGTGGGAGGGAGTGAGGGGCCACGGCTTTGTGGGTGGCCCGGTGTGAGTGGGTCTCTGCTGGACTTTCTGCAGGAGTTGCCAGGCTTCCACCTGTAATGAAGAGGATGTGTCACCCATACCTTCCGCTGGAATTTCTCTCCGGACAGAGGTGAGGAAGGAAAAAAGCAGTGGGGGCCGGGACAGGAGGGGTATCTCAGGCAGGGCAATGGAAAGCTTCCAGAAGAGCGCCCAGGGCCAGGACCATCCTGACTGGCCTGCAGGCACCAAGTTGGCCTGCGTGCTGTCGCTGGTGTGTCTCCACGGCCCTTCCTCTAGGCTTTCAAGCCCTTGTACATATTCAGGTGTTTTACCTGGGAAGGGTGGGAAAAGTTCAACAGCAGCTGGCCTGGGGCTCAGCTCACGGTTACTCACAGACGCCTCGGCATGGCCCCCCGCTTTGCAATGAGGACGCTCCTTGCGTAGGAGTGGGCTGCTGGCTGTATGGGAGATGATTCCCCACCTCTGAAGAATTTCAGAAGTGTTTACCGATGGAGCAAGTGCCCTGATTGTGTTTTCCTCTGTCTAACTCGTGGGTTCAGGTTTTTTTTTTCTTTTTTGGTTCAAGTTAGATTTTATTCCTCTTTTATGTATTTATAGATATAAGCATGGGAATAATTCATTCATATAAATACATCTGTGTGAAGGGAAGAACTTTTTTCTGTTTTATTTTTAAATTTTATTGTTTAAAATTTTGAAATTTAATTTTATTTATTTTTTATACAGCAGGTTATTATTAGTTATGTATTTTATGCATATACATGTATACAGGTCAATCCCAATCTCCCAACTCACCCCAACACCACCTCCCCATTGCTTCCCACACTTGGTGTCCATACGTGGGTTCTCTACCTCTGTGTCTCTATTTCTTCCCTGCAAACCAGTTCATCTGTACCATTTTTCTAGGTTCCACATATATGCATTAATATACAATATTTGTTTGTCTCTTTCTGACTTACTTCATTCTGTATGACAGTCTCTAGATCCATCGACGTCTCTACAAATGACCCAGTTTCACTCCTTCTTATGGCTGAGTAATATTCCATTTTATATATGTACCACATCTTTATCCATTCGTCTGTCTGTGGGTATTTAGGTTGCTTCCATTACCTGGCTATCCTAAATAGTGCTGAAATGAGCATTGTGGTGAATGTGCCTTTTTGATTTATGGTTTTATCTGGGTATATGCCCAGAAGTGGGATTGCTGGATCATATGGTAATTCTATTTCTAGTTTTTTTAAGGAAACTCCATACTGTTCTCCATCGTGACTGTATCAATTTACATTTCCACCACTAGTGGAAGAGGGATCCTTTTGTCCACACCCTCCCCAGAATTCGTTGTTTGTAGATTTTCTGATGATGCCAATTGTAACAGGTGTGAGGTGATACCTCATTGTAGTTTTGATTTGCATTTCTCTAATAATTAGTGATGTTGAGCAGCTTTTCATGTGCGTCTTGGCCATCTCTGTGTCTTCTTTGAAGAAACGTCTCTTTAGATCTTCTGCCCATTTTTGTATTGGGTTGTTTGTTTTTTTAATATTAAGCTGCATGAGCTCTTTATATATATTGGAGATTAAACTTTTGTCCATTGATTCGTTTGAAAATATTTTCGCCCATTCTGAGGGATGCTTTTTGCCATTCCCGTTTTTTTAACAAAAAAAGAAAGAAAGAAAAAGAAGCAGAACACTAATGTGAGTAAAATATGCCTTTTGAAACTGTCGTTTTGAAATATGGACGTCCTTTGAATTTTTTGGTCGATATATGAACCCAGGATTTGTTTTCAGGGCAGGTGTCATTTACAGGCCTGCAATGATTTTGAATATCAACTGACCATTAGCGCTGGGATTAAAGCTGCTGTTGTGTGAAACGGCCACAAGGTGGCAGCAAGTCTCCCTTACCAAATCTGGTTACTGGGGCAACAGAGCCTCAATGGAAGTCGTGTTCTAGATTGGAATTTAGAATGGAATGTGCCAGGAGAAAGCCCCTCAAGTTTGTCTCACTACTTCTTGTTCGTGTTTTTAATTTAATTTTTTATTTTTTATTACAGCAAATTTGATTACAATGTTTGGCTTGTTGTAGGTGTGGAAGATGTGGTTCTTTTACACATACACATATGTCTGCTCTTCCTGGGATCCTTTTCCCATGTACCTTATGACAGAATGTTGAGTAGTCTTCTCTTGGTATTCTGTAGGTCTTTGGTGATTATATATGTCACCTGTGTTTGTATATGTCTGTTAACCCCAATATCATAATGAAGCCAATCCTCACACCTTTCCATTGGTGAGCCATAAGTTTGTTGAATGAATCTGTGATTGCCCTTCTCCGTGGAAATATCTGCCCTGGTATCCATTTTTCGGTCACACCTATAAGAGATATGATATGATATGTGTCTTTCACTTTCTGACTTACAACAACTCACGTGCTTACCTCTAGACACACCTACGGTGCTACAAATGGCATTGTGTCCTTTTATTCCTTGGCTTCTATTCTGCCTTAGCGAGGTCCATTTTCAACAATGTGATTCCCTGAGGGCTGAGGATTAGCTGACCTGGGTAGCCTGACCCTGCCGGCCGGCCCTCCCCAGGTGTGCCTGGGTTGAGGTCAATATAAACAGCGCTGCAGGCAGCAGTAGCCCCTGAAGCTGTGCCTGACTCCATATTCTCTGCCCCGTCAGCAGTGTCGGGGCTGTGCTGGTGGGAGGGAGTGAGGGGCCACGGCTTTGTGGGTGGCCCGGTGTGAGTGGGTCTCTGCTGGACTTTCTGCAGGAGTTGCCAGGCTTCCACCTGTAATGAAGAGGATGTGTCACCCATACCTTCCGCTGGAATTTCTCTCCGGACAGAGGTGAGGAAGGAAAAAAGCAGTGGGGGCCGGGACAGGAGGGGTATCTCAGGCAGGGCAATGGAAAGCTTCCAGAAGAGCGCCCAGGGCCAGGACCATCCTGACTGGCCTGCAGGCACCAAGTTGGCCTGCGTGCTGTCGCTGGTGTGGCTCCACGGCCCTTCCTCTAGGCTTTCAAGCCCTTGTACATATTCAGGTGTTTTACCTGGGAAGGGTGGGAAAAGTTCAACAGCAGCTGGCCTGGGGCTCAGCTCACGGTTACTCACAGATGCCTCGGCATGGCCCCCCGCTTTGCAATGAGGACGCTCCTTGCGTAGGAGAGGGCTGCTGGCTCTATGGGAGATGATTCCCCACCTCTGACCAATTTCAGAATTGTTTACCGATGGAGCAAGTGCCCTGATTGTGTTTTCCTCTGTCTAACTCGTGGGTTCAGGTTTTTTTTTTTCTTTTTTGGTTCAAGTTAGATTTTATTCCTCTTTTATGTATTTATAGATATAAGCATGGGAATAATTCATTCATATAAATACATCTGTGTGAAGGGAAGAACTTTTTTCTGTTTTATTTTTAAATTTTATTTTTTTAAATTTTGAAATTTAATTTTATTTATTTTTTATACAGCAGGTTATTATTAGTTATGTATTTTATGCATATACATGTATACAGGTCAATCCCAATCTCCCAACTCACCCCAACACCACCTCCCCGTGGCTTCCCACACTTGGTGTCCATACGTGGGTTCTCTACCTCTGTGTCTCTATTTCTTCCCTGCAAACCAGTTCATCTGTACCATTTTTCTAGGTTCCACATATATGCATTAATATACAATATTTGTTTGTCTCTTTCTGACTTACTTCATTCTGTATGACAGTCTCTAGATCCATCGACGTCTCTACAAATGACCCAGTTTCATTCCTTCTTATGGTTGAGTAATATTCCATTTTATATATGTACCACATCTTTATCCATTCGTCTGTCTGTGGGTATTTAGGTTGCTTCCATTACCTGGCTATCGTAAATAGTGCTGAAATGAGCATTGTGGTGAATGTGCCTTTTTGATTTATGGTTTTATCTGGGTATATGCCCAGAAGTGGGATTGCTGGATCATATGGTAATTCTATTTCTAGTTTTTTTAAGGAAACTCCATACTGTTCTCCATCGTGACTGTATCAATTTACATTTCCACCACTAGTGGAAGAGGGATCCTTTTGTCCACACCCTCCCCAGAATTCGTTGTTTGTAGATTTTCTGATGATGCCAATTGTAACAGGTGTGAGGTGATACCTCATTGTAGTTTTGATTTGCATTTCTCTAATAATTAGTGATGTTGAGCAGCTTTTCATGTGCGTCTTGGCCATCTCTGTGTCTTCTTTGAAGAAACGTCTCTTTAGATCTTCTGCCCATTTTTGTATTGGGTTGTTTGTTTTTTTAATATTAAGCTGCATGAGCTCTTTATATATATTGGAGATTAAACTTTTGTCCATTGATTCGTTTGAAAATATTTTCGCCCATTCTGAGGGATGCTTTTTGCCATTCCCGTTTTTTTAACAAAAAAAGAAAGAAAGAAAAAGAAGCAGAACACTAATGTGAGTAAAATATGCCTTTTGAAACTGTCGTTTTGAAATATGGACGTCCTTTGAATTTTTTGGTCGATATATGAACCCAGGATTTGTTTTCAGGGCAGGTGTCATTTACAGGCCTGCAATGATTTTGAATATCAACTGACCATTAGCGCTGGGATTAAAGCTGCTGTTGTGTGAAACGGCCACAAGGTGGCAGCAGGTCTCCCTTACAAAATCTGGTTACTGGGGCAACAGAGCCTCAATGGAAGTCGTGTTCTAGATTGGAATTTAGAATGGAATGTGCCAGGAGAAAGCCCCTCAAGTTTGTCTCACTACTTCTTGTTCGTGTTTTTAATTTAATTTTTTATTTTTTATTACAGCAAATTTGATTACAATGTTTGGCTTGTTGTAGGTGTGGAAGATGTGGTTCTTTTACACATACACATATGTCTGCTCTTCCTGGGATCCTTTTCCCATGTACCTTATGACAGAATGTTGAGTAGTCTTCTCTTGGTATTTTGTAGGTCTTTGGTGATTATATATGTCACCTGTGTTTGTATATGTCTGTTAACCCCAATATCATAATGAAACCAATCCTCACACCTTTCCATTGGTGAGCCATAAGTTTGTTGAATGAATCTGTGATTGCCCTTCTCCGTGGAAATATCTGCCCTGGTATCCATTTTTCGGTCACACCTATAAGAGATATGATATGATATGTGCCTTTCACTTTCTGACTTACAACAACTCACGTGCTTACCTCTAGACACACCTACGGTGCTACAAATGGCATTGTGTCCTTTTATTCCTTGGCTTCTATTCTGCCTTAGCGAGGTCCATTTTCAACAATGTGATTCCCTGAGGGCTGAGGATTAGTTGACCTGGGTAGCCTGACCCTGCCGGCCGGCCCTCCCCAGGTGTGCCTGGGTTGAGGTCAATATAAACAGCGCTGCAGGCAGCAATAGCCCCTGAAGCTGTGCCTGACTCCATATTCTCTGCCCCGTCAGCAGTGTCGGGGCTGTGCTGGTGGGAGGGAGTGAGGGGCCACGGCTTTGTGGGTGGCCCGGTGTGAGTGGGTCTCTGCTGGACTTTCTGCAGGAGTTGCCAGGCTTCCACCTGTAATGAAGAGGATGTGTCACCCATACCTTCCGCTGGAATTTCTCTCCGGACAGAGGTGAGGAAGGAAAAAAGCAGTGGGGGCCGGGACAGGAGGGGTATCTCAGGCAGGGCAATGGAAAGCTTCCAGAAGAGCGCCCAGGGCCAGGACCATCCTGACTGGCCTGCAGGCACCAAGTTGGCCTGCGTGCTGTCGCTGGTGTGGCTCCACGGCCCTTCCTCTAGGCTTTCAAGCCCTTGTACATATTCAGGTGTTTTACCTGGGAAGGGTGGGAAAAGATCAACAGCAGCTGGCCTGGGGCTCAGCTCACGGTTACTCACAGATGCCTCAGCATGGCCCCCCGCTTTGCAATGAGGACGCTCCTTGCGTAGGAGTGGGCTGCTGGCTGTATGGGAGATGATTCCCCACCTCTGAAGAATTTCAGAAGTGTTTACCGATGGAGCAAGTGCCCTGATTGTGTTTTCCTCTGTCTAACTCGTGGGTTCAGGTTTTTTTTTTCTTTTTTGGTTCAAGTTAGATTTTATTCCTCTTTTATGTATTTATAGATATAAGCATGGGAATAATTCATTCATATAAATACATCTGTGTGAAGGGAAGAACTTTTTTCTGTTTTATTTTTAAATTTTATTGTTTAAAATTTTGAAATTTAATTTTATTTATTTTTTATACAGCAGGTTATTATTAGTTATGTATTTTATGCATATACATGTATACAGGTCAATCCCAATCTCCCAACTCACCCCAACACCACCTCCCCGTGGCTTCCCACACTTGGTGTCCATACGTGGGTTCTCTACCTCTGTGTCTCTATTTCTTCCCTGCAAACCAGTTCATCTGTACCATTTTTCTAGGTTCCACATATATGCATTAATATACAATATTTGTTTGTCTCTTTCTGACTTACTTCATTCTGTATGACAGTCTCTAGATCCATCGACGTCTCTACAAATGACCCAGTTTCATTCCTTCTTATGGCTGAGTAATATTCCATTTTATATATGTACCACATCTTTATCCATTCGTCTGTCTGTGGGTATTTAGGTTGCTTCCATTACCTGGCTATCGTAAATAGTGCTGAAATGAGCATTGTGCTGAATGTGCCTTTTTGATTTATGGTTTTATCTGGGTATATGCCCAGAAGTGGGATTGCTGGATCATATGGTAATTCTATTTCTAGTTTTTTTAAGGAAACTCCATACTGTTCTCCATCGTGACTGTATCAATTTACATTTCCACCACTAGTGGAAGAGGGATCCTTTTGTCCACACCCTCCCCAGAATTCGTTGTTTGTAGATTTTCTGATGATGCCAATTGTAACAGGTGTGAGGTGATACCTCATTGTAGTTTTGATTTGCATTTCTCTAATAATTAGTGATGTTGAGCAGCTTTTCATGTGCGTCTTGGCCATCTCTGTGTCTTCTTTGAAGAAACGTCTCTTTAGATCTTCTGCCCATTTTTGTATTGGGTTGTTTGTTTTTTTAATATTAAGCTGCATGAGCTCTTTATATATATTGGAGATTAAACTTTTGTCCATTGATTCGTTTGCAAATATTTTCGCCCATTCTGAGGGATGCTTTTTGCCATTCCCGTTTTTTTAACAAAAAATGAAAGAAAGGAAAAGAAGCAGAACACTAATGTGTGTAAAATATGCCTTTTGAAACTGTCGTTTTGAAATATGGACGTCCTTTGAATTTTTTGGTCGATATATGAACCCAGGATTTGTTTTCAGGGCAGGTGTCATTTACAGGCCTGCAATGATTTTGAATATCAACTGACCATTAGCGCTGGGATTAAAGCTGCTGTTGTGTGAAACGGCCACAAGGTGGCAGCAGGTCTCCCTTACCAAATCTGGTTACTGGGGCAACAGAGCCTCAATGGAAGTCGTGTTCTAGATTGGAATTTAGAATGGAATGTGCCAGGAGAAAGCCCCTCAAGTTTGTCTCACTACTTCTTGTTCGTGTTTTTAATTTAATTTTTTATTTTTTATTACAGCAAATTTGATTACAATGTTTGGCTTGTTGTAGGTGTGGAAGATGTGGTTCTTTTACACATACACATATGTCTGTTCTTCCTGGGATCCTTTTCCCATGTACCTTATGACAGAATGTTGAGTAGTCTTCTCTTGGTATTCTGTAGGTCTTTGGTGATTATATATGTCACCTGTGTTTGTATATGTCTGTTAACCCCAATATCATAATGAAACCAATCCTCACACCTTTCCATTGGTGAACCATAAGTTTGTTGAATGAATCTGTGATTGCCCTTCTCCGTGGAAATATCTGCCCTGGTATCCATTTTTCGGTCACACCTATAAGAGATATGATATGATATGTGTCTTTCACTTTCTGACTTACAACAACTCACGTGCTTACCTCTAGACACACCTACGGTGCTACAAATGGCATTGTGTCCTTTTATTCCTTGGCTTCTATTCTGCCTTAGCGAGGTCCATTTTCAACAATGTGATTCCCTGAGGGCTGAGGATTAGCTGACCTGGGTAGCCTGACCCTGCCGGCCGGCCCTCCCCAGGTGTGCCTGGGTTGAGGTCAATATAAACAGCGCTGCAGGCAGCAGTAGCCCCTGAAGCTGTGCCTGACTCCATATTCTCTGCCCGGTCAGCAGTGTCGGGGCTGTGCTGGTGGGAGGGAGTGAGGGGCCACGGCTTTGTGGGTGGCCCGGTGTGAGTGGGTCTCTGCTGGACTTTCTGCAGGAGTTGCCAGGCTTCCACCTGTAATGAAGAGGATGTGTCACCCATACCTTCCGCTGGAATTTCTCTCCGGACAGAGGTGAGGAAGGAAAAAAGCAGTGGGGGCCGGGACAGGAGGGGTATCTCAGGCAGGGCAATGGAAAGCTTCCAGAAGAGCGCCCAGGGCCAGGACCATCCTGACTGGCCTGCAGGCACCAAGTTGGCCTGCGTGCTGTCGCTGGTGTGGCTCCACGGCCCTTCCTCTAGGCTTTCAAGCCCTTGTACATATTCAGGTGTTTTACCTGGGAAGGGTGGGAAAAGTTCAACAGCAGCTGGCCTGGGGCTCAGCTCACGGTTACTCACAGATGCCTCGGCATGGCCCCCCGCTTTGCAATGAGGACGCTCCTTGCGTAGGAGTGGGCTGCTGGCTCTATGGGAGATGATTCCCCACCTCTGACCAATTTCAGAATTGTTTACCGATGGAGCAAGTGCCCTGATTGTGTTTTCCTCTGTCTAACTCGTGGGTTCAGGTTTTTTTTTTTTTTCTTTTTTGGTTCAAGTTAGATTTTATTCCTCTTTTATGTATTTATAGATATAAGCATGGGAATAATTCATTCATATAAATACATCTGTGTGAAGGGAAGAACTTTTTTCTGTTTTATTTTTAAATTTTATTGTTTAAAATTTTGAAATTTAATTTTATTTATTTTTTATACAGCAGGTTATTATTAGTTATGTATTTTATGCATATACATGTATACAGGTCAATCCCAATCTCCCAACTCACCCCAACACCACCTCCCCGTGGCTTCCCACACTTGGTGACCATACGTGGGTTCTCTACCTCTGTGTCTCTATTTCTTCCCTGCAAACCAGTTCATCTGTACCATTTTTCTAGGTTCCACATATATGCATTAATATACAATATTTGTTTGTCTCTTTCTGACTTACTTCATTCTGTATGACAGTCTCTAGATCCATCGACGTCTCTACAAATGACCCAGTTTCATTCCTTCTTATGGCTGAGTAATATTCCATTTTATATATGTACCACATCTTTATCCATTCGTCTGTCTGTGGGTATTTAGGTTGCTTCCATTACCTGGCTATCGTAAATAGTGCTGAAATGAGCATTGTGCTGAATGTGCCTTTTTGATTTATGGTTTTCTCTGGGTATATGCCCAGAAGTGGGATTGCTGGATCATATGGTAATTCTATTTCTAGTTTTTTTAAGGAAACTCCATACTGTTCTCCATCGTGACTGTATCAATTTACATTTCCACCACTAGTGGAAGAGGGATCCTTTTGTCCACACCCTCCCCAGAATTCGTTGTTTGTAGATTTTCTGATGATGCCAATTGTAACAGGTGTGAGGTCATACCTCATTGTAGTTTTGATTTGCATTTCTCTAATAATTAGTGATATTGAGCAGCTTTTCATGGGCGTCTTGGCCATCTCTGTGTCTTCTTTGAAGAAACGTCTCTTTAGATCTTCTGCCCATTTTTGTATTGGGTTGTTTGTTTTTTTAATATTAAGCTGCATGTGCTCTTTATATATATTGGAGATTAAACTTTTGTCCATTGATTCGTTTGCAAATATTTTCGCCCATTCTGAGGGATGCTTTTTGCCATTCCCGTTTTTTTAACAAAAAAAGAAAGAAAGGAAAAGAAGCAGAACACTAATGTGTGTAAAATATGCCTTTTGTAACTGTCGTTTGGAAATATGGACGTCCTTTGAATTTCTTGGTCGATATATGAACCCAGGATTTGTTTTCAGGGCAGGTGTCATTTACAGGCGTGCAATGATTTTGAATATCAACTGACCATTAGCGCTGGGATTAAAGCTGCTGTTGTGTGAAACGGCCACAAGGTGGCAGCAGGTCTCCCTTACCAAATCTGGTTACTGGGGCAACAGAGCCTCAATGGAAGTCGTGTTCTAGATTGGAATTTAGAATGGAATGTGCCAGGAGAAAGCCCCTCAAGTTTGTCTCACTACTTCTTGTTCGTGTTTTTAATTTAATTTTTTATTTTTTATTACAGCAAATTTGATTACAATGTTTGGCTTGTTGTAGGTGTGGAAGATGTGGTTCTTTTACACATACACATATGTCTGTTCTTCCTGGGATCCTTTTCCCATGTACCTTATGACAGAATGTTGAGTAGTCTTCTCTTGGTATTCTGTAGGTCTTTGGTGATTATATATGTCACCTGTGTTTGTATATGTCTGTTAACCCCAATATCATAATGAAACCAATCCTCACACCTTTCCATTGGTGAACCATAAGTTTGTTGAATGAATCTGTGATTGACCTTCTCCGTGGAAATATCTGCCCTGGTATCCATTTTTCGGTCACACCTATAAGAGATATGATATGATATGTGTCTTTCACTTTCTGACTTACAACAACTCACGTGCTTACCTCTAGACACACCTACGGTGCTACAAATGGCATTGTGTCCTTTTATTCCTTGGCTTCTATTCTGCCTTAGCGAGGTCCATTTTCAACAATGTGATTCCCTGAGGGCTGAGGATTAGCTGACCTGGGTAGCCTGACCCTGCCGGCCGGCCCTCCCCAGGTGTGCCTGGGTTGAGGTCAATATAAACAGCGCTGCAGGCAGCAATAGCCCCTGAAGCTGTGCCTGACTCCATATTCTCTGCCCGGTCAGCAGTGTCGGGGCTGTGCTGGTGGGAGGGAGTGAGGGGCCACGGCTTTGTGGGTGGCCCGGTGTGAGTGGGTCTCTGCTGGACTTTCTGCAGGAGTTGCCAGGCTTCCACCTGTAATGAAGAGGATGTGTCACCCATACCTTCCGCTGGAATTTCTCTCCGGACAGAGGTGAGGAAGGAAAAAAGCAGTGGGGGCCGGGACAGGAGGGGTATCTCAGGCAGGGCAATGGAAAGCTTCCAGAAGAGCGCCCAGGGCCAGGACCATCCTGACTGGCCTGCAGGCACCAAGTTGGCCTGCGTGCTGTCGCTGGTGTGGCTCCACGGCCCTTCCTCTAGGCTTTCAAGCCCTTGTACATATTCAGGTGTTTTACCTGGGAAGGGTGGGAAAAGTTCAACAGCAGCTGGCCTGGGGCTCAGCTCACGGTTACTCACAGATGCCTCGGCATGGCCCCCCGCTTTGCAATGAGGACGCTCCTTGCGTAGGAGTGGGCTGCTGGCTCTATGGGAGATGATTCCCCACCTCTGACCAATTTCAGAATTGTTTACCGATGGAGCAAGTGCCCTGATTGTGTTTTCCTCTGTCTAACTCGTGGGTTCAGGTTTTTTTTTTTCTTTTTTGGTTCAAGTTAGATTTTATTCCTCTTTTATGTATTTATAGATATAAGCATGGGAATAATTCATTCATATAAATACATCTGTGTGAAGGGAAGAACTTTTTTCTGTTTTATTTTTAAATTTTATTGTTTAAAATTTTGAAATTTAATTTTATTTATTTTTTATACAGCAGGTTATTATTAGTTATGTATTTTATGCATATACATGTATACAGGTCAATCCCAATCTCCCAACTCACCCCAACACCACCTCCCCGTGGCTTCCCACACTTGGTGACCATACGTGGGTTCTCTACCTCTGTGTCTCTATTTCTTCCCTGCAAACCAGTTCATCTGTACCATTTTTCTAGGTTCCACATATATGCATTAATATACAATATTTGTTTGTCTCTTTCTGACTTACTTCATTCTGTATGACAGTCTCTAGATCCATCGACGTCTCTACAAATGACCCAGTTTCATTCCTTCTTATGGCTGAGTAATATTCCATTTTATATATGTACCACATCTTTATCCATTCGTCTGTCTGTGGGTATTTAGGTTGCTTCCATTACCTGGCTATCGTAAATAGTGCTGAAATGAGCATTGTGCTGAATGTGCCTTTTTGATTTATGGTTTTATCTGAGTATATGCCCAGAAGTGGGATTGCTGGATCATATGGTAATTCTATTTCTAGTTTTTTTAAGGAAACTCCATACTGTTCTCCATCGTGACTGTATCAATTTACATTTCCACCACTAGTGGAAGAGGGATCCTTTTGTCCACACCCTCCCCAGAATTCGTTGTTTGTAGATTTTCTGATGATGCCAATTGTAACAGGTGTGAGGTCATACCTCATTGTAGTTTTGATTTGCATTTCTCTAATAATTAGTGATATTGAGCAGCTTTTCATGGGCGTCTTGGCCATCTCTGTGTCTTCTTTGAAGAAACGTCTCTTTAGATCTTCTGCCCATTTTTGTATTGGGTTGTTTGTTTTTTTAATATTAAGCTGCATGTGCTCTTTATATATATTGGAGATTAAACTTTTGTCCATTGATTCGTTTGCAAATATTTTCGCCCATTCTGAGGGATGCTTTTTGCCATTCCCGTTTTTTTAACAAAAAAAGAAAGAAAGGAAAAGAAGCAGAACACTAATGTGTGTAAAATATGCCTTTTGAAACTGTCGTTTTGAAATATGGACGTCCTTTGAATTTTTTGGTCGATATATGAACCCAGGATTTGTTTTCAGGGCAGGTGTCATTTACAGGCCTGCAATGATTTTGAATATCAACTGACCATTAGCGCTGGGATTAAAGCTGCTGTTGTGTGAAACGGCCACAAGGTGGCAGCAGGTCTCCCTTACCAAATCTGGTTACTGGGGCAACGGAGCCTCAATGGAAGTCGTGTTCTAGATTGGAATTTAGAATGGAATGTGCCAGGAGAAAGCCCCTCAAGTTTGTCTCACTACTTCTTGTTCGTGTTTTTAATTTAATTTTTTATTTTTTATTACAGCAAATTTGATTACAATGTTTGGCTTGTTGTAGGTGTGGAAGATGTGGTTCTTTTACACATACACATATGTCTGTTCTTCCTGGGATCCTTTTCCCATGTACCTTATGACAGAATGTTGAGTAGTCTTCTCTTGGTATTCTGTAGGTCTTTGGTGATTTTATATGTCACCTGTGTTTGTATATGTCTGTTAACCCCAATATCATAATGAAACCAATCCTCACACCTTTCCATTGGTGAACCATAAGTTTGTTGAATGAATCTGTGATTGCCCTTCTCCTTGGAAATATCTGCCCTGGTATCCATTTTTTGGTCACACCTATAAGAGATATGATATGATATGTGTCTTTCACTTTCTGACTTACAACAACTCACGTGCTTACCTCTAGACACACCTACGGTGCTACAAATGGCATTGTGTCCTTTTATTCCTTGGCTTCTATTCTGCCTTAGCGAGGTCCATTTTCAACAATGTGATTCCCTGAGGGCTGAGGATTAGCTGACCTGGGTAGCCTGACCCTGCCGGCCGGCCCTCCCCAGGTGTGCCTGGGTTGAGGTCAATATAAACAGCGCTGCAGGCAGCAATAGCCCCTGAAGCTGTGCCTGACTCCATATTCTCTGCCCCGTCAGCAGTGTCGGGGCTGTGCTGGTGGGAGGGAGTGAGGGGCCACGGCTTTGTGGGTGGCCCGGTGTGAGTGGGTCTCTGCTGGACTTTCTGCAGGAGTTGCCAGGCTTCCACCTGTAATGAAGAGGATGTGTCACCCATACCTTCCGCTGGAATTTCTCTCCGGACAGAGGTGAGGAAGGAAAAAAGCAGTGGGGGCCGGGACAGGAGGGGTATCTCAGGCAGGGCAATGGAAAGCTTCCAGAAGAGCGCCCAGGGCCAGGACCATCCTGACTGGCCTGCAGGCACCAAGTTGGCCTGCGTGCTGTCGCTGGTGTGGCTCCACGGCCCTTCCTCTAGGCTTTCAAGCCCTTGTACATATTCAGGTGTTTTACCTGGGAAGGGTGGGAAAAGTTCAACAGCAGCTGGCCTGGGGCTCAGCTCACGGTTACTCACAGATGCCTCGGGATGGCCCCCCGCTTTGCAATGAGGACGCTCCTTGCGTAGGAGTGGGCTGCTGGCTCTATGGGAGATGATTCCCCACCTCTGACCAATTTCAGAATTGTTTACCGATGGAGCAAGTGCCCTGATTGTGTTTTCCTCTGTCTAACTCGTGGGTTCAGGTTTTTTTTTTTTCTTTTTTGGTTCAAGTTAGGTTTTATTCCTCTTTTATGTATTTATAGATATAAGCATGGAAATAATTCATTCATATAAATACATCTGTGTGAAGGGAAGAACTTTTTTCTGTTTTATTTTTAAATTTTATTTTTTTAAATTTTGAAATTTAATTTTATTTATTTTTTATACAGCAGGTTATTATTAGTTATGTATTTTATGCATATACATGTATACAGGTCAATCCCAATCTCCCAACTCACCCCAACACCACCTCCCCGTGGCTTCCCACACTTGGTGTCCATACGTGGGTTCTCTACCTCTGTGTCTCTATTTCTTCCCTGCAAACCAGTTCATCTGTACCATTTTTCTAGGTTCCACATATATGCATTAATATACAATATTTGTTTGTCTCTTTCTGACTTACTTCATTCTGTATGACAGTCTCTAGATCCATCGACGTCTCTACAAATGACCCAGTTTCATTCCTTCTTATGGTTGAGTAATATTCCATTTTATATATGTAGCACATCTTTATCCATTCGTCTGTCTGTGGGTATTTAGGTTGCTTCCATTACCTGGCTATCGTAAATAGTGCTGAAATGAGCATTGTGGTGAATGTGCCTTTTTGATTTATGGTTTTATCTGGGTATATGCCCAGAAGTGGGATTGCTGGATCATATGGTAATTCTATTTCTAGTTTTTTTAAGGAAACTCCATACTGTTCTCCATCGTGACTGTATCAATTTACATTTCCACCACTAGTGGAAGAGGGATCCTTTTGTCCACACCCTCCCCAGAATTCGTTGTTTGTAGATTTTCTGATGATGCCAATTGTAACAGGTGTGAGGTGATACCTCATTGTAGTTTTGATTTGCATTTCTCTAATAATTAGTGATGTTGAGCAGCTTTTCATGTGCGTCTTGGCCATCTCTGTGTCTTCTTTGAAGAAACGTCTCTTTAGATCTTCTGCCCATTTTTGTATTGGGTTGTTTGTTTTTTTAATATTAAGCTGCATGAGCTCTTTATATATATTGGAGATTAAACTTTTGTCCATTGATTCGTTTGAAAATATTTTCGCCCATTCTGAGGGATGCTTTTTGCCATTCCCGTTTTTTTAACAAAAAAAGAAAGAAAGAAAAAGAAGCAGAACACTAATGTGAGTAAAATATGCCTTTTGAAACTGTCGTTTTGAAATATGGACGTCCTTTGAATTTTTTGGTCGATATATGAACCCAGGATTTGTTTTCAGGGCAGGTGTCATTTACAGGCCTGCAATGATTTTGAATATCAACTGACCATTAGCGCTGGGATTAAAGCTGCTGTTGTGTGAAACGGCCACAAGGTGGCAGCAGGTCTCCCTTACCAAATCTGGTTACTGGGGCAACAGAGCCTCAATGGAAGTCGTGTTCTAGATTGGAATTTAGAATGGAATGTGCCAGGAGAAAGCCCCTCAAGTTTGTCTCACTACTTCTTGTTCGTGTTTTTAATTTAATTTTTTATTTTTTATTACAGCAAATTTGATTACAATGTTTGGCTTGTTGTAGGTGTGGAAGATGTGGTTCTTTTACACATACACATATGTCTGCTCTTCCTGGGATCCTTTTCCCATGTACCTTATGACAGAATGTTGAGTAGTCTTCTCTTGGTATTCTGTAGGTCTTTGGTGATTATATATGTCACCTGTGTTTGTATATGTCTGTTAACCCCAATATCATAATGAAACCAATCCTCACACCTTTCCATTGGTGAACCATACGTTTGTTGAATGAATCTGTGATTGCCCTTCTCCGTGGAAATATCTGCCCTGGTATCCATTTTTCGGTCACACCTATAAGAGATATGATATGATATGTGTCTTTCACTTTCTGACTTACTAAAAGTCACGTGATTACCTCTAGACACAGCTACGGTGCTGCAAATGGCATTGTGTCCTTTTATTCCTTGGCTTCTATTCTGCCTTAGCGAGGTCCATTTTCAACAATGTGATTCCCTGAGGGCTGAAGATTAGCTGACCTGGGTAGCCTGACCCTGCCGGCCGGCCCTCCCTAGGTGTGCCTGGGTTGAGGTCAATATAAACAGCGCTGCAGGCAGCAATAGCCCCTGAAGCTGTGCCTGACTCCATATTCTCTGCCCCGTCAGCAGTCTCGGGGATGTGCTGGTGGGAGGGAGTGAGGGGCCATGGCTTTGTGGGTGGCCCGGTGTGAGTGGGTCTCTGCTGGACTTTCTGCAGGAGTTGCCAGGCTTCCACCTGTAAAGAAGAGGATGTGGAACACATACCTTCCACTGGAAATTCTCTCCGGACAGAGGTGAGGAAGGAAAAAAGCAGTGGGTGCCGGGACAGGAGGGGTATCTCAGGCAGGGCAATGGAAAGCTTCCAGAAGAGCGACCAGGTCCAGGACCATACTCGCTGGCCTGCAGGCACCAAGTTGGCCTGTGTGTTGTCGCTGGTGTGGCTCCACGCCCCTTCCTCTAGGCTTTCAAGCCCTTGTACATATTCAGGTGTTTTACCTGGGAAGGGTAGGAAAAGTTCAACAGCAGCTGGCCTGGGGCTCAGCTCACGGTTACTCACAGATGCCTCGGGTCCCTTTCATTGACGAAGGAGTAGGTCTTGTCTATTCCATAGTTTGTGTTTGGAACGGTACCTGTGCTTATATCAAACTCTGGTTTTATGCATCACCCCACCTCTCATTCCCCCTTAAGCAGGCATCAGATTGTTTTCCAAAGGTGAGACTCTGTTCTCTTTCTTAACTGAGTTCAAGTGTAGCCATGTTTATAGGATCTTCATAAGTGATATCTTAATATAAGTTTCTTTTTCTGTGTGACTTATTTCACTTAGAAGCATCATACCTCAATCCACTCATTTTGCTGCTACTGGTCTTATGCCATTGATTGCATGGCTGAGGGATATTCCATCGTACGGAAGTACCACAAATTTTTGAACCATTTTTATATTTCCTGGGATATTTAAGGTGTACCCAAGTTTAGGTTCTTCTAAGCAGTGCACCCCTAAATTTTGGGGTGGATCTGTCTTATTGATTTTCAGGTTTCCCAAGGTATATTCCCTAGACTGGAAGTGCCCTTGGCTCTGTAGCTCTGTTGTTTTCTTGTTTTAGGGAACACAATGCACTCCTCCAGAGATGCAGTTGGCAGTTTACAACCCGCCCATCAGCAAAACAAGCCTCCCTGTTCTCCGGGGCCTGTCTTGCCTTTCTGGATTTTACACATTTTGTGGATGTCCCTTTTGAACAGTCGAAAGTGATACTTCTTTGTAGTGCAGATTTGCATTTCTCGCTTGATTGCTTGGCTAAAAAGGGCGTATGCATTTTCTCCTGAATATATTCAGGAGAAAACGCATATGCCCTTTTTGCTCAAGTGCAACATTGTTGAAGTTGTGCCCCTCATCCTGTGCTTTAAAGTCAATTCCAATGTACCACTTGAAATCTGTTTCCTGCTATTCTGCCTAGCTTTCAAGTCCACCTCGTTGCCTTCCCTCAACAGATTTTTGGACAATAGTTGTCTTTATTACTCTGCCAGTTTGTGAATTGCTGTGCCCCTTAGCTCCATTTTTCAACTTGTTTTTTGTGAGCTGACCGAAAGCCCAAAATTGTGGTTCAGGACCTATACTGGTTCCCGGTGGGTGGCTGAGACTTTGGTAAATTCTTCTTGCTGCTGGGAAACTAGAGTGACATGTGCCCGTCCAAATGCCTTAGAGCTACTCTCTCACTGGTTCTCCTTCTTCCCTTTCATCCACTGCCAAATTGGCAAGCTGTGCGAACGAGGAGGTTAAAGGGGCTGTTTCTCCAAGTTGGGAGATTGATAGAAAAGCAGTTGGAAAATCAAACCGGAGCAACAGGAGAGGGACTATTCGTTGAGTTTTAGAAACCTTTCATATTCACAGTTTGTCCATTCTCTATTTTTACCTTACATGTTATATCTGTAGTAATATTCCCTTCAACCTGGAGAGTTGGGACCCATGGAATGTCTGCCAGGCATTTGTGACTCAAAGGGTCTGAATTTTCTCACCCAATCTCACCAATCGTCTCAGACCCAAGTGTCCAGCCTTATGCCACATCCAGCTGTCATTGTACATAGGGTCATTCCAGGTTTCATCAGAGACCCTGAAGGAATTGTAAAGAATTTCCCAGTTTTTTGTTTTGTATTTGAAATTACTTTTATAGTGGGTTTGAGCTGATTCTCGCTGCCATGTTTATGCCAGTCTAGACACACTTGATTCCCTTACGGAGACATATCAATACATAGGTTTTAAGATTCTTACTAGTCAGATATATTCCTCTGCGGGAAATATGGGGTTTTGAGTCCCTTTCACTGAGGAAGGTGTAGGTCTTGTCTATTCCATAGTTGGTTTTTGGAACGGTACCTGTGCTTATATCAAACTCTGGTTTTATGCATCACCCCACCTCTCCTTCCCCCTTAAGCAGGCATAAGAGTGTTTTCTAAATGTGAGACACTGTTCTCTTTCCTAACTCAGTTCACGTGTAGCCATGTTTACAGGATCATAATAAGTGATATCCTATGATAAGTTTCTTTTTCTCTGTGACTTATTTCACTTAGAATCATCGTACCTGAATCCACCCATTTTGCTGCTACTGGTCTTATGACATTGATTTCATGGCTGAGGGATATTCCATCGTACGTAAGTACCACAATTTTTTGAACCATTTTTATATTTCCTGGGATATTTAAGGTGTACCCAAGTTGAGGTCCTTGTAAGCAGTGCAGCCCTAAATTTTGGGGTGGCTGTGTCTTTTTGATTTTCAGTTTTCCCAAAGTATATTCCCTAGACTGGAAGTGCCCTTGGCTCTGTAGCTCTGTTGTTTACTTGGTTTAGGGAACACAATGCACTCCTCCAGAGAGGCAGTTGGCAATTTACATCCCGCCCATCAGCATAACAAGGCTCCCTGTTCTCCAGGGCCTGTCTTGCCTTTCTGGTTTTTACACATTTTGTGGATGTCCCTTTTGACCGGTGGGAAGTGATACTTCTTTGTAGTGCAGATTTGCATTGCCCACTTGCTTGCTTGGCCAAAAAGGGCGTATGCGTTTTCTCTTGAATATATTCAGGAGAAAACGCATACGCCCTTTTTGGCCAAGTGCATCATTGTCGAAGTTGTGCCCCTCTTCCTGTGCTTTAAAGGCGATTCCAACGTACCTCTTGAAATCTGTTTCCTGCTATTCTGCCTCGCTTTCAAGTCTGCCTCGTTGCCTTCCCTCAACAGATTTTTGGACGATAGTTGTCCTTTATTACTCGGCCAGTTTGTGAATTGCTGTGCCCCTGAGCTCCATTTTTCAACTCGTTTTTGTGAGCTGACCGCATGTTTAAAAATTTGGTTCAGGACCTATGCTGGTTCCCGGTGGGTGGCTAAGACTTTGGTTAATTCTTCTTCCTGCCGGGAAATTAAAGTGATATGTGACCGTCCAAATGCCTAACAGCTACTCTCTCATTGGTTCTCCCGCTTCCCTTTCATCCTCTGCCAAAATGGAAACCTGTGTGAACCAGTAGGTTAAAGGGGCTGTCTCTCCAAGTTGGGAGGTTGATAGTAAAGCAGACGGAAAGTAAAACCAGAGCACCAGGAGAGGGACTATTCGTTGAGTTTTAGAAACCTTTAGTATTCACAGTGTGTCTGTTCTCTAGGTTTCCCATACATGTTATAGCTGTAGTAATATTCCCTTCAACCTGGAGAGTTGGGATCCATGGAATGGGTGCCAGGCATTTGTGCTTTAAAGGGTCTGCATTTGCTCACCCAATCTCACCAATCCTCTCAGTCCCAAGTGTCCAGCCTTATGCCACATCCAGGTGTATTGTAGATAGGGCCATTCCAGGTTTCATCAGAGACCCTGAAGGAATTGTAAAGAATTTCCCACTTTTTTTGTTTGTTTTTGAAATTCGTTTTTATAGTGAGTTTGAGCTGATTCTCGCTGCCATGTTTATGCCAGTCTAGACACACTTGATTCCCTTACGGAGACATATCAATACATAGGTTTTAAGATTCTTACTAGCCAGATATATTCCTCTGCGGGAAATATGGGGTTTTGAGTCCCTTTCACTGAGGAAGGTGTAGGTCTTGACTATTCCATAGTTGGTTTTTGGAACGGTACCTGTGCTTATATCAAACTCTGGTTTTATGCATCACCCCACCTCTCCTTCCCCCTTAAGCAGGCATAAGAGTGTTTTCTAAATGTGAGACTCTGTTCTCTTTCCTAACTCAGTTCAAGTGTAGCCATGTTTACAGGAACTTCATAAGTGATATCTTATGATAAGTTTCTTTTTCTGTGTGACTTATTTCACTTAGAATCATCGTACCTGAATCCACCCATTTTGCTGCTACTGGTCTTATGACATTGACTTCATGGCTGAGGGATATTCCATCGTACGTAAGTACCACAATTTTTTGAACCGTTTTTATATTTCCTGGGATATTTAAGTTGTACACAAGTTGAGGTCCTTGTAAGCAGTGCAGCCCTAAATTTTGGGGTGGCTCTGTCTTATTGATTTCCAGTTTTCCCAAGGTATATTCCCTAGACTGGAAGTGCCATTGGCTCTGTAGCTCTGTTGTTTACTTGTTTTAGGGAACACAATGCACTCCTCCAGAGAGTCAGCTGGCAATTTACATCCCGCCCTTCAGCATAACAAGGCTGCCTGTTCTCCAGGGCCTGTCTTGCCTTTCTGGTTTTTACACATTTTGTGGATGTCCCTTTTGACCGGTGGGAAGTGATACATCTTTGTAGTGCAGATTTGAATTCCCTGCTTGCTTGCTTAGCCAAAAAGGGTGTATGCGTTTTCTCCTGAATATATTCAGGAGAAAACACATACGCCCTTTTTGGCCAAGTGCATCATTGTCGAAGTTGTGCCCCTCTTCCTGTGCTTTAAAGGCGATTCCTACGTACCTCTTGAAATCTGTTTCCTGCTATTCTGCCTCGCTTTCAATTCCTCCTCGTTGCCTTCCCTCAACAGATTTTTGGACGATAGTTGTCGTTTATTACTCAGCCAGTTTGTGAATTGCTGTGCCCCTGAGCTCCATTTTTCAACTCGTGTTTTGTGAGCTGACCGCAAGTCCAAAATTTTGGTTCAGGACCTATGCTGGTTCCCGGTGGGTGGCTGAGACTTTGGTTAATTCTTCTTCCTGCCGGGAAGTTATAGTGATATGTGCCCTTCCAAATGCCTAACAGCTACTCTCTCATTGGTTCTCCCTCTTCCCTTTCATCCTCTGCCAAATTGGCAACCAGGGCGAACCAGGAGGTTAAAGGGGCTGTCTCTCCAAGTTGGGAGGTTGATAGTAAAGCAGATGGAAAGTCAAACCGGAGCACCAGGAGAGGGACTATTCGTTGAGTTTTAGAAACCTTTCGTATTCACAGTGTGTCCGTTCTCTAGGTTTCCAGTACATGTTATAGCTGTAGTAATATTCCCTTCAACCTGGAGAGTTTGACCCATGGAAAGGGTGCCAGGCATTTGTGCTTTTAAGGGTCTGCATTTGCTCACCCAATCTCACCAACCATCTCAGTCCCAAGTGTCCCTCCTTATGCCACATCCAGCTGTCGTTGTAGATAGGGTCATTCCAGGTTTCATCAGAGACCCTGAAGGAATTGTAAAGAATTTCCCAGTTTTTTTGTTTTGTTTTTGAAATTCCTTTTTATACTGGGTTTGAGCTGATTCTCACTGCCATGTTAATGCCAGTCTTGAGACACTTGATTCCCTTACGGAGACATATCAATACATAGGTTTTAAGATTATTACTAGTCAGATATATTCCTCTGCGGGAAATATGGTGTTTTGAGTCCCTTTCACTGAGGAAGGTGTAGGTCTTTTCTATCCCATAGTTGATTTATGGAACGGTACCTGTGCTTATATCAAACTCTGGTTTTATGCATCACCCCACCTCTCCTTCCCCCTTAAGCAGGCATAAGAGTGTTTTCTAAATGTGAGACACTGTTCTCTTTCCTAACTCAGTTCAAGTGTAGCCATGTTTACAGGATCTTCATAAGTGATGTCTTATGATAAGTTTCTTTTTCTCTGTGACTTATTTCACTTAGAATCATCGTACCTGAATCCACCCATTTTGCTGCTACTGGTCTTATGACATTGATTTCATGGCTGAGGGATATTCCATCGTACTTAAGTACCACAATTTTTAGAACCATTTATATATTTCCTGGGATATTTAAGGTGTACCCAAGTTGAGGTCCTTGTAAGCAGTGCAGCCCTAAATTTTGGGGTGGCTCTGTCTTATTGATTTTCAGTTTTCCCAAGGTATATTCCCTAGACTGGAAGTGCCCTTGGCTCTGTAGCTCTCTTCTTTACTTGTTTTAGGGAACACAATGTACTCCTCCAGAGAGGCAGTTGGCAATTTACATCACGCCTATCAGCATAACAAGGCTCACTGTTCTCCAGGGCCTGTCTTGCCTTTCTGGTTTTTACACATTTTGTGGATGTCCCTTTTGACCGGTGGGAAGTGATACTTCTTTGTAGTGCAGATTTGCATTGCCCGCTTGCTTGCTTGACCAAAAAGGGCGTATGCGTTTTCTCCTGAATATATTCAGGAGAAAACACATACGCCCTTTTTGGCCAAGTGCATCATTGTCGAAGTTGTGCCCCTCTTCCTGTGCTTTAAAGGCGATTCCAACGTACCTCTTGAAATCTGTTTCCTGCTATTCTGCCTCGCTTTCAAGTGCGCCTCGTTGCCTTCCCTCAACAGATTTTTGGACGATAGTTGTCCTTTATTATTCGTTCAGTTTGTGAATTGCTGTGACTCTGAGCACCATTTTTCAACTCGTTTTTGGTGAGCTGACCGCAAGTCCAAAATTTTGGTTCAGGACCTATGCTGGTTCCCGGAGGGGGGCTGAGACTTTGGTTAATACTTCTTCCTGCCGGGAAATTAGAGTGATATGTGCCCGTCCAAATGCCTAACAGCTACTCTCTCACTGGTTCTCCCTCTTCCCTTTCATCCTCTGCCCAATTGGCAACCTGTGCGAACCAGGAGGTTAAAGGGGCTGTCTCTCCAAGTTGGGAGGTTGATAGTAAAGCAGATGGAAAGTCAAACTGGAGCACCAGGAGAGGGACTATTCGTTCAGGTTTAGAAACCTTTCGTATTCACAGTGTGTCCGTTCTCTAGGTTTCCCGTACATGTTATAGCTGTAGTAATATTCCCTTCAACCTGGAGAGTTGGGACCCATGGAATGGGTGCCAGGCATTTGTGCTTTAAAGGGTCTGCATTTGCTCACCCAATCTCAGCAATCATCTCAGTCCCAAGTGTCCCTCCTTATGCCACATCCAGCTGTCGTTGTAGATAGGGTCATTCCAGGTTTCATCAGAGACCCTGAAGGAATTGTAAAGAATTTCCCAGTTTTTTTGTTTTGTTTTTGAAATTCCTTTTTATAGTGGGTTTGAGCTGATTCTCGCTGCCATGTTAATGCCAGTCTAGACACAGTTGATTCCCTTACGGAGACATATCAATACATAGGTTTTAAGATTCTTACTAGTCAGATATATTCCTCTGCGGGAAATATGGGGTTTTGAGTCCCTTTCACTGAGGAAGGTGTAGGTCTTGTCTATTCCATAGTTGATTTATGGAACGGTACCTGTGCTTATATCAAACTCTGGTTTTATGCATCACCCCACCTCTCCTTCCCCCTTAAGCAGGCATAAGAGTGTTTTCTAAATGTGAGACACTGTTCTCTTTCCTAACTCAGTTCAAGTGTAGCCATGTTTACAGGATCTTCATAAGTGATATCTTATGATAAGTTTCTTTTTCTGTGTGACTTATTTCACTTAGAATCATCGTACCTGAATCCACCCATTTTGCTGCTACTGGTCTTATGACATTGATTTCATGGCTGAGGGATATTCCATCGTACGTTAGTACCACAATTTTTTGAACCATTTTTATATTTCCTGGGATATTTAAGGTGTACCCAAGTTGAGGTCCTTGTAAGCAGTGCAGCCCTAAATTTTGGGGTGGCTCTGTCTTATTGATTTTCAGTTTTCCCAAGGTATATTTCCTAGACTGGAAGTGCCCTTGGCTCTGTAGCTCTGTTGTTTACTTGTTTTAGGGAACACAATGCACTCCTCCAGAGAGGCAGTTGGCAATTTACATCCCGCCCATCAGCATAACAAGGCTCCCTGTTCTCCAGGGCCTGTCTTGCCTTTCTGGTTTGTACACATTTTGTGGATGTCCCTTTTGACCGGTGGGAAGTGATACTTCTTTGTAGTGCAGATTTGCATTGCCCGCTTGCTTGCTTGGCCAAAAAGGGTGTATGCGTTTTCTCCTGAATATATTCAGGAGAAAACGCATACGCGCTTTTTGGCCAAGTGCATCATTGTCGAAGTTGTGCCCCTCTTCCTGTGCTTTAAAGGCGATTCCAACGTACCTCTTGAAATCTGTTTCCTGCTATTCTGCCTCGCTTTCAAGTCCGCCTCGTTGCCTTCCCTCAACAGATTTTTGGAAGATAGTTGTCCTTTATTACTCGGCCAGTTTGTGAATTGCTGTGCCCCTGAGCTCCATTTTTCAACTCGTTTTTGGTGAGCTGACCGTAAGTCCAAAATTTTGGTTCAGGACCTATACTGATTCCGGTGGGTGGCTGAGACTTTGGTTAATTCTTCTTCCTGCCGGGAAGTTCAAGTGATATGTGCCCGTCCAAATGCCTAACAGCTACTCTCTCATTGGTTCTCCCTCTTCCCTTTAATCCTCTGCCAAATTGGCAACCTGTGCGAACCAGGAGGTTAAAGGGGCTGTCTCTCCAAGTTGGGAGGTTGATAGTAAAGCAGATGGAAAGTCTAACCGGAGCACCAGGAGAGGGACTATTCTTTGAATATTAGAAACCTTTTGTATTCACAGTGTGTCCGTTCTCTTGGTTTTCCGTACATGTTATAACTGTAGTAATATTCCCTTCAACCTGGAGAGTTGGGACCCATGGAATGGGTGCCATGCATTATTGCTTTAAAGGGTCTGCATTTGCTCACCCAATCTCACCAATCCTCTCAGTCCCAAGTGTCCAGCCTTATGCCACATCCAGCTGTCGTTGTAGATAGGGTCATTCCAGGTTTCATCAGAGAACCTGAAGGAATTGTAAAGAATTTCCCAGTTTTTTTGTTTTATTTTGGAATTCCTTTTTATAGTGGGTTTGAGCTGATTCTCGCTGCCATGTTTATGCCAGTCTAGACACACTTGATTCCCTTACGGAGACATATCAATACATAGGTTTTAAGATTCTTACTAGTCAGATATATTCCTCTGTGGGAAATATGGGGTTTTGAGTCCCTTTCACTGAGGAAGGTGTAGGTCTTGTCTATTCCATAGTTGGTTTTTGGAACGGTACCTGTGCTTATATCAAACTCTGGTTTTATGCATCACCCCACCTCTCCTTCCCCCTTAAGCAGGCATAAGAGTGTTTTCTAAATGTGAGACACTCTTCTCTTTCCTAACTCAGTTCAAGTGTAGCCATGTTTACAGGATCTTCATAAGTGATATCTTATGATAAGTTTCTTTTTCTCTGTGACTTATTTCACTTAGAATCATCGTACCTGAATCCACCCATTTTGCTGCTACTGGTCTTATGACATTGATTTCATGGCTGAGGGGTATTCCATCGTACGTAAGTACCACAATTTTTTGAACCAATTTTATATTTACTGGGATATTTAAGGTGTACCCAAGTTGAGGTCCTTGTAAGCAGTGCAGCCCTAAATTTTGGGGTGGCTCTGTCTTATTGATTTTCAGTTTTTCCCAGGTATATTCCCTAGACTGGAAGTGCCCTTGGCTCTGTAGCTCTGTTGTTTACTTGTTTTAGGGAACACAATGCACTCCTCCAGAGAGGCAGTTGGCAATTTACATCCCGCCCATCAGCATAACAAGGCTCCCGGTTCTCCAGGGCCTGTCTTGCCTTTCTGGTTTTTACACATTTTGTGGATGTCCCTTTTGACCGGTGGGAAGTGAAACTTCTTTGTAGTGCAGATTTGCATTGCCCGCTTGCTTGCTTGGCCTAAAAGGGCGTATGCGTTTTCTCCTGAATATATTCAGGAGAAAACGCATACGCCCTTTTTGGCCAAGTGCATCATTGTCGAAGTTGTGCCCCTCTTCCTGTGCTTTAAAGGCGATTCCAACGTACCTCTTGAAATCTGTTTCCTGCTATTCTGCCTCGCTTTCAAGTCCGCCTCGTTGCCTTCCCTCAACAGATTTTTGGACGATAGTTGTCCTTTATTACTCGGCCAGTTTGTGAATTGCTGTGCCCCTGAGCTCCATTTTTCAACTCGTTTTTGGTGAGCTGACCGCAAGTCCAAAATTTTGGTTCAGGATCTATACTGATTCCCGGTGGGTGGCTGAGTCTTTGGTTAATTCTTCTTCCTGCCGGGAAATTACAGTGATATGTGCCCGTCCAAATGCCTAACAGCTACTCTCTCATTGGTTCTCCCTCTTCCCTTTCATCCTCTGCCAAATTGGCAACCTGTGCGAACCAGGAGGTTAAAGGGGCTGTCTCTCCAAGTTGGGAGGTTGATAATAAAGCAGATGGAAAGTCAAACCGGAGCACCAGGAGAGGGACTATTCGTTGAGTTTTAGAAACCTATCGTATTCACTGTGTGTCCGTTCTCTAGGATTCCCGTACATGTTATATCTGTGGTAATATTCCCTTCAACCTGGAGAGTTGGGACCCATGGAATGTGTGCCATGCATTATTGCTTTAAAGGGTCTGCATTTGCTCACCCAGTCTCACCAATCCTCTCAGTCCCAAGTGTCCAGCCTTATGCCACATCCAGCTGTCATTGTAGATAGGGTCATTTCAGGTTTCATCAGAGACCCTGAAGGAATTGTAAAGAATTTCCCAGTTTTTTTTGTTTTATTTTTGAAATTCCTTTTTATAGTGGGTTTGAGCTGATTCTCGCTGCCATATTTATCCCAGTCTAGACACACTTGATTCCCTTACGGAGACATATCAATACATAGGTTTTAAGATTCTTACTAGTCAGATATATTCCTCTGCGGGAAATATGGGGTTTTGAGTCCCTTTCACTGAGGAAGGTGTAGGTCTTGTCTATTCCATAGTTGGTTTTTGGAACGGTACCTGTGCTTATATCAAACTCTGGTTTTATGCATCACCCCACCTCTCCTTCCCCCTTAAGCAGGCATAAGAGTGTTTTCTAAATGTGAGACACTGTTCTCTTTCCTAACTCAGTTCAAGTGTAGCCATGTTTACAGGATCTTCATAAGTGATATCTTATGATAAGTTTCTTTTTCTGTGTGACTTATTTCACTTAGAATCATCGTACCTGAATCCACCCATTTTGCTGCTACTGGTCTTATGACATTGATTTCATGGCTGAGGGATATTCCATCGTACGTAAGTACCACAATTTTTTGAACCATTTTTATATTTCCTGGGATATTTAAGGTGTACCCAAGTTGAGGTCCTTGTAAGCAGTGCAGCCCTAAATTTTGGGGTGGCTGTGTCTTTTTGATTTTCAGTTTTCCCAAGGTATATTCCCTAGACTGGAAGTGCCCTTGGCTCTGTAGCTCTGTTGTTTACTTGTTTTAGGGAACACAATGCACTCCTCCAGCGAGGCAGTTGGCAATTTACATCCCGCCCATCAGCATAACAAGGCTCCCTGTTCTCCAGGGCCTGTCTTGCCTTTCTGGTTTTTACACATTTTGTGGATGTCCCTTTTGACCGGTGGGAAGTGATACTTCTTTGTAGTGCAGATTTGCATTGCCCGCTTGCTTGCTTGGCCAAAAAGGGCGTATGCGTTTTCTCCTGAATATATTCAGGAGAAAACGCATACGCCCTTTTTGGCCAAGTGCATCATTGTCGAAGTTGTGCCCCTCTTCCTGTGCTTTAAAGGCGATTCCAACGTACCTCTTGAAATCTGTTTCCTGCTATTCTGCCTCGCTTTCAAGTCCGCCTCGTTGCCTTCCCTCAACAGATTTTTGGACGATAGTTGTCCTTTATTACTCGGCCAGTTTGTGAATTGCTGTGCCCCTGAGCTCCATTTTTCAACTCGTTTTTGGTGAGCTGACCGCAAGTCCAAAATTTTGGTTCAGGATCTATACTGATTCCCGGTGGGTGGCTGAGACTTTGGTTAATTCTTCTTCTTGCCGGGAAATTACAGTGATATGTGCCCGTCCAAATGCCTAACAGCTACTCTCTCATTGGTTCTCCCTCTTCCCTTTCATCCTCTGCCAAATTGGCAACCTGTGCGAACCAGGAGGTTAAAGGGGCTGTCTCTCCAAGTTGGGAGGTTGATAATAAAGCAGATGGAAAGTCAAACCGGAGCACCAGGAGAGGGACTATTCGTTGAGTTTTAGAAACCTTTCGTATTCACAGTGTGTCCGTTCTCTAGGATTCCCGTACATGTTATATCTGTAGTAATATTCCCTTCAACCTGGAGAGTTGGGACCCATGGATTGTGTGCCATGCATTATTGCTTTAAAGGGTCTGCATTTGCTCACCCAATCTCACCAATCCTCTCAGTCCCAAGTGTCCAGCCTTATGCCACATCCAGCTGTCATTGTAGATAGGGTCATTTCAGGTTTCATCAGAGACCCTGAAGGAATTGTAAAGAATTTCCCAGTTTTTTTGTTTTATTTTTGAAATTCCTTTTTATAGTGGGTTTGAGCTGATTCTCGCTGCCATATTTATCCCAGTCTAGACACACTTGATTCCCTTACGGAGACATATCAATACATAGGTTTTAAGATTCTTACTAGTCAGATATGTTCCTCTGCGGGAAATATGGGGTTTTGAGTCCCTTTCACTGAGGAAGGTGTAGGTCTTGTCTATTCCATAGTTGGTTTTTGGAACGGTACCTGTGCTTATATCAAACTCTGGTTTTATGCATCACCCCACCTCTCCTTCCCCCTTAAGCAGGCATAAGAGTGTTTTCTAAATGTGAGACACTGTTCTCTTTCCTAACTCAGTTCAAGTGTAGCCATGTTTACAGGATCTTCATAAGTGATATCTTATGATAAGTTTCTTTTTCTGTGTGACTTATTTCACTTAGAATCATCGTACCTGAATCCACCCATTTTGCTGCTACTGGTCTTATGACATTGATTTCATGGCTGAGGGATATTCCATCGTACGTAAGTACCACAATTTTTTGAACCATTTTTATATTTCCTGGGATATTTAAGGTATACCCAAGTTGAGGTCCTTGTAAGCAGTGCAGCCCTAAATTTTGGGGTGGCTGTGTCTTTTTGATTTTCAGTTTTCCCAAGGTATATTCCCTAGACTGGAAGTGCCCTTGGCTCTGTAGCTCTGTTGTTTACTTGTTTTAGGGAACACAATGCACTCCTCCAGCGAGGCAGTTGGCAATTTACATCCCGCCCATCAGCATAACAAGGCTCCCTGTTCTCCAGGGCCTGTCTTGCCTTTCTGGTTTTTACACATTTTGTGGATGTCCCTTTTGACCGGTGGGAAGTGATACTTCTTTGTAGTGCAGATTTGCATTGCCCGCTTGCTTGCTTGGCCAAAAAGGGCGTATGCGTTTTCTCCTGAATATATTCAGGAGAAAACGCATACGCCCTTTTTGGCCAAGTGCATCATTGTCGAAGTTGTGCCCCTCTTCCTGTGCTTTAAAGGCGATTCCAACGTACCTCTGGAAATCTGTTTCCTGCTATTCTGCCTCGCTTTCAAGTCCGCCTCGTTGCCTTCCCTCAACAGATTTTTGGACGATAGTTGTCCTTTATTACCCGGCCAGTTTGTGAATTGCTGTGCCCCTGAGCTCCATTTTTCAACTCGATTTTGGTGAGCTGACCGCAAGTCCAAAATTTTGGTTCAGGATCTATACTGATTCCCGGTGGGTGGCTGAGACTTTGGTTAATTCTTCTTCCTGCCGGGAAATTACAGTGATATGTGCCCGTCCAAATGCCTAACAGCTACTCTCTCATTGGTTCTCCCTCTTCCCTTTCATCCTCTGCCAAATTGGCAACCTGTGCGAACCAGGAGGTTAAAGGGGCTGTCTCTCCAAGTTGGGAGGTTGATAATAAAGCAGATGGAAAGTCAAACCGGAGCACCAGGAGAGGGACTATTCGTTGAGTTTTAGAAACCTTTCGTATTCACAGTGTGTCCGTTCTCTAGGATTCCCGTACATGTTATATCTGTAGTAATATTCCCTTCAACCTGGAGAGTTGGGACCCATGGATTGTGTGCCATGCATTATTGCTTTAAAGGGTCTGCATTTGTTCACCCAATCTCACCAATCCTCTCAGTCCCAAGTGTCCAGCCTTATGCCACATCCAGCTGTCATTGTAGATAGGGTCATTTCAGGTTTCATCAGAGACCCTGAAGGAATTGTAAAGAATTTCCCAGTTTTTTTGTTTTATTTTTGAAATTCCTTTTTATAGTGGGTTTGAGCTGATTCTCGCTGCCATATTTATCCCAGTCTAGACACACTTGATTCCCTTACGGAGACATATCAATACATAGGTTTTAAGATTATTACTAGTCAGATATGTTCCTCTGTGGGAAATATGGGGTTTTGAGTCCCTTTCACTGAGGAAGGTGTAGGTCTTGTCTATTCCATAGTTGGTTTTTGGAACGGTACCTGTGCTTATATCAAACTCTGGTTTTATGCATCACCCCACCTCTCCTTCCCCCTTAAGCAGGCATAAGAGTGTTTTCTAAATGTGAGACACTGTTCTCTTTCCTAACTCAGTTCAAGTGTAGCCATGTTTACAGGATCTTCATAAGTGATATCTTATGATAAGTTTCTTTTTCTCTGTGACTTATTTCACTTAGAATCATCGTACCTGAATCCACCCATTTTGCTGCTACTGGTCTTATGACATTGATTTCATGGCTGAGGGATATTCCATCGTACGTAAGTACCACAATTTTTTGAACCATTTTTATATTTCCTGGGATATTTAAGGTGTACCCAAGTTGAGGTCCTTGTAAGCAGTGCAGCCCTAAATTTTGGGGTGGCTGTGTCTTTTTGATTTTCAGTTTTCCCAAGGTATATTCCCTAGACTGGAAGTGCCCTTGGCTCTGTAGCTCTGTTGTTTACTTGTTTTAGGGAACACAATGCACTCCTCCAGAGAGGCAGTTGGCAATTTACATCCCACCCATTAGCATAACAAGGCTCCCTGTTCGCCAGGGCCTGTCTTGCCTTTCTGGTTTTTACACATTTTGTGGATGTCCCTTTTGACCGGTGGGAAGTGATACTTCTTTGTAGTGCAGATTTGCATTGCCCGCTTGCTTGCTTGGCCAAAAAGGGCGTATGCGTTTTCTCCTGAATATATTCAGGAGAAAACGCATACGCCCTTTTTGGCCAAGTGCATCATTGTCGAAGTTGTGCCCCTCTTCCTGTGCTTTAAAGGCGATTCCAACGTACCTCTTGAAATCTGTTTCCTGCTATTCTGCCTCGCTTTCAAGTCCGCCTCGTTGCCTTCCCTCAACAGATTTTTGGACGATAGTTGTCCTCTTATTACTCGGCCAGTTTGTGAATTGCTGTGCCCCTGAGCTCCATTTTTCAACTCGTTTTTGGTGAGCTGACCGCAAGTCCAAAATTTTGGTTCAGGATCTATACTGATTCCCGGTAGGTGGCTGAGACTTTGGTTAATTCTTCTTCCTGCCGGGAAATTACAGTGATATGTGCCCGTCCAAATGCCTAACAGCTACTCTCTCATTGGTTCTCCCTCTTCCCTTTCATCCTCTGCCAAATTGGCAACCTGTGCGAACCAGGAGGTTAAAGGGGCTGTCTCTCCAAGTTGGGAGGTTGATAATAAAGCAGATGGAAAGTCAAACCGGAGCACCAGGAGAGGGACTATTCATTGAGTTTTATAAACCTTTCGTATTCACAGTGTGTCCATTCTCTAGGATTCCCGTACATGTTATATCTGTAGTAATATTCCCTTCAACCTGGAGAGTTGGGACCCATGGAATGTGTGCCATGCATTATTGCTTTAAAGGGTCTGCATTTGCTCACCCAATCTCACCAATCCTCTCAGTCCCAAGTGTCCAGCCTTATGCCACATCCAGCTGTCATTGTAGATAGGGTCATTTCAGGTTTCATCAGAGACCCTGAAGGAATTGTAAAGAATTTCCCAGTTTTTTTGTTTTATTTTTGAAATTCCTTTTTATAGTGGGTTTGAGCTGATTCTCGCTGCCATATTTATCCCAGTCTAGACACACTTGATTCCCTTACGGAGACATATCAATACATAGGTTTTAAGATTCTTACTAGTCAGATATATTCCTCTGCGGGAAATATGGGGTTTTGAGTCCCTTTCACTGAGGAAGGTGTAGGTCTTGTCTATTCCATAGTTGGTTTTTGGAACGGTACCTGTGCTTATATCAAACTCTGGTTTTATGCATCACCCCACCTCTCCTTCCCCCTTAAGCAGGCATAAGAGTGTTTTCTAAATGTGAGACACTGTTCTCTTTCCTAACTCAGTTCAAGTGTAGCCATGTTTACAGGATCTTCATAAGTGATATCTTATGATAAGTTTCTTTTTCTGTGTGACTTATTTCACTTAGAATCATCGTACCTGAATCCACCCATTTTGCTGCTACTGGTCTTATGACATTGATTTCATGGCTGAGGGATATTCCATCATACGTAAGTACCACAATTTTTTGAACCATTTTTATATTTCCTGGGATATTTAAGGTGTACCCAAGTTGAGGTCCTTGTAAGCAGTGCAGCCCTAAATTTTGGGGTGGCTGTGTCTTTTTGATTTTCAGTTTTCCCAAGGTATATTCCCTAGACTGGAAGTGCCCTTGGCTCTGTAGCTCTGTTGTTTACTTGTTTTAGGGAACACAATGCACTCCTCCAGCGAGGCAGTTGGCAATTTACATCCCGCCCATCAGCATAACAAGGCTCCCTGTTCTCCAGGGCCTGTCTTGCCTTTCTGGTTTTTACACATTTTGTGGATGTCCCTTTTGACCGGTGGGAAGTGATACTTCTTTGTAGTGCAGATTTGCATTGCCCGCTTGCTTGCTTGGCCAAAAAGGGCGTATGCGTTTTCTCCTGAATATATTCAGGAGAAAACGCATACGCCCTTTTTGGCCAAGTGCATCATTGTCGAAGTTGTGCCCCTCTTCCTGTGCTTTAAAGGCGATTCCAACGTACCTCTGGAAATGCGTTTCCTGCTATTCTGCCTCGCTTTGAAGTCCGCCTCGTTGCCTTCCCTCAACAGATTTTTGGACGATAGTTGTCCTTTATTACCCGGCCAGTTTGTGAATTGCTGTGCCCCTGAGCTCCATTTTTCAACTCGATTTTGGTGAGCTGACCGCAAGTCCAAAATTTTGGTTCAGGATCTATACTGATTCCCGGTAGGTGGCTGAGAATTTGGTTAATTCTTCTTCCTGCCGGGAAATTACAGTGATATGTGCCCGTCCAAATGCCTAACAGCTACTCTCTCATTGGTTCTCCCTCTTCCCTTTCATCCTCTGCCAAATTGGCAACCTGTGCGAACCAGGAGGTTAAAGGGGCTGTCTCTCCAAGTTGGGAGGTTGATAATAAAGCAGATGGAAAGTCAAACCGGAGCACCAGGAGAGGGACTATTCATTGAGTTTTAGAAACCTTTCGTATTCACAGTGTGTCCGTTCTCTAGGATTCCCGTACATGTTATATCTGTAGTAATATTCCCTTCAACCTGGAGAGTTGGGACCCATGGAATGTGTGCCATGCATTATTGCTTTAAAGGGTCTGCATTTGCTCACCCAATCTCACCAATCCTCTCAGTCCCAAGTGTCCAGCCTTATGCCACATCCAGCTGTCATTGTAGATAGGGTCATTTCAGGTTTCATCAGAGACCCTGAAGGAATTGTAAAGAATTTCCCAGTTTTTTTGTTTTATTTTTGAAATTCCTTTTTATAGTGGGTTTGAGCTGATTCTCGCTGCCATATTTATCCCAGTCTAGACACACTTGATTCCCTTACGGAGACATATCAATACATAGGTTTTAAGATTCTTACTAGTCAGATATATTCCTCTGCGGGAAATATGGGGTTTTGAGTCCCTTTCACTGAGGAAGGTGTAGGTCTTGTCTATTCCATAGTTGGTTTTTGGAACGGTACCTGTGCTTATATCAAACTCTGGTTTTATGCATCACCCCACCTCTCCTTCCCCCTTAAGCAGGCATAAGAGTGTTTTCTAAATGTGAGACACTGTTCTCTTTCCTAACTCAGTTCAAGTGTAGCCATGTTTACAGGATTTTCATAAGTGATATCTTATGATAAGTTTCTTTTTCTGTGTGACTTATTTCACTTAGAATCATCGTACCTGAATCCACCCATTTTGCTGCTACTGGTCTTATGACATTGATTTCATGGCTGAGGGATATTCCATCGTACGTAAGTACCACAATTTTTTGAACCATTTTTATATTTCCTGGGATATTTAAGGTGTACCCAAGTTGAGGTCCTTGTAAGCAGTGCAGCCCTAAATTTTGGGGTGGCTGTGTCTTTTTGATTTTCAGTTTTCCCAAGGTATATTCCCTAGACTGGAAGTGCCCTTGGCTCTGTAGCTCTGTTGTTTACTTGTTTTAGGGAACACAATGCACTCCTCCAGAGAGGCAGTTGGCAATTTACATCCCGCCCATCAGCATAACAAGGCTCCCTGTTCTCCAGGGCCTGTCTTGCCTTTCTGGTTTTTACACATTTTGTGGATGTCCCTTTTGACCGGTGGGAAGTGATACTTCTTTGTAGTGCAGATTTGCATTGCCCGCTTGCTTGCTTGGCCAAAAAGGGCGTATGCGTTTTCTCCTGAATATATTCAGGAGAAAACGCATACGCCCTTTTTGGCCAAGTGCATCATTGTCGAAGTTGTGCCCCTCTTCCTGTGCTTTAAAGGCGATTCCAACGTACCTCTTGAAATCTGTTTCCTGCTATTCTGCCTCGCTTTCAAGTCCGCCTCGTTGCCTTCCCTCAACAGATTTTTGGACGATAGTTGTCCTTTATTACTCGGCCAGTTTGTGAATTGCTGTGCCCCTGAGCTCCATTTTTCAACTCGTTTTTGGTGAGCTGACCGCAAGTCCAAAATTTTGGTTCAGGATCTATACTGATTCCCGGTGGGTGGCTGAGACTTTGGTTAATTCTTCTTCCTGCCGGGAAATTACAGTGATATGTGCCCGTCCAAATGCCTAACAGCTACTCTCTCATTGGTTCTCCCTCTTCCCTTTCATCCTCTGCCAAATTGGCAACCTGTGCGAACCAGGAGGTTAAAGGGGCTGTCTCTCCAAGTTGGGAGGTTGATAATAAAGGAGATGGAAAGTCAAACCGGAGCACCAGGAGAGGGACTATTCGTTGAGTTTTAGAAACCTTTCGTATTCACAGTGTGTCCGTTCTCTAGGATTCCCGTACATGTTATATCTGTAGTAATATTCCCTTCAACCTGGAGAGTTGGGACCCATGGAATGTGTGCCATGCATTATTGCTTTAAAGGGTCTGCATTTGCTCACCCAATCTCACCAATCCTCTCAGTCCCAAGTGTCCAGCCTTATGCCACATCCAGCTGTCATTGTAGATAGGGTCATTTCAGGTTTCATCAGAGACCCTGAAGGAATTGTAAAGAATTTCCCAGTTTTTATGTTTTATTTTTGAAATTCCTTTTTATAGTGGGTTTGAGCTGATTCTCGCTGCCATATTTTCCCAGTCTAGACACACTTGATTCCCTTACGGAGACATATCAATACATAGGTTTTAAGATTCTTCCTTTACTAGTCAGATATATTCCTCTGCGGGAAATATGGGGTTTTGAGTCCCTTTCACTGAGGAAGGTGTAGGTCTTGTCTATTCCATAGTTGGTTTTTGGAACGGTATCTGTGCTTATATCAAACTCTGGTTTTATGCATCACCCCACCTCTCCTTCCCCCTTAAGCAGGCATAAGAGTGTTTTCTAAATGTGAGACACTGTTCTCTTTCCTAACTCAGTTCAAGTGTAGCCATGTTTACAGGATCTTCATAAGTGATATCTTATGATAAGTTTCTTTTTCTGTGTGACTTATTTCACTTAGAATCATCGTACCTGAATCCACCCATTTTGCTGCTACTGGTCTTATGACATTGATTTCATGGCTGAGGGATATTCCATCGTACGTAAGTACCACAATTTTTTGAACCATTTTTATATTTCCTGGGATATTTAAGGTGTACCCAAGTTGAGGTCCTTGTAAGCAGTGCAGCCCTAAATTTTGGGGTGGCTGTGTCTTTTTGATTTTCAGTTTTCCCAAGGTATATTCCCTAGACTGGAAGTGCCCTTGGCTCTGTAGCTCTGTTGTTTACTTGTTTTAGGGAACACAATGCACTCCTCCAGAGAGGCAGTTGGCAATTTACATCCCGCCCTTCAGCATAACAAGGCTCCCTGTTCTCCAGGGCCTGTCTTGCCTTTCTGGTTTTTACACATTTTGTGGATGTCCCTTTTGACCGGTGGGAAGTGATACTTCTTTGTAGTGCAGATTTGCATTGCCCGCTTGCTTGCTTGGCCAAAAAGGGCGTATGCGTTTTCTCCTGAATATATTCAGGAGAAAACGCATACGCCCTTTTTGGCCAAGTGCATCATTGTCGAAGTTGTGCCCCTCTTCCTGTGCTTTAAAGGCGATTCCAACGTACCTCTTGAAATCTGTTTCCTGCTATTCTGCCTCGCTTTCAAGTCCGCCTCGTTGCCTTTCCTCAACAGATTTTTGGACGATAGTTGTCCTTTATTACTCGGCCAGTTTGTGAATTGCTGTGCCCCTGAGCTCCATTTTTCAACTCGTTTTTGGTGAGCTGACCGCAAGTCCAAAATTTTGGTTCAGGATCTATACTGATTCCCGGTGGGTGGCTGAGACTTTGGTTAATTCTTCTTCCTGCCGGGAAATTACAGTGATATGTGCCCTTCCAAATGCCTAACAGCTACTCTCTCATTGGTTCTCCCTCTTCCCTTTCATCCTCTGCCAAATTGGCAACCTGTGCGAACCAGGAGGTTAAAGGGGCTGTCTCTCCAAGTTGGGAGGTTGATAATAAAGCAGATGGAAAGTCAAACCGGAGCACCAGGAGAGGGACTATTCGTTGAGTTTTAGAAACCTTTCGTATTCACAGTGTGTCCGTTCTCTAGGATTCCCGTACATGTTATATCTGTAGTAATATTCCCTTCAACCTGGAGAGTTGGGACCCATGGAATGTGTGCCATGCATTATTGCTTTAAAGGGTCTGCATTTGCTCACCCAATCTCACCAATCCTCTCAGTCCCAAGTGTCCAGCCTTATGCCACATCCAGCTGTCATTGTAGATAGGGTCATTTCAGGTTTCATCAGAGACCCTGAAGGAATTGTAAAGAATTTCCCAGTTTTTTCGTTTTATTTTTGAAATTCCTTTTTATAGTGGGTTTGAGCTGATTCTCGCTGCCATATTTATCCCAGTCTAGACACACTTGATTCCCTTACGGAGACATATCAATACATAGGTTTTAAGATTCTTCCTTTACTAGTCAGATATGTTCCTCTGCGGGAAATATGGGGTTTTGAGTCCCTTTCACTGAGGAAGGTGTAGGTCTTGTCTATTCCATAGTTGGTTTTTGGAACGGTACCTGTGCTTATATCAAACTCTGGTTTTATGCATCACCCCACCTCTCCTTCCCCCTTAAGCAGGCATAAGAGTGTTTTCTAAATGTGAGACACTGTTCTCTTTCCTAACTCAGTTCAAGTGTAGCCATGTTTACAGGATCTTCATAAGTGATATCTTATGATAAGTTTCTTTTTCTGTGTGACTTATTTCACTTAGAATCATCGTACCTGAATCCACCCATTTTGCTGCTACTGGTCTTATGACATTGATTTCATGGCTGAGGGATATTCCATCGTACGTAAGTACCACAATTTTTTGAACCATTTTTATATTTCCTGGGATATTTAAGGTGTACCCAAGTTGAGGTCCTTGTAAGCAGTGCAGCCCTAAATTTTGGGGTGGCTGTGTCTTTTTGATTTTCAGTTTTCCCAAGGTATATTCCCTAGACTGGAAGTGCCCTTGGCTCTGTAGCTCTGTTGTTTACTTGTTTTAGGGAACACAATGCACTCCTCCAGAGAGGCAGTTGGCAATTTACATCCCGCCCTTCAGCATAACAAGGCTCCCTGTTCTCCAGGGCCTGTCTTGCCTTTCTGGTTTTTACACATTTTGTGGATGTCCCTTTTGACCGGTGGGAAGTGATACTTCTTTGTAGTGCAGATTTGCATTGCCCGCTTGCTTGCTTGGCCAAAAAGGGCGTATGCGTTTTCTCCTGAATATATTCAGGAGAAAACGCATACTCCCTTTTTGGCCAAGTGCATCATTGTCGAAGTTGTGCCCCTCTTCCTGTGCTTTAAAGGCAATTCCAACGTACCTCTTGAAATCTGTTTCCTGCTATTCTGCCACGCTTTGAAGTCCGCCTCGTTGCCTTCCCTCAACAGATTTTTGGACGATAGTTGTCCTTTATTACTCGGCCAGTTTGTGAATTGCTGTGCCCCTGAGCTCCATTTTTCAACTCGTTTTTGGTGAGCTGACCGCAAGTCCAAAATTTTGGTTCAGGATCTATACTGATTCCCGGTGGGTGGCTGAGACTTTGGTTAATTCTTCTTCCTGCCGGGAAATTACAGTGATATGTGCCCGTCCAAATGCCTAACAGCTACTCTCTCATTGGTTCTCCCTCTTCCCTTTCATCCTCTGCCAAATTGGCAACCTGTGCGAACCAGGAGGTTAAAGGGGCTGTCTCTCCAAGTTGGGAGGTTGATAATAAAGCAGATGGAAAGTCAAACCGGAGCACCAGGAGAGGGACTATTCGTTGAGTTTTAGAAACCTTTCGTATTCACAGTGTGTCCGTTCTCTAGGATTCCCGTACATGTTATATCTGTAGTAATATTCCCTTCAACCTGGAGAGTTGGGACCCATGGAATGTGTGCCATGCATTATTGCTTTAAAGGGTCTGCATTTGCTCACCCAATCTCACCAATCCTCTCAGTCCCAAGTGTCCAGCCTTATGCCACATCCAGCTGTCATTGTAGATAGGGTCATTTCAGGTTTCATCAGAGACCCTGAAGGAATTGTAAAGAATTTCCCAGTTTTTTTGTTTTATTTTTGAAATTCCTTTTTATAGTGGGTTTGAGCTGATTCTCGCTGCCATATTTATCCCAGTCTAGACACACTTGATTCCCTTACGGAGACATATCAATACATAGGTTTTAAGATTCTTACTAGTCAGATATATTCCTCTGCGGGAAATATGGGGTTTTGAGTCCCTTTCACTGAGGAAGGTGTAGGTCTTGTCTATTCCATAGTTGGTTTTTGGAACGGTACCTGTGCTTATATCAAACTCTGGTTTTATGCATCACCCCACCTCTCCTTCCCCCTTAAGCAGGCATAAGAGTGTTTTCTAAATGTGAGACACTGTTCTCTTTCCTAACTCAGTTCAAGTGTAGCCATGTTTACAGGATCTTCATAAGTGATGTCTTATGATAAGTTTCTTTTTCTCTGTGACTTATTTCACTTAGAATCATCGTACCTGAATCCACCCATTTTGCTGCTACTGGTCTTATGACATTGATTTCATGGCTGAGGGATATTCCATCGTACGTAAGTACCACAATTTTTTGAACCATTTTTATATTTCCTGGGATATTTAAGGTGTACCCAAGTTGAGGTCCTTGTAAGCAGTGCAGCCCTAAATTTTGGGGTGGCTGTGTCTTTTTGATTTTCAGTTTTCCCAAGGTATATTCCCTAGACTGGAAGTGCCCTTGGCTCTGTAGCTCTGTTGTTTACTTGTTTTAGGGAACACAATGCACTCCTCCAGAGAGGCAGTTGGCAATTTACATCCCGCCCATCAGCATAACAAGGCTCCCTGTTCTCCAGGGCCTGTCTTGCCTTTCTGGTTTTTACACATTTTGTGGATGTCCCTTTTGACCGGTGGGAAGTGATACTTCTTTGTAGTGCAGATTTGCATTGCCCGCTTGCTTGCTTGGCCAAAAAGGGCGTATGCGTTTTCTCCTGAATATATTCAGGAGAAAACGCATACGCCCTTTTTGGCCAAGTGCATCATTGTCGAAGTTGTGCCCCTCTTCCTGTGCTTTAAAGGCGATTCCAACGTACCTCTTGAAATCTGTTTCCTGCTATTCTGCCTCGCTTTCAAGTCCGCCTCGTTGCCTTCCCTCAACAGATTTTTGGACGATAGTTGTCCTTTATTACTCGGCCAGTTTGTGAATTGCTGTGCCCCTGAGCTCCATTTTTCAACTCGTTTTTGGTGAGCTGACCGCAAGTCCAAAATTTTGGTTCAGGATCTATACTGATTCCCGGTGGGTGGCTGAGACTTTGGTTAATTCTTCTTCCTGCCGGGAAATTACAGTGATATGTGCCCGTCCAAATGCCTAACAGCTACTCTCTCATTGGTTCTCCCTCTTCCCTTTCATCCTCTGCCAAATTGGCAACCTGTGTGAACCAGGAGGTTAAAGGGGCTGTCTCTCCAAGTTGGGAGGTTGATAATAAAGCAGATGGAAAGTCAAACCGGAGCACCAGGAGAGGGACTATTCGTTGAGTTTTAGAAACCTTTCGTATTCACAGTGTGTCCGTTCTCTAGGATTCCCGTACATGTTATATCTGTAGTAATATTCCCTTCAACCTGGAGAGTTGGGACCCATGGAATGTGTGCCATGCATTATTGCTTTAAAGGGTCTGCATTTGCTCACCCAATCTCACCAATCCTCTCAGTCCCAAGTGTCCAGCCTTATGCCACATCCAGCTGTCATTGTAGATAGGGTCATTTCAGGTTTCATCAGAGACCCTGAAGGAATTGTAAAGAATTTCCCAGTTTTTTTGTTTTATTTTTGAAATTCCTTTTTATAGTGGGTTTGAGCTGATTCTCGCTGCCATATTTATCCCAGTCTAGACACACTTGATTCCCTTACGGAGACATATCAATACATAGGTTTTAAGATTCTTACTAGTCAGATATATTCCTCTGCGGGAAATATGGGGTTTTGAGTCCCTTTCACTGAGGAAGGTGTAGGTCTTGTCTATTCCATAGTTGGTTTTTGGAACGGTACCTGTGCTTATATCAAACTCTGGTTTTATGCATCACCCCACCTCTCCTTCCCCCTTAAGCAGGCATAAGAGTGTTTTCTAAATGTGAGACACTGTTCTCTTTCCTAACTCAGTTCAAGTGTAGCCATGTTTACAGGATCTTCATAAGTGATGTCTTATGATAAGTTTCTTTTTCTGTGTGACTTATTTCACTTAGAATCATCGTACCTGAATCCACCCATTTTGCTGCTACTGGTCTTATGACATTGATTTCATGGCTGAGGGATATTCCATCGTACGTAAGTACCACAATTTTTTGAAACATTTTTATATTTCCTGGGATATTTAAGGTGTACCCAAGTTGAGGTCCTTGTAAGCAGTGCAGCCCTAAATTTTGGGGTGGCTGTGTCTTTTTGATTTTCAGTTTTCCCAAGGTATATTCCCTAGACTGGAAGTGCCCTTGGCTCTGTAGCTCTGTTGTTTACTTGTTTTAGGGAACACAATGCACTCCTCCAGAGAGGCAGTTGGCAATTTACATCCCGCCCATCAGCATAACAAGGCTCCCTGTTCTCCAGGGCCTGTCTTGCCTTTCTGGTTTTTACACATTTTGTGGATGTCCCTTTTGACCGGTGGGAAGTGATACTTCTTTGTAGTGCAGATTTGCATTGCCCGCTTGCTTGCTTGGCCAAAAAGGGCATATGCGTTTTCTCCTGAATATATTCAGGAGAAAACGCATACGCCCTTTTTGGCCAAGTGCATCATTGTCGAAGTTGTGCCCCTCTTCCTGTGCTTTAAAGGCGATTCCAACGTACCTCTTGAAATCTGTTTCCTGCTATTCTGCCTCGCTTTCAAGTCCGCCTCGTTGCCTTCCCTCAACAGATTTTTGGACGATAGTTGTCCTTTATTACTCGGCCAGTTTGTGAATTGCTGTGCCCCTGAGCTCCATTTTTCAACTCGTTTTTGGTGAGCTGACCGCAAGTCCAAAATTTTGGTTCAGGATCTATACTGATTCCCGGTGGGTGGCTGAGACTTTGGTTAATTCTTCTTCCTGCCGGGAAATTACAGTGATATGTGCCCGTCCAAATGCCTAACAGCTACTCTCTCATTGGTTCTCCCTCTTCCCTTTCATCCTCTGCCAAATTGGCAACCTGTGCGAACCAGGAGGTTAAAGGGGCTGTCTCTCCAAGTTGGGAGGTTGATAATAAAGCAGATGGAAAATCAAACCGGAGCACCAGGAGAGGGACTATTCGTTGAGTTTTAGAAACCTTTCGTATTCACAGTGTGTCCGTTCTCTAGGATTCCCGTACATGTTATATCTGTAGTAATATTCCCTTCAACCTGGAGAGTTGGGACCCATGGAATGTGTGCCATGCATTATTGCTTTAAAGGGTCTGCATTTGCTCACCCAATCTCACTAATCCTCTCAGTCCCAAGTGTCCAGCCTTATGCCACATCCAGCTGTCATTGTAGATAGGGTCATTTCAGGTTTCATCAGAGACCCTGAAGGAATTGTAAAGAATTTCCCAGTTTTTTTGTTTTATTTTTGAAATTCCTTTTTATAGTGGGTTTGAGCTGATTCTCGCTGCCATATTTGTCCCAGTCTAGACACACTTGATTCCCTTACGGAGACATATCAATACATAGGTTTTAAGATTCTTACTAGTCAGATATATTCCTCTGCGGGAAATATGGGGTTTTGAGTCCCTTTCACTGAGGAAGGTGTAGGTCTTGTCTATTCCATAGTTGGTTTTTGGAACGGTACCTGTGCTTATATCAAACTCTGGTTTTATGCACCACCCCACCTCTCCTTCCCCCTTAAGCAGGCATAAGAGTGTTTTCTAAATGTGAGACACTGTTCTCTTTCCTAACTCATTTCAAGTGTAGCCATGTTTACAGGATCTTCATAAGTGATATCTTATGATAAGTTTCTTTTTCTGTGTGACTTATTTCACTTAGAATCATCGCACCTGAATCCACCCATTTTGCTGCTACTGGTCTTATGACATTGATTTCATGGCTGAGGGATATTCCATCGTACGTAAGTACCACAATTTTTTGAACCATTTTTATATTTCCTGGGATATTTAAGGTGTACCCAAGTTGAGGTCCTTGTAAGCAGTGCAGCCCTAAATTTTGGGGTGGCTGTGTCTTTTTGATTTTCAGTTTTCCCAAGGTATATTCCCTAGACTGGAAGTGCCCTTGGCTCTGTAGCTCTGTTGTTTACTTGTTTTAGGGAACACAATGCACTCCTCCAGAGAGGCAGTTGGCAATTTACATCCCGCCCATCAGCATAACAAGGCTCCCTGTTCTCCAGGGCCTGTCTTGCCTTTCTGGTTTTTACACATTTTGTGGATGTCCCTTTTGACCGGTGGGAAGTGATACTTCTTTGTAGTGCAGATTTGCATTGCCCGCTTGCTTGCTTGGCCAAAAAGGGCATATGCGTTTTCTCCTGAATATATTCAGGAGAAAACGCATATGCCCTTTTTGGCCAAGTGCATCATTGTCGAAGTTGTGCCCCTCTTCCTGTGCTTTAAAGGCGATTCCAACGTACCTCTTGAAATCTGTTTCCTGCTATTCTGCCTCGCTTTCAAGTCCGCCTCGTTGCCTTCCCTCAACAGATTTTTGGACGATAGTTGTCCTTTATTACTCGGCCAGTTTGTGAATTGCTGTGCCCCTGAGCTCCATTTTTCAACTCGTTTTTGGTGAGCTGACCGCAAGTCCAAAATTTTGGTTCAGGATCTATACTGATTCCCGGTGGGTGGCTGAGACTTTGGTTAATTCTTCTTCCTGCCGGGAAATTACAGTGATATGTGCCCGTCCAAATGCCTAACAGCTACTCTCTCATTGGTTCTCCCTCTTCCCTTTCATCCTCTGCCAAATTGGCAACCTGTGCGAACCAGGAGGTTAAAGGGGCTGTCTCTCCAAGTTGGGAGGTTGATAATAAAGCAGATGGAAAGTCAAACCGGAGCACCAGGAGAGGGACTATTCGTTGAGTTTTAGAAACCTTTCGTATTCACAGTGTGTCCGTTCTCTAGGATTCCCGTACATGTTATATCTGTAGTAATATTCCCTTCAACCTGGAGAGTTGGGACCCATGGAATGTGTGCCATGCATTATTGCTTTAAAGGGTCTGCATTTGCTCACCCAATCTCACCAATCCTCTCAGTCCCAAGTGTCCAGCCTTATGCCACATCCAGCTGTCATTGTAGATAGGGTCATTTCAGGTTTCATCAGAGACCCTGAAGGAATTGTAAAGAATTTCCCAGTTTTTTTGTTTTATTTTTGAAATTCCTTTTTATAGTGGGTTTGAGCTGATTCTCGCTGCCATATTTATCCCAGTCTAGACACACTTGATTCCCTTACGGAGACATATCAATACATAGGTTTTAAGATTCTTACTAGTCAGATATATTCCTCTGCGGGAAATATGGGGTTTTGAGTCCCTTTCACTGAGGAAGGTGTAGGTCTTGTCTATTCCATAGTTGGTTTTTGGAACGGTACCTGTGCTTATATCAAACTCTGGTTTTATGCATCACCCCACCTCTCCTTCCCCCTTAAGCAGGCATAAGAGTGTTTTCTAAATGTGAGACACTGTTCTCTTTCCTAACTCAGTTCAAGTGTAGCCATGTTTACAGGATCTTCATAAGTGATATCTTATGATAAGTTTCTTTTTCTGTGTGACTTATTTCACTTAGAATCATCGCACCTGAATCCACCCATTTTGCTGCTACTGGTCTTATGACATTGATTTCATGGCTGAGGGATATTCCATCGTACGTAAGTACCACAATTTTTTGAACCATTTTTATATTTCCTGGGATATTTAAGGTGTACCCAAGTTGAGGTCCTTGTAAGCAGTGCAGCCCTAAATTTTGGGGTGGCTGTGTCTTTTTCATTTTCAGTTTTCCCAAGGTATATTCCCTAGACTGGAAGTGCCCTTGGCTCTGTAGCTCTGTTGTTTACTTGTTTTAGGGAACACAATGCACTCCTCCAGAGAGGCAGTTGGCAATTTACATCCCGCCCATCAGCATAACAAGGCTCCCTGTTCTCCAGGGCCTGTCTTGCCTTTCTGGTTTTTACACATTTTGTGGATGTCCCTTTTGACCGGTGGGAAGTGATACTTCTTTGTAGTGCAGATTTGCATTGCCCGCTTGCTTGCTTGGCCAAAAAGGGCGTATGCGTTTTCTCCTGAATATATTCAGGAGTAAACGCATACGCCCTTTTTGGCCAAGTGCATCATTGTCGAAGTTGTGCCCCTCTTCCTGTGCTTTAAAGGCGATTCCAACGTACCTCTTGAAATCTGTTTCCTGCTATTCTGCCTCGCTTTCAAGTCCGCCTCGTTGCCTTCCCTCAACAGATTTTTGGACGATAGTTGTCCTTTATTACTCGGCCAGTTTGTGAATTGCTGTGCCCCTGAGCTCCATTTTTCAACTCGTTTTTGGTGAGCTGACCGCAAGTCCAAAATTTTGGTTCAGGATCTATACTGATTCCCGGTGGGTGGCTGAGACTTTGGTTAATTCTTCTTCCTGCCGGGAAATTACAGTGATATGTGCCCGTCCAAATGCCTAACAGCTACTCTCTCATTGGTTCTCCCTCTTCCCTTTCATCCTCTGCCAAATTGGCAACCTGTGCGAACCAGGAGGTTAAAGGGGCTGTCTCTCCAAGTTGGGAGGTTGATAATAAAGCAGATGGAAAGTCAAACCGGAGCACCAGGAGAGGGACTATTCGTTGAGTTTTAGAAACCTTTCGTATTCACAGTGTGTCCGTTCTCTAGGATTCCCGTACATGTTATATCTGTAGTAATATTCCCTTCAACCTGGAGAGTTGGGACCCATGGAATGTGTGCCATGCATTATTGCTTTAAAGGGTCTGCATTTGCTCACCCAATCTCACCAATCCTCTCAGTCCCAAGTGTCCAGCCTTATGCCACATCCAGCTGTCATTGTAGATAGGGTCATTTCAGGTTTCATCAGAGACCCTGAAGGAATTGTAAAGAATTTCCCAGTTTTTTTGTTTTATTTTTGAAATTCCTTTTTATAGTGGGTTTGAGCTGATTCTCGCTGCCATATTTATCCCAGTCTAGACACACTTGATTCCCTTACGGAGACATATCAATACATAGGTTTTAAGATTCTTACTAGTCAGATATATTCCTCTGCGGGAAATATGGGGTTTTGAGTCCCTTTCACTGAGGAAGGTGTAGGTCTTGTCTATTCCATAGTTGGTTTTTGGAACGGTACCTGTGCTTATATCAAACTCTGGTTTTATGCATCACCCCACCTCTCCTTCCCCCTTAAGCAGGCATAAGAGTGTTTTCTAAATGTGAGACACTGTTCTCTTTCCTAACTCAGTTCAAGTGTAGCCATGTTTACAGGATCTTCATAAGTGATATCTTATGATAAGTTTCTTTTTCTGTGTGACTTATTTCACTTAGAATCATCGTACCTGAATCCACCCATTTTGCTGCTACTGGTCTTATGACATTGATTTCATGGCTGAGGGATATTCCATCGTACGTAAGTACCACAATTTTTTGAACCATTTTTATATTTCCTGGGATATTTAAGGTGTACCCAAGTTGAGGTCCTTGTAAGCAGTGCAGCCCTAAATTTTGGGGTGGCTGTGTCTTTTTGATTTTCAGTTTTCCCAAGGTATATTCCCTAGACTGGAAGTGCCCTTGGCTCTGTAGCTCTGTTGTTTACTTGTTTTAGGGAACACAATGCACTCCTCCAGAGAGGCAGTTGGCAATTTACATCCCGCCCATCAGCATAACAAGGCTCCCTGTTCTCCAGGGCCTGTCTTGCCTTTCTGGTTTTTACACATTTTGTGGATGTCCCTTTTGACCGGTGGGAAGTGATACTTCTTTGTAGTGCAGATTTGCATTGCCCGCTTGCTTGCTTGGCCAAAAAGGGCATATGCGTTTTCTCCTGAATATATTCAGGAGAAAACGCATACGCCCTTTTTGGCCAAGTGCATCATTGTCGAAGTTGTGCCCCTCTTCCTGTGCTTTAAAGGCGATTCCAACGTACCTCTTGAAATCTGTTTCCTGCTATTCTGCCTCGCTTTCAAGTCCGCCTCGTTGCCTTCCCTCAACAGATTTTTGGACGATAGTTGTCCTTTATTACTCGGCCAGTTTGTGAATTGCTGTGCCCCTGAGCTCCATTTTTCAACTCGTTTTTGGTGAGCTGACCGCAAGTCCAAAATTTTGGTTCAGGATCTATACTGATTCCCGGTGGGTGGCTGAGACTTTGGTTAATTCTTCTTCCTGCCGGGAAATTACAGTGATATGTGCCCGTCCAAATGCCTAACAGCTACTCTCTCATTGGTTCTCCCTCTTCCCTTTCATCCTCTGCCAAATTGGCAACCTGTGCGAACCAGGAGGTTAAAGGGGCTGTCTCTCCAAGTTGGGAGGTTGATAATAAAGCAGATGGAAAGTCAAACCGGAGCACCAGGAGAGGGACTATTCGTTGAGTTTTAGAAACCTTTCGTATTCACAGTGTGTCCGTTCTCTAGGATTCCCGTACATGTTATATCTGTAGTAATATTCCCTTCAACCTGGAGAGTTGGGACCCATGGATTGTGTGCCATGCATTATTGCTTTAAAGGGTCTGCATTTGCTCACCCAATCTCACCAATCCTCTCAGTCCCAAGTGTCCAGCCTTATGCCACATCCAGCTGTCATTGTAGATAGGGTCATTTCAGGTTTCATCAGAGACCCTGAAGGAATTGTAAAGAATTTCCCAGTTTTTTTGTTTTATTTTTGAAATTCCTTTTTATAGTGGGTTTGAGCTGATTCTCGCTGCCATATTTATCCCAGTCTAGACACACTTGATTCCCTTACGGAGACATATCAATACATAGGTTTTAAGATTCTTACTAGTCAGATATGTTCCTCTGCGGGAAATATGGGGTTTTGAGTCCCTTTCACTGAGGAAGGTGTAGGTCTTGTCTATTCCATAGTTGGTTTTTGGAACGGTACCTGTGCTTATATCAAACTCTGGTTTTATGCATCACCCCACCTCTCCTTCCCCCTTAAGCAGGCATAAGAGTGTTTTCTAAATGTGAGACACTGTTCTCTTTCCTAACTCAGTTCAAGTGTAGCCATGTTTACAGGATCTTCATAAGTGATATCTTATGATAAGTTTCTTTTTCTGTGTGACTTATTTCACTTAGAATCATCGTACCTGAATCCACCCATTTTGCTGCTACTGGTCTTATGACATTGATTTCATGGCTGAGGGATATTCCATCATACGTAAGGACCACAATTTTTTGAACCATTTTTATATTTCCTGGGATATTTAAGGTGTACCCAAGTTGAGGTCCTTGTAAGCAGTGCAGCCCTAAATTTTGGGGTGGCTGTGTCTTTTTGATTTTCAGTTTTCCCAAGGTATATTCCCTAGACTGGAAGTGCCCTTGGCTCTGTAGCTCTGTTGTTTACTTGTTTTAGGGAACACAATGCACTCCTCCAGAGAGGCAGTTGGCAATTTACATCCCACCCATTAGCATAACAAGGCTCCCTGTTCTCCAGGGCCTGTCTTGCCTTTCTGGTTTTTACACATTTTGTGGATGTCCCTTTTGACCGGTGGGAAGTGATACTTCTTTGTAGTGCAGATTTGCATTGCCCGCTTGCTTGCTTGGCCAAAAAGGGCGTATGCGTTTTCTCCTGAATATATTCAGGAGAAAACGCATACGCCCTTTTTGGCCAAGTGCATCATTGTCGAAGTTGTGCCCCTCTTCCTGTGCTTTAAAGGCGATTCCAACGTACCTCTGGAAATCTGTTTCCTGCTATTCTGCCTCGCTTTAAAGTCCGCCTCGTTGCCTTCCCTCAACAGATTTTTGGACGATAGTTGTCCTCTTATTACTCGGCCAGTTTGTGAATTGCTGTGCCCCTGAGCTCCATTTTTCAACTCGTTTTTGGTGAGCTGACCGCAAGTCCAAAATTTTGGTTCAGGATCTATACTGATTCCCGGTGGGTGGCTGAGACTTTGGTTAATTCTTCTTCCTGCCGGGAAATTACAGTGATATGTGCCCGTCCAAATGCCTAACAGCTACTCTCTCATTGGTTCTCCCTCTTCCCTTTCATCCTCTGCCAAATTGGCAACCTGTGCGAACCAGGAGGTTAAAGGGGCTGTCTCTCCAAGTTGGGAGGTTGATAATAAAGCAGATGGAAAGTCAAACCGGAGCACCAGGAGAGGGACTATTCATTGAGTTTTAGAAACCTTTCGTATTCACAGTGTGTCCGTTCTCTAGGATTCCCGTACATGTTATATCTGTAGTAATATTCCCTTCAACCTGGAGAGTTGGGACCCATGGAATGTGTGCCATGCATTATTGCTTTAAAGGGTCTGCATTTGCTCACCCAATCTCACCAATCCTCTCAGTCCCAAGTGTCCAGCCTTATGCCACATCCAGCTGTCATTGTAGATAGGGTCATTTCAGGTTTCATCAGAGACCCTGAAGGAATTGTAAAGAATTTCCCAGTTTTTTTGTTTTATTTTTGAAATTCCTTTTTATAGTGGGTTTGAGCTGATTCTCGCTGCCATATTTATCCCAGTCTAGACACACTTGATTCCCTTACGGAGACATATCAATACATAGGTTTTAAGATTCTTACTAGTCAGATATATTCCTCTGCGGGAAATATGGGGTTTTGAGTCCCTTTCACTGAGGAAGGTGTAGGTCTTGTCTATTCTATAGTTGGTTTTTGGAACGGTACCTGTGCTTATATCAAACTCTGGTTTTATGCATCACCCCACCTCTCCTTCCCCCTTAAGCAGGCATAAGAGTGTTTTCTAAATGTGAGACACTGTTCTCTTTCCTAACTCAGTTCAAGTGTAGCCATGTTTACAGGATTTTCATAAGTGATATCTTATGATAAGTTTCTTTTTCTGTGTGACTTATTTCACTTAGAATCATCGTACCTGAATCCACCCATTTTGCTGCTACTGGTCTTATGACATTGATTTCATGGCTGAGGGATATTCCATCGTACGTAAGTACCACAATTTTTTGAACCATTTTTATATTTCCTGGGATATTTAAGGTGTACCCAAGTTGAGGTCCTTGTAAGCAGTGCAGCCCTAAATTTTGGGGTGTCTCTGTCTTTTTGATTTTCAGTTTTCCCAAGGTATATTCCCTAGACTGGAAGTGCCCTTGGCTCTGTAGCTCTGTTGTTTACTTGTTTTAGGGAACACAATGAACTCCTCCAGAGAGGCAGTTGGCAATTTACATCCCGCCCATCAGCATAACAAGGCTCCCTGTTCTCCAGGGCCTGTCTTGCCTTTCTGGTTTTTACACATTTTGTGGATGTCCCTTTTGACCGGTGGGAAGTGATACTTCTTTGTAGTGCAGATTTGCATTGCCCGCTTGCTTGCTTGGCCAAAAAGGGCGTATGCGTTTTCTCCTGAATATATTCAGGAGAAAACGCATACGCCCTTTTTGGCCAAGTGCATCATTGTCGAAATTGTGCCCCTCTTCCTGTGCTTTAAAGGCGATTCCAACGTACCTCTTGAAATCTGTTTCCTGCTATTCTGCCTCGCTTTCAAGTCCGCCTCGTTGCCTTCCCTCAACAGATTTTTGGACGATAGTTGTCCTTTATTACTCGGCCAGTTTGTGAATTGCTGTGCCCCTGAGCTCCATTTTTCAACTCGTTTTTGGTGAGCTGACCGCAAGTCCAAAATTTTGGTTCAGGATCTATACTGATTCCCAGTGGGTGGCTGAGACTTTGGTTAATTCTTCTTCCTGCCGGGAAATTACAGTGATATGTGCCCGTCCAAATGCCTAACAGCTACTCTCTCATTGGTTCTCCCTCTTCCCTTTCATCCTCTGCCAAATTGGCAACCTGTGCGAACCAGGAGGTTAAAGGGGCTGTCTCTCCAAGTTGGGAGGTTGATAATAAAGCAGATGGAAAGTCAAACCGGAGCACCAGGAGAGGGACTATTCGTTGAGTTTTAGAAACCTTTCGTATTCACAGTGTGTCCGTTCTCTAGGATTCCCGTACATGTTATATCTGTAGTAATATTCCCTTCAACCTGGAGAGTTGGGACCCATGGAATGTGTGCCATGCATTATTGCTTTAAAGGGTCTGCATTTGCTCACCCAATCTCACCAATCCTCTCAGTCCCAAGTGTCCAGCCTTATGCCACATCCAGCTGTCATTGTAGATAGGGTCATTTCAGGTTTCATCAGAGACCCTGAAGGAATTGTAAAGAATTTCCCAGTTTTTTTGTTTTATTTTTGAAATTCCTTTTTATAGTGGGTTTGAGCTGATTCTCGCTGCCATATTTATCCCAGTCTAGACACACTTGATTCCCTTACGGAGACATATCAATACATAGGTTTTAAGATTCTTACTTTACTAGTCAGATATATTCCTCTGCGGGAAATATGGGGTTTTGAGTCCCTTTCACTGAGGAAGGTGTAGGTCTTGTCTATTCCATAGTTGGTTTTTGGAACGGTACCTGTGCTTATATCAAACTCTGGTTTTATGCATCACCCCACCTCTCCTTCCCCCTTAAGCAGGCATAAGAGTGTTTTCTAAATGTGAGACACTGTTCTCTTTCCTAACTCAGTTCAAGTGTAGCCATGTTTACAGGATCTTCATAAGTGATATCTTATGATAAGTTTCTTTTTCTGTGTGACTTATTTCACTTAGAATCATCGTACCTGAATCCACCCATTTTGCTGCTACTGGTCTTATGACATTGATTTCATGGCTGAGGGATATTCCATCGTACGTAAGTACCACAATTTTTTGAACCATTTTTATATTTCCTGGGATATTTAAGGTGTACCCAAGTTGAGGTCCTTGTAAGCAGTGCAGCCCTAAATTTTGGGGTGGCTGTGTCTTTTTGATTTTCAGTTTTCCCATGGTATATTCCCTAGACTGGAAGTGCCCTTGGCTCTGTAGCTCTGTTGTTTACTTGTTTTAGGGAACACAATGAACTCCTCCAGAGAGGCAGTTGGCAATTTACATCCCGCCCATCAGCATAACAAGGCTCCCTGTTCTCCAGGGCCTGTCTTGCCTTTCTGGGTTTTACACATTTTGTGGATGTCCCTTTTGACCGGTGGGAAGTGATACTTCTTTGTAGTGCAGATTTGCATTGCCCGCTTGCTTGCTTGGCCAAAAAGGGCGTATGCGTTTTCTCCTGAATATATTCAGGAGAAAACGCATACGCCCTTTTTGGCCAAGTGCATCATTGTCGAAATTGTGCCCCTCTTCCTGTGCTTTAAAGGCGATTCCAACGTACCTCTTGAAATCTGTTTCCTGCTATTCTGCCTCGCTTTCAAGTCCGCCTCGTTGCCTTCCCTCAACAGATTTTTGGACGATAGTTGTCCTTTATTACTCGGCCAGTTTGTGAATTGCTGTGCCCCTGAGCTCCATTTTTCAACTCGTTTTTGGTGAGCTGACCGCAAGTCCAAAATTTTGGTTCAGGATCTATAGTGATTCCCGGTGGGTGGCTGAGACTTTGGTTAATTCTTCTTCCTGCCGGGAAATTACAGTGATATGTGCCCGTCCAAATGCCTAACAGCTACTCTCTCATTGGTTCTCCCTCTTCCCTTTCATCCTCTGCCAAATTGGCAACCTGTGCGAACCAGGAGGTTAAAGGGGCTGTCTCTCCAAGTTGGGAGGTTGATAATAAAGCAGATGGAAAGTCAAACCGGAGCACCAGGAGAGGGACTATTCGTTGAGTTTTAGAAACCTTTTGTATTCACAGTGTGTCCGTTCTCTAGGATTCCCGTACATGTTATATCTGTAGTAATATTCCCTTCAACCTGGAGAGTTGGGACCCATGGAATGTGTGCCATGCATTATTGCTTTAAAGGGTCTGCATTTGCTCACCCAATCTCACCAATCCTCTCAGTCCCAAGTGTCCAGCCTTATGCCACATCCAGCTGTCATTGTAGATAGGGTCATTTCAGGTTTCATCAGAGACCCTGAAGGAATTGTAAAGAATTTCCCAGTTTTTTTGTTTTATTTTTGAAATTCCTTTTTATAGTGGGTTTGAGCTGATTCTCGCTGCCATATTTATCCCAGTCTAGACACACTTGATTCCCTTACGGAGACATATCAATACATAGGTTTTAAGATTCTTACTAGTCAGATATATTCCTCTGCGGGAAATATGGGGTTTTGAGTCCCTTTCACTGAGGAAGGTGTAGGTCTTGTCTATTCCATAGTTGGTTTTTGGAACGGTACCTGTGCTTATATCAAACTCTGGTTTTATGCATCACCCCACCTCTCCTTCCCCCTTAAGCAGGCATAAGAGTGTTTTCTAAATGTGAGACACTTTTCTCTTTCCTAACTCAGTTCAAGTGTAGCCATGTTTACAGGATCTTCATAAGTGATATCTTATGATAAGTTTCTTTTTCTGTGTGACTTATTTCACTTAGAATCATCATACCTGAATCCACCCATTTTGCTGCTACTGGTCTTATGACATTGATTTCATGGCTGAGGGATATTCCATCGTACGTAAGTACCACAATTTTTTGAACCATTTTTATATTTCCTGGGATATTTAAGGTGTACCCAAGTTGAGGTCCTTGTAAGCAGTGCAGCCCTAAATTTTGGGGTGGCTGTGTCTTTTTGATTTTCAGTTTTCCCAAGGTATATTCCCTAGACTGGAAGTGCCCTTGGCTCTGTAGCTCTGTTGTTTACTTGTTTTAGGGAACACAATGCACGCCTCCAGAGAGGCAGTTGGCAATTTACATCCCGCCCATCAGCATAACAAGGCTCCCTGTTCTCCAGGGCCTGTCTTGCCTTTCTGGTTTTTACACATTTTGTGGATGTCCCTTTTGACCGGTGGGAAGTGATACTTCTTTGTAGTGCAGATTTGCATTGCCCGCTTGCTTGCTTGGCCAAAAAGGGCGTATGCGTTTTCTCCTGAATATATTCAGGAGAAAACGCATACGCCCTTTTTGGCCAAGTGCATCATTGTCGAAGTTGTGCCCCTCTTCCTGTGCTTTAAAGGCGATTCCAACGTACCTCTTGAAATCTGTTTCCTGCTATTCTGCCACGCTTTGAAGTCCGCCTCGTTGCCTTCCCTCAACAGATTTTTGGACGATAGTTGTCCTTTATTACTCGGCCAGTTTGTGAATTGCTGTGCCCCTGAGCTCCATTTTTCAACTCGTTTTTGGTGAGCTGACCGCAAGTCCAAAATTTTGGTTCAGGATCTATACTGATTCCCGGTGGGTGGCTGAGACTTTGGTTAATTCTTCTTCCTGCCGGGAAATTACAGTGATATGTGCCCGTCCAAATGCCTAACAGCTACTCTCTCATTGGTTCTCCCTCTTCCCTTTCATCCTCTGCCAAATTGGCAACCTGTGCGAACCAGGAGGTTAAAGGGGCTGTCTCTCCAAGTTGGGAGGTTGATAATAAAGCAGATGGAAAGTCAAACCGGAGCACCAGGAGAGGGACTATTCGTTGAGTTTTAGAAACCTTTCGTATTCACAGTGTGTCCGTTCTCTAGGATTCCCGTACATGTTATATCTGTAGTAATATTCCCTTCAACCTGGAGAGTTGGGACCCATGGAATGTGTGCCATGCATTATTGCTTTAAAGGGTCTGCATTTGCTCACCCAATCTCACCAATCCTCTCAGTCCCAAGTGTCCAGCCTTATGCCACATCCAGCTGTCATTGTAGATAGGGTCATTTCAGGTTTCATCAGAGACCCTGAAGGAATTGTAAAGAATTTCCCAGTTTTTTTGTTTTATTTTTGAAATTCCTTTTTATAGTGGGTTTGAGCTGATTCTCGCTGCCATATTTATCCCAGTCTAGACACACTTGATTCCCTTACGGAGACATATCAATACATAGGTTTTAAGATTCTTACTAGTCAGATATATTCCTCTGCGGGAAATATGGGGTTTTGAGTCCCTTTCACTGAGGAAGGTGTAGGTCTTGTCTATTCCATAGTTGGTTTTTGGAACGGTACCTGTGCTTATATCAAACTCTGGTTTTATGCATCACCCCACCTCTCCTTCCCCCTTAAGCAGGCATAAGAGTGTTTTCTAAATGTGAGACACTGTTCTCTTTCCTAACTCAGTTCAAGTGTAGCCATGTTTACAGGATCTTCATAAGTGATATCTTATGATAAGTTTCTTTTTCTGTGTGACTTATTTCACTTAGAATCATCGTACCTGAATCCACCCATTTTGCTGCTACTGGTCTTATGACATTGATTTCATGGCTGAGGGATATTCCATCGTACGTAAGTACCACAATTTTTTGAACCATTTTTATATTTCCTGGGATATTTAAGGTGTACCCAAGTTGAGGTCCTTGTAAGCAGTGCAGCCCTAAATTTTGGGGTGGCTGTGTCTTTTTGATTTTCAGTTTTCCCAAGGTATATTCCCTAGACTGGAAGTGCCCTTGGCTCTGTAGCTCTGTTGTTTACTTGTTTTAGGGAACACAATGCACTCCTCCAGAGAGGCAGTTGGCAATTTACATCCCGCCCATCAGCATAACAAGGCTCCCTGTTCTCCAGGGCCTGTCTTGCCTTTCTGGTTTTTACACATTTTGTGGATGTCCCTTTTGACCGGTGGGAAGTGATACTTCTTTGTAGTGCAGATTTGCATTGCCCGCTTGCTTGCTTGGCCAAAAAGGGCGTATGCGTTTTCTCCTGAATATATTCAGGAGAAAACGCATACGCCCTTTTTGGCCAAGTGCATCATTGTCGAAATTGTGCCCCTCTTCCTGTGCTTTAAAGGCGATTCCAACGTACCTCTTGAAATCTGTTTCCTGCTATTCTGCCTCGCTTTCAAGTCCGCCTCGTTGCCTTCCCTCAACAGATTTTTGGACGATAGTTGTCCTTTATTACTCGGCCAGTTTGTGAATTGCTGTGCCCCTGAGCTCCATTTTTCAACTCGTTTTTGGTGAGCTGACCGCAAGTCCAAAATTTTGGTTCAGGATCTATAGTGATTCCCGGTGGGTGGCTGAGACTTTGGTTAATTCTTCTTCCTGCCGGGAAATTACAGTGATATGTGCCCGTCCAAATGCCTAACAGCTACTCTCTCATTGGTTCTCCCTCTTCCCTTTCATCCTCTGCCAAATTGGCAACCTGTGCGAACCAGGAGGTTAAAGGGGCTGTCTCTCCAAGTTGGGAGGTTGATAATAAAGCAGATGGAAAGTCAAACCGGAGCACCAGGAGAGGGACTATTCGTTGAGTTTTAGAAACCTTTTGTATTCACAGTGTGTCCGTTCTCTAGGATTCCCGTACATGTTATATCTGTAGTAATATTCCCTTCAACCTGGAGAGTTGGGACCCATGGAATGTGTGCCATGCATTATTGCTTTAAAGGGTCTGCATTTGCTCACCCAATCTCACCAATCCTCTCAGTCCCAAGTGTCCAGCCTTATGCCACATCCAGCTGTCATTGTAGATAGGGTCATTTCAGGTTTCATCAGAGACCCTGAAGGAATTGTAAAGAATTTCCCAGTTTTTTTGTTTTATTTTTGAAATTCCTTTTTATAGTGGGTTTGAGCTGATTCTCGCTGCCATATTTATCCCAGTCTAGACACACTTGATTCCCTTACGGAGACATATCAATACATAGGTTTTAAGATTCTTACTAGTCAGATATATTCCTCTGCGGGAAATATGGGGTTTTGAGTCCCTTTCACTGAGGAAGGTGTAGGTCTTGTCTATTCCATAGTTGGTTTTTGGAACGGTACCTGTGCTTATATCAAACTCTGGTTTTATGCATCACCCCACCTCTCCTTCCCCCTTAAGCAGGCATAAGAGTGTTTTCTAAATGTGAGACACTTTTCTCTTTCCTAACTCAGTTCAAGTGTAGCCATGTTTACAGGATCTTCATAAGTGATATCTTATGATAAGTTTCTTTTTCTGTGTGACTTATTTCACTTAGAATCATCATACCTGAATCCACCCATTTTGCTGCTACTGGTCTTATGACATTGATTTCATGGCTGAGGGATATTCCATCGTACGTAAGTACCACAATTTTTTGAACCATTTTTATATTTCCTGGGATATTTAAGGTGTACCCAAGTTGAGGTCCTTGTAAGCAGTGCAGCCCTAAATTTTGGGGTGGCTGTGTCTTTTTGATTTTCAGTTTTCCCAAGGTATATTCCCTAGACTGGAAGTGCCCTTGGCTCTGTAGCTCTGTTGTTTACTTGTTTTAGGGAACACAATGCACGCCTCCAGAGAGGCAGTTGGCAATTTACATCCCGCCCATCAGCATAACAAGGCTCCCTGTTCTCCAGGGCCTGTCTTGCCTTTCTGGTTTTTACACATTTTGTGGATGTCCCTTTTGACCGGTGGGAAGTGATACTTCTTTGTAGTGCAGATTTGCATTGCCCGCTTGCTTGCTTGGCCAAAAAGGGCGTATGCGTTTTCTCCTGAATATATTCAGGAGAAAACGCATACGCCCTTTTTGGCCAAGTGCATCATTGTCGAAGTTGTGCCCCTCTTCCTGTGCTTTAAAGGCGATTCCAACGTACCTCTTGAAATCTGTTTCCTGCTATTCTGCCACGCTTTGAAGTCCGCCTCGTTGCCTTCCCTCAACAGATTTTTGGACGATAGTTGTCCTTTATTACTCGGCCAGTTTGTGAATTGCTGTGCCCCTGAGCTCCATTTTTCAACTCGTTTTTGGTGAGCTGACCGCAAGTCCAAAATTTTGGTTCAGGATCTATACTGATTCCCGGTGGGTGGCTGAGACTTTGGTTAATTCTTCTTCCTGCCGGGAAATTACAGTGATATGTGCCCGTCCAAATGCCTAACAGCTACTCTCTCATTGGTTCTCCCTCTTCCCTTTCATCCTCTGCCAAATTGGCAACCTGTGCGAACCAGGAGGTTAAAGGGGCTGTCTCTCCAAGTTGGGAGGTTGATAATAAAGCAGATGGAAAGTCAAACCGGAGCACCAGGAGAGGGACTATTCGTTGAGTTTTAGAAACCTTTCGTATTCACAGTGTGTCCGTTCTCTAGGATTCCCGTACATGTTATATCTGTAGTAATATTCCCTTCAACCTGGAGAGTTGGGACCCATGGAATGTGTGCCATGCATTATTGCTTTAAAGGGTCTGCATTTGCTCACCCAATCTCACCAATCCTCTCAGTCCCAAGTGTCCAGCCTTATGCCACATCCAGCTGTCATTGTAGATAGGGTCATTTCAGGTTTCATCAGAGACCCTGAAGGAATTGTAAAGAATTTCCCAGTTTTTTTGTTTTATTTTTGAAATTCCTTTTTATAGTGGGTTTGAGCTGATTCTCGCTGCCATATTTATCCCAGTCTAGACACACTTGATTCCCTTACGGAGACATATCAATACATAGGTTTTAAGATTCTTACTAGTCAGATATATTCCTCTGCGGGAAATATGGGGTTTTGAGTCCCTTTCACTGAGGAAGGTGTAGGTCTTGTCTATTCCATAGTTGGTTTTTGGAACGGTACCTGTGCTTATATCAAACTCTGGTTTTATGCATCACCCCACCTCTCCTTCCCCCTTAAGCAGGCATAAGAGTGTTTTCTAAATGTGAGACACTGTTCTCTTTCCTAACTCAGTTCAAGTGTAGCCATGTTTACAGGATCTTCATAAGTGATATCTTATGATAAGTTTCTTTTTCTGTGTGACTTATTTCACTTAGAATCATCGTACCTGAATCCACCCATTTTGCTGCTACTGGTCTTATGACATTGATTTCATGGCTGAGGGATATTCCATCGTACGTAAGTACCACAATTTTTTGAACCATTTTTATATTTCCTGGGATATTTAAGGTGTACCCAAGTTGAGGTCCTTGTAAGCAGTGCAGCCCTAAATTTTGGGGTGGCTGTGTCTTTTTGATTTTCAGTTTTCCCAAGGTATATTCCCTAGACTGGAAGTGCCCTTGGCTCTGTAGCTCTGTTGTTTACTTGTTTTAGGGAACACAATGCACTCCTCCAGAGAGGCAGTTGGCAATTTACATCCCGCCCATCAGCATAACAAGGCTCCCTGTTCTCCAGGGCCTGTCTTGCCTTTCTGGTTTTTACACATTTTGTGGATGTCCCTTTTGACCGGTGGGAAGTGATACTTCTTTGTAGTGCAGATTTGCATTGCCCGCTTGCTTGCTTGGCCAAAAAGGGCGTATGCGTTTTCTCCTGAATATATTCAGGAGAAAACGCATACGCCCTTTTTGGCCAAGTGCATCATTGTCGAAGTTGTGCCCCTCTTCCTGTGCTTTAAAGGCGATTCCAACGTACCTCTTGAAATCTGTTTCCTGCTATTCTGCCTCGCTTTCAAGTCCGCCTCGTTGCCTTCCCTCAACAGATTTTTGGACGATAGTTGTCCTTTATTACTCGGCCAGTTTGTGAATTGCTGTGCCCCTGAGCTCCATTTTTCAACTCGTTTTTGGTGAGCTGACCGCAAGTCCAAAATTTTGGTTCAGGATCTATACTGATTCCCGGTGGGTGGCTGAGACTTTGGTTAATTCTTCTTCCTGCCGGGAAATTACAGTGATATGTGCCCGTCCAAATGCCTAACAGCTATTCTCTCATTGGTTCTCCCTCTTCCCTTTCATCCTCTGCCAAATTGGCAACCTGTGCGAACCAGGAGGTTAAAGGGGCTGTCTCTCCAAGTTGGGAGGTTGATAATAAAGCAGATGGAAAGTCAAACCGGAGCACCAGGAGAGGGACTATTCGTTGAGTTTTAGAAACCTTTCGTATTCACAGTGTGTCCGTTCTCTAGGATTCCCGTACATGTTATATCTGTAGTAATATTCCCTTCAACCTGGAGAGTTGGGACCCATGGAATGTGTGCCATGCATTATTGCTTTAAAGGGTCTGCATTTGCTCACCCAATCTCACCAATCCTCTCAGTCCCAAGTGTCCAGCCTTATGCCACATCCAGCTGTCATTGTAGATAGGGTCATTTCAGGTTTCATCAGAGACCCTGAAGGAATTGTAAAGAATTTCCCAGTTTTTTTGTTTTATTTTTGAAATTCCTTTTTATAGTGGGTTTGAGCTGATTCTCGCTGCCATATTTATCCCAGTCTAGACACACTTGATTCCCTTACGGAGACATATCAATACATAGGTTTTAAGATTCTTACTAGTCAGATATATTCCTCTGCGGGAAATATGGGGTTTTGAGTCCCTTTCACTGAGGAAGGTGTAGGTCTTGTCTATTCCATAGTTGGTTTTTGGAACGGTACCTGTGCTTATATCAAACTCTGGTTTTATGCATCACCCCACCTCTCATTCCCCCTTAAGCAGGCATAAGAGTGTTTTCTAAATGTGAGACACTGTTCTCTTTCCTAACTCAGTTCAAGTGTAGCCATGTTTACAGGATCTTCATAAGTGATATCTTATGATAAGTTTCTTTTTCTGTGTGACTTATTTCACTTAGAATCATCGTACCTGAATCCACCCATTTTGCTGCTACTGGTCTTATGACATTGATTTCATGGCTGAGGGATATTCCATCGTACGTAAGTACCACAATTTTTTGAACCATTTTTATATTTCCTGGGATATTTAAGGTGTACCCAAGTTGAGGTCCTTGTAAGCAGTGCAGCCCTAAATTTTGGGGTGGCTGTGTCTTTTTGATTTTCAGTTTTCCCAAGGTATATTCCCTAGACTGGAAGTGCCCTTGGCTCTGTAGCTCTGTTGTTTACTTGTTTTAGGGAACACAATGCACTCCTCCAGAGAGGCAGTTGGCAATTTACATCCCGCCCATCAGCATAACAAGGCTCCCTGTTCTCCAGGGCCTGTCTTGCCTTTCTGGTTTTTACACATTTTGTGGATGTCCCTTTTGACCGGTGGGAAGTGATACTTCTTTGTAGTGCAGATTTGCATTGCCCGCTTGCTTGCTTGGCCAAAAAGGGCGTATGCGTTTTCTCCTGAATATATTCAGGAGAAAACGCATACGCCCTTTTTGGCCAAGTGCATCATTGTCGAAGTTGTGCCCCTCTTCCTGTGCTTTAAAGGCGATTCCAACGTACCTCTTGAAATCTGTTTCCTGCTATTCTGCCTCGCTTTCAAGTCCGCCTCGTTGCCTTCCCTCAACAGATTTTTGGACGATAGTTGTCCTTTATTACTCGGCCAGTTTGTGAATTGCTGTGCCCCTGAGCTCCATTTTTCAACTCGTTTTTGGTGAGCTGACCGCAAGTCCAAAATTTTGGTTCAGGATCTATACTGATTCCCGGTGGGTGGCTGAGACTTTGGTTAATTCTTCTTCCTGCCGGGAAATTACAGTGATATGTGCCCGTCCAAATGCCTAACAGCTATTCTCTCATTGGTTCTCCCTCTTCCCTTTCATCCTCTGCCAAATTGGCAACCTGTGCGAACCAGGAGGTTAAAGGGGCTGTCTCTCCAAGTTGGGAGGTTGATAATAAAGCAGATGGAAAGTCAAACCGGAGCACCAGGAGAGGGACTATTCGTTGAGTTTTAGAAACCTTTCGTATTCACAGTGTGTCCGTTCTCTAGGATTCCCGTACATGTTATATCTGTAGTAATATTCCCTTCAACCTGGAGAGTTGGGACCCATGGAATGTGTGCCATGCATTATTGCTTTAAAGGGTCTGCATTTGCTCACCCAATCTCACCAATCCTCTCAGTCCCAAGTGTCCAGCCTTATGCCACATCCAGCTGTCATTGTAGATAGGGTCATTTCAGGTTTCATCAGAGACCCTGAAGGAATTGTAAAGAATTTCCCAGTTTTTTTGTTTTATTTTTGAAATTCCTTTTTATAGTGGGTTTGAGCTGATTCTCGCTGCCATATTTATCCCAGTCTAGACACACTTGATTCCCTTACGGAGACATATCAATACATAGGTTTTAAGATTCTTACTAGTCAGATATATTCCTCTGCGGGAAATATGGGGTTTTGAGTCCCTTTCACTGAGGAAGGTGTAGGTCTTGTCTATTCCATAGTTGGTTTTTGGAACGGTACCTGTGCTTATATCAAACTCTGGTTTTATGCATCACCCCACCTCTCCTTCCCCCTTAAGCAGGCATAAGAGTGTTTTCTAAATGTGAGACACTGTTCTCTTTCCTAACTCAGTTCAAGTGTAGCCATGTTTACAGGATCTTCATAAGTGATATCTTATGATAAGTTTCTTTTTCTGTGTGACTTATTTCACTTAGAATCATCGTACCTGAATCCACCCATTTTGCTGCTACTGGTCTTATGACATTGATTTCATGGCTGAGGGATATTCCATCGTACGTAAGTACCACAATTTTTTGAACCATTTTTATATTTCCTGGGATATTTAAGGTGTACCCAAGTTGAGGTCCTTGTAAGCAGTGCAGCCCTAAATTTTGGGGTGGCTGTGTCTTTTTGATTTTCAGTTTTCCCAAGGTATATTCCCTAGACTGGAAGTGCCCTTGGCTCTGTAGCTCTGTTGTTTACTTGTTTTAGGGAACACAATGCACTCCTCCAGCGAGGAAGTTGGCAATTTACATCCCGCCCATCAGCATAACAAGGCTCCCTGTTCTCCAGGGCCTGTCTTGCCTTTCTGGTTTTTACACATTTTGTGGATGTCCCTTTTGACCGGTGGGAAGTGATACTTCTTTGTAGTGCAGATTTGCATTGCCCGCTTGCTTGCTTGGCCAAAAAGGGCGTATGCGTTTTCTCCTGAATATATTCAGGAGAAAACGCATACGCCCTTTTTGTCCAAGTGCATCATTGTCGAAGTTGTGCCCCTCTTCCTGTGCTTTAAAGGCGATTCCAACATACCTCTTGAAATCTGTTTCCTGCTATTCTGCCTCGCTTTCAAGTCCGCCTCGTTGCCTTCCCTCAACAGATTTTTGGACGATAGTTGTCCTTTATTACTCGGCCAGTTTGTGAATTGCTGTGCCCCTGAGCTCCATTTTTCAACTCGTTTTTGGTGAGCTGACCGCAAGTCCAAAATTTTGGTTCAGGATCTATACTGATTCCCGGTGGGTGGCTGAGACTTTGGTTAATTCTTCTTCCTGCCGGGAAATTACAGTGATATGTGCCCGTCCAAATGCCTAACAGCTACTCTCTCATTGGTTCTCCCTCTTCCCTTTCATCCTCTGCCAAATTGGCAACCTGTGCGAACCAGGAGGTTAAAGGGGCTGTCTCTCCAAGTTGGGAGGTTGATAATAAAGCAGATGGAAAGTCAAACCGGAGCACCAGGAGAGGGACTATTCATTGAGTTTTAGAAACCTTTCGTATTCACAGTGTGTCCGTTCTCTAGGATTCCCGTACATGTTATATCTGTAGTAATATTCCCTTCAACCTGGAGAGTTGGGACCCATGGAATGTGTGCCATGCATTATTGCTTTAAAGGGTCTGCATTTGCTCACCCAATCTCACCAATCCTCTCAGTCCCAAGTGTCCAGCCTTATGCCACATCCAGCTGTCATTGTAGATAGGGTCATTTCAGGTTTCATCAGAGACCCTGAAGGAATTGTAAAGAATTTCCCAGTTTTTTTTGTTTTATTTTTGAAATTCCTTTTTATAGTGGGTTTGAGCTGATTCTCGCTGCCATATTTATCCCAGTCTAGACACACTTGATTCCCTTACGGAGACATATCAATACATAGGTTTTAAGATTCTTACTAGTCAGATATATTCCTCTGCGGGAAATATGGGGTTTTGAGTCCCTTTCACTGAGGAAGGTGTAGGTCTTGTCTATTCCATAGTTGGTTTTTGGAACGGTACCTGTGCTTATATCAAACTCTGGTTTTATGCATCACCCCACCTCTCCTTCCCCCTTAAGCAGGCATAAGAGTGTTTTCTAAATGTGAGACACTGTTCTCTTTCCTAACTCAGTTCAAGTGTAGCCATGTTTACAGGATCTTCATAAGTGATATCTTATGATAAGTTTCTTTTTCTGTGTGACTTATTTCACTTAGAATCATCGTACCTGAATCCACCCATTTTGCTGCTACTGGTCTTATGACATTGATTTCATGGCTGAGGGATATTCCATCGTACGTAAGTACCACAATTTTTTGAACCATTTTTATATTTCCTGGGATATTTAAGGTGTACCCAAGTTGAGGTCCTTGTAAGCAGTGCAGCCCTAAATTTTGGGGTGGCTGTGTCTTTTTGATTTTCAGTTTTCCCAAGGTATATTCCCTAGACTGGAAGTGCCCTTGGCTCTGTAGCTCTGTTGTTTACTTGTTTTAGGGAACACAATGCACTCCTCCAGAGAGGCAGTTGGCAATTTACATCCCGCCCATCAGCATAACAAGGCTCCCTGTTCTCCAGGGCCTGTCTTGCCTTTCTGGTTTTTACACATTTTGTGGATGTCCCTTTTGACCGGTGGGAAGTGATACTTCTTTGTAGTGCAGATTTGCATTGCCCGCTTGCTTGCTTGGCCAAAAAGGGCGTATGCGTTTTCTCCTGAATATATTCAGGAGAAAACGCATACGCCCTTTTTGGCCAAGTGCATCATTGTCGAAGTTGTGCCCCTCTTCCTGTGCTTTAAAGGCGATTCCAACGTACCTCTTGAAATCTGTTTCCTGCTATTCTGCCTCGCTTTCAAGTCCGCCTCGTTGCCTTCCCTCAACAGATTTTTGGACGATAGTTGTCCTTTATTACTCGGCCAGTTTGTGAATTGCTGTGCCCCTGAGCTCCATTTTTCAACTCGTTTTTGGTGAGCTGACCGCAAGTCCAAAATTTTGGTTCAGGATCTATACTGATTCCCGGTGGGTGGCTGAGACTTTGGTTAATTCTTCTTCCTGCCGGGAAATTACAGTGATATGTGCCCGTCCAAATGCCTAACAGCTATTCTCTCATTGGTTCTCCCTCTTCCCTTTCATCCTCTGCCAAATTGGCAACCTGTGCGAACCAGGAGGTTAAAGGGGCTGTCTCTCCAAGTTGGGAGGTTGATAATAAAGCAGATGGAAAGTCAAACCGGAGCACCAGGAGAGGGACTATTCGTTGAGTTTTAGAAACCTTTCGTATTCACAGTGTGTCCGTTCTCTAGGATTCCCGTACATGTTATATCTGTAGTAATATTCCCTTCAACCTGGAGAGTTGGGACCCATGGAATGTGTGCCATGCATTATTGCTTTAAAGGGTCTGCATTTGCTCACCCAATCTCACCAATCCTCTCAGTCCCAAGTGTCCAGCCTTATGCCACATCCAGCTGTCATTGTAGATAGGGTCATTTCAGGTTTCATCAGAGACCCTGAAGGAATTGTAAAGAATTTCCCAGTTTTTTTGTTTTATTTTTGAAATTCCTTTTTATAGTGGGTTTGAGCTGATTCTCGCTGCCATATTTATCCCAGTCTAGACACACTTGATTCCCTTACGGAGACATATCAATACATAGGTTTTAAGATTCTTACTAGTCAGATATATTCCTCTGCGGGAAATATGGGGTTTTGAGTCCCTTTCACTGAGGAAGGTGTAGGTCTTGTCTATTCCATAGTTGGTTTTTGGAACGGTACCTGTGCTTATATCAAACTCTGGTTTTATGCATCACCCCACCTCTCCTTCCCCCTTAAGCAGGCATAAGAGTGTTTTCTAAATGTGAGACACTGTTCTCTTTCCTAACTCAGTTCAAGTGTAGCCATGTTTACAGGATCTTCATAAGTGATATCTTATGATAAGTTTCTTTTTCTGTGTGACTTATTTCACTTAGAATCATCGTACCTGAATCCACCCATTTTGCTGCTACTGGTCTTATGACATTGATTTCATGGCTGAGGGATATTCCATCGTACGTAAGTACCACAATTTTTTGAACCATTTTTATATTTCCTGGGATATTTAAGGTGTACCCAAGTTGAGGTCCTTGTAAGCAGTGCAGCCCTAAATTTTGGGGTGGCTGTGTCTTTTTGATTTTCAGTTTTCCCAAGGTATATTCCCTAGACTGGAAGTGCCCTTGGCTCTGTAGCTCTGTTGTTTACTTGTTTTAGGGAACACAATGCACTCCTCCAGCGAGGAAGTTGGCAATTTACATCCCGCCCATCAGCATAACAAGGCTCCCTGTTCTCCAGGGCCTGTCTTGCCTTTCTGGTTTTTACACATTTTGTGGATGTCCCTTTTGACCGGTGGGAAGTGATACTTCTTTGTAGTGCAGATTTGCATTGCCCGCTTGCTTGCTTGGCCAAAAAGGGCGTATGCGTTTTCTCCTGAATATATTCAGGAGAAAACGCATACGCCCTTTTTGTCCAAGTGCATCATTGTCGAAGTTGTGCCCCTCTTCCTGTGCTTTAAAGGCGATTCCAACATACCTCTTGAAATCTGTTTCCTGCTATTCTGCCTCGCTTTCAAGTCCGCCTCGTTGCCTTCCCTCAACAGATTTTTGGACGATAGTTGTCCTTTATTACTCGGCCAGTTTGTGAATTGCTGTGCCCCTGAGCTCCATTTTTCAACTCGTTTTTGGTGAGCTGACCGCAAGTCCAAAATTTTGGTTCAGGATCTATACTGATTCCCGGTGGGTGGCTGAGACTTTGGTTAATTCTTCTTCCTGCCGGGAAATTACAGTGATATGTGCCCGTCCAAATGCCTAACAGCTACTCTCTCATTGGTTCTCCCTCTTCCCTTTCATCCTCTGCCAAATTGGCAACCTGTGCGAACCAGGAGGTTAAAGGGGCTGTCTCTCCAAGTTGGGAGGTTGATAATAAAGCAGATGGAAAGTCAAACCGGAGCACCAGGAGAGGGACTATTCATTGAGTTTTAGAAACCTTTCGTATTCACAGTGTGTCCGTTCTCTAGGATTCCCGTACATGTTATATCTGTAGTAATATTCCCTTCAACCTGGAGAGTTGGGACCCATGGAATGTGTGCCATGCATTATTGCTTTAAAGGGTCTGCATTTGCTCACCCAATCTCACCAATCCTCTCAGTCCCAAGTGTCCAGCCTTATGCCACATCCAGCTGTCATTGTAGATAGGGTCATTTCAGGTTTCATCAGAGACCCTGAAGGAATTGTAAAGAATTTCCCAGTTTTTTTTGTTTTATTTTTGAAATTCCTTTTTATAGTGGGTTTGAGCTGATTCTCGCTGCCATATTTATCCCAGTCTAGACACACTTGATTCCCTTACGGAGACATATCAATACATAGGTTTTAAGATTCTTACTAGTCAGATATATTCCTCTGCGGGAAATATGGGGTTTTGAGTCCCTTTCACTGAGGAAGGTGTAGGTCTTGTCTATTCCATAGTTGGTTTTTGGAACGGTACCTGTGCTTATATCAAACTCTGGTTTTATGCATCACCCCACCTCTCCTTCCCCCTTAAGCAGGCATAAGAGTGTTTTCTGAATGTGAGACACTGTTCTCTTTCCTAACTCAGTTCAAGTGTAGCCATGTTTACAGGATCTTCATAAGTGATATCTTATGATAAGTTTCTTTTTCTGTGTGACTTATTTCACTTAGAATCATCGTACCTGAATCCACCCATTTTGCTGCTACTGGTCTTATGACATTGATTTCATGGCTGAGGGATATTCCATCGTACGTAAGTACCACAATTTTTTGAACCATTTTTATATTTCCTGGGATATTTAAGGTGTACCCAAGTTGAGGTCCTTGTAAGCAGTGCAGCCCTAAATTTTGGGGTGGCTGTGTCTTTTTGATTTTCAGTTTTCCCAAGGTATATTCCCTAGACTGGAAGTGCCCTTGGCTCTGTAGCTCTCTTCTTTACTTGTTTTAGGGAACACAATGCACTCCTCCAGCGAGGCAGTTGGCAATTTACATCCCGCCCATCAGCATAACAAGGCTCCCTGTTCTCCAGGGCCTGTCTTGCCTTTCTGGTTTTTACACATTTTGTGGATGTCCCTTTTGACCGGTGGGAAGTGATACTTCTTTGTAGTGCAGATTTGCATTGCCCGCTTGCTTGCTTGGCCAAAAAGGGCGTATGCGTTTTCTCCTGAATATATTCAGGAGAAAACGCATACGCCCATTTTGTCCAAGTGCATCATTGTCGAAGTTGTGCCCCTCTTCCTGTGCTTTAAAGGCGATTCCAACGTACCTCTTGAAATCTGTTTCCTGCTATTCTGCCTCGCTTTCAAGTCCGCCTCGTTGCCTTCCCTCAACAGATTTTTGGACGATAGTTGTCCTTTATTACTCGGCCAGTTTGTGAATTGCTGTGCCCCTGAGCTCCATTTTTCAACTCGTTTTTGGTGAGCTGACCGCAAGTCCAAAATTTTGGTTCAGGATCTATACTGATTCCCGGTGGGTGGCTGAGACTTTGGTTAATTCTTCTTCCTGCCGGGAAATTACAGTGATATGTGCCCGTCCAAATGCCTAACAGCTACTCTCTCATTGGTTCTCCCTCTTCCCTTTCATCCTCTGCCAAATTGGCAACCTGTGCGAACCAGGAGGTTAAAGGGGCTGTCTCTCCAAGTTGGGAGGTTGATAATAAAGCAGATGGAAAGTCAAACCGGAGCACCAGGAGAGGGACTATTCGTTGAGTTTTAGAAACCTTTCGTATTCACAGTGTGTCCGTTCTCTAGGATTCCCGTACATGTTATATCTGTAGTAATATTCCCTTCAACCTGGAGAGTTGGGACCCATGGAATGTGTGCCATGCATTATTGCTTTAAAGGGTCTGCATTTGCTCACCCAATCTCACCAATCCTCTCAGTCCCAAGTGTCCAGCCTTATGCCACATCCAGCTGTCATTGTAGATAGGGTCATTTCAGGTTTCATCAGAGACCCTGAAGGAATTGTAAAGAATTTCCCAGTTTTTTTTGTTTTATTTTTGAAATTCCTTTTTATAGTGGGTTTGAGCTGATTCTCGCTGCCATATTTATCCCAGTCTAGACACACTTGATTCCCTTACGGAGACATATCAATACATAGGTTTTAAGATTCTTACTAGTCAGATATATTCCTCTGCGGGAAATATGGGGTTTTGAGTCCCTTTCACTGAGGAAGGTGTAGGTCTTGTCTATTCCATAGTTGGTTTTTGGAACGGTACCTGTGCTTATATCAAACTCTGGTTTTATGCATCACCCCACCTCTCCTTCCCCCTTAAGCAGGCATAAGAGTGTTTTCTAAATGTGAGACACTGTTCTCTTTCCTAACTCAGTTCAAGTGTAGCCATGTTTACAGGATCTTCATAAGTGATATCTTATGATAAGTTTCTTTTTCTGTGTGACTTATTTCACTTAGAATCATCGTACCTGAATCCACCCATTTTGCTGCTACTGGTCTTATGACATTGATTTCATGGCTGAGGGATATTCCATCGTACGTAAGTACCACAATTTTTTGAACCATTTTTATATTTCCTGGGATATTTAAGGTGTACCCAAGTTGAGGTCCTTGTAAGCAGTGCAGTCCTAAATTTTGGGGTGGCTGTGTCTTTTTGATTTTCAGTTTTCCCAAGGTATATTCCCTAGACTGGAAGTGCCCTTGGCTCTGTAGCTCTGTTGTTTACTTGTTTTAGGGAACACAATGCACTCCTCCAGAGAGGCAGTTGGCAATTTACATCCCGCCCATCAGCATAACAAGGCTCCCTGTTCTCCAGGGCCTGTCTTGCCTTTCTGGTTTTTACACATTTTGTGGATGTCCCTTTTGACCGGTGGGAAGTGATACTTCTTTGTAGTGCAGATTTGCATTGCCCGCTTGCTTGCTTGGCCAAAAAGGGCGTATGCGTTTTCTCCTGAATATATTCAGGAGAAAACGCATACGCCCTTTTGGGCCAAGTGCATCATTGTCGAAGTTGTGCCCCTCTTCCTGTGCTTTAAAGGCGATTCCAACGTACCTCTTGAAATCTGTTTCCTGCTATTCTGCCTCGCTTTCAAGTCCGCCTCGTTGCCTTCCCTCAACAGATTTTTGGACGATAGTTGTCCTTTATTACTCGGCCAGTTTGTGAATTGCTGTGCCCCTGAGCTCCATTTTTCAACTCGTTTTTGGTGAGCTGACCGCAAGTCCAAAATTTTGGTTCAGGATCTATACTGATTCCCGGTGGGTGGCTGAGACTTTGGTTAATTCTTCTTCCTGCCGGGAAATTACAGTGATATGTGCCCGTCCAAATGCCTAACAGCTATTCTCTCATTGGTTCTCCCTCTTCCCTTTCATCCTCTGCCAAATTGGCAACCTGTGCGAACCAGGAGGTTAAAGGGGCTGTCTCTCCAAGTTGGGAGGTTGATAATAAAGTAGATGGAAAGTCAAACCGGAGCACCAGGAGAGGGACTATTCGTTGAGTTTTAGAAACCTTTCGTATTCACAGTGTGTCCGTTCTCTAGGATTCCCGTACATGTCATATCTGTAGTAATATTCCCTTCAACCTGGAGAGTTTGGACCCATGGAATGTGTGCCATGCATTATTGCTTTAAAGGGTCTGCATTTGCTCACCCAATCTCACCAATCCTCTCAGTCCCAAGTGTCCAGCCTTATGCCACATCCAGCTGTCATTGTAGATAGGGTCATTTCAGGTTTCATCAGAGACCCTGAAGGAATTGTAAAGAATTTCCCAGTTTTTTTGTTTTATTTTTGAAATTCCTTTTTATAGTGGGTTTGAGCTGATTCTCGCTGCCATATTTATCCCAGTCTAGACACACTTGATTCCCTTACGGAGACATATCAATACATAGGTTTTAAGATTCTTACTAGTCAGATATATTCCTCTGCGGGAAATATGGGGTTTTGAGTCCCTTTCACTGAGGAAGGTGTAGGTCTTGTCTATTCCATAGTTGGTTTTTGGAACGGTACCTGTGCTTATATCTAACTCTGGTTTTATGCATCACCCCACCTCTCCTTCCCCCTTAAGCAGGCATAAGAGTGTTTTCTAAATGTGAGACACTGTTCTCTTTCCTAACTCAGTTCAAGTGTAGCCATGTTTACAGGATCTTCATAAGTGATATCTTATGATAAGTTTCTTTGTCTGTGTGACTTATTTCACTTAGAATCATCGTACCTGAATCCACCCATTTTGCTGCTACTGGTCTTATGACATTGATTTCATGGCTGAGGGATATTCCATCGTACGTAAGTACCACAATTTTTTGAACCATTTTTATATTTCCTGGGATATTTAACGTGTACCCAAGTTGAGGTCCTTGTAAGCAGTGCAGCCCTAAATTTTGGGGTGGCTGTGTCTTTTTGATTTTCAGTTTTCCCAAGGTATATTCCCTAGACTGGAAGTGCCCTTGGCTCTGTAGCTCTCTTCTTTACTTGTTTTAGGGAACACAATGCACTCCTCCAGCGAGGCAGTTGGCAATTTACATCCCGCCCATCAGCATAACAAGGCTCCCTGTTCTCCAGGGCCTGTCTTGCCTTTCTGGTTTTTACACATTTTGTGGATGTCCCTTTTGACCGGTGGGAAGTGATACTTCTTTGTAGTGCAGATTTGCATTGCCCGCTTGCTTGCTTGGCCAAAAAGGGCGTATGCGTTTTCTCCTGAATATATTCAGGAGAAAACGCATACGCCCTTTTTGGCCAAGTGCATCATTGTCGAAGTTGTGCCCCTCTTCCTGTGCTTTAAAGGCGATTCCAACGTACCTCTTGAAATCTGTTTCCTGCTATTCTGCCACGCTTTGAAGTCCGCCTCGTTGCCTTCCCTCAACAGATTTTTGGACGATAGTTGTCCTTTATTACTCGGCCAGTTTGTGAATTGCTGTGCCCCTGAGCTCCATTTTTCAACTCGTTTTTGGTGAGCTGACCGCAAGTCCAAAATTTTGGTTCAGGATCTATACTGATTCCCGGTGGGTGGCTGAGACTTTGGTTAATTCTTCTTCCTGCCGGGAAATTACAGTGATATGTGCCCGTCCAAATGCCTAACAGCTACTCTCTCATTGGTTCTCCCTCTTCCCTTTCATCCTCTGCCAAATTGGCAACCTGTGCGAACCAGGAGGTTAAAGGGGCTGTCTCTCCAAGTTGGGAGGTTGATAATAAAGCAGATGGAAAGTCAAACCGGAGCACCAGGAGAGGGACTATTCGTTGAGTTTTAGAAACCTTTCGTATTCACAGTGTGTCCGTTCTCTAGGATTCCCGTACATGTCATATCTGTAGTAATATTCCCTTCAACCTGGAGAGTTGGGACCCATGGAATGTGTGCCATGCATTATTGCTTTAAAGGGTCTGCATTTGCTCACCCAATCTCACCAATCCTCTCAGTCCCAAGTGTCCAGCCTTATGCCACATCCAGCTGTCATTGTAGATAGGGTCATTTCAGGTTTCATCAGAGACCCTGAAGGAATTGTAAAGAATTTCCCAGTTTTTTTGTTTTATTTTTGAAATTCCTTTTTATAGTGGGTTTGAGCTGATTCTCGCTGCCATATTTATCCCAGTCTAGACACACTTGATTCCCTTACGGAGACATATCAATACATAGGTTTTAAGATTCTTACTAGTCAGATATATTCCTCTGCGGGAAATATGGGGTTTTGAGTCCCTTTCACTGAGGAAGGTGTAGGTCTTGTCTATTCCATAGTTGGTTTTTGGAACGGTACCTGTGCTTATATCTAACTCTGGTTTTATGCATCACCCCACCTCTCCTTCCCCCTTAAGCAGGCATAAGAGTGTTTTCTAAATGTGAGACACTGTTCTCTTTCCTAACTCAGTTCAAGTGTAGCCATGTTTACAGGATCTTCATAAGTGATATCTTATGATAAGTTTCTTTGTCTGTGTGACTTATTTCACTTAGAATCATCGTACCTGAATCCACCCATTTTGCTGCTACTGGTCTTATGACATTGATTTCATGGCTGAGGGATATTCCATCGTACGTAAGTACCACAATTTTTTGAACCATTTTTATATTTCCTGGGATATTTAAGGTGTACCCAAGTTGAGGTCCTTGTAAGCAGTGCAGCCCTAAATTTTGGGGTGGCTGTGTCTTTTTGATTTTCAGTTTTCCCAAGGTATATTCCCTAGACTGGAAGTGCCCTTGGCTCTGTAGCTCTCTTCTTTACTTGTTTTAGGGAACACAATGCACTCCTCCAGCGAGGCAGTTGGCAATTTACATCCCGCCCATCAGCATAACAAGGCTCCCTGTTCTCCAGGGCCTGTCTTGCCTTTCTGGTTTTTACACATTTTGTGGATGTCCCTTTTGACCGGTGGGAAGTGATACTTCTTTGTAGTGCAGATTTGCATTGCCCGCTTGCTTGCTTGGCCAAAAAGGGCGTATGCGTTTTCTCCTGAATATATTCAGGAGAAAACGCATACGCCCTTTTTGTCCAAGTGCATCATTGTCGAAGTTGTGCCCCTCTTCCTGTGCTTTAAAGGCGATTCCAACGTACCTCTTGAAATCTGTTTCCTGCTATTCTGCCACGCTTTGAAGTCCGCCTCGTTGCCTTCCCTCAACAGATTTTTGGACGATAGTTGTCCTTTATTACTCGGCCAGTTTGTGAATTGCTGTGCCCCTGAGCTCCATTTTTCAACTCGTTTTTGGTGAGCTGACCGCAAGTCCAAAATTTTGGTTCAGGATCTATACTGATTCCCGGTGGGTGGCTGAGACTTTGGTTAATTCTTCTTCCTGCCGGGAAATTACAGTGATATGTGCCCGTCCAAATGCCTAACAGCTACTCTCTCATTGGTTCTCCCTCTTCCCTTTCATCCTCTGCCAAATTGGCAACCTGTGCGAACCAGGAGGTTAAAGGGGCTGTCTCTCCAAGTTGGGAGGTTGATAATAAAGCAGATGGAAAGTCAAACCGGAGCACCAGGAGAGGGACTATTCGTTGAGTTTTAGAAACCTTTCGTATTCACAGTGTGTCCGTTCTCTAGGATTCCCGTACATGTCATATCTGTAGTAATATTCCCTTCAACCTGGAGAGTTGGGACCCATGGAATGTGTGCCATGCATTATTGCTTTAAAGGGTCTGCATTTGCTCACCCAATCTCACCAATCCTCTCAGTCCCAAGTGTCCAGCCTTATGCCACATCCAGCTGTCATTGTAGATAGGGTCATTTCAGGTTTCATCAGAGACCCTGAAGGAATTGTAAAGAATTTCCCAGTTTTTTTGTTTTATTTTTGAAATTCCTTTTTATAGTGGGTTTGAGCTGATTCTCGCTGCCATATTTATCCCAGTCTAGACACACTTGATTCCCTTACGGAGACATATCAATACATAGGTTTTAAGATTCTTACTAGTCAGATATATTCCTCTGCGGGAAATATGGGGTTTTGAGTCCCTTTCACTGAGGAAGGTGTAGGTCTTGTCTATTCCATAGTTGGTTTTTGGAACGGTACCTGTGCTTATATCTAACTCTGGTTTTATGCATCACCCCACCTCTCCTTCCCCCTTAAGCAGGCATAAGAGTGTTTTCTAAATGTGAGACACTGTTCTCTTTCCTAACTCAGTTCAAGTGTAGCCATGTTTACAGGATCTTCATAAGTGATATCTTATGATAAGTTTCTTTGTCTGTGTGACTTATTTCACTTAGAATCATCGTACCTGAATCCACCCATTTTGCTGCTACTGGTCTTATGACATTGATTTCATGGCTGAGGGATATTCCATCGTACGTAAGTACCACAATTTTTTGAACCATTTTTATATTTCCTGGGATATTTAAGGTGTACCCAAGTTGAGGTCCTTGTAAGCAGTGCAGCCCTAAATTTTGGGGTGGCTGTGTCTTTTTGATTTTCAGTTTTCCCAAGGTATATTCCCTAGACTGGAAGTGCCCTTGGCTCTGTAGCTCTCTTCTTTACTTGTTTTAGGGAACACAATGCACTCCTCCAGAGAGGCAGTTGGCAATTTACATCCCGCCCATCAGCATAACAAGGCTCCCTGTTCTCCAGGGCCTGTCTTGCCTTTCTGGTTTTTACACATTTTGTGGATGTCCCTTTTGACCGGTGGGAAGTGATACTTCTTTGTAGTGCAGATTTGCATTGCCCGCTTGCTTGCTTGGCCAAAAAGGGCGTATGCGTTTTCTCCTGAATATATTCAGGAGAAAACGCATACGCCCTTTTTGTCCAAGTGCATCATTGTCGAAGTTGTGCCCCTCTTCCTGTGCTTTAAAGGCGATTCCAACGTACCTCTTGAAATCTGTTTCCTGCTATTCTGCCTCGCTTTCAAGTCCGCCTCGTTGCCTTCCCTCAACAGATTTTTGGACGATAGTTGTCCTTTATTACTCGGCCAGTTTGTGAATTGCTGTGCCCCTGAGCTCCATTTTTCAACTCGTTTTTGGTGAGCTGACCGCAAGTCCAAAATTTTGGTTCAGGATCTATACTGATTCCCGGTGGGTGGCTGAGACTTTGGTTAATTCTTCTTCCTGCCGGGAAATTACAGTGATATGTGCCCGTCCAAATGCCTAACAGCTACTCTCTCATTGGTTCTCCCTCTTCCCTTTCATCCTCTGCCAAATTGGCAACCTGTGCGAACCAGGAGGTTAAAGGGGCTGTCTCTCCAAGTTGGGAGGTTGATAATAAAGCAGATGGAAAGTCAAACCGGAGCACCAGGAGAGGGACTATTCGTTGAGTTTTAGAAACCTTTCGTATTCACAGTGTGTCCGTTCTCTAGGATTCCCGTACATGTTATATCTGTAGTAATATTCCCTTCAACCTGGAGAGTTGGGACCCATGGAATGTGTGCCATGCATTATTGCTTTAAAGGGTCTGCATTTGCTCACCCAATCTCACTAATCCTCTCAGTCCCAAGTGTCCAGCCTTATGCCACATCCAGCTGTCATTGTAGATAGGGTCATTTCAGGTTTCATCAGAGACCCTGAAGGAATTGTAAAGAATTTCCCAGTTTTTTTGTTTTATTTTTGAAATTCCTTTTTATAGTGGGTTTGAGCTGATTCTCGCTGCCATATTTATCCCAGTCTAGACACACTTGATTCCCTTACGGAGACATATCAATACATAGGTTTTAAGATTCTTACTAGTCAGATATATTCCTCTGCGGGAAATATGGGGTTTTGAGTCCCTTTCACTGAGGAAGGTGTAGGTCTTGTCTATTCCATAGTTGGTTTTTGGAACGGTACCTGTGCTTATATCAAACTCTGGTTTTATGCACCACCCCACCTCTCCTTCCCCCTTAAGCAGGCATAAGAGTGTTTTCTAAATGTGAGACACTGTTCTCTTTCCTAACTCATTTCAAGTGTAGCCATGTTTACAGGATCTTCATAAGTGATATCTTATGATAAGTTTCTTTTTCTGTGTGACTTATTTCACTTAGAATCATCGCACCTGAATCCACCCATTTTGCTGCTACTGGTCTTATGACATTGATTTCATGGCTGAGGGATATTCCATCGTACGTAAGTACCACAATTTTTTGAACCATTTTTATATTTCCTGGGATATTTAAGGTGTACCCAAGTTGAGGTCCTTGTAAGCAGTGCAGCCCTAAATTTTGGGGTGGCTGTGTCTTTTTGATTTTCAGTTTTCCCAAGGTATATTCCCTAGACTGGAAGTGCCCTTGGCTCTGTAGCTCTGTTGTTTACTTGTTTTAGGGAACACAATGCACGCCTCCAGAGAGGCAGTTGGCAATTTACATCCCGCCCATCAGCATAACAAGGCTCCCTGTTCTCCAGGGCCTGTCTTGCCTTTCTGGTTTTTACACATTTTGTGGATGTCCCTTTTGACCGGTGGGAAGTGATACTTCTTTGTAGTGCAGATTTGCATTGCCCGCTTGCTTGCTTGGCCAAAAAGGGCGTATGCGTTTTCTCCTGAATATATTCAGGAGAAAACGCATACGCCCTTTTTGGCCAAGTGCATCATTGTCGAAGTTGTGCCCCTCTTCCTGTGCTTTAAAGGCGATTCCAACGTACCTCTTGAAATCTGTTTCCTGCTATTCTGCCTCGCTTTCAAGTCCGCCTCGTTGCCTTCCCTCAACAGATTTTTGGACGATAGTTGTCCTTTATTACTCGGCCAGTTTGTGAATTGCTGTGCCCCTGAGCTCCATTTTTCAACTCGTTTTTGGTGAGCTGACCGCAAGTCCAAAATTTTGGTTCAGGATCTATACTGATTCCCGGTGGGTGGCTGAGACTTTGGTTAATTCTTCTTCCTGCCGGGAAATTACAGTGATATGTGCCCGTCCAAATGCCTAACAGCTACTCTCTCATTGGTTCTCCCTCTTCCCTTTCATCCTCTGCCAAATTGGCAACCTGTGCGAACCAGGAGGTTAAAGGGGCTGTCTCTCCAAGTTGGGAGGTTGATAATAAAGCAGATGGAAAGTCAAACCGGAGCACCAGGAGAGGGACTATTCGTTGAGTTTTAGAAACCTTTCGTATTCACAGTGTGTCCGTTCTCTAGGATTCCCGTACATGTTATATCTGTAGTAATATTCCCTTCAACCTGGAGAGTTGGGACCCATGGAATGTGTGCCATGCATTATTGCTTTAAAGGGTCTGCATTTGCTCACCCAATCTCACCAATCCTCTCAGTCCCAAGTGTCCAGCCTTATGCCACATCCAGCTGTCATTGTAGATAGGGTCATTTCAGGTTTCATCAGAGACCCTGAAGGAATTGTAAAGAATTTCCCAGTTTTTTTGTTTTATTTTTGAAATTCCTTTTTATAGTGGGTTTGAGCTGATTCTCGCTGCCATATTTATCCCAGTCTAGACACACTTGATTCCCTTACGGAGACATATCAATACATAGGTTTTAAGATTCTTACTAGTCAGATATATTCCTCTGCGGGAAATATGGGGTTTTGAGTCCCTTTCACTGAGGAAGGTGTAGGTCTTGTCTATTCCATAGTTGGTTTTTGGAACGGTACCTGTGCTTATATCTAACTCTGGTTTTATGCATCACCCCACCTCTCCTTCCCCCTTAAGCAGGCATAAGAGTGTTTTCTAAATGTGAGACACTGTTCTCTTTCCTAACTCAGTTCAAGTGTAGCCATGTTTACAGGATCTTCATAAGTGATATCTTATGATAAGTTTCTTTGTCTGTGTGACTTATTTCACTTAGAATCATCGTACCTGAATCCACCCATTTTGCTGCTACTGGTCTTATGACATTGATTTCATGGCTGAGGGATATTCCATCGTACGTAAGTACCACAATTTTTTGAACCATTTTTATATTTCCTGGGATATTTAAGGTGTACCCAAGTTGAGGTCCTTGTAAGCAGTGCAGCCCTAAATTTTGGGGTGGCTGTGTCTTTTTGATTTTCAGTTTTCCCAAGGTATATTCCCTAGACTGGAAGTGCCCTTGGCTCTGTAGCTCTCTTCTTTACTTGTTTTAGGGAACACAATGCACTCCTCCAGAGAGGCAGTTGGCAATTTACATCCCGCCCATCAGCATAACAAGGCTCGCTGTTCTCCAGGGCCTGTCTTGCCTTTCTGGTTTTTACACATTTTGTGGATGTCCCTTTTGACCGGTGGGAAGTGATACTTCTTTGTAGTGCAGATTTGCATTGCCCGCTTGCTTGCTTGGCCAAAAAGGGCGTATGCGTTTTCTCCTGAATATATTCAGGAGAAAACGCATACGCCCTTTTTGTCCAAGTGCATCATTGTCGAAGTTGTGCCCCTCTTCCTGTGCTTTAAAGGCGATTCCAACGTACCTCTTGAAATCTGTTTCCTGCTATTCTGCCTCGCTTTCAAGTCCGCCTCGTTGCCTTCCCTCAACAGATTTTTGGACGATAGTTGTCCTTTATTACTCGGCCAGTTTGTGAATTGCTGTGCCCCTGAGCTCCATTTTTCAACTCGTTTTTGGTGAGCTGACCGCAAGTCCAAAATTTTGGTTCAGGATCTATACTGATTCCCGGTGGGTGGCTGAGACTTTGGTTAATTCTTCTTCCTGCCGGGAAATTACAGTGATATGTGCCCGTCCAAATGCCTAACAGCTACTCTCTCATTGGTTCTCCCTCTTCCCTTTCATCCTCTGCCAAATTGGCAACCTGTGCGAACCAGGAGGTTAAAGGGGCTGTCTCTCCAAGTTGGGAGGTTGATAATAAAGCAGATGGAAAGTCAAACCGGAGCACCAGGAGAGGGACTATTCGTTGAGTTTTAGAAACCTTTCGTATTCACAGTGTGTCCGTTCTCTAGGATTCCCGTACATGTCATATCTGTAGTAATATTCCCTTCAACCTGGAGAGTTGGGACCCATGGAATGTGTGCCATGCATTATTGCTTTAAAGGGTCTGCATTTGCTCACCCAATCTCACCAATCCTCTCAGTCCCAAGTGTCCAGCCTTATGCCACATCCAGCTGTCATTGTAGATAGGGTCATTTCAGGTTTCATCAGAGACCCTGAAGGAATTGTAAAGAATTTCCCAGTTTTTTTGTTTTATTTTTGAAATTCCTTTTTATAGTGGGTTTGAGCTGATTCTCGCTGCCATATTTATCCCAGTCTAGACACACTTGATTCCCTTACGGAGACATATCAATACATAGGTTTTAAGATTCTTACTAGTCAGATATATTCCTCTGCGGGAAATATGGGGTTTTGAGTCCCTTTCACTGAGGAAGGTGTAGGTCTTGTCTATTCCATAGTTGGTTTTTGGAACGGTACCTGTGCTTATATCAAACTCTGGTTTTATGCACCACCCCACCTCTCCTTCCCCCTTAAGCAGGCATAAGAGTGTTTTCTAAATGTGAGACACTGTTCTCTTTCCTAACTCATTTCAAGTGTAGCCATGTTTACAGGATCTTCATAAGTGATATCTTATGATAAGTTTCTTTTTCTGTGTGACTTATTTCACTTAGAATCATCGCACCTGAATCCACCCATTTTGCTGCTACTGGTCTTATGACATTGATTTCATGGCTGAGGGATATTCCATCGTACGTAAGTACCACAATTTTTTGAACCATTTTTATATTTCCTGGGATATTTAAGGTGTACCCAAGTTGAGGTCCTTGTAAGCAGTGCAGCCCTAAATTTTGGGGTGGCTGTGTCTTTTTGATTTTCAGTTTTCCCAAGGTATATTCCCTAGACTGGAAGTGCCCTTGGCTCTGTAGCTCTGTTGTTTACTTGTTTTAGGGAACACAATGCACGCCTCCAGAGAGGCAGTTGGCAATTTACATCCCGCCCATCAGCATAACAAGGCTCCCTGTTCTCCAGGGCCTGTCTTGCCTTTCTGGTTTTTACACATTTTGTGGATGTCCCTTTTGACCGGTGGGAAGTGATACTTCTTTGTAGTGCAGATTTGCATTGCCCGCTTGCTTGCTTGGCCAAAAAGGGCGTATGCGTTTTCTCCTGAATATATTCAGGAGAAAACGCATACGCCCTTTTTGGCCAAGTGCATCATTGTCGAAGTTGTGCCCCTCTTCCTGTGCTTTAAAGGCGATTCCAACGTACCTCTTGAAATCTGTTTCCTGCTATTCTGCCTCGCTTTCAAGTCCGCCTCGTTGCCTTCCCTCAACAGATTTTTGGACGATAGTTGTCCTTTATTACTCGGCCAGTTTGTGAATTGCTGTGCCCCTGAGCTCCATTTTTCAACTCGTTTTTGGTGAGCTGACCGCAAGTCCAAAATTTTGGTTCAGGATCTATACTGATTCCCGGTGGGTGGCTGAGACTTTGGTTAATTCTTCTTCCTGCCGGGAAATTACAGTGATATGTGCCCGTCCAAATGCCTAACAGCTACTCTCTCATTGGTTCTCCCTCTTCCCTTTCATCCTCTGCCAAATTGGCAACCTGTGCGAACCAGGAGGTTAAAGGGGCTGTCTCTCCAAGTTGGGAGGTTGATAATAAAGCAGATGGAAAGTCAAACCGGAGCACCAGGAGAGGGACTATTCGTTGAGTTTTAGAAACCTTTCGTATTCACAGTGTGTCCGTTCTCTAGGATTCCCGTACATGTTATATCTGTAGTAATATTCCCTTCAACCTGGAGAGTTGGGACCCATGGAATGTGTGCCATGCATTATTGCTTTAAAGGGTCTGCATTTGCTCACCCAATCTCACCAATCCTCTCAGTCCCAAGTGTCCAGCCTTATGCCACATCCAGCTGTCATTGTAGATAGGGTCATTTCAGGTTTCATCAGAGACCCTGAAGGAATTGTAAAGAATTTCCCAGTTTTTTTGTTTTATTTTTGAAATTCCTTTTTATAGTGGGTTTGAGCTGATTCTCGCTGCCATATTTATCCCAGTCTAGACACACTTGATTCCCTTACGGAGACATATCAATACATAGGTTTTAAGATTCTTACTAGTCAGATATGTTCCTCTGCGGGAAATATGGGGTTTTGAGTCCCTTTCACTGAGGAAGGTGTAGGTCTTGTCTATTCCATAGTTGGTTTTTGGAACGGTACCTGTGCTTATATCAAACTCTGGTTTTATGCATCACCCCACCTCTCCTTCCCCCTTAAGCAGGCATAAGAGTGTTTTCTAAATGTGAGACACTGTTCTCTTTCCTAACTCAGTTCAAGTGTAGCCATGTTTACAGGATCTTCATAAGTGATATCTTATGATAAGTTTCTTTTTCTGTGTGACTTATTTCACTTAGAATCATCGTACCTGAATCCACCCATTTTGCTGCTACTGGTCTTATGACATTGATTTCATGGCTGAGGGATATTCCATCGTACGTAAGTACCACAATTTTTTGAACCATTTTTATATTTCCTGGGATATTTAAGGTGTACCCAAGTTGAGGTCCTTGTAAGCAGTGCAGCCCTAAATTTTGGGGTGGCTGTGTCTTTTTGATTTTCAGTTTTCCCAAGGTATATTCCCTAGACTGGAAGTGCCCTTGGCTCTGTAGCTCTGTTGTTTACTTGTTTTAGGGAACACAATGCACTCCTCCAGAGAGGCAGTTGGCAATTTACATCCCGCCCATCAGCATAACAAGGCTCCCTGTTCTCCAGGGCCTGTCTTGCCTTTCTGGTTTTTACACATTTTGTGGATGTCCCTTTTGACCGGTGGGAAGTGATACTTCTTTGTAGTGCAGATTTGCATTGCCCGCTTGCTTGCTTGGCCAAAAAGGGCGTATGCGTTTTCTCCTGAATATATTCAGGAGAAAACGCATACGCCCTTTTTGGCCAAGTGCATCATTGTCGAAGTTGTGCCCCTCTTCCTGTGCTTTAAAGGCGATTCCAACGTACCTCTTGAAATCTGTTTCCTGCTATTCTGCCTCGCTTTCAAGTCCGCCTCGTTGCCTTCCCTCAACAGATTTTTGGACGATAGTTGTCCTTTATTACTCGGCCAGTTTGTGAATTGCTGTGCCCCTGAGCTCCATTTTTCAACTCGTTTTTGGTGAGCTGACCGCAAGTCCAAAATTTTGGTTCAGGATCTATACTGATTCCCGGTGGGTGGCTGAGACTTTGGTTAATTCTTCTTCCTGCCGGGAAATTACAGTGATATGTGCCCGTCCAAATGCCTAACAGCTACTCTCTCATTGGTTCTCCCTCTTCCCTTTCATCCTCTGCCAAATTGGCAACCTGTGCGAACCAGGAGGTTAAAGGGGCTGTCTCTCCAAGTTGGGAGGTTGATAATAAAGCAGATGGAAAGTCAAACCGGAGCACCAGGAGAGGGACTATTCGTTGAGTTTTAGAAACCTTTCGTATTCACAGTGTGTCCGTTCTCTAGGATTCCCGTACATGTTATATCTCTAGTAATATTCCCTTCAACCTGGAGAGTTGGGACCCATGGATTGTGTGCCATGCATTATTGTTTAAAGGGTCTGCATTTGCTCACCCAATCTCACCAATCCTCTCAGTCCCAAGTGTCCAGCCTTATGCCACATCCAGCTGTCATTGTAGATAGGGTCATTTCAGGTTTCATCAGAGACCCTGAAGGAATTGTAAAGAATTTCCCAGTTTTTTTGTTTTATTTTTGAAATTCCTTTTTATAGTGGGTTTGAGCTGATTCTCGCTGCCATATTTATCCCAGTCTAGACACACTTGATTCCCTTACGGAGACATATCAATACATAGGTTTTAAGATTCTTACTAGTCAGATATGTTCCTCTGCGGGAAATATGGGGTTTTGAGTCCCTTTCACTGAGGAAGGTGTAGGTCTTGTCTATTCCATAGTTGGTTTTTGGAACGGTACCTGTGCTTATATCAAACTCTGGTTTTATGCATCACCCCACCTCTCCTTCCCCCTTAAGCAGGCATAAGAGTGTTTTCTAAATGTGAGACACTGTTCTCTTTCCTAACTCAGTTCAAGTGTAGCCATGTTTACAGGATCTTCATAAGTGATATCTTATGATAAGTTTCTTTTTCTGTGTGACTTATTTCACTTAGAATCATCGTACCTGAATCCACCCATTTTGCTGCTACTGGTCTTATGACATTGATTTCATGGCTGAGGGATATTCCATCGTACGTAAGTACCACAATTTTTTGAACCATTTTTATATTTCCTGGGATATTTAAGGTGTACCCAAGTTGAGGTCCTTGTAAGCAGTGCAGCCCTAAATTTTGGGGTGGCTGTGTCTTTTTGATTTTCAGTTTTCCCAAGGTATATTCCCTAGACTGGAAGTGCCCTTGGCTCTGTAGCTCTGTTGTTTACTTGTTTTAGGGAACACAATGCACTCCTCCAGAGAGGCAGTTGGCAATTTACATCCCGCCCATCAGCATAACAAGGCTCCCTGTTCTCCAGGGCCTGTCTTGCCTTTCTGGTTTTTACACATTTTGTGGATGTCCCTTTTGACCGGTGGGAAGTGATACTTCTTTGTAGTGCAGATTTGCATTGCCCGCTTGCTTGCTTGGCCAAAAAGGGCGTATGCGTTTTCTCCTGAATATATTCAGGAGAAAACGCATACGCCCTTTTGGGCCAAGTGCATCATTGTCGAAGTTGTGCCCCTCTTCCTGTGCTTTAAAGGCGATTCCAACGTACCTCTTGAAATCTGTTTCCTGCTATTCTGCCTCGCTTTCAAGTCCGCCTCGTTGCCTTCCCTCAACAGATTTTTGGACGATAGTTGTCCTTTATTACTCGGCCAGTTTGTGAATTGCTGTGCCCCTGAGCTCCATTTTTCAACTCGTTTTTGGTGAGCTGACCGCAAGTCCAAAATTTTGGTTCAGGATCTATACTGATTCCCGGTGGGTGGCTGAGACTTTGGTTAATTCTTCTTCCTGCCGGGAAATTACAGTGATATGTGCCCGTCCAAATGCCTAACAGCTACTCTCTCATTGGTTCTCCCTCTTCCCTTTCATCCTCTGCCAAATTGGCAACCTGTGCGAACCAGGAGGTTAAAGGGGCTGTCTCTCCAAGTTGGGAGGTTGATAATAAAGCAGATGGAAAGTCAAACCGGAGCACCAGGAGAGGGACTATTCGTTGAGTTTTAGAAACCTTTCGTATTCACAGTGTGTCCGTTCTCTAGGATTCCCGTACATGTTATATCTCTAGTAATATTCCCTTCAACCTGGAGAGTTGGGACCCATGGATTGTGTGCCATGCATTATTGTTTAAGGGGTCTGCATTTGCTCACCCAATCTCACCAATCCTCTCAGTCCCAAGTGTCCAGCCTTATGCCACATCCAGCTGTCATTGTAGATAGGGTCATTTCAGGTTTCATCAGAGACCCTGAAGGAATTGTAAAGAATTTCCCAGTTTTTTTGTTTTATTTTTGAAATTCCTTTTTATAGTGGGTTTGAGCTGATTCTCGCTGCCATATTTATCCCAGTCTAGACACACTTGATTCCCTTACGGAGACATATCAATACATAGGTTTTAAGATTCTTACTAGTCTGATATGTTCCTCTGCGGGAAATATGGGGTTTTGAGTCCCTTTCACTGAGGAAGGTGTAGGTCTTGTCTATTCCATAGTTGGTTTTTGGAACGGTACCTGTGCTTATATCAAACTCTGGTTTTATGCATCACCCCACCTCTCCTTCCCCCTTAAGCAGGCATAAGAGTGTTTTCTAAATGTGAGACACTGTTCTCTTTCCTAACTCAGTTCAAGTGTAGCCATGTTTACAGGATCTTCATAAGTGATATCTTATGATAAGTTTCTTTTTCTGTGTGACTTATTTCACTTAGAATCATCGTACCTGAATCCACCCATTTTGCTGCTACTGGTCTTATGACATTGATTTCATGGCTGAGGGATATTCCATCGTACGTAAGTACCACAATTTTTTGAACCATTTTTATATTTCCTGGGATATTTAAGGTGTACCCAAGTTGAGGTCCTTGTAAGCAGTGCAGCCCTAAATTTTGGGGTGGCTGTGTCTTTTTGATTTTCAGTTTTCCCAAGGTATATTCCCTAGACTGGAAGTGCCCTTGGCTCTGTAGCTCTGTTGTTTACTTGTTTTAGGGAACACAATGCACTCCTCCAGAGAGGCAGTTGGCAATTTACATCCCGCCCATCAGCATAACAAGGCTCCCTGTTCTCCAGGGCCTGTCTTGCCTTTCTGGTTTTTACACATTTTGTGGATGTCCCTTTTGACCGGTGGGAAGTGATACTTCTTTGTAGTGCAGATTTGCATTGCCCGCTTGCTTGCTTGGCCAAAAAGGGCGTATGCGTTTTCTCCTGAATATATTCAGGAGAAAACGCATACGCCCTTTTGGGCCAAGTGCATCATTGTCGAAGTTGTGCCCCTCTTCCTGTGCTTTAAAGGCGATTCCAACGTACCTCTTGAAATCTGTTTCCTGCTATTCTGCCTCGCTTTCAAGTCCGCCTCGTTGCCTTCCCTCAACAGATTTTTGGACGATAGTTGTCCTTTATTACTCGGCCAGTTTGTGAATTGCTGTGCCCCTGAGCTCCATTTTTCAACTCGTTTTTGGTGAGCTGACCGCAAGTCCAAAATTTTGGTTCAGGATCTATACTGATTCCCGGTGGGTGGCTGAGACTTTGGTTAATTCTTCTTCCTGCCGGGAAATTACAGTGATATGTGCCCGTCCAAATGCCTAACAGCTACTCTCTCATTGGTTCTCCCTCTTCCCTTTCATCCTCTGCCAAATTGGCAACCTGTGCGAACCAGGAGGTTAAAGGGGCTGTCTCTCCAAGTTGGGAGGTTGATAATAAAGCAGATGGAAAGTCAAACCGGAGCACCAGGAGAGGGACTATTCGTTGAGTTTTAGAAACCTTTCGTATTCACAGTGTGTCCGTTCTCTAGGATTCCCGTACATGTTATATCTCTAGTAATATTCCCTTCAACCTGGAGAGTTGGGACCCATGGATTGTGTGCCATGCATTATTGTTTAAAGGGTCTGCATTTGCTCACCCAATCTCACCAATCCTCTCAGTCCCAAGTGTCCAGCCTTATGCCACATCCAGCTGTCATTGTAGATAGGGTCATTTCAGGTTTCATCAGAGACCCTGAAGGAATTGTAAAGAATTTCCCAGTTTTTTTGTTTTATTTTTGAAATTCCTTTTTATAGTGGGTTTGAGCTGATTCTCGCTGCCATATTTATCCCAGTCTAGACACACTTGATTCCCTTACGGAGACATATCAATACATAGGTTTTAAGATTCTTACTAGTCAGATATGTTCCTCTGCGGGAAATATGGGGTTTTGAGTCCCTTTCACTGAGGAAGGTGTAGGTCTTGTCTATTCCATAGTTGGTTTTTGGAACGGTACCTGTGCTTATATCAAACTCTGGTTTTATGCATCACCCCACCTCTCCTTCCCCCTTAAGCAGGCATAAGAGTGTTTTCTAAATGTGAGACACTGTTCTCTTTCCTAACACAGTTCAAGTGTAGCCATGTTTACAGGATCTTCATAAGTGATATCTTATGATAAGTTTCTTTTTCTGTGTGACTTATTTCACTTAGAATCATCGTACCTGAATCCACCCATTTTGCTGCTACTGGTCTTATGACATTGATTTCATGGCTGAGGGATATTCCATCGTACGTAAGTACCACAATTTTTTGAACCATTTTTATATTTCCTGGGATATTTAAGGTGTACCCAAGTTGAGGTCCTTGTAAGCAGTGCAGCCCTAAATTTTGGGGTGGCTGTGTCTTTTTGATTTTCAGTTTTCCCAAGGTATATTCCCTAGACTGGAAGTGCCCTTGGCTCTGTAGCTCTGTTGTTTACTTGTTTTAGGGAACACAATGCACTCCTCCAGAGAGGCAGTTGGCAATTTACATCCCGCCCATCAGCATAACAAGGCTCCCTGTTCTCCAGGGCCTGTCTTGCCTTTCTGGTTTTTACACATTTTGTGGATGTCCCTTTTGACCGGTGGGAAGTGATACTTCTTTGTAGTGCAGATTTGCATTGCCCGCTTGCTTGCTTGGCCAAAAAGGGCGTATGCGTTTTCTCCTGAATATATTCAGGAGAAAACGCATACGCCCTTTTGGGCCAAGTGCATCATTGTCGAAGTTGTGCCCCTCTTCCTGTGCTTTAAAGGCGATTCCAACGTACCTCTTGAAATCTGTTTCCTGCTATTCTGCCTCGCTTTCAAGTCCGCCTCGTTGCCTTCCCTCAACAGATTTTTGGACGATAGTTGTCCTTTATTACTCGGCCAGTTTGTGAATTGCTGTGCCCCTGAGCTCCATTTTTCAACTCGTTTTTGGTGAGCTGACCGCAAGTCCAAAATTTTGGTTCAGGATCTATACTGATTCCCGGTGGGTGGCTGAGACTTTGGTTAATTCTTCTTCCTGCCGGGAAATTACAGTGATATGTGCCCGTCCAAATGCCTAACAGCTATTCTCTCATTGGTTCTCCCTCTTCCCTTTCATCCTCTGCCAAATTGGCAACCTGTGCGAACCAGGAGGTTAAAGGGGCTGTCTCTCCAAGTTGGGAGGTTGATAATAAAGCAGATGGAAAGTCAAACCGGAGCACCAGGAGAGGGACTATTCGTTGAGTTTTAGAAACTTTTCATATTCACAGTGTGTCCGTTCTCTAGGATTCCCATACATGTTATATCTGTAGTAATATTCCCTTCAACCTGGAGTGTTGGGACCCATGGAATGTGTGCCATGCATTATTGCTTTAAAGGGTCTGCATTTGCTCACCCAATCTCACCAATCCTCTCAGTACCAAGTGTCCAGCCTTATGCCACATCCAGCTGTCATTGTAGATAGGGTCATTCCAGGTTTCATCAGAGACCCTGAAGGAATTGTAAAGAATTTCCCAGTTTTTTTGTTTTATTTTTGAAATTCCTTTTTATAGTGGGTTTGAGCTGATTCTCGCTGCCATATTTATCCCAGTCTAGACACACTTGATTCCCTTACGGACACATATCAATACATAGGTTTTAAGATTCTTACTAGTCAGATATATTCCTCTGCGGTAAATATGGGGTTTTGAGTCCCTTTCACTGAGGAAGGTGTAGGTCTTGTCTATTCCATAGTTCGTTTTTGGAACGGTACCTGTGCTTATATCAAACTCTGGTTTTATGCATCACCCCACCTCTCCTTCCCCCTTAAGCAGGCATAAGATTGTTTTCTAAATGTGAGACACTGTTCTCTTTCCTAACTCAGTTCAAGTGTAGCCATGTTTACAGGATCTTCATAAGTGATATCTTATGATAAGTTTCTTTTTCTGTGTGACTTATTTCACTTAGAATCATCGTACCTGAATCCACCCATTTTGCTGCTACTGGTCTTATGACATTGATTTCATGGCTGAGGGATATTCCATCGTACGTAAGTACCACAATTTTTTGAACCATTTTTATATTTCCTGGGATATTTAAGGTGTACCCAAGTTGAGGTCCTTGTAAGCAGTGCAGCCCTAAATTTTGGGGTGGCTGTGTCTTTTTGATTTTCAGTTTTCCCAAGGTATATTCCCTAGACTGGAAGTGCCCTTGGCTCTGTAGCTCTGTTGTTTACTTGTTTTCGGGAACACAATGCACTCCTCCAGAGAGGCAGTTGGCAATTTACATCCCACCCATCAGCATAACAAGGCTCCCTGTTCTCCAGGGCCTGTCTTGCCTTTCTGGTTTTTACACATTTTGTGGATGTCCCTTTTGACCGGTGGGAAGTGATACTTCTTTGTAGTGCAGATTTGCATTGCCCGCTTGCTTGCTTGGCCAAAAAGGGCGTATGCGTTTTCTCCTGAATATATTCAGGAGAAAACGCATACGCCCTTTTTGGCCAAGTGCATCATTGTCGAAGTTGTGCCCCTCTTCCTGTGCTTTAAAGGCGATTCCAACGTACCTCTGGAAATCTGTTTCCTGCTATTCTGCCTCGCTTTCAAGTCCGCCTCGTTGCCTTCCCTCAACAGATTTTTGGACGATAGTTGTCCTCTTATTACTCGGCCAGTTTGTGAATTGCTGTGCCCCTGAGCTCCATTTTTCAACTCGTTTTTGGTGAGCTGACCGCAAGTCCAAAATTTTGGTTCAGGATCTATACTGATTCCCGGTGGGTGGCTGAGACTTTGGTTAATTCTTCTTCCTGCCGGGAAATTACAGTGATATGTGCCCGTCCAAATGCCTAACAGCTACTCTCTCATTGGTTCTCCCTCTTCCCTTTCATCCTCTGCCAAATTGGCAACCTGTGCGAACCAGGAGGTTAAAGGGGCTGTCTCTCCAAGTTGGGAGGTTGATAATAAAGCAGATGGAAAGTCAAACCGGAGCACCAGGAGAGGGACTATTCATTGAGTTTTAGAAACCTTTCGTATTCACAGTGTGTCCGTTCTCTAGGATTCCCGTACATGTTATATCTGTAGTAATATTCCCTTCAACCTGGAGAGTTGGGACCCATGGAATGTGTGCCATGCATTATTGCTTTAAAGGGTCTGCATTTGCTCACCCAATCTCACCAATCCTCTCAGTCCCAAGTGTCCAGCCTTATGCCACATCCAGCTGTCATTGTAGATAGGGTCATTTCAGGTTTCATCAGAGACCCTGAAGGAATTGTAAAGAATTTCCCAGTTTTTTTGTTTTATTTTTGAAATTCCTTTTTATAGTGGGTTTGAGCTGATTCTCGCTGCCATATTTATCCCAGTCTAGACACACTTGATTCCCTTACGGAGACATATCAATACATAGGTTTTAAGATTCTTACTAGTCAGATATATTCCTCTGCGGGAAATATGGGGTTTTGAGTCCCTTTCACTGAGGAAGGTGTAGGTCTTGTCTATTCCATAGTTGGTTTTTGGAACGGTACCTGTGCTTATATCAAACTCTGGTTTTATGCATCACCCCACCTCTCCTTCCCCCTTAAGCAGGCATAAGAGTGTTTTCTAAATGTGAGACACTGTTCTCTTTCCTAACTCAGTTCAAGTGTAGCCATGTTTACAGGATCTTCATAAGTGACATCTTATGATAAGTTTCTTTTTCTGTGTGACTTATTTCACTTAGAATCATCGTACCTGAATCCACCCATTTTGCTGCTACTGGTCTTATGACATTGATTTCATGGCTGAGGGATATTCCATCGTACGTAAGTACCACAATTTTTTGAACCATTTTTATATTTCCTGGGATATTTAAGGTGTACCCAAGTTGAGGTCCTTGTAAGCAGTGCAGCCCTAAATTTTGGGGTGGCTGTGTCTTTTTGATTTTCAGTTTTCCGAAGGTATATTCCCTAGACTGGAAGTGCCCTTGGCTCTGTAGCTCTGTTGTTTACTTGTTTTAGGGAACACAATGCACTCCTCCAGAGAGGCAGTTGGCAATTTACATCCCGCCCATCAGCATAACAAGGCTCCCTGTTCTCCAGGGCCTGTCTTGCCTTTCTGGTTTTTACACATTTTGTGGATGTCCCTTTTGACCGGTGGGAAGTGATACTTCTTTGTAGTGCAGATTTGCATTGCCCGCTTGCTTGCTTGGCCAAAAAGGGCATATGCGTTTTCTCCTGAATATATTCAGGAGAAAACGCATACGCCCTTTTGGGCCAAGTGCATCATTGTCGAAGTTGTGCCCCTCTTCCTGTGCTTTAAAGGCGATTCCAACGTACCTCTTGAAATCTGTTTCCTGCTATTCTGCCTCGCTTTCAAGTCCGCCTCGTTGCCTTCCCTCAACAGATTTTTGGACGATAGTTGTCCTTTATTACTCGGCCAGTTTGTGAATTGCTGTGCCCCTGAGCTCCATTTTTCAACTCGTTTTTGGTGAGCTGACCGCAAGTCCAAAATTTTGGTTCAGGATCTATACTGATTCCCGGTGGGTGGCTGAGACTTTGGTTAATTCTTCTTCCTGCCGGGAAATTACAGTGATATGTGCCCGTCCAAATGCCTAACAGCTATTCTCTCATTGGTTCTCCCTCTTCCCTTTCATCCTCTGCCAAATTGGCAACCTGTGCGAACCAGGAGGTTAAAGGGGCTGTCTCTCCAAGTTGGGAGGTTGATAATAAAGCAGATGGAAAGTCAAACCGGAGCACCAGGAGAGGGACTATTCGTTGAGTTTTAGAAACTTTTCATATTCACAGTGTGTCCGTTCTCTAGGATTCCCATACATGTTATATCTGTAGTAATATTCCCTTCAACCTGGAGTGTTGGGACCCATGGAATGTGTGCCATGCATTATTGCTTTAAAGGGTCTGCATTTGCTCACCCAATCTCACCAATCCTCTCAGTCCCAAGTGTCCAGCCTTATGCCACATCCAGCTGTCATTGTAGATAGGGTCATTCCAGGTTTCATCAGAGACCCTGAAGGAATTGTAAAGAATTTCCCAGTTTTTTTGTTTTATTTTTGAAATTCCTTTTTATAGTGGGTTTGAGCTGATTCTCGCTGCCATATTTATCCCAGTCTAGACACACTTGATTCCCTTACGGACACATATCAATACATAGGTTTTAAGATTCTTACTAGTCAGATATATTCCTCTGCGGTAAATATGGGGTTTTGAGTCCCTTTCACTGAGGAAGGTGTAGGTCTTGTCTATTCCATAGTTGGTTTTTGGAACGGTACCTGTGCTTATATCAAACTCTGGTTTTATGCATCACCCCACCTCTCCTTCCCCCTTAAGCAGGCATAAGAGTGTTTTCTAAATGTGAGACACTGTTCTCTTTCCTAACTCAGTTCAAGTGTAGCCATGTTTACAGGATCTTCATAAGTGATATCTTATGATAAGTTTCTTTTTCTGTGTGACTTATTTCACTTAGAATCATCGTACCTGAATCCACCCATTTTGCTGCTACTGGTCTTATGACATTGATTTCATGGCTGAGGGATATTCCATCGTACGTAAGTACCACAATTTTTTGAACCATTTTTATATTTCCTGGGATATTTAAGGTGTACCCAAGTTGAGGTCCTTGTAAGCAGTGCAGCCCTAAATTTTGGGGTGGCTGTGTCTTTTTGATTTTCAGTTTTCCCAAGGTATATTCCCTAGACTGGAAGTGCCCTTGGCTCTGTAGCTCTGTTGTTTACTTGTTTTCGGGAACACAATGCACTCCTCCAGAGAGGCAGTTGGCAATTTACATCCCACCCATCAGCATAACAAGGCTCCCTGTTCTCCAGGGCCTGTCTTGCCTTTCTGGTTTTTACACATTTTGTGGATGTCCCTTTTGACCGGTGGGAAGTGATACTTCTTTGTAGTGCAGATTTGCATTGCCCGCTTGCTTGCTTGGCCAAAAAGGGCGTATGCGTTTTCTCCTGAATATATTCAGGAGAAAACGCATACACCCTTTTTGACCAAGTGCATCATTGTCGAAGTTGTGCCCCTCTTCCTGTGCTTTAAAGGCGATTCCAACGTACCTCTGGAAATCTGTTTCCTGCTATTCTGCCTCGCTTTCAAGTCCGCCTCGTTGCCTTCCCTCAACAGATTTTTGGACGATAGTTGTCCTCTTATTACTCGGCCAGTTTGTGAATTGCTGTGCCCCTGAGCTCCATTTTTCAACTCGTTTTTGGTGAGCTGACCGCAAGTCCAAAATTTTGGTTGAGGATCTATACTGATTCCCGGTGGGTGGCTGAGACTTTGGTTAATTCTTCTTCCTGCCGGGAAATTACAGTGATATGTGCCCGTCCAAATGCCTAACAGCTACTCTCTCATTGGTTCTCCCTCTTCCCTTTCATCCTCTGCCAAATTGGCAACCTGTGCGAACCAGGAGGTTAAAGGGGCTGTCTCTCCAAGTTGGGAGGTTGATAATAAAGCAGATGGAAAGTCAAACCGGAGCACCAGGAGAGGGACTATTCATTGAGTTTTAGAAACCTTTCGTATTCACAGTGTGTCCGTTCTCTAGGATTCCCGTACATGTTATATCTGTAGTAATATTCCCTTCAACCTGGAGAGTTGGGACCCATGGAATGTGTGCCATGCATTATTGCTTTAAAGGGTCTGCATTTGCTCACCCAATCTCACCAATCCTCTCAGTCCCAAGTGTCCAGCCTTATGCCACATCCAGCTGTCATTGTAGATAGGGTCATTTCAGGTTTCATCAGAGACCCTGAAGGAATTGTAAAGAATTTCCCAGTTTTTTTGTTTTATTTTTGAAATTCCTTTTTATAGTGGGTTTGAGCTGATTCTCGCTGCCATATTTATCCCAGTCTAGACACACTTGATTCCCTTACGGAGACATATCAATACATAGGTTTTAAGATTCTTACTAGTCAGATATATTCCTCTGCGGGAAATATGGGGTTTTGAGTCCCTTTCACTGAGGAAGGTGTAGGTCTTGTCTATTCCATAGTTGGTTTTTGGAACGGTACCTGTGCTTATATCAAACTCTGGTTTTATGCATCACCCCACCTCTCCTTCCCCCTTAAGCAGGCATAAGAGTGTTTTCTAAATGTGAGACACTGTTCTCTTTCCTAACTCAGTTCAAGTGTAGCCATGTTTACAGGATCTTCATAAGTGACATCTTATGATAAGTTTCTTTTTCTGTGTGACTTATTTCACTTAGAATCATCGTACCTGAATCCACCCATTTTGCTGCTACTGGTGTTATGACATTGATTTCATGGCTGAGGGATATTCCATCGTACGTAAGTACCACAATTTTTTGAACCATTTTTATATTTCCTGGGATATTTAAGGTGTACCCAAGTTGAGGTCCTTGTAAGCAGTGCAGCCCTAAATTTTGGGGTGGCTGTGTCTTTTTGATTTTCAGTTTTCCGAAGGTATATTCCCTAGACTGGAAGTGCCCTTGGCTCTGTAGCTCTGTTGTTTACTTGTTTTAGGGAACACAATGCACTCCTCCAGAGAGGCAGTTGGCAATTTACATCCCGCCCATCAGCATAACAAGGCTCCCTGTTCTCCAGGGCCTGTCTTGCCTTTCTGGTTTTTACACATTTTGTGGATGTCCCTTTTGACCGGTGGGAAGTGATACTTCTTTGTAGTGCAGATTTGCATTGCCCGCTTGCTTGCTTGGCCAAAAAGGGCATATGCGTTTTCTCCTGAATATATTCAGGAGAAAACGCATACGCCCTTTTTGGCCAAGTGCATCATTGTCGAAGTTGTGCCCCTCTTCCTGTGCTTTAAAGGCGATTCCAACGTACCTCTTGAAATCTGTTTCCTGCTATTCTGCCTCGCTTTCAAGTCCGCCTCGTTGCCTTCCCTCAACAGATTTTTGGACGATAGTTGTCCTTTATTACTCGGCCAGTTTGTGAATTGCTGTGCCCCTGAGCTCCATTTTTCAACTCGTTTTTGGTGAGCTGACCGCAAGTCCAAAATTTTGGTTCAGGATCTATACTGATTCCCGGTGGGTGGCTGAGACTTTGGTTAATTCTTCTTCCTGCCGGGAAATTACAGTGATATGTGCCCGTCCAAATGCCTAACAGCTACTCTCTCATTGGTTCTCCCTCTTCCCTTTCATCCTCTGCCAAATTGGCAACCTGTGCGAACCAGGAGGTTAAAGGGGCTGTCTCTCCAAGTTGGGAGGTTGATAATAAAGCAGATGGAAAGTCAAACCGGAGCACCAGGAGAGGGACTATTCGTTGAGTTTTAGAAACCTTTCGTATTCACAGTGTGTCCGTTCTCTAGGATTCCCGTACATGTTATATCTGTAGTAATATTCCCTTCAACCTGGAGAGTTGGGACCCATGGAATGTGTGCCATGCATTATTGCTTTAAAGGGTCTGCATTTGCTCACCCAATCTCACCAATCCTCTCAGTCCCAAGTGTCCAGCCTTATGCCACATCCAGCTGTCATTGTAGATAGGGTCATTTCAGGTTTCATCAGAGACCCTGAAGGAATTGTAAAGAATTTCCCAGTTTTTTTGTTTTATTTTTGAAATTCCTTTTTATAGTGGGTTTGAGCTGATTCTCGCTGCCATATTTATCCCAGTCTAGACACACTTGATTCCCTTACGGAGACATATCAATACATAGGTTTTAAGATTCTTACTAGTCAGATATATTCCTCTGCGGGAAATATGGGGTTTTGAGTCCCTTTCACTGAGGAAGGTGTAGGTCTTGTCTATTCCATAGTTGGTTTTTGGAACGGTACCTGTGCTTATATCAAACTCTGGTTTTATGCACCACCCCACCTCTCCTTCCCCCTTAAGCAGGCATAAGAGTGTTTTCTAAATGTGAGACACTGTTCTCTTTCCTAACTCATTTCAAGTGTAGCCATGTTTACAGGATCTTCATAAGTGATATCTTATGATAAGTTTCTTTTTCTGTGTGACTTATTTCACTTAGAATCATCGCACCTGAATCCACCCATTTTGCTGCTACTGGTCTTATGACATTGATTTCATGGCTGAGGGATATTCCATCGTACGTAAGTACCACAATTTTTTGAACCATTTTTATATTTCCTGGGATATTTAAGGTGTACCCAAGTTGAGGTCCTTGTAAGCAGTGCAGCCCTAAATTTTGGGGTGGCTGTGTCTTTTTGATTTTCAGTTTTCCCAAGGTATATTCCCTAGACTGGAAGTGCCCTTGGCTCTGTAGCTCTGTTGTTTACTTGTTTTAGGGAACACAATGCACTCCTCCAGAGAGGCAGTTGGCAATTTACATCCCGCCCATCAGCATAACAAGGCTCCCTGTTCTCCAGGGCCTGTCTTGCCTTTCTGGTTTTTACACATTTTGTGGATGTCCCTTTTGACCGGTGGGAAGTGATACTTCTTTGTAGTGCAGATTTGCATTGCCCGCTTGCTTGCTTGGCCAAAAAGGGCGTATGCGTTTTCTCCTGAATATATTCAGGAGAAAACGCATACGCCCTTTTTGGCCAAGTGCATCATTGTCGAAGTTGTGCCCCTCTTCCTGTGCTTTAAAGGCGATTCCAACGTACCTCTTGAAATCTGTTTCCTGCTATTCTGCCTCGCTTTCAAGTCCGCCTCGTTGCCTTCCCTCAACAGATTTTTGGACGATAGTTGTCCTTTATTACTCGGCCAGTTTGTGAATTGCTGTGCCCCTGAGCTCCATTTTTCAACTCGTTTTTGGTGAGCTGACCGCAAGTCCAAAATTTTGGTTCAGGATCTATACTGATTCCCGGTGGGTGGCTGAGACTTTGGTTAATTCTTCTTCCTGCCGGGAAATTACAGTGATATGTGCCCGTCCAAATGCCTAACAGCTACTCTCTCATTGGTTCTCCCTCTTCCCTTTCATCCTCTGCCAAATTGGCAACCTGTGCGAACCAGGAGGTTAAAGGGGCTGTCTCTCCAAGTTGGGAGGTTGATAATAAAGCAGAAGGAAAGTCAAACCGGAGCACCAGGAGAGGGACTATTCGTTGAGTTTTAGAAACCTTTCGTATTCACAGTGTGTCCGTTCTCTAGGATTCCCGTACATGTTATATCTGTAGTAATATTCCCTTCAACCTGGAGAGTTGGGACCCATGGAATGTGTGCCATGCATTATTGCTTTAAAGGGTCTGCATTTGCTCACCCAATCTCACCAATCCTCTCAGTCCCAAGTGTCCAGCCTTATGCCACATCCAGCTGTCATTGTAGATAGGGTCATTTCAGGTTTCATCAGAGACCCTGAAGGAATTGTAAAGAATTTCCCAGTTTTTTTGTTTTATTTTTGAAATTCCTTTTTATAGTGGGTTTGAGCTGATTCTCGCTGCCATATTTATCCCAGTCTAGACACACTTGATTCCCTTACGGAGACATATCAATACATAGGTTTTAAGATTCTTACTAGTCAGATATATTCCTCTGCGGGAAATATGGGGTTTTGAGTCCCTTTCACTGAGGAAGGTGTAGGTCTTGTCTATTCCATAGTTGGTTTTTGGAACGGTACCTGTGCTTATATCAAACTCTGGTTTTATGCACCACACCACCTCTCCTTCCCCCTTAAGCAGGCATAAGAGTGTTTTCTAAATGTGAGACACTGTTCTCTTTCCTAACTCATTTCAAGTGTAGCCATGTTTACAGGATCTTCATAAGTGATATCTTATGATAAGTTTCTTTTTCTGTGTGACTTATTTCACTTAGAATCATCGCACCTGAATCCACCCATTTTGCTGCTACTGGTCTTATGACATTGATTTCATGGCTGAGGGATATTCCATCGTACGTAAGTACCACAATTTTTTGAACCATTTTTATATTTCCTGGGATATTTAAGGTGTACCCAAGTTGAGGTCCTTGTAAGCAGTGCAGCCCTAAATTTTGGGGTGGCTGTGTCTTTTTGATTTTCAGTTTTCCCAAGGTATATTCCCTAGACTGGAAGTGCCCTTGGCTCTGTAGCTCTGTTGTTTACTTGTTTTAGGGAACACAATGCACGCCTCCAGAGAGGCAGTTGGCAATTTACATCCCGCCCATCAGCATAACAAGGCTCCCTGTTCTCCAGGGCCTGTCTTGCCTTTCTGGTTTTTACACATTTTGTGGATGTCCCTTTTGACCGGTGGGAAGTGATACTTCTTTGTAGTGCAGATTTGCATTGCCCGCTTGCTTGCTTGGCCAAAAAGGGCGTATGCGTTTTCTCCTGAATATATTCAGGAGAAAACGCATACGCCCTTTTTGGCCAAGTGCATCATTGTCGAAGTTGTGCCCCTCTTCCTGTGCTTTAAAGGCGATTCCAACGTACCTCTTGAAATCTGTTTCCTGCTATTCTGCCTCGCTTTCAAGTCCGCCTCGTTGCCTTCCCTCAACAGATTTTTGGACGATAGTTGTCCTTTATTACTCGGCCAGTTTGTGAATTGCTGTGCCCCTGAGCTCCATTTTTCAACTCGTTTTTGGTGAGCTGACCGCAAGTCCAAAATTTTGGTTCAGGATCTATACTGATTCCCGGTGGGTGGCTGAGACTTTGGTTAATTCTTCTTCCTGCCGGGAAATTACAGTGATATGTGCCCGTCCAAATGCCTAACAGCTACTCTCTCATTGGTTCTCCCTCTTCCCTTTCATCCTCTGCCAAATTGGCAACCTGTGCGAACCAGGAGGTTAAAGGGGCTGTCTCTCCAAGTTGGGAGGTTGATAATAAAGCAGATGGAAAGTCAAACCCGAGCACCAGGAGAGGGACTATTCGTTGAGTTTTAGAAACCTTTCGTATTCACAGTGTGTCCGTTCTCTAGGATTCCCGAACATGTTATATCTGTAGTAATATTCCCTTCAACCTGGAGAGTTGGGACCCGTGGAATGTGTGCCATGCATTATTGCTTTAAAGGGTCTGCATTTGCTCACCCAATCTCACCAATCCTCTCAGTCCCAAGTGTCCAGCCTTATGCCACATCCAGCTGTCATTGTAGATAGGGTCATTTCAGGTTTCATCAGAGACCCTGAAGGAATTGTAAAGAATTTCCCAGTTTTTTTGTTTTATTTTTGAAATTCCTTTTTATAGTGGGTTTGAGCTGATTCTCGCTGCCATATTTATCCCAGTCTAGACACACTTGATTCCCTTACGGAGACATATCAATACATAGGTTTTAAGATTCTTACTAGTCAGATATATTCCTCTGCGGGAAATATGGGGTTTTGAGTCCCTTTCACTGAGGAAGGTGTAGGTCTTGTCTATTCCATAGTTGGTTTTTGGAACGGTACCTGTGCTTATATCAAACTCTGGTTTTATGCATCACCCCACCTCTCCTTCCCCCTTAAGCAGGCATAAGAGTGTTTTCTAAATGTGAGACACTGTTCTCTTTCCTAACTCAGTTCAAGTGTAGCCATGTTTACAGGATCTTCATAAGTGATATCTTATGATAAGTTTCTTTTTCTGTGTGACTTATTTCACTTAGAATCATCGTACCTGAATCCACCCATTTTGCTGCTACTGGTGTTATGACATTGATTTCATGGCTGAGGGATATTCCATCGTACGTAAGTACCACAATTTTTTGAACCATTTTTATATTTCCTGGGATATTTAAGGTGTACCCAAGTTGAGGTCCTTGTAAGCAGTGCAGCCCTAAATTTTGGGGTGGCTGTGTCTTTTTGATTTTCAGTTTTCCCAAGGTATATTCCCTAGACTGGAAGTGCCCTTGGCTCTGTAGCTCTGTTGTTTACTTGTTTTAGGGAACACAATGCACTCCTCCAGAGAGGCAGTTGGCAATTTACATCCCGCCCATCAGCATAACAAGGCTCCCTGTTCTCCAGGGCCTGTCTTGCCTTTCTGGTTTTTACACATTTTGTGGATGTCCCTTTTGACCGGTGGGAAGTGATACTTCTTTGTAGTGCAGATTTGCATTGCCCGCTTGCTTGCTTGGCCAAAAAGGGCATATGCGTTTTCTCCTGAATATATTCAGGAGAAAACGCATACGCCCTTTTGGGCCAAGTGCATCATTGTCGAAGTTGTGCCCCTCTTCCTGTGCTTTAAAGGCGATTCCAACGTACCTCTTGAAATCTGTTTCCTGCTATTCTGCCTCGCTTTCAAGTCCGCCTCGTTGCCTTCCCTCAACAGATTTTTGGACGATAGTTGTCCTTTATTACTCGGCCAGTTTGTGAATTGCTGTGCCCCTGAGCTCCATTTTTCAACTCGTTTTTGGTGAGCTGACCGCAAGTCCAAAATTTTGGTTCAGGATCTATACTGATTCCCGGTGGGTGGCTGAGACTTTGGTTAATTCTTCTTCCTGCCGGGAAATTACAGTGATATGTGCCCGTCCAAATGCCTAACAGCTATTCTCTCATTGGTTCTCCCTCTTCCCTTTCATCCTCTGCCAAATTGGCAACCTGTGCGAACCAGGAGGTTAAAGGGGCTGTCTCTCCAAGTTGGGAGGTTGATAATAAAGCAGATGGAAAGTCAAACCGGAGCACCAGGAGAGGGACTATTCGTTGAGTTTTAGAAACTTTTCATATTCACAGTGTGTCCGTTCTCTAGGATTCCCATACATGTTATATCTGTAGTAATATTCCCTTCAACCTGGAGTGTTGGGACCCATGGAATGTGTGCCATGCATTATTGCTTTAAAGGGTCTGCATTTGCTCACCCAATCTCACCAATCCTCTCAGTCCCAAGTGTCCAGCCTTATGCCACATCCAGCTGTCATTGTAGATAGGGTCATTCCAGGTTTCATCAGAGACCCTGAAGGAATTGTAAAGAATTTCCCAGTTTTTTTGTTTTATTTTTGAAATTCCTTTTTATAGTGGGTTTGAGCTGATTCTCGCTGCCATATTTATCCCAGTCTAGACACACTTGATTCCCTTACGGACACATATCAATACATAGGTTTTAAGATTCTTACTAGTCAGATATATTCCTCTGCGGTAAATATGGGGTTTTGAGTCCCTTTCACTGAGGAAGGTGTAGGTCTTGTCTATTCCATAGTTCGTTTTTGGAACGGTACCTGTGCTTATATCAAACTCTGGTTTTATGCATCACCCCACCTCTCCTTCCCCCTTAAGCAGGCATAAGAGTGTTTTCTAAATGTGAGACACTGTTCTCTTTCCTAACTCAGTTCAAGTGTAGCCATGTTTACAGGATCTTCATAAGTGATATCTTATGATAAGTTTCTTTTTCTGTGTGACTTATTTCACTTAGAATCATCGTACCTGAATCCACCCATTTTGCTGCTACTGGTCTTATGACATTGATTTCATGGCTGAGGGATATTCCATCGTACGTAAGTACCACAATTTTTTGAACCATTTTTATATTTCCTGGGATATTTAAGGTGTACCCAAGTTGAGGTCCTTGTAAGCAGTGCAGCCCTAAATTTTGGGGTGGCTGTGTCTTTTTGATTTTCAGTTTTCCCAAGGTATATTCCCTAGACTGGAAGTGCCCTTGGCTCTGTAGCTCTGTTGTTTACTTGTTTTCGGGAACACAATGCACTCCTCCAGAGAGGCAGTTGGCAATTTACATCCCACCCATCAGCATAACAAGGCTCCCTGTTCTCCAGGGCCTGTCTTGCCTTTCTGGTTTTTACACATTTTGTGGATGTCCCTTTTGACCGGTGGGAAGTGATACTTCTTTGTAGTGCAGATTTGCATTGCCCGCTTGCTTGCTTGGCCAAAAAGGGCGTATGCGTTTTCTCCTGAATATATTCAGGAGAAAACGCATACACCCTTTTTGGCCAAGTGCATCATTGTCGAAGTTGTGCCCCTCTTCCTGTGCTTTAAAGGCGATTCCAACGTACCTCTGGAAATCTGTTTCCTGCTATTCTGCCTCGCTTTCAAGTCCGCCTCGTTGCCTTCCCTCAACAGATTTTTGGACGATAGTTGTCCTCTTATTACTCGGCCAGTTTGTGAATTGCTGTGCCCCTGAGCTCCATTTTTCAACTCGTTTTTGGTGAGCTGACCGCAAGTCCAAAATTTTGGTTCAGGATCTATACTGATTCCCGGTGGGTGGCTGAGACTTTGGTTAATTCTTCTTCCTGCCGGGAAATTACAGTGATATGTGCCCGTCCAAATGCCTAACAGCTACTCTCTCATTGGTTCTCCCTCTTCCCTTTCATCCTCTGCCAAATTGGCAACCTGTGCGAACCAGGAGGTTAAAGGGGCTGTCTCTCCAAGTTGGGAGGTTGATAATAAAGCAGATGGAAAGTCAAACCGGAGCACCAGGAGAGGGACTATTCGTTGAGTTTTAGAAACCTTTCGTATTCACAGTGTGTCCGTTCTCTAGGATTCCCGTACATGTTATATCTGTAGTAATATTCCCTTCAACCTGGAGAGTTGGGACCCATGGAATGTGTGCCATGCATTATTGCTTTAAAGGGTCTGCATTTGCTCACCCAATCTCACCAATCCTCTCAGTCCCAAGTGTCCAGCCTTATGCCACATCCAGCTGTCATTGTAGATAGGGTCATTTCAGGTTTCATCAGAGACCCTGAAGGAATTGTAAAGAATTTCCCAGTTTTTTTGTTTTATTTTTGAAATTCCTTTTTATAGTGGGTTTGAGCTGATTCTCGCTGCCATATTTATCCCAGTCTAGACACACTTGATTCCCTTACGGAGACATATCAATACATAGGTTTTAAGATTCTTACTAGTCAGATATATTCCTCTGCGGGAAATATGGGGTTTTGAGTCCCTTTCACTGAGGAAGGTGTAGGTCTTGTCTATTCCATAGTTGGTTTTTGGAACGGTACCTGTGCTTATATCAAACTCTGGTTTTATGCATCACCCCACCTCTCCTTCCCCCTTAAGCAGGCATAAGAGTGTTTTCTAAATGTGAGACACTGTTCTCTTTCCTAACTCAGTTCAAGTGTAGCCATGTTTACAGGATCTTCATAAGTGACATCTTATGATAAGTTTCTTTTTCTGTGTGACTTATTTCACTTAGAATCATCGTACCTGAATCCACCCATTTTGCTGCTACTGGTGTTATGACATTGATTTCATGGCTGAGGGATATTCCATCGTACGTAAGTACCACAATTTTTTGAACCATTTTTATATTTCCTGGGATATTTAAGGTGTACCCAAGTTGAGGTCCTTGTAAGCAGTGCAGCCCTAAATTTTGGGGTGGCTGTGTCTTTTTGATTTTCAGTTTTCCGAAGGTATATTCCCTAGACTGGAAGTGCCCTTGGCTCTGTAGCTCTGTTGTTTACTTGTTTTAGGGAACACAATGCACTCCTCCAGAGAGGCAGTTGGCAATTTACATCCCGCCCATCAGCATAACAAGGCTCCCTGTTCTCCAGGGCCTGTCTTGCCTTTCTGGTTTTTACACATTTTGTGGATGTCCCTTTTGACCGGTGGGAAGTGATACTTCTTTGTAGTGCAGATTTGCATTGCCCGCTTGCTTGCTTGGCCAAAAAGGGCATATGCGTTTTCTCCTGAATATATTCAGGAGAAAACGCATACGCCCTTTTTGGCCAAGTGCATCATTGTCGAAGTTGTGCCCCTCTTCCTGTGCTTTAAAGGCGATTCCAACGTACCTCTTGAAATCTGTTTCCTGCTATTCTGCCTCGCTTTCAAGTCCGCCTCGTTGCCTTCCCTCAACAGATTTTTGGACGATAGTTGTCCTTTATTACTCGGCCAGTTTGTGAATTGCTGTGCCCCTGAGCTCCATTTTTCAACTCGTTTTTGGTGAGCTGACCGCAAGTCCAAAATTTTGGTTCAGGATCTATACTGATTCCCGGTGGGTGGCTGAGACTTTGGTTAATTCTTCTTCCTGCCGGGAAATTACAGTGATATGTGCCCGTCCAAATGCCTAACAGCTACTCTCTCATTGGTTCTCCCTCTTCCCTTTCATCCTCTGCCAAATTGGCAACCTGTGCGAACCAGGAGGTTAAAGGGGCTGTCTCTCCAAGTTGGGAGGTTGATAATAAAGCAGATGGAAAGTCAAACCGGAGCACCAGGAGAGGGACTATTCGTTGAGTTTTAGAAACCTTTCGTATTCACAGTGTGTCCGTTCTCTAGGATTCCCGTATATGTTATATCTGTAGTAATATTCCCTTCAACCTGGAGAGTTGGGACCCATGGAATGTGTGCCATGCATTATTGCTTTAAAGGGTCTGCATTTGCTCACCCAATCTCACCAATCCTCTCAGTCCCAAGTGTCCAGCCTTATGCCACATCCAGCTGTCATTGTAGATAGGGTCATTTCAGGTTTCATCAGAGACCCTGAAGGAATTGTAAAGAATTTCCCAGTTTTTTTGTTTTATTTTTGAAATTCCTTTTTATAGTGGGTTTGAGCTGATTCTCGCTGCCATATTTATCCCAGTCTAGACACACTTGATTCCCTTACGGAGACATATCAATACACAGGTTTTAAGATTCTTACTAGTCAGATATATTCCTCTGCGGGAAATATGGGGTTTTGAGTCCCTTTCACTGAGGAAGGTGTAGGTCTTGTCTATTCCATAGTTGGTTTTTGGAACGGTACCTGTGCTTATATCAAACTCTGGTTTTATGCACCACCCCACCTCTCCTTCCCCCTTAAGCAGGCATAAGAGTGTTTTCTAAATGTGAGACACTGTTCTCTTTCCTAACTCATTTCAAGTGTAGCCATGTTTACAGGATCTTCATAAGTGATATCTTATGATAAGTTTCTTTTTCTGTGTGACTTATTTCACTTAGAATCATCGCACCTGAATCCACCCATTTTGCTGCTACTGGTCTTATGACATTGATTTCATGGCTGAGGGATATTCCATCGTACGTAAGTACCACAATTTTTTGAACCATTTTTATATTTCCTGGGATATTTAAGGTGTACCCAAGTTGAGGTCCTTGTAAGCAGTGCAGCCCTAAATTTTGGGGTGGCTGTGTCTTTTTGATTTTCAGTTTTCCCAAGGTATATTCCCTAGACTGGAAGTGCCCTTGGCTCTGTAGCTCTGTTGTTTACTTGTTTTAGGGAACACAATGCACGCCTCCAGAGAGGCAGTTGGCAATTTACATCCCGCCCATCAGCATAACAAGGCTCCCTGTTCTCCAGGGCCTGTCTTGCCTTTCTGGTTTTTACACATTTTGTGGATGTCCCTTTTGACCGGTGGGAAGTGATACTTCTTTGTAGTGCAGATTTGCATTGCCCGCTTGCTTGCTTGGCCAAAAAGGGCGTATGCGTTTTCTCCTGAATATATTCAGGAGAAAACGCATACGCCCTTTTTGTCCAAGTGCATCATTGTCGAAGTTGTGCCCCTCTTCCTGTGCTTTAAAGGCGATTCCAACGTACCTCTTGAAATCTGTTTCCTGCTATTCTGCCTCGCTTTCAAGTCCGCCTCGTTGCCTTCCCTCAACAGATTTTTGGACGATAGTTGTCCTTTATTACTCGGCCAGTTTGTGAATTGCTGTGCCCCTGAGCTCCATTTTTCAACTCGTTTTTGGTGAGCTGACCGCAAGTCCAAAATTTTGGTTCAGGATCTATACTGATTCCCGGTGGGTGGCTGAGACTTTGGTTAATTCTTCTTCCTGCCGGGAAATTACAGTGATATGTGCCCGTCCAAATGCCTAACAGCTACTCTCTCATTGGTTCTCCCTCTTCCCTTTCATCCTCTGCCAAATTGGCAACCTGTGCGAACCAGGAGGTTAAAGGGGCTGTCTCTCCAAGTTGGGAGGTTGATAATAAAGCAGATGGAAAGTCAAACCGGAGCACCAGGAGAGGGACTATTCGTTGAGTTTTAGAAACCTTTCGTATTCACAGTGTGTCCGTTCTCTAGGATTCCCGAACATGTTATATCTGTAGTAATATTCCCTTCAACCTGGAGAGTTGGGACCCGTGGAATGTGTGCCATGCATTATTGCTTTAAAGGGTCTGCATTTGCTCACCCAATCTCACCAATCCTCTCAGTCCCAAGTGTCCAGCCTTATGCCACATCCAGCTGTCATTGTAGATAGGGTCATTTCAGGTTTCATCAGAGACCCTGAAGGAATTGTAAAGAATTTCCCAGTTTTTTTGTTTTATTTTTGAAATTCCTTTTTATAGTGGGTTTGAGCTGATTCTCGCTGCCATATTTATCCCAGTCTAGACACACTTGATTCCCTTACGGAGACATATCAATACATAGGTTTTAAGATTCTTACTAGTCAGATATATTCCTCTGCGGGAAATATGGGGTTTTGAGTCCCTTTCACTGAGGAAGGTGTAGGTCTTGTCTATTCCATAGTTGGTTTTTGGAACGGTACCTGTGCTTATATCAAACTCTGGTTTTATGCATCACCCCACCTCTCCTTCCCCCTTAAGCAGGCATAAGAGTGTTTTCTAAATGTGAGACACTGTTCTCTTTCCTAACTCAGTTCAAGTGTAGCCATGTTTACAGGATCTTCATAAGTGATATCTTATGATAAGTTTCTTTTTCTGTGTGACTTATTTCACTTAGAATCATCGTACCTGAATCCACCCATTTTGCTGCTACTGGTCTTATGACATTGATTTCATGGCTGAGGGATATTCCATCGTACGTAAGTACCACAATTTTTTGAACCATTTTTATATTTCCTGGGATATTTAAGGTGTACCCAAGTTGAGGTCCTTGTAAGCAGTGCAGCCCTAAATTTTGGGGTGGCTGTGTCTTTTTGATTTTCAGTTTTCCCAAGGTATATTCCCTAGACTGGAAGTGCCCTTGGCTCTGTAGCTCTGTTGTTTACTTGTTTTAGGGAACAGAATGCACTCCTCCAGAGAGGCAGTTGGCAATTTACATCCCGCCCATCAGCATAACAAGGCTCCCTGTTCTCCAGGGCCTGTCTTGCCTTTCTGGTTTTTACACATTTTGTGGATGTCCCTTTTGACCGGTGGGAAGTGATACTTCTTTGTAGTGCAGATTTGCATTGCCCGCTTGCTTGCTTGGCCAAAAAGGGCGTATGCGTTTTCTCCTGAATATATTCAGGAGAAAACGCATACGCCCTTTTTGGCCAAGTGCATCATTGTCGAAGTTGTGCCCCTCTTCCTGTGCTTTAAAGGCGATTCCAACGTACCTCTTGAAATCTGTTTCCTGCTATTCTGCCTCGCTTTCAAGTCCGCCTCGTTGCCTTCCCTCAACAGATTTTTGGACGATAGTTGTCCTTTATTACTCGGCCAGTTTGTGAATTGCTGTGCCCCTGAGCTCCATTTTTCAACTCGTTTTTGGTGAGCTGACCGCAAGTCCAAAATTTTGGTTCAGGATCTATACTGATTCCCGGTGGGTGGCTGAGACTTTGGTTAATTCTTCTTCCTGCCGGGAAATTACAGTGATATGTGCCCGTCCAAATGCCTAACAGCTACTCTCTCATTGGTTCTCCCTCTTCCCTTTCATCCTCTGCCAAATTGGCAACCTGTGCGAACCAGGAGGTTAAAGGGGCTGTCTCTCCAAGTTGGGAGGTTGATAATAAAGCAGATGGAAAGTCAAACCGGAGCACCAGGAGAGGGACTATTCGTTGAGTTTTAGAAACCTTTCGTATTCACAGTGTGTCCGTTCTCTAGGATTCCCGAACATGTTATATCTGTAGTAATATTCCCTTCAACCTGGAGAGTTGGGACCCATGGAATGTGTGCCATGCATTATTGCTTTAAAGGGTCTGCATTTGCTCACCCAATCTCACCAATCCTCTCAGTCCCAAGTGTCCAGCCTTATGCCACATCCAGCTGTCATTGTAGATAGGGTCATTTCAGGTTTCATCAGAGACCCTGAAGGAATTGTAAAGAATTTCCCAGTTTTTTTGTTTTATTTTTGAAATTCCTTTTTATAGTGGGTTTGAGCTGATTCTCGCTGCCATATTTATCCCACTCTAGACACACTTGATTCCCTTACGGAGACATATCAATACATAGGTTTTAAGATTCTTACTAGTCAGATATATTCCTCTGCGGGAAATATGGGGTTTTGAGTCCCTTTCACTGAGGAAGGTGTAGGTCTTGTCTATTCCATAGTTGGTTTTTGGAACGGTACCTGTGCTTATATCAAACTCTGGTTTTATGCATCACCCCACCTCTCCTTCCCCCTTAAGCAGGCATAAGAGTGTTTTCTAAATGTGAGACACTGTTCTCTTTCCTAACTCAGTTCAAGTGTAGCCATGTTTACAGGATCTTCATAAGTGATATCTTATGATAAGTTTCTTTTTCTGTGTGACTTATTTCACTTAGAATCATCGTACCTGAATCCACCCATTTTGCTGCTACTGGTCTTATGACATTGATTTCATGGCTGAGGGATATTCCATCGTACGTAAGTACCACAATTTTTTGAACCATTTTTATATTTCCTGGGATATTTAAGGTGTACCCAAGTTGAGGTCCTTGTAAGCAGTGCAGCCCTAAATTTTGGGGTGGCTGTGTCTTTTTGATTTTCAGTTTTCCCAAGGTATATTCCCTAGACTGGAAGTGCCCTTGGCTCTGTAGCTCTGTTGTTTACTTGTTTTAGGGAACACAATGCACTCCTCCAGAGAGGCAGTTGGCAATTTACATCCCGCCCATCAGCATAACAAGGCTCCCTGTTCTCCAGGGCCTGTCTTGCCTTTCTGGTTTTTACACATTTTGTGGATGTCCCTTTTGACCGGTGGGAAGTGATACTTCTTTGTAGTGCAGATTTGCATTGCCCGCTTGCTTGCTTGGCCAAAAAGGGCGTATGCGTTTTCTCCTGAATATATTCAGGAGAAAACGCATACGCCCTTTTTGTCCAAGTGCATCATTGTCGAAGTTGTGCCCCTCTTCCTGTGCTTTAAAGGCGATTCCAACGTACCTCTTGAAATCTGTTTCCTCCTATTCTGCCTCGCTTTCAAGTCCGCCTCGTTGCCTTCCCTCAACAGATTTTTGGACGATAGTTGTCCTTTATTACTCGGCCAGTTTGTGAATTGCTGTGCCCCTGAGCTCCATTTTTCAACTCGTTTTTGGTGAGCTGACCGCAAGTCCAAAATTTTGGTTCAGGATCTATACTGATTCCCGGTGGGTGGCTGAGAATTTGGTTAATTCTTCTTCCTGCCGGGAAATTACAGTGATATGTGCCCGTCCAAATGCCTAACAGCTACTCTCTCATTGGTTCTCCCTCTTCCCTTTCATCCTCTGCCAAATTGGCAACCTGTGCGAACCAGGAGGTTAAAGGGGCTGTCTCTCCAAGTTGGGAGGTTGATAATAAAGCAGATGGAAAGTCAAACCGGAGCACCAGGAGAGGGACTATTCGTTGAGTTTTAGAAACCTTTCGTATTCACAGTGTGTCCGTTCTCTAGGATTCCCGTACATGTTATATCTGTAGTAATATTCCCTTCAACCTGGAGAGTTGGGACCCATGGATTGTGTGCCATGCATTATTGCTTTAAAGGGTCTGCATTTGCTCACCCAATCTCACCAATCCTCTCAGTCCCAAGTGTCCAGCCTTATGCCACATCCAGCTGTCATTGTAGATAGGGTCATTTCAGGTTTCATCAGAGACCCTGAAGGAATTGTAAAGAATTTCCCAGTTTTTTTGTTTTATTTTTGAAATTCCTTTTTATAGTGGGTTTGAGCTGATTCTCGCTGCCATATTTATCCCAGTCTAGACACACTTGATTCCCTTACGGAGACATATCAATACATAGGTTTTAAGATTCTTACTTTACTAGTCAGATATATTCCTCTGCGGGAAATATGGGGTTTTGAGTCCCTTTCACTGAGGAAGGTGTAGGTCTTGTCTATTCCATAGTTGGTTTTTGGAACGGTACCTGTGCTTATATCAAACTCTGGTTTTATGCATCACCCCACCTCTCCTTCCCCCTTAAGCAGGCATAAGAGTGTTTTCTAAATGTGAGACACTGTTCTCTTTCCTAACTCAGTTCAAGTGTAGCCATGTTTACAGGATCTTCATAAGTGATATCTTATGATAAGTTTCTTTTTCTGTGTGACTTATTTCACTTAGAATCATCGTACCTGAATCCACCCATTTTGCTGCTACTGGTCTTATGACATTGATTTCATGGCTGAGGGATATTCCATCATACGTAAGTACCACAATTTTTTGAACCATTTTTATATTTCCTGGGATATTTAAGGTGTACCCAAGTTGAGGTCCTTGTAAGCAGTGCAGCCCTAAATTTTGGGGTGGCTGTGTCTTTTTGATTTTCAGTTTTCCCAAGGTATATTCCCTAGACTGGAAGTGCCCTTGGCTCTGTAGCTCTGTTGTTTACTTGTTTTAGGGAACACAATGCACTCCTCCAGAGAGGCAGTTGGCAATTTACATCCCACCCATTAGCATAACAAGGCTCCCTGTTCGCCAGGGCCTGTCTTGCCTTTCTGGTTTTTACACATTTTGTGGATGTCCCTTTTGACCGGTGGGAAGTGATACTTCTTTGTAGTGCAGATTTGCATTGCCCGCTTGCTTGCTTGGCCAAAAAGGGCGTATGCGTTTTCTCCTGAATATATTCAGGAGAAAACGCATACGCCCTTTTTGGCCAAGTGCATCATTGTCGAAATTGTGCCCCTCTTCCTGTGCTTTAAAGGCGATTCCAACGTACCTCTTGAAATCTGTTTCCTGCTATTCTGCCTCGCTTTCATGTCCGCCTCGTTGCCTTCCCTCAACAGATTTTTGGACGATAGTTGTCCTTTATTACTCGGCCAGTTTGTGAATTGCTGTGCCCCTGAGCTCCATTTTTCAACTCGTTTTTGGTGAGCTGACCGCAAGTCCAAAATTTTGGTTCAGGATCTATACTGATTCCCAGTGGGTGGCTGAGTCTTTGGTTAATTCTTCTTCCTGCCGGGAAATTACAGTGATATGTGCCCGTCCAAATGCCTAACAGCTACTCTCTCATTGGTTCTCCCTCTTCCCTTTCATCCTCTGCCAAATTGGCAACCTGTGCGAACCAGGAGGTTAAAGGGGCTGTCTCTCCAAGTTGGGAGGTTGATAATAAAGCAGATGGAAAGTCAAACCGGAGCACCAGGAGAGGGACTATTCGTTGAGTTTTAGAAACCTTTCGTATTCACAGTGTGTCCGTTCTCTAGGATTCCCGTACATGTTATATCTGTAGTAATATTCCCTTCAACCTGGAGAGTTGGGACCCATGGAATGTGTGCCATGCATTATTGCTTTAAAGGGTCTGCATTTGCTCACCCAATCTCACCAATCCTCTCAGTCCCAAGTGTCCAGCCTTATGCCACATCCAGCTGTCATTGTAGATAGGGTCATTTCAGGTTTCATCAGAGACCCTGAAGGAATTGTAAAGAATTTCCCAGTTTTTTTGTTTTATTTTTGAAATTCCTTTTTATAGTGGGTTTGAGCTGATTCTCGCTGCCATATTTATCCCAGTCTAGACACACTTGATTCCCTTACGGAGACATATCAATACATAGGTTTTAAGATTCTTACTTTACTAGTCAGATATATTCCTCTGCGGGAAATATGGGGTTTTGAGTCCCTTTCACTGAGGAAGGTGTAGGTCTTGTCTATTCCATAGTTGGTTTTTGGAACGGTACCTGTGCTTATATCAAACTCTGGTTTTATGCATCACCCCACCTCTCCTTCCCCCTTAAGCAGGCATAAGAGTGTTTTCTAAATGTGAGACACTGTTCTCTTTCCTAACTCAGTTCAAGTGTAGCCATGTTTACAGGATCTTCATAAGTGATATCTTATGATAAGTTTCTTTTTCTGTGTGACTTATTTCACTTAGAATCATCGTACCTGAATCCACCCATTTTGCTGCTACTGGTCTTATGACATTGATTTCATGGCTGAGGGATATTCCATCGTACGTAAGTACCACAATTTTTTGAACCATTTTTATATTTCCTGGGATATTTAAGGTGTACCCAAGTTGAGGTCCTTGTAAGCAGTGCAGCCCTAAATTTTGGGGTGGCTGTGTCTTTTTGATTTTCAGTTTTCCCAAGGTATATTCCCTAGACTGGAAGTGCCCTTGGCTCTGTAGCTCTTTTGTTTACTTGTTTTAGGGAACACAATGCACTCCTCCAGAGAGACAGTTGGCAATTTACATCCCGCCCATCAGCATAACAAGGCTCCCTGTTCTCCAGGGCCTGTCTTGCCTTTCTGGTTTTTACACATTTTGTGGATGTCCCTTTTGACCGGTGGGAAGTGATACTTCTTTGTAGTGCAGATTTGCATTGCCCGCTTGCTTGCTTGGCCAAAAAGGGCGTATGCGTTTTCTCCTGAATATATTCAGGAGAAAATGCATACGCCCTTTTTGGCCAAGTGCATCATTGTCGAAGTTGTGCCCCTCTTCCTGTGCTTTAAAGGCGATTCCAATGTACCTCTTGAAATCTGTTTCCTGCTATTCTGCCTCGCTTTCAAGTCCGCCTCGTTGCCTTCCCTCAACAGATTTTTGGACGATAGTTGTCCTTTATTACTCGGCCAGTTTGTGAATTGCTGTGCCCCTGAGCTCCATTTTTCAACTCGTTTTTGGTGAGCTGACCGCAAGTCCAAAATTTTGGTTCAGGATCTATACTGATTCCCGGTGGGTGGCTGAGACTTTGGTTAATTCTTCTTCCTGCCGGGAAATTACAGTGATATGTGCCCGTCCAAATGCCTAACAGCTACTCTCTCATTGGTTCTCCCTCTTCCCTTTCATCCTCTGCCAAATTGGCAACCTGTGCGAACCAGGAGGTTAAAGGGGCTGTCTCTCCAAGTTGGGAGGTTGATAATAAAGCAGATGGAAAGTCAAACCGGAGCACCAGGAGAGGGACTATTCGTTGAGTTTTAGAAACCTTTCGTATTCACAGTGTGTCCGTTCTCTAGGATTCCCGTACATGTTATATCTGTAGTAATATTCCCTTCAACCTGGAGAGTTGGGACCCATGGAATGTGTGCCATGCATTATTGCTTTAAAGGGTCTGCATTTGCTCACCCAATCTCACCAATCCTCTCAGTCCCAAGTGTCCAGCCTTATGCCACATCCAGCTGTCATTGTAGATAGGGTCATTTCAGGTTTCATCAGAGACCCTGAAGGAATTGTAAAGAATTTCCCAGTTTTTTTGTTTTATTTTTGAAATTCCTTTTTATAGTGGGTTTGAGCTGATTCTCGCTGCCATATTTATCCCAGTCTAGACACACTTGATTCCCTTACGGAGACATATCAATACATAGGTTTTAAGATTCTTACTAGTCAGATATATTCCTCTGCGGGAAATATGGGGTTTTGAGTCCCTTTCACTGAGGAAGGTGTAGGTCTTGTCTATTCCATAGTTGGTTTTTGGAACGGTACCTGTGCTTATATCAAACTCTGGTTTTATGCATCACCCCACCTCTCCTTCCCCCTTAAGCAGGCATAAGAGTGTTTTCTAAATGTGAGACACTGTTCTCTTTCCTAACTCAGTTCAAGTGTAGCCATGTTTACAGGATCTTCATAAGTGATATCTTATGATAAGTTTCTTTTTCTGTGTGACTTATTTCACTTAGAATCATCGTACCTGAATCCACCCATTTTGCTGCTACTGGTCTTATGACATTGATTTCATGGCTGAGGGATATTCCATCGTACGTAAGTACCACAATTTTTTGAACCATTTTTATATTTCCTGGGATATTTAAGGTGTACCCAAGTTGAGGTCCTTGTAAGCAGTGCAGCCCTAAATTTTGGGGTGGCTGTGTCTTTTTGATTTTCAGTTTTCCCAAGGTATATTCCCTAGACTGGAAGTGCCCTTGGCTCTGTAGCTCTGTTGTTTACTTGTTTTAGGGAACACAATGCACGCCTCCAGAGAGGCAGTTGGCAATTTACATCCCGCCCATCAGCATAACAAGGCTCCCTGTTCTCCAGGGCCTGTCTTGCCTTTCTGGTTTTTACACATTTTGTGGATGTCCCTTTTGACCGGTGGGAAGTGATACTTCTTTGTAGTGCAGATTTGCATTGCCCGCTTGCTTGCTTGGCCAAAAAGGGCGTATGCGTTTTCTCCTGAATATATTCAGGAGAAAACGCATACGCCCTTTTTGGCCAAGTGCATCATTGTCGAAGTTGTGCCCCTCTTCCTGTGCTTTAAAGGCGATTCCAACGTACCTCTTGAAATCTGTTTCCTGCTATTCTGCCACGCTTTGAAGTCCGCCTCGTTGCCTTCCCTCAACAGATTTTTGGACGATAGTTGTCCTTTATTACTCGGCCAGTTTGTGAATTGCTGTGCCCCTGAGCTCCATTTTTCAACTCGTTTTTGGTGAGCTGACCGCAAGTCCAAAATTTTGGTTCAGGATCTATACTGATTCCCGGTGGGTGGCTGAGACTTTGGTTAATTCTTCTTCCTGCCGGGAAATTACAGTGATATGTGCCCGTCCAAATGCCTAACAGCTACTCTCTCATTGGTTCTCCCTCTTCCCTTTCATCCTCTGCCAAATTGGCAACCTGTGCGAACCAGGAGGTTAAAGGGGCTGTCTCTCCAAGTTGGGAGGTTGATAATAAAGCAGATGGAAAGTCAAACCGGAGCACCAGGAGAGGGACTATTCGTTGAGTTTTAGAAACCTTTCGTATTCACAGTGTGTCCGTTCTCTAGGATTCCCGTACATGTTATATCTGTAGTAATATTCCCTTCAACCTGGAGAGTTGGGACCCATGGAATGTGTGCCATGCATTATTGCTTTAAAGGGTCTGCATTTGCTCACCCAATCTCACCAATCCTCTCAGTCCCAAGTGTCCAGCCTTATGCCACATCCAGCTGTCATTGTAGATAGGGTCATTTCAGGTTTCATCAGAGACCCTGAAGGAATTGTAAAGAATTTCCCAGTTTTTTTGTTTTATTTTTGAAATTCCTTTTTATAGTGGGTTTGAGCTGATTCTCGCTGCCATATTTATCCCAGTCTAGACACACTTGATTCCCTTACGGAGACATATCAATACATAGGTTTTAAGATTCTTACTAGTCAGATATATTCCTCTGCGGGAAATATGGGGTTTTGAGTCCCTTTCACTGAGGAAGGTGTAGGTCTTGTCTATTCCATAGTTGGTTTTTGGAACGGTACCTGTGCTTATATCAAACTCTGGTTTTATGCATCACCCCACCTCTCCTTCCCCCTTAAGCAGGCATAAGAGTGTTTTCTAAATGTGAGACACTGTTCTCTTTCCTAACTCAGTTCAAGTGTAGCCATGTTTACAGGATCTTCATAAGTGATATCTTATGATAAGTTTCTTTTTCTGTGTGACTTATTTCACTTAGAATCATCGTACCTGAATCCACCCATTTTGCTGCTACTGGTCTTATGACATTGATTTCATGGCTGAGGGATATTCCATCGTACGTAAGTACCACAATTTTTTGAACCATTTTTATATTTCCTGGGATATTTAAGGTGTACCCAAGTTGAGGTCCTTGTAAGCAGTGCAGCCCTAAATTTTGGGGTGGCTGTGTCTTTTTGATTTTCAGTTTTCCCAAGGTATATTCGCTAGACTGGAAGTGCCCTTGGCTCTGTAGCTCTGTTGTTTACTTGTTTTAGGGAACACAATGCACTCCTCCAGAGAGGCAGTTGGCAATTTACATCCCGCCCATCAGCATAACAAGGCTCCCTGTTCTCCAGGGCCTGTCTTGCCTTTCTGGTTTTTACACATTTTGTGGATGTCCCTTTTGACCGGTGGGAAGTGATACTTCTTTGTAGTGCAGATTTGCATTGCCCGCTTGCTTGCTTGGCCAAAAAGGGCGTATGCGTTTTCTCCTGAATATATTCAGGAGAAAACTCATACGCCCTTTTGGGCCAAGTGCATCATTGTCGAAGTTGTGCCCCTCTTCCTGTGCTTTAAAGGCGATTCCAACGTACCTCTTGAAATCTGTTTCCTGCTATTCTGCCTCGCTTTCAAGTCCGCCTCGTTGCCTTCCCTCAACAGATTTTTGGACGATAGTTGTCCTTTATTACTCGGCCAGTTTGTGAATTGCTGTGCCCCTGAGCTCCATTTTTCAACTCGTTTTTGGTGAGCTGACCGCAAGTCCAAAATTTTGGTTCAGGATCTATACTGATTCCCGGTGGGTGGCTGAGACTTTGGTTAATTCTTCTTCCTGCCGGGAAATTACAGTGATATGTGCCCGTCCAAATGCCTAACAGCTACTCTCTCATTGGTTCTCCCTCTTCCCTTTCATCCTCTGCCAAATTGGCAACCTGTGCGAACCAGGAGGTTAAAGGGGCTGTCTCTCCAAGTTGGGAGGTTGATAATAAAGCAGATGGAAAGTCAAACCGGAGCACCAGGAGAGGGACTATTCGTTGAGTTTTAGAAACCTTTCATATTCACAGTGTGTCCGTTCTCTAGGATTCCCGTACATGTTATATCTGTAGTAATATTCCCTTCAACCTGGAGAGTTGGGACCCATGGAATGTGTGCCATGCATTATTGCTTTAAAGGGTCTGCATTTGCTCACCCAATCTCACCAATCCTCTCAGTCCCAAGTGTCCAGCCTTATGCCACATCCAGCTGTCATTGTAGATAGGGTCATTTCAGGTTTCATCAGAGACCCTGAAGGAATTGTAAAGAATTTCTCAGTTTTTTTGTTTTATTTTTGAAATTCCTTTTTATAGTGGGTTTGAGCTGATTCTCGCTGCCATATTTATCCCAGTCTAGACACACTTGATTCCCTTACAGAGACATATCAATACATAGGTTTTAAGATTCTTACTAGTCAGATATATTCCTCTGCGGGAAATATGGGGTTTTGAGTCCCTTTCACTGAGGAAGGTGTAGGTCTTGTCTATTCCATAGTTGGTTTTTGGAACGGTACCTGTGCTTATATCAAACTCTGGTTTTATGCATCACCCCACCTCTCCTTCCCCCTTAAGCAGGCATAAGAGTGTTTTCTAAATGTGAGACACTGTTCTCTTTCCTAACTCAGTTCAAGTGTAGCCATGTTTACAGGATCTTCATAAGTGATATCTTATGATAAGTTTCTTTTTCTGTGTGACTTATTTCACTTAGAATCATCGTACCTGAATCCACCCATTTTGCTGCTACTGGTCTTATGACATTGATTTCATGGCTGAGGGATATTCCATCGTACGTAAGTACCACAATTTTTTGAACCATTTTTATATTTCCTGGGATATTTAAGGTGTACCCAAGTTGAGGTCCTTGTAAGCAGTGCAGCCCTAAATTTTGGGGTGGCTGTGTCTTTTTGATTTTCAGTTTTCCGAAGGTATATTCCCTAGACTGGAAGTGCCCTTGGCTCTGTAGCTCTGTTGTTTACTTGTTTTAGGGAACACAATGCACTCCTCCAGAGAGGCAGTTGGCAATTTACATCCCGCCCATCAGCATAACAAGGCTCCCTGTTCTCCAGGGCCTGTCTTGCCTTTCTGGTTTTTACACATTTTGTGGATGTCCCTTTTGACCGGTGGGAAGTGATACTTCTTTGTAGTGCAGATTTGCATTGCCCGCTTGCTTGCTTGGCCAAAAAGGGCGTATGCGTTTTCTCCTGAATATATTCAGGAGAAAACGCATACGCCCTTTTTGTCCAAGTGCATCATTGTCGAAGTTGTGCCCCTCTTCCTGTGCTTTAAAGGCGATTCCAACGTACCTCTTGAAATCTGTTTCCTGCTATTCTGCCTCGCTTTCAAGTCCGCCTCGTTGCCTTCCCTCAACAGATTTTTGGACGATAGTTGTCCTTTATTACTCGGCCAGTTTGTGAATTGCTGTGCCCCTGAGCTCCATTTTTCAACTCGTTTTTGGTGAGCTGACCGCAAGTCCAAAATTTTGGTTCAGGATCTATACTGATTCCCGGTGGGTGGCTGAGACTTTGGTTAATTCTTCTTCCTGCCGGGAAATTACAGTGATATGTGCCCGTCCAAATGCCTAACAGCTACTCTCTCATTGGTTCTCCCTCTTCCCTTTCATCCTCTGCCAAATTGGCAACCTGTGCGAACCAGGAGGTTAAAGGGGCTGTCTCTCCAAGTTGGGAGGTTGATAATAAAGCAGATGGAAAGTCAAACCGGAGCACCAGGAGAGGGACTATTCGTTGAGTTTTAGAAACCTTTCGTATTCACAGTGTGTCCGTTCTCTAGGATTCCCGTACATGTTATATCTGTAGTAATATTCCCTTCAACCTGGAGAGTTGGGACCCATGGAATGTGTGCCATGCATTATTGCTTTAAAGGGTCTGCATTTGCTCACCCAATCTCACCAATCCTCTCAGTCCCAAGTGTCCAGCCTTATGCCACATCCAGCTGTCATTGTAGATAGGGTCATTTCAGGTTTCATCAGAGACCCTGAAGGAATTGTAAAGAATTTCCCAGTTTTTTTGTTTTATTTTTGAAATTCCTTTATATAGTGGGTTTGAGCTGATTCTCGCTGCCATATTTATCCCAGTCTAGACACACTTGATTCCCTTACGGAGACATATCAATACATAGGTTTTAAGATTCTTACTTTACTAGTCAGATATATTCCTCTGCGGGAAATATGGGGTTTTGAGTCCCTTTCACTGAGGAAGGTGTAGGTCTTGTCTATTCCATAGTTGGTTTTTGGAACGGTACCTGTGCTTATATCAAACTCTGGTTTTATGCATCACCCCACCTCTCCTTCCCCCTTAAGCAGGCATAAGAGTGTTTTCTAAATGTGAGACACTGTTCTCTTTCCTAACTCAGTTCAAGTGTAGCCATGTTTACAGGATCTTCATAAGTGATATCTTATGATAAGTTTCTTTTTCTGTGTGACTTATTTCACTTAGAATCATCGTACCTGAATCCACCCATTTTGCTGCTACTGGTCTTATGACATTGATTTCATGGCTGAGGGATATTCCATTGTACGTAAGTACCACAATTTTTTGAACCATTTTTATATTTCCTGGGATATTTAAGGTGTACCCAAGTTGAGGTCCTTGTAAGCAGTGCAGCCCTAAATTTTGGGGTGGCTGTGTCTTTTTGATTTTCAGTTTTCCCAAGGTATATTCCCTAGACTGGAAGTGCCCTTGGCTCTGTAGCTCTGTTGTTTACTTGTTTTAGGGAACACAATGCACTCCTCCAGAGAGGCAGTTGGCAATTTACATCCCGCCCATCAGCATAACAAGGCTCCCTGTTCTCCAGGGCCTGTCTTGCCTTTCTGGTTTTTACACATTTTGTGGATGTCCCTTTTGACCGGTGGGAAGTGATACTTCTTTGTAGTGGAGATTTGCATTGCCCGCTTGCTTGCTTGGCCAAAAAGGGCGTATGCGTTTTCTCCTGAATATATTCAGGAGAAAACGCATACGCCCTTTTTGGCCAAGTGCATCATTGTCGAAGTTGTGCCCCTCTTCCTGTGCTTTAAAGGCGATTCCAACGTACCTCTTGAAATCTGTTTCCTGCTATTCTGCCGAGCTTTCAAGTCCGCCTCGTTGCCTTCCCTCAACAGATATTTGGACGATAGTTGTCCTTTATTACTCGGCCAGTTTGTGAATTGCTGTGCCCCTGAGCTCCATTTTTCAACTCGTTTTTGGTGAGCTGACCGCAAGTCCAAAATTTTGGTTCAGGATCTATACTGATTCCCGGTGGGTGGCTGAGACTTTGGTTAATTCTTCTTCCTGCCGGGAAATTACAGTGATATGTGCCTGTCCAAATGCCTAACAGCTACTCTCTCATTGGTTCTCCCTCTTCCCTTTCATCCTCTGCCAAATTGGCAACCTGTGCGAACCAGGAGGTTAAAGGGTCTGTCTCTCCAAGTTGGGAGGTTGATAATAAAGCAGATGGAAAGTCAAACCGGAGCACCAGGAGAGGGACTATTCGTTGAGTTTTAGAAACCTTTCATATTCACAGTGTGTCCGTTCTCTAGGATTCCCATACATGTTATATCTGTAGTAATATTCCCTTCAACCTGGAGTGTTGGGACCCATGGAATGTGTGCCATGCATTATTGCTTTAAAGGGTCTGCATTTGCTCACCCAATCTCACCAATCCTCTCAGTCCCAAGTGTCCAGCCTTATGCCACATCCAGCTGTCATTGTAGATAGGGTCATTTCAGGTTTCATCAGAGACCCTGAAGGAATTGTAAAGAATTTCCCAGTTTTTTTGTTTTATTTCTGAAATTCCTTTTTATAGTGGGTTTGAGCTGATTCTCGCTGCCATATTTATCCCAGTCTAGACACACTTGATTCCCTTACGGACACATATCAATACATAGGTTTTAAGATTCTTACTAGTCAGATATATTCCTCTGCGGGAAATATGGGGTTTTGAGTCCCTTTCACTGAGGAAGGTGTAGGTCTTGTCTATTCCATAGTTGGTTTTTGGAACGGTACCTGTGCTTATATCAAACTCTGGTTTTATGCATCACCCCACCTCTCCTTCCCCCTTAAGCAGGCATAAGAGTGTTTTCTAAATGTGAGACACTGTTCTCTTTCCTAACTCAGTTCAAGTGTAGCCATGTTTACAGGATCTTCATAAGTGATATCTTATGATAAGTTTCTTTTTCTGTGTGACTTATTTCACTTAGAATCATCGTACCTGAATCCACCCATTTTGCTGCTACTGGTCTTATGACATTGATTTCATGGCTGAGGGATATTCCATCATACGTAAGTACCACAATTTTTTGAACCATTTTTATATTTCCTGGGATATTTAAGGTGTACCCAAGTTGAGGTCCTTGTAAGCAGTGCAGCCCTAAATTTTGGGGTGGCTGTGTCTTTTTGATTTTCAGTTTTCCCAAGGTATATTCCCTAGACTGGAAGTGCGCTTGGCTCTGTAGCTCTGTTGTTTACTTGTTTTCGGGAACACAATGCACTCCTCCAGAGAGGCAGTTGGCAATTTACATCCCACCCATCAGCATAACAAGGCTCCCTGTTCTCCAGGGCCTGTCTTGCCTTTCTGGTTTTTACACATTTTGTGGATGTCCCTTTGACCGGTGGGAAGTGATACTTCTTTGTAGTGCAGATTTGCATTGCCCGCTTGCTTGCTTGGCCAAAAAGGGCGTATGCGTTTTCTCCTGAATATATTCAGGAGAAAACGCATACGCCCTTTTTGGCCAAGTGCATCATTGTCGAAGTTGTGCCCCTCTTCCTGTGCTTTAAAGGCGATTCCAACGTACCTCTGGAAATCTGTTTCCTGCTATTCTGCCTCGCTTTCAAGTCCGCCTCGTTGCCTTCCCTCAACAGATTTTTGGACGATAGTTGTCCTCTTATTACTCGGCCAGTTTGTGAATTGCTGTGCCCCTGAGCTCCATTTTTCAACTCGTTTTTGGTGAGCTGACCGCAAGTCCAAAATTTTGGTTCAGGATCTATACTGATTCCCGGTGGGTGGCTGAGACTTTGGTTAATTCTTCTTCCTGCCGGGAAATTACAGTGATATGTGCCCGTCCAAATGCCTAACAGCTACTCTCTCATTGGTTCTCCCTCTTCCCTTTCATCCTCTGCCAAATTGGCAACCTGTGCGAACCAGGAGGTTAAAGGGGCTGTCTCTCCAAGTTGGGAGGTTGATAATAAAGCAGATGGAAAGTCAAACCGGAGCACCAGGAGAGGGACTATTCATTGAGTTTTAGAAACCTTTCGTATTCACAGTGTGTCCGTTCTCTAGGATTCCCGTACATGTTATATCTGTAGTAATATTCCCTTCAACCTGGAGAGTTGGGACCCATGGAATGTGTGCCATGCATTATTGCTTTAAAGGGTCTGCATTTGCTCACCCAATCTCACCAATCCTCTCAGTCCCAAGTGTCCAGCCTTATGCCACATCCAGCTGTCATTGTAGATAGGGTCATTTCAGGTTTCATCAGAGACCCTGAAGGAATTGTAAAGAATTTCCCAGTTTTTTTGTTTTATTTTTGAAATTCCTTTTTATAGTGGGTTTGAGCTGATTCTCGCTGCCATATTTATCCCAGTCTAGACACACTTGATTCCCTTACGGAGACATATCAATACATAGGTTTTAAGATTCTTACTAGTCAGATATATTCCTCTGCGGGAAATATGGGGTTTTGAGTCCCTTTCACTGAGGAAGGTGTAGGTCTTGTCTATTCCATAGTTGGTTTTTGGAACGGTACCTGTGCTTATATCAAACTCTGGTTTTATGCATCACCCCACCTCTCCTTCCCCCTTAAGCAGGCATAAGAGTGTTTTCTAAATGTGAGACACTGTTCTCTTTCCTAACTCAGTTCAAGTGTAGCCATGTTTACAGGATCTTCATAAGTGACATCTTATGATAAGTTTCTTTTTCTGTGTGACTTATTTCACTTAGAATCATCGTACCTGAATCCACCCATTTTGCTGCTACTGGTGTTATGACATTGATTTCATGGCTGAGGGATATTCCATCGTACGTAAGTACCACAATTTTTTGAACCATTTTTATATTTCCTGGGATATTTAAGGTGTACCCAAGTTGAGGTCCTTGTAAGCAGTGCAGCCCAAAATTTTGGGGTGGCTCTGTCTTATTGATTTTCAGTTTTTCCCAGGTATATTCCCTAGACTGGAAGTGCCCTTGGCTCTGTAGCTCTGTTGTTTACTTGTTTTAGGGAACAAAATGCACTCCTCCAGAGAGGCAGTTGGCAATTTACATCCCGTCCATCAGCATAACAAGGCTCCCTGTTCTCCAGGACCAGTCTTGCCTTTCTGGTTTTTACACATTTTGTGGATGTCCCTTTTGACCGGTGGGAAGTGATACTTCTTTGTAGTGGAGATTTGCATTGCCCGCTTGCTTGCTTGGCCAAAAAGGGCGTATGCGTTTTCTCCTGAATATATTCAGGAGAAAACGCATACGCCCTTTTTGGCCAAGTGCATCATTGTCGAAGTTGTGCCCCTCTTCCTGTGCTTTAAAGGCGATTCCAACGTACCTCTTGAAATCTGTTTCCTGCTATTCTGCCGAGCTTTCAAGTCCGCCTCGTTGCCTTCCCTCAACAGATTTTTGGACGATAGTTGTCCTTTATTACTTGGCCAGTTTGTGAATTGCTGTGCCCCTGAGCTCCATTTTTCAACTCGTTTTTGGTGAGCTGACCGCAAGTCCAAAATTTTGGTTCCGGATCTATACTGATTCCCGGTGGGTGGCTGAGACTTTGGTTAATTCTTCTTCCTGCCGGGAAATTACAGTGATATGTGCCCGTCCAAATGCCTAACAGCTACTCTCTCATTGGTTCTCCCTCTTCCCTTTCATCCTCTGCCAAATTGGCAACCTGTGCGAACCAGGAGGTTAAAGGGGCTGTCTCTCCAAGTTGGGAGGTTGATAATAAAGCAGATGGAAAGTCAAACCGGAGCACCAGGAGAGGGACTATTCGTTGAGTTTTAGAAACCTTTCGTATTCACAGTGTGTCCGTTCTCTAGGATTCCCGTACATGTTATATCTGTAGTAATATTCCCTTCAACCTGGAGAGTTGGGACCCGTGGAATGTGTGCCATGCATTATTGCTTTAAAGGGTCTGCATTTGCTCACCCAATCTCACCAATCCTCTCAGTCCCAAGTGTCCAGCCTTATGCCACATCCAGCTGTCATTGTAGATAGGGTCATTTCAGGTTTCATCAGAGACCCTGAAGGAATTGTAAAGAATTTCCCAGTTTTTTTGTTTTATTTTTGAAATTCCTTTTTATAGTGGGTTTGAGCTGATTCTCGCTGCCATATTTATCCCAGTCTAGACACACTTGATTCCCTTACGGAGACATATCAATACATAGGTTTTAAGATTCTTACTAGTCAGATATATTCCTCTGCGGGAAATATGGGGTTTTGAGTCCCTTTCACTGAGGAAGGTGTAGGTCTTGTCTATTCCATAGTTGGTTTTTGGAACGGTACCTGTGCTTATATCAAACTCTGGTTTTATGCATCACCCCACCTCTCCTTCCCCCTTAAGCAGGCATAAGAGTGTTTTCTAAATGTGAGACACTGTTCTCTTTCCTAACTCAGTTCAAGTGTAGCCATGTTTACAGGATCTTCATAAGTGATATCTTATGATAAGTTTCTTTTTCTGTGTGACTTATTTCACTTAGAATCATCGTACCTGAATCCACCCATTTTGCTGCTACTGGTCTTATGACATTGATTTCATGGCTGAGGGATATTCCATCATACGTAAGTACCACAATTTTTTGAACCATTTTTATATTTCCTGGGATATTTAAGGTGTACCCAAGTTGAGGTCCTTGTAAGCAGTGCAGCCCTAAATTTTGGGGTGGCTGTGTCTTTTTGATTTTCAGTTTTCCCAAGGTATATTCCCTAGACTGGAAGTGCCCTTGGCTCTGTAGCTCTGTTGTTTACTTGTTTTAGGGAACACAATGCACTCCTCCAGAGAGGCAGTTGGCAATTTACATCCCGCCCATCAGCATAACAAGGCTCCCTGTTCTCCAGGGCCTGTCTTGCCTTTCTGGTTTTTACACATTTTGTGGATGTCCCTTTTGACCGGTGGGAAGTGATACTTCTTTGTAGTGCAGATTTTCATTGCCCGCTTGCTTGCTTGGCCAAAAAGGGCGTATGTGTTTTCTCCTGAATATATTCAGGAGAAAACGCATACGCCCTTTTTGGCTAAGTGCATCATTGTCGAAGTTGTGCCCCTCTTCCTGTGCTTTAAAGGCGATTCCAACGTACCTCTTGAAATCTGTTTCCTGCTATTCTGCCTCGCTTTCAAGTCCGCCTCGTTGCCTTCCCTCAACAGATTTTTGGACGATAGTTGTCCTTTATTACTCGGCCAGTTTGTGAATTGCTGTGCCCCTGAGCTCCATTTTTCAACTCGTTTTTGGTGAGCTGACCGCAAGTCCAAAATTTTGGTTCAGGATCTATACTGATTCCCGGTGGGTGGCTGAGACTTTGGTTAATTCTTCTTCCTGCCGGGAAATTACAGTGATATGTGCCCGTCCAAATGCCTTACAGCTACTCTCTCATTGGTTCTCCCTCTTCCCTTTCATCCTCTGCCAAATTGGCAACCTGTGCGAACCAGGAGGTTAAAGGGGCTGTCTCTCCAAGTTGGGAGGTTGATAATAAAGCAGATGGAAAGTCAAACCGGAGCACCAGGAGAGGGACTATTCGTTGAGTTTTAGAAACCTTTCGTATTCACAGTGTGTCCGTTCTCTAGGATTCCCGTACATGTTATATCTGTAGTAATATTCCCTTCAACCTGGAGAGTTGGGACCCATGGAATGTGTGCCATGCATTATTGCTTTAAAGGGTCTGCATTTGCTCACCCAATCTCACCAATCCTCTCAGTCCCAAGTGTCCAGCCTTATGCCACATCCAGCTGTCATTGTAGATAGGGTCATTTCAGGTTTCATCAGAGACCCTGAAGGAATTGTAAAGAATTTCCCAGTTTTTTTGTTTTATTTTTGAAATTCCTTTTTATAGTGGGTTTGAGCTGATTCTCGCTGCCATATTTATCCCAGTCTAGACACACTTGATTCCCTCACGGAGACATATCAATACAGAGGTTTTAAGATTCTTACTAGTCAGATATATTCCTCTGCGGGAAATATGGGGTTTTGAGTCCCTTTCACTGAGGAAGGTGTAGGTCTTGTCTATTCCATAGTTGGTTTTTGGAACGGTACCTGTGCTTATATCAAACTCTGGTTTTATGCATCACCCCACCTCTCCTTCCCCCTTAAGCAGGCATAAGAGTGTTTTCTAAATGTGAGACACTGTTCTCTTTCCTAACTCAGTTCAAGTGTAGCCATGTTTACAGGATCTTCATAAGTGATATCTTATGATAAGTTTCTTTTTCTGTGTGACTTATTTCACTTAGAATCATCGTACCTGAATCCACCCATTTTGCTGCTACTGGTCTTATGACATTGATTTCATGGCTGAGGGATATTCCATCGTACGTAAGTACCACAATTTTTTGAACCATTTTTATATTTCCTGGGATATTTAAGGTGTACCCAAGTTGAGGTCCTTGTAAGCAGTGCAGCCCTAAATTTTGGGGTGGCTGTGTCTTTTTGATTTTCAGTTTTCCCAAGGTATATTCGCTAGACTGGAAGTGCCCTTGGCTCTGTAGCTCTGTTGTTTACTTGTTTTAGGGAACACAATGCACTCCTCCAGAGAGGCAGTTGGCAATTTACATCCCGCCCATCAGCATAACAAGGCTCCCTGTTCTCCAGGGCCTGTCTTGCCTTTCTGGTTTTTACACATTTTGTGGATGTCCCTTTTGACCGGTGGGAAGTGATACTTCTTTGTAGTGCAGATTTGCATTGCCCGCTTGCTTGCTTGGCCAAAAAGGGCGTATGCGTTTTCTCCTGAATATATTCAGGAGAAAACTCATACGCCCTTTTGGGCCAAGTGCATCATTGTCGAAGTTGTGCCCCTCTTCCTGTGCTTTAAAGGCGATTCCAACGTACCTCTTGAAATCTGTTTCCTGCTATTCTGCCTCGCTTTCAAGTCCGCCTCGTTGCCTTCCCTCAAAAGATTTTTGGACGATAGTTGTCCTTTATTACTCGGCCAGTTTGTGAATTGCTGTGCCCCTGAGCTCCATTTTTCAACTCGTTTTTGGTGAGCTGACCGCAAGTCCAAAATTTTGGTTCAGGATCTATACTGATTCCCGGTGGGTGGCTGAGACTTTGGTTAATTCTTCTTCCTGCCGGGAAATTACAGTGATATGTGCCCGTCCAAATGCCTAACAGCTACTCTCTCATTGGTTCTCCCTCTTCCCTTTCATCCTCTGCCAAATTGGCAACCTGTGCGAACCAGGAGGTTAAAGGGGCTGTCTCTCCAAGTTGGGAGGTTGATAATAAAGCAGATGGAAAGTCAAACCGGAGCACCAGGAGAGGGACTATTCGTTGAGTTTTAGAAACCTTTCGTATTCACAGTGTGTCCGTTCTCTAGGATTCCCGTACATGTTATATCTGTAGTAATATTCCCTTCAACCTGGAGAGTTGGGACCCATGGAATGTGTGCCATGCATTATTGCTTTAAAGGGTCTGCATTTGCTCACCCAATCTCACCAATCCTCTCAGTCCCAAGTGTCCAGCCTTATGCCACATCCAGCTGTCATTGTAGATAGGGTCATTTCAGGTTTCATCAGAGACCCTGAAGGAATTGTAAAGAATTTCCCAGTTTTTTTGTTTTATTTTTGAAATTCCTTTTTATAGTGGGTTTGAGCTGATTCTCGCTGCCATATTTATCCCAGTCTAGACACACTTGATTCCCTTACAGAGACATATCAATACATAGGTTTTAAGATTCTTACTAGTCAGATATATTCCTCTGCGGGAAATATGGGGTTTTGAGTCCCTTTCACTGAGGAAGGTGTAGGTCTTGTCTATTCCATAGTTGGTTTTTGGAACGGTACCTGTGCTTATATCAAACTCTGGTTTTATGCATCACCCCACCTCTCCTTCCCCCTTAAGCAGGCATAAGAGTGTTTTCTAAATGTGAGACACTGTTCTCTTTCCTAACTCAGTTCAAGTGTAGCCATGTTTACAGGATCTTCATAAGTGATATCTTATGATAAGTTTCTTTTTCTGTGTGACTTATTTCACTTAGAATCATCGTACCTGAATCCACCCATTTTGCTGCTACTGGTCTTATGACATTGATTTCATGGCTGAGGGATATTCCATCGTACGTAAGTACCACAATTTTTTGAACCATTTTTATATTTCCTGGGATATTTAAGGTGTACCCAAGTTGAGGTCCTTGTAAGCAGTGCAGCCCTAAATTTTGGGGTGGCTGTGTCTTTTTGATTTTCAGTTTTCCGAAGGTATATTCCCTAGACTGGAAGTGCCCTTGGCTCTGTAGCTCTGTTGTTTACTTGTTTTAGGGAACACAATGCACTCCTCCAGAGAGGCAGTTGGCAATTTACATCCCGCCCATCAGCATAACAAGGCTCCCTGTTCTCCAGGGCCTGTCTTGCCTTTCTGGTTTTTACACATTTTGTGGATGTCCCTTTTGACCGGTGGGAAGTGATACTTCTTTGTAGTGCAGATTTGCATTGCCCGCTTGCTTGCTTGGCCAAAAAGGGCGTATGCGTTTTCTCCTGAATATATTCAGGAGAAAACGCATACGCCCTTTTTGTCCAAGTGCATCATTGTCGAAGTTGTGCCCCTCTTCCTGTGCTTTAAAGGCGATTCCAACGTACCTCTTGAAATCTGTTTCCTGCTATTCTGCCGAGCTTTCAAGTCCGCCTCGTTGCCTTCCCTCAACAGATTTTTGGACGATAGTTGTCCTTTATTACTCGGCCAGTTTGTGAATTGCTGTGCCCCTGAGCTCCATTTTTCAACTCGTTTTTGGTGAGCTGACCGCAAGTCCAAAATTTTGGTTCAGGATCTATACTGATTCCCGGTGGGTGGCTGAGACTTTGGTTAATTCTTCTTCCTGCCGGGAAATTACAGTGATATGTGCCCGTCCAAATGCCTAACAGCTACTCTCTCATTGGTTCTCCCTCTTCCCTTTCATCCTCTGCCAAATTGGCAACCTGTGCGAACCAGGAGGTTAAAGGGGCTGTCTCTCCAAGTTGGGAGGTTGATAATAAAGCAGATGGAAAGTCAAACCGGAGCACCAGGAGAGGGACTATTCGTTGAGTTTTAGAAACCTTTCGTATTCACAGTGTGTCCGTTCTCTAGGATTCCCGTACATGTTATATCTGTAGTAATATTCCCTTCAACCTGGAGAGTTGGGACCCATGGAATGTGTGCCATGCATTATTGCTTTAAAGGGTCTGCATTTGCTCACCCAATCTCACCAATCCTCTCAGTCCCAAGTGTCCAGCCTTATGCCACATCCAGCTGTCATTGTAGATAGGGTCATTTCAGGTTTCATCAGAGACCCTGAAGGAATTGTAAAGAATTTCCCAGTTTTTTTGTTTTATTTTTGAAATTCCTTTTTATAGTGGGTTTGAGCTGATTCTCGCTGCCATATTTATCCCAGTCTAGACACACTTGATTCCCTTACGGAGACATATCAATACATAGGTTTTAAGATTCTTACTTTACTAGTCAGATATATTCCTCTGCGGGAAATATGGGGTTTTGAGTCCCTTTCACTGAGGAAGGTGTAGGTCTTGTCTATTCCATAGTTGGTTTTTGGAACGGTACCTGTGCTTATATCAAACTCTGGTTTTATGCATCACCCCACCTCTCCTTCCCCCTTAAGCAGGCATAAGAGTGTTTTCTAAATGTGAGACACTGTTCTCTTTCCTAACTCAGTTCAAGTGTAGCCATGTTTACAGGATCTTCATAAGTGATATCTTATGATAAGTTTCTTTTTCTGTGTGACTTATTTCACTTAGAATCATCGTACCTGAATCCACCCATTTTGCTGCTACTGGTCTTATGACATTGATTTCATGGCTGAGGGATATACCATTGTACGTAAGTACCACAATTTTTTGAACCATTTTTATATTTCCTGGGATATTTAAGGTGTACCCAAGTTGAGGTCCTTGTAAGCAGTGCAGCCCTAAATTTTGGGGTGGCTGTGTCTTTTTGATTTTCAGTTTTCCCAAGGTATATTCCCTAGACTGGAAGTGCCCTTGGCTCTGTAGCTCTGTTGTTTACTTGTTTTAGGGAACACAATGCACTCCTCCAGAGAGGCAGTTGGCAATTTACATCCCGCCCATCAGCATAACAAGGCTCCCTGTTCTCCAGGGCCTGTCTTGCCTTTCTGGTTTTTACACATTTTGTGGATGTCCCTTTTGACCGGTGGGAAGTGATACTTCTTTGTAGTGGAGATTTGCATTGCCCGCTTGCTTGCTTGGCCAAAAAGGGCGTATGCGTTTTCTCCTGAATATATTCAGGAGAAAACGCATACGCCCTTTTTGGCCAAGTGCATCATTGTCGAAGTTGTGCCCCTCTTCCTGTGCTTTAAAGGCGATTCCAACGTACCTCTTGAAATCTGTTTCCTGCTATTCTGCCGAGCTTTCAAGTCCGCCTCGTTGCCTTCCCTCAACAGATATTTGGACGATAGTTGTCCTTTATTACTCGGCCAGTTTGTGAATTGCTGTGCCCCTGAGCTCCATTTTTCAACTCGTTTTTGGTGAGCTGACCGCAAGTCCAAAATTTTGGTTCAGGATCTATACTGATTCCCGGTGGGTGGCTGAGACTTTGGTTAATTCTTCTTCCTGCCGGGAAATTACAGTGATATGTGCCTGTCCAAATGCCTAACAGCTACTCTCTCATTGGTTCTCCCTCTTCCCTTTCATCCTCTGCCAAATTGGCAACCTGTGCGAACCAGGAGGTTAAAGGGTCTGTCTCTCCAAGTTGGGAGGTTGATAATAAAGCAGATGGAAAGTCAAACCGGAGCACCAGGAGAGGGACTATTCGTTGAGTTTTAGAAACCTTTCATATTCACAGTGTGTCCGTTCTCTAGGATTCCCATACATGTTATATCTGTAGTAATATTCCCTTCAACCTGGAGTGTTGGGACCCATGGAATGTGTGCCATGCATTATTGCTTTAAAGGGTCTGCATTTGCTCACCCAATCTCACCAATCCTCTCAGTCCCAAGTGTCCAGCCTTATGCCACATCCAGCTGTCATTGTAGATAGGGTCATTTCAGGTTTCATCAGAGACCCTGAAGGAATTGTAAAGAATTTCCCAGTTTTTTTGTTTTATTTTTGAAATTCCTTTTTATAGTGGGTTTGAGCTGATTCTCGCTGCCATATTTATCCCAGTCTAGACACACTTGATTCCCTTACGGACACATATCAATACATAGGTTTTAAGATTCTTACTAGTCAGATATATTCCTCTGCGGGAAATATGGGGTTTTGAGTCCCTTTCACTGAGGAAGGTGTAGGTCTTGTCTATTCCATAGTTGGTTTTTGGAACGGTACCTGTGCTTATATCAAACTCTGGTTTTATGCATCACCCCACCTCTCCTTCCCCCTTAAGCAGGCATAAGAGTGTTTTCTAAATGTGAGACACTGTTCTCTTTCCTAACTCAGTTCAAGTGTAGCCATGTTTACAGGATCTTCATAAGTGATATCTTATGATAAGTTTCTTTTTCTGTGTGACTTATTTCACTTAGAATCATCGTACCTGAATCCACCCATTTTGCTGCTACTGGTCTTATGACATTGATTTCATGGCTGAGGGATATTCCATCATACGTAAGTACCACAATTTTTTGAACCATTTTTATATTTCCTGGGATATTTAAGGTGTACCCAAGTTGAGGTCCTTGTAAGCAGTGCAGCCCTAAATTTTGGGGTGGCTGTGTCTTTTTGATTTTCAGTTTTCCCAAGGTATATTCCCTAGACTGGAAGTGCGCTTGGCTCTGTAGCTCTGTTGTTTACTTGTTTTCGGGAACACAATGCACTCCTCCAGAGAGGCAGTTGGCAATTTACATCCCACCCATCAGCATAACAAGGCTCCCTGTTCTCCAGGGCCTGTCTTGCCTTTCTGGTTTTTACACATTTTGTGGATGTCCCTTTGACCGGTGGGAAGTGATACTTCTTTGTAGTGCAGATTTGCATTGCCCGCTTGCTTGCTTGGCCAAAAAGGGCGTATGCGTTTTCTCCTGAATATATTCAGGAGAAAACGCATACGCCCTTTTTGGCCAAGTGCATCATTGTCGAAGTTGTGCCCCTCTTCCTGTGCTTTAAAGGCGATTCCAACGTACCTCTGGAAATCTGTTTCCTGCTATTCTGCCTCGCTTTCAAGTCCGCCTCGTTGCCTTCCCTCAACAGATTTTTGGACGATAGTTGTCCTCTTATTACTCGGCCAGTTTGTGAATTGCTGTGCCCCTGAGCTCCATTTTTCAACTCGTTTTTGGTGAGCTGACCGCAAGTCCAAAATTTTGGTTCAGGATCTATACTGATTCCCGGTGGGTGGCTGAGACTTTGGTTAATTCTTCTTCCTGCCGGGAAATTACAGTGATATGTGCCCGTCCAAATGCCTAACAGCTACTCTCTCATTGGTTCTCCCTCTTCCCTTTCATCCTCTGCCAAATTGGCAACCTGTGCGAACCAGGAGGTTAAAGGGGCTGTCTCTCCAAGTTGGGAGGTTGATAATAAAGCAGATGGAAAGTCAAACCGGAGCACCAGGAGAGGGACTATTCATTGAGTTTTAGAAACCTTTCGTATTCACAGTGTGTCCGTTCTCTAGGATTCCCGTACATGTTATATCTGTAGTAATATTCCCTTCAACCTGGAGAGTTGGGACCCATGGAATGTGTGCCATGCATTATTGCTTTAAAGGGTCTGCATTTGCTCACCCAATCTCACCAATCCTCTCAGTCCCAAGTGTCCAGCCTTATGCCACATCCAGCTGTCATTGTAGATAGGGTCATTTCAGGTTTCATCAGAGACCCTGAAGGAATTGTAAAGAATTTCCCAGTTTTTTTGTTTTATTTTTGAAATTCCTTTTTATAGTGGGTTTGAGCTGATTCTCGCTGCCATATTTATCCCAGTCTAGACACACTTGATTCCCTTACGGAGACATATCAATACATAGGTTTTAAGATTCTTACTAGTCAGATATATTCCTCTGCGGGAAATATGGGGTTTTGAGTCCCTTTCACTGAGGAAGGTGTAGGTCTTGTCTATTCCATAGTTGGTTTTTGGAACGGTACCTGTGCTTATATCAAACTCTGGTTTTATGCATCACCCCACCTCTCCTTCCCCCTTAAGCAGGCATAAGAGTGTTTTCTAAATGTGAGACACTGTTCTCTTTCCTAACTCAGTTCAAGTGTAGCCATGTTTACAGGATCTTCATAAGTGACATCTTATGATAAGTTTCTTTTTCTGTGTGACTTATTTCACTTAGAATCATCGTACCTGAATCCACCCATTTTGCTGCTACTGGTGTTATGACATTGATTTCATGGCTGAGGGATATTCCATCGTACGTAAGTACCACAATTTTTTGAACCATTTTTATATTTCCTGGGATATTTAAGGTGTACCCAAGTTGAGGTCCTTGTAAGCAGTGCAGCCCAAAATTTTGGGGTGGCTCTGTCTTATTGATTTTCAGTTTTTCCCAGGTATATTCCCTAGACTGGAAGTGCCCTTGGCTCTGTAGCTCTGTTGTTTACTTGTTTTAGGGAACAAAATGCACTCCTCCAGAGAGGCAGTTGGCAATTTACATCCCGTCCATCAGCATAACAAGGCTCCCTGTTCTCCAGGACCAGTCTTGCCTTTCTGGTTTTTACACATTTTGTGGATGTCCCTTTTGACCGGTGGGAAGTGATACTTCTTTGTAGTGGAGATTTGCATTGCCCGCTTGCTTGCTTGGCCAAAAAGGGCGTATGCGTTTTCTCCTGAATATATTCAGGAGAAAACGCATACGCCCTTTTTGGCCAAGTGCATCATTGTCGAAGTTGTGCCCCTCTTCCTGTGCTTTAAAGGCGATTCCAACGTACCTCTTGAAATCTGTTTCCTGCTATTCTGCCGAGCTTTCAAGTCCGCCTCGTTGCCTTCCCTCAACAGATTTTTGGACGATAGTTGTCCTTTATTACTTGGCCAGTTTGTGAATTGCTGTGCCCCTGAGCTCCATTTTTCAACTCGTTTTTGGTGAGCTGACCGCAAGTCCAAAATTTTGGTTCCGGATCTATACTGATTCCCGGTGGGTGGCTGAGACTTTGGTTAATTCTTCTTCCTGCCGGGAAATTACAGTGATATGTGCCCGTCCAAATGCCTAACAGCTACTCTCTCATTGGTTCTCCCTCTTCCCTTTCATCCTCTGCCAAATTGGCAACCTGTGCGAACCAGGAGGTTAAAGGGGCTGTCTCTCCAAGTTGGGAGGTTGATAATAAAGCAGATGGAAAGTCAAACCGGAGCACCAGGAGAGGGACTATTCGTTGAGTTTTAGAAACCTTTCGTATTCACAGTGTGTCCGTTCTCTAGGATTCCCGTACATGTTATATCTGTAGTAATATTCCCTTCAACCTGGAGAGTTGGGACCCGTGGAATGTGTGCCATGCATTATTGCTTTAAAGGGTCTGCATTTGCTCACCCAATCTCACCAATCCTCTCAGTCCCAAGTGTCCAGCCTTATGCCACATCCAGCTGTCATTGTAGATAGGGTCATTTCAGGTTTCATCAGAGACCCTGAAGGAATTGTAAAGAATTTCCCAGTTTTTTTGTTTTATTTTTGAAATTCCTTTTTATAGTGGGTTTGAGCTGATTCTCGCTGCCATATTTATCCCAGTCTAGACACACTTGATTCCCTTACGGAGACATATCAATACATAGGTTTTAAGATTCTTACTAGTCAGATATATTCCTCTGCGGGAAATATGGGGTTTTGAGTCCCTTTCACTGAGGAAGGTGTAGGTCTTGTCTATTCCATAGTTGGTTTTTGGAACGGTACCTGTGCTTATATCAAACTCTGGTTTTATGCATCACCCCACCTCTCCTTCCCCCTTAAGCAGGCATAAGAGTGTTTTCTAAATGTGAGACACTGTTCTCTTTCCTAACTCAGTTCAAGTGTAGCCATGTTTACAGGATCTTCATAAGTGATATCTTATGATAAGTTTCTTTTTCTGTGTGACTTATTTCACTTAGAATCATCGTACCTGAATCCACCCATTTTGCTGCTACTGGTCTTATGACATTGATTTCATGGCTGAGGGATATTCCATCATACGTAAGTACCACAATTTTTTGAACCATTTTTATATTTCCTGGGATATTTAAGGTGTACCCAAGTTGAGGTCCTTGTAAGCAGTGCAGCCCTAAATTTTGGGGTGGCTGTGTCTTTTTGATTTTCAGTTTTCCCAAGGTATATTCCCTAGACTGGAAGTGCCCTTGGCTCTGTAGCTCTGTTGTTTACTTGTTTTAGGGAACACAATGCACTCCTCCAGAGAGGCAGTTGGCAATTTACATCCCGCCCATCAGCAAACAAGGCTCCCTGTTCTCCAGGGCCTGTCTTGCCTTTCTGGTTTTTACACATTTTGTGGATGTCCCTTTTGACCGGTGGGAAGTGATACTTCTTTGTAGTGCAGATTTTCATTGCCCGCTTGCTTGCTTGGCCAAAAAGGGCGTATGTGTTTTCTCCTGAATATATTCAGGAGAAAACGCATACGCCCTTTTTGGCTAAGTGCATCATTGTCGAAGTTGTGCCCCTCTTCCTGTGCTTTAAAGGCGATTCCAACGTACCTCTTGAAATCTGTTTCCTGCTATTCTGCCTCGCTTTCAAGTCCGCCTCGTTGCCTTCCCTCAACAGATTTTTGGACGATAGTTGTCCTTTATTACTCGGCCAGTTTGTGAATTGCTGTGCCCCTGAGCTCCATTTTTCAACTCGTTTTTGGTGAGCTGACCGCAAGTCCAAAATTTTGGTTCAGGATCTATACTGATTCCCGGTGGGTGGCTGAGACTTTGGTTAATTCTTCTTCCTGCCGGGAAATTACAGTGATATGTGCCCGTCCAAATGCCTTACAGCTACTCTCTCATTGGTTCTCCCTCTTCCCTTTCATCCTCTGCCAAATTGGCAACCTGTGCGAACCAGGAGGTTAAAGGGGCTGTCTCTCCAAGTTGGGAGGTTGATAATAAAGCAGATGGAAAGTCAAACCGGAGCACCAGGAGAGGGACTATTCGTTGAGTTTTAGAAACCTTTCGTATTCACAGTGTGTCCGTTCTCTAGGATTCCCGTACATGTTATATCTGTAGTAATATTCCCTTCAACCTGGAGAGTTGGGACCCATGGAATGTGTGCCATGCATTATTGCTTTAAAGGGTCTGCATTTGCTCACCCAATCTCACCAATCCTCTCAGTCCCAAGTGTCCAGCCTTATGCCACATCCAGCTGTCATTGTAGATAGGGTCATTTCAGGTTTCATCAGAGACCCTGAAGGAATTGTAAAGAATTTCCCAGTTTTTTTGTTTTATTTTTGAAATTCCTTTTTATAGTGGGTTTGAGCTGATTCTCGCTGCCATATTTATCCCAGTCTAGACACACTTGATTCCCTCACGGAGACATATCAATACAGAGGTTTTAAGATTCTTACTAGTCAGATATATTCCTCTGCGGGAAATATGGGGTTTTGAGTCCCTTTCACTGAGGAAGGTGTAGGTCTTGTCTATTCCATAGTTGGTTTTTGGAACGGTACCTGTGCTTATATCAAACTCTGGTTTTATGCATCACCCCACCTCTCCTTCCCCCTTAAGCAGGCATAAGAGTGTTTTCTAAATGTGAGACACTGTTCTCTTTCCTAACTCAGTTCAAGTGTAGCCATGTTTACAGGATCTTCATAAGTGACATCTTATGATAAGTTTCTTTTTCTGTGTGACTTATTTCACTTAGAATCATCGTACCTGAATCCACCCATTTTGCTGCTACTGGTCTTATGACATTGATTTCATGGCTGAGGGATATTCTATCGTACGTAAGTACCACAATTTTTTGAACCATTTTTATATTTCCTGGGATATTTAAGGTGTACCCAAGTTGAGGTCCTTGTAAGCAGTGCAGCCCTAAATTTTGGGGTGGCTGTGTCTTTTTGATTTTCAGTTTTCCCAAGGTATATTCCCTAGACTGGAAGTGCCCTTGGCTCTGTAGCTCTGTTGTTTACTTGTTTTAGGGAACACAATGCACTCCTCCAGAGAGGCAGTTGGCAATTTACATCCCGCCCTTCAGCATAACAAGGCTCCCTGTTCTCCAGGGCCTGTCTTGCATTTCTGGTTTTTACACATTTTGTGGATGTCCCTTTTGACCGGTGGGAAGTGATACTTCTTTGTAGTGCAGATTTGCATTGCCCGCTTGCTTGCTTGGCCAAAAAGGGCGTATGCGTTTTCTCCTGAATATATTCAGGAGAAAACGCATACGCCCTTTTTGGCCAAGTGCATCATTGTCGAAGTTGTGCCCCTCTTCCTGTGCTTTAAAGGCGATTCCAACGTACCTCTTGAAATCTGTTTCCTGCTATTCTGCCTCGCTTTCAAGTCCGCCTCGTTGCCTTCCCTCAACAGATATTTGGACGATAGTTGTCCTTTATTACTCGGCCAGTTTGTGAATTGCTGTGCCCCTGAGCTCCATTTTTCAACTCGTTTTTGGTGAGCTGACCGCAAGTCCAAAATTTTGGTTCAGGATCTATACTGATTCCCGGTGGGTGGCTGAGACTTTGGTTAATTCTTCTTCCTGCCGGGAAATTACAGTGATATGTGCCTGTCCAAATGCCTAACAGCTACTCTCTCATTGGTTCTCCCTCTTCCCTTTCATCCTCTGCCAAATTGGCAACCTGTGCGAACCAGGAGGTTAAAGGGGATGTCTCTCCAAGTTGGGAGGTTGATAATAAAGCAGATGGAAAGTCAAACCGGAGCACCAGGAGAGGGACTATTCGTTGAGTTTTAGAAACCTTTCATATTCACAGTGTGTCCGTTCTCTAGGATTCCCATACATGTTATATCTGTAGTAATATTCCCTTCAACCTGGAGTGTTGGGACCCATGGAATGTGTGCCATGCATTATTGCTTTAAAGGGTCTGCATTTGCTCACCCAATCTCACCAATCCTCGCAGTCCCAAGTGTCCAGCCTTATGCCACATCCAGCTGTCATTGTAGATAGGGTCATTTCAGGTTTCATCAGCGACCCTGAAGGAATTGTAAAGAATTTCCCAGTTTTTTTGTTTTATTTTTGAAATTCCTTTTTATAGTGGGTTTGAGCTGATTCTCGCTGCCATATTTATCCCAGTCTAGACACACTTGATTCCCTTACGGAGACATATCAATACATAGGTTTTAAGATTCTTACTAGTCAGATATATTCCTCTGCGGGAAATATGGGGTTTTGAGTCCCTTTCACTGAGGAAGGTGTAGGTCTTGTCTATTCCATAGTTGGTTTTTGGAACGGTACCTGTGCTTATATCAAACTCTGGTTTTATGCATCACCCCACCTCTCCTTCCCCCTTAAGCAGGCATAAGAGTGTTTTCTAAATGTGAGACACTGTTCTCTTTCCTAACTCAGTTCAAGTGTAGCCATGTTTACAGGATCTTCATAAGTGACATCTTATGATAAGTTTCTTTTTCTGTGTGACTTATTTCACTTAGAATCATCGTACCTGAATCCACCCATTTTGCTGCTACTGGTCTTATGACATTGATTTCATGGCTGAGGGATATTCCATCGTATGTAAGTACCACAATTTTTTGAACCATTTTTATATTTCCTGGGATATTTAAGGTGTACCCAAGTTGAGGTCCTTGTAAGCAGTGCAGCCCTAAATTTTGGGGTGGCTGTGTCTTTTTGATTTTCAGTTTTCCCAAGGTATATTCCCTAGACTGGAAGTGCCCTTGGCTCTGTAGCTCTGTTGTTTACTTGTTTTAGGGAACACAATGCACTCCTCCAGAGAGGCAGTTGGCAATTTACATCCCGCCCATCAGCATAACAAGGCTCCCTGTTCTCCAGGGCCTGTCTTGCCTTTCTGGTTTTTACACATTTTGTGGATGTCCCTTTTGACCGGTGGGAAGTGATACTTCTTTGTAGTGCAGATTTGCATTGCCCGCTTGCTTGCTTGGCCAAAAAGGGCGTATGCGTTTTCTCCTGAATATATTCAGGAGAAAACGCATACGCCCTTTTTGGCCAAGTGCATCATTGTCGAAGTTGTGCCCCTCTTCCTGTGCTTTAAAGGCGATTCCAACGTACCTCTTGAAATCTGTTTCCTGCTATTCTGCCTCGCTTTCAAGTCCACCTCGTTGCCTTCCCTCAACAGATTTTGGACGAGAGTTGTCCTTTATTACTCGGCCAGTTTGTGAATTGCTGTGCCCCTGAGCTCCATTTTTCAACTCGTTTTTGGTGAGCTGACCGCAAGTCCAAAATTTTGGTTCAGGATCTATACTGATTCCCGGTGGGTGGCTGAGACTTTGGTTAATTCTTCTTCCTGCCGGGAAATTACAGTGATATGTGCCTGTCCAAATGCCTAACAGCTACTCTCTCATTGGTTCTCCCTCTTCCCTTTCATCCTCTGCCAAATTGGCAACCTGTGCGAACCAGGAGGTTAAAGGGTCTGTCTCTCCAAGTTGGGAGGTTGATAATAAAGCAGATGGAAAGTCAAACCGGAGCACCAGGAGAGGGACTATTCGTTGAGTTTTAGAAACCTTTCGTATTCACAGTGTGTCGGTTCTCTAGGATTCCCGTACATGTTATATCTGTAGTAATATTCCCTTCAACCTGGAGAGTTGGGACCCATGGAATGTGTGCCATGCATTATTGCTTTAAAGGGTCTGCATTTGCTCACCCAATCTCACCAATCCTCTCAGTCCCAAGTGTCCAGCCTTATGCCACATCCAGCTGTCATTGTAGATAGGGTCATTTCAGGTTTCATCAGAGACCCTGAAGGAATTGTAAAGAATTTCCCAGTTTTTTTGTTTTATTTTTGAAATTCCTTTTTATAGTGGGTTTGAGCTGATTCTCGCTGCCATATTTATCCCAGTCTAGACACACTTGATTCCCTTACGGAGACATATCAATACATAGGTTTTAAGATTCTTACTAGTCAGATATATTCCTCTGCGGGAAATATGGGGTTTTGAGTCCCTTTCACTGAGGAAGGTGTAGGTCTTGTCTATTCCATAGTTGGTTTTTGGAACGGTACCTGTGCTTATATCAAACTCTGGTTTTATGCATCACCCCACCTCTCCTTCCCCCTTAAGCAGGCATAAGAGTGTTTTCTAAATGTGAGACACTGTTCTCTTTCCTAACTCAGTTCAAGTGTAGCCATGTTTACAGTATCTTCATAAGTGATATCTTATGATAAGTTTCTTTTTCTGTGTGACTTATTTCACTTAGAATCATCGTACCTGAATCCACCCATTTTGCTGCTACTGGTCTTATGACATTGATTTCATGGCTGAGGGATATTCCATCGTACGTAAGTACCACAATTTTTTGAACCATTTTTATATTTCCTGGGATATTTAAGGTGTACCCAAGTTGAGGTCCTTGTAAGCAGTGCAGCCCTAAATTTTGGGGTGGCTGTGTCTTTTTGATTTTCAGTTTTCCCAAGGTATATTCCCTAGACTGGAAGTGCCCTTGGCTCTGTAGCTCTTTTGTTTACTTGTTTTAGGGAACACAATGCACGCCTCCAGAGAGGCAGTTGGCAATTTACATCCCGCCCATCAGCATAACAAGGCTCCCTGTTCTCCAGGGCCTGTCTTGCCTTTCTGGTTTTTACACATTTTGTGGATGTCCCTTTTGACCGGTGGGAAGTGATAGTTCTTTGTAGTGCAGATTTGCATTACCCGCTTGCTTGCTTGGCCAAAAAGGGCGTATGCGTTTTCTCCTGAATATATTCAGGAGAAAACGCATACGCCCTTTTTGGCCAAGTGCATCATTGTCGAAGTTGTGCCCCTCTTCCTGTGCTTTAAAGGCGATTCCAACGTACCTCTTGAAATCTGTTTCCTGCTATTCTGCCTCGCTTTCAAGTCCGCCTCGTTGCCTTCCCTCAACAGAGTTTTGGACGATAGTTGTCCTTTATTACTTGGACAGTTTGTGAATTGCTGTGCCCCTGAGCTCCATTTTTCAACTCGTTTTTGGTGAGCTGACCGCAAGTCCAAAATTTTGGTTCAGGATCTATACTGATTCCCGGTGGGTGGCTGAGACTTTGGTTAATTCTTCTTCCTGCCGGGAAATTACAGTGATATGTGCCCGTCCAAATGCCTAACAGCTACTCTCTCATTGGTTCTCCCTCTTCCCTTTCATCCTCTGCCAAATTGGCAACCTGTGCGAACCAGGAGGTTAAAGGGGCTATCGCTCCAAGTTGGGAGGTTGATAATAAAGCAGATGGAAAGTCAAACCGGAGCACCAGGAGAGGGACTATTCGTTGAGTTTTAGAAACCTTTCGTATTCACAGTGTGTCCGTTCTCTAGGATTCCCGTACATGTTATATCTGTAGTAATATTCCCTTCAACCTGGAGAGTTGGGACCCATGGAATGTGTGCCATGCATTATTGCTTTAAAGGGCCTGCATTTGCTCACCCAATCTCACCAATCCTCTCAGTCCCAAGTGTCCAGCCTTATGCCACATCCAGCTGTCATTGTAGATAGGGTCATTTCAGGTTTCATCAGAGACCCTGAAGGAATTGTAAAGAAATTCCCAGTTTTTTTGTTTTATTTTTGAAATTCCTTTTTATAGTGGGTTTGAGCTGATTCTCGCTGCCATATTTATCCCAGTCTAGACACACTTGATTCCCTTACGGAGACATATCAATACATAGGTTTTAAGATTCTTACTAGTCAGATATATTCCTCTGCGGGAAATATGGGGTTTTGAGTCCCTTTCACTGAGGAAGGTGTAGGTCTTGTCTATTCCATAGTTGGTTTTTGGAACGGTACCTGTGCTTATATCAAACTCTGGTTTTATGCATCACCCCACCTCTCCTTCCCCCTTAAGCAGGCATAAGAGTGTTTTCTAAATGTGAGACACTGTTCTCTTTCCTAACTCAGTTCAAGTGTAGCCATGTTTACAGGATCTTCATAAGTGATATCTTATGATAAGTTTCTTTTTCTGTGTGACTTATTTCACTTAGAATCATCGTACCTGAATCCACCCATTTTGCTGCTACTGGTCTTATGACATTGATTTCATGGCTGAGGGATATTCCATCGTACGTAAGTACCACAATTTTTTGAACCATTTTTATATTTCCTGGGATATTTAAGGTGTACCCAAGTTGAGGTCCTTGTAAGCAGTGCAGCCCTAAATTTTGGGCTGTGTCTTTTTGATTTTCAGTTTTCCCAAGGTATATTCCCTAGACTGGAAGTGCCCTTGGCTCTGTAGCTCTGTTGTTTACTTGTTTTAGGGAACACAATGCACGCCTCCAGAGAGGCAGTTGGCAATTTACATCCCGCCCATCAGCATAACAAGGCTCCCTGTTCTCCAGGGCCTGTCTTGCCTTTCTGGTTTTTACACATTTTGTGGATGTCCCTTTTGACCGGTGGGAAGTGATACTTCTTTGTAGTGCAGATTTGCATTGCCCGCTTGCTTGCTTGGCCAAAAAGGGCGTATGCGTTTTCTCCTGAATATATTCAGGAGAAAACGCATACGCCCTTTTTGTCCAAGTGCATCATTGTCGAAGTTGTTCCCCTCTTCCTGTGCTTTAAAGGCGATTCCAACGTACCTCTTGAAATCTGTTTCCTGCTATTCTGCCTCGCTTTCAAGTCCGCCTCGTTGCCTTCCCTCAACAGATTTTTGGACGATTCTTGTCCTTTATTACTCGGCCAGTTTGTGAATTGCTGTGCCCCTGAGCTCCATTTTTCAACTCGTTTTTGGTGAGCTGACCGCAAGTCCAAAATTTTGGTTCAGGATCTATACTGATTCCCGGTGGGTGGCTGAGACTTTGGTTAATTCTTCTTCCTGCCGGGAAATTACAGTGATATGTGCCCGTCCAAATGCCTAACAGCTACTCTCTCATTGGTTCTCCCTCTTCCCTTTCATCCTCTGCCAAATTGGCAACCTGTGCGAACCAGGAGGTTAAAGGGGCTGTCTCTCCAAGTTGGGAGGTTGATAATAAAGCAGATGGAAAGTCAAACCGGAGCACCAGGAGAGGGACTATTCGTTGAGTTTTAGAAAACTTTCGTATTCACAGTGTGTCCGTTCTCTAGGATTCCCGTACATGTTATATCTGTAGTAATATTCCCTTCAACCTGGAGAGTTGGGACCCATGGAATGTGTGCCATGCATTATTGCTTTAAAGGGTCTGCATTTGCTCACCCAATCTCACCAATCCTCTCAGTCCAAAGTGTCCAGCCTTATGCCACATCCAGCTGTCATTGTAGATAGGGTCATTTCAGGTTTCATCAGAGACCCTGAAGGAATTGTAAAGAATTTCCCAGTTTTTTTGTTTTATTTTTGAAATTCCTTTTTATAGTGGGTTTGAGCTGATTCTCGCTGCCATATTTATCCCAGTCTAGACACACTTGATTCCCTTACGGAGACATATCAATACATAGGTTTTAAGATTCTTACTTTACTAGTCAGATATATTCCTCTGCAGGAAATATGGGGTTTTGAGTCCCTTTCACTGAGGAAGGTGTAGGTCTTGTCTATTCCATAGTTGGTTTTTGGAACGGTACCTGTGCTTATATCAAACTCTGGTTTTATGCATCACCCCACCTCTCCTTCCCCCTTAAGCAGGCATAAGAGTGTTTTCTAAATGTGAGACACTGTTCTCTTTCCTAACTCAGTTCAAGTGTAGCCATGTTTACAGGATCTTCATAAGTGATATCTTATGATAAGTTTCTTTTTCTGTGTGACTTATTTCACTTAGAATCATCGTACCTGAATCCACCCATTTTGCTGCTACTGGTCTTATGACATTGATTTCATGGCTGAGGGATATTCCATCGTACGTAAGTACCACAATTTTTTGAACCATTTTTATATTTCCTGGGATATTTAAGGTGTACCCAAGTTGAGGTCCTTGTAAGCAGTGCAGCCCTAAATTTTGGGGTGGCTGTGTCTTTTTGATTTTCAGTTTTCCCAAGGTATATTCCCTAGACTGGAAGTGCCCTTGGCTCTGTAGCTCTGTTGTTTACTTGTTTTAGGGAACACAATGCACTCCTCCAGAGAGGCAGTTGGCAATTTACATCCCGCCCATCAGCATAACAAGGCACCCTGTTCTCCAGGGCCTGTCTTGCCTTTCTGGTTTTTACACATTTTGTGGATGTCCCTTTTGACTGGTGGGAAGTGATACTTCTTTGTAGTGCAGATTTGCATTGCCCGCTTGCTTGCTTGGCCAAAAAGGGCGTATGCGTTTTCTCCTGAATATATTCAGGAGAAAACGCATACGCCCTTTTTGGCCAAGTGCATCATTGTCGAAGTTGTGCCCCTCTTCCTGTGCTTTAAAGGCAATTCCAACGTACCTCTTGAAATCTGTTTCCTGCTATTCTGCCACGCTTTGAAGTCCGCCTCGTTGCCTTCCCTCAACAGACTTTTGGACGATAGTTGTCCTTTATTACTCGGCCAGTTTGTGAATTGCTGTGCCCCTGAGCTCCATTTTTCAACTCGTTTTTGGTGAGCTGACCGCAAGTCCAAAATTTTGGTTCAGGATCTATACTGATTCCCGGTGGGTGGCTGAGACTTTGGTTAATTCTTCTTCCTGCCGGGAAATTACAGTGATATGTGCCCGTCCAAATGCCTAACAGCTACTCTCTCATTGGTTCTCCCTCTTCCCTTTCATCCTCTGCCAAATTGGCAACCTGTGCGAACCAGGAGGTTAAAGGGGCTGTCTCTCCAAGTTGGGAGGTTGATAATAAAGCAGATGGAAAGTCAAACCGGAGCACCAGGAGAGGGACTATTCGTTGAGTTTTAGAAACCTTTCGTATTCACAGTGTGTCCGTTCTCTAGGATTCCCGTACATGGTATATCTGTAGTAATATTCCCTTCAACCTGGAGAGTTGGGACCCATGGAATGTGTGCCATGCATTATTGCTTTAAAGGGTCTGCATTTGCTCACCCAATCTCACCAATCCTCTCAGTCCCAAGTGTCCAGCCTTATGCCACATCCAGCTGTCATTGTAGATAGGGTCATTTCAGGTTTCATCAGAGACCCTGAAGGAATTGTAAAGAATTTCCCAGTTTTTTTGTTTTATTTTTGAAATTCCTTTTTATAGTGGGTTTGAGCTGATTCTCGCTGCCATATTTATCCCAGTCTAGACACACTTGATTCCCTTACGGAGACATATCAATACATAGGTTTTAAGATTCTTACTAGTCAGATATATTCCTCTGCGGGAAATATGGGGTTTTGAGTCCCTTTCACTGAGGAAGGTGTAGGTCTTGTCTATTCCATAGTTGGTTTTTGGAACGGTACCTGTGCTTATATCAAACTCTGGTTTTATGCATCACCCCACCTCTCCTTCCCCCTTAAGCAGGCATAAGAGTGTTTTCTAAATGTGAGACACTGTTCTCTTTCCTAACTCAGTTCAAGTGTAGCCATGTTTACAGGATCTTCATAAGTGATGTCTTATGATAAGTTTCTTTTTCTGTGTGACTTATTTCACTTAGAATCATCGTACCTGAATCCACCCATTTTGCTGCTACTGGTCTTATGACATTGATTTCATGGCTGAGGGATATTCCATCGTACGTAAGTACCACAATTTTTTGAACCATTTTTATATTTCCTGGGATATTTAAGGTGTACCCAAGTTGAGGTCCTTGTAAGCAGTGCAGCCCTAAATTTTGGGGTGGCTGTGTCTTTTTGATTTTCAGTTTTCCCAAGGTATATTCCCTAGACTGGAAGTGCCCTTGGCTCTGTAGCTCTGTTGTTTACTTGTTTTAGGGAACACAATGCACTCCTCCAGAGAGGCAGTTGGCAATTTACATCCCGCCCATCAGCATAACAAGGCTCCCTGTTCTCCAGGGCCTGTCTTGCCTTTCTGGTTTTTACACATTTTGTGGATGTCCCTTTTGACCGGTGGGAAGTGATACTTCTTTGTAGTGCAGATTTGCATTGCCCGCTTGCTTGCTTGGCCAAAAAGGGCGTATGCGTTTTCTCCTGAATATATTCAGGAGAAAACGCATACGCCCTTTTTGTCCAAGTGCATCATTGTCGAAGTTGTGCCCCTCTTCCTGTGCTTTAAAGGCGATTCCAACGTACCTCTTGAAATCTGTTTCCTGCTATTCTGCCTCGCTTTCAAGTCCGCCTCGTTGCCTTCCCTCAACAGATTTTTGGACGATAGTTGTCCTTTATTACTCGGCCAGTTTGTGAATTGCTGTGCCCCTGAGCTCCATTTTTCAACTCGTTTTTGGTGAGCTGACCGCAAGTCCAAAATTTTGGTTCAGGATCTATACTGATTCCCGGTGGGTGGCTGAGACTTTGGTTAATTCTTCTTCCTGCCGGGAAATTACAGTGATATGTGCCCGTCCAAATGCCTAACAGCTACTCTCTCATTGGTTCTCCCTCTTCCCTTTCATCCTCTGCCAAATTGGCAACCTGTGCGAACCAGGAGGTTAAAGGGGCTGTCTCTCCAAGTTGGGAGGTTGATAATAAAGCAGATGGAAAGTCAAACCGGAGCACCAGGAGAGGGACTATTCGTTGAGTTTTAGAAACCTTTCGTATTCACAGTGTGTCCGTTCTCTAGGATTCCCGTACATGGTATATCTGTAGTAATATTCCCTTCAACCTGGAGAGTTGGGACCCATGGAATGTGTGCCATGCATTATTGCTTTAAAGGGTCTGCATTTGCTCACCCAACCTCACTAATCCTCTCAGTCCCAAGTGTCCAGCCTTATGCCACATCCAGCTGTCATTGTAGATAGGGTCATTTCAGGTTTCATCAGAGACCCTGAAGGAATTGTAAAGAATTTCCCAGTTTTTTTGTTTTATTTTTGAAATTCCTTTTTATAGTGGGTTTGAGCTGATTCTCGCTGCCATATTTATCCCAGTCTAGACACACTTGATTCCCTTACTGAGACATATCAATACATAGGTTTTAAGATTCTTACTTTACTAGTCAGATATATTCCTCTGCGGGAAATATGGGGTTTTGAGTCCCTTTCACTGAGGAAGGTGTAGGTCTTGTCTATTCCATAGTTGGTTTTTGGAACGGTACCTGTGCTTATATCAAACTCTGGTTTTATGCATCACCCCACCTCTCCTTCCCCCTTAAGCAGGCATAAGAGTGTTTTCTAAATGTGAGACACTGTTCTCTTTCCTAACTCAGTTCAAGTGTAGCCATGTTTACAGGATCTTCATAAGTGATATCTTATGATAAGTTTCTTTTTCTGTGTGACTTATTTCACTTAGAATCATCGTACCTGAATCCACCCATTTTGCTGCTACTGGTCTTATGACATTGATTTCATGGCTGAGGGATATTCCATCGTACGTAAGTACCACAATTTTTTGAACCATTTTTATATTTCCTGGGATATTTAAGGTGTACCCAAGTTGAGGTCCTTGTAAGCAGTGCAGCCCTAAATTTTGGGGTGGCTGTGTCTTTTTGATTTTCAGTTTTCCCAAGGTATATTCCCTAGACTGGAAGTGCCCTTGGCTCTGTAGCTCTGTTGTTTACTTGTTTTAGGGAACACAATGCACTCCTCCAGAGAGGCAGTTGGCAATTTACATCCCGCCCATCAGCATAACAAGGCACCCTGTTCTCCAGGGCCTGTCTTGCCTTTCTGGTTTTTACACATTTTGTGGATGTCCCTTTTGACTGGTGGGAAGTGATACTTCTTTGTAGTGCAGATTTGCATTGCCCGCTTGCTTGCTTGGCCAAAAAGGGCGTATGCGTTTTCTCCTGAATATATTCAGGAGAAAACGCATACGCCCTTTTTGGCCAAGTGCATCATTGTCGAAGTTGTGCCCCTCTTCCTGTGCTTTAAAGGCAATTCCAACGTACCTCTTGAAATCTGTTTCCTGCTATTCTGCCACGCTTTGAAGTCCGCCTCGTTGCCTTCCCTCAAAAGACTTTTGGACGATAGTTGTCCTTTATTACTCGGCCAGTTTGTGAATTGCTGTGCCCCTGAGCTCCATTTTTCAACTCGTTTTTGGTGAGCTGACCGCAAGTCCAAAATTTTGGTTCAGGATCTATACTGATTCCCGGTGGGTGGCTGAGACTTTGGTTAATTCTTCTTCCTGCCGGGAAATTACAGTGATATGTGCCCGTCCAAATGCCTAACAGCTAGTCTCTCATTGGTTCTCCCTCTTCCCTTTCATCCTCTGCCAAATTGGCAACCTGTGCGAACCAGGAGGTTAAAGGGGCTGTCTCTCCAAGTTGGGAGGTTGATAATAAATCAGATGGAAAGTCAAACTGGAGCACCAGGAGAGGGACTATTCGTTGAGTTTTAGAAACCTTTCATATTCACAGTGTGTCCGTTCTCTAGGATTCCCGTACATGGTATATCTGTAGTAATATTCCCTTCAACCTGGAGAGTTGGGACCCATGGAATGTGTGCCATGCATTATTGCTTTAAAGGGTCTGCATTTGCTCACCCAATCTCACTAATCCTCTCAGTCCCAAGTGTCCAGCCTTATGCCACATCCAGCTGTCATTGTAGATAGGGTCATTTCAGGTTTCATCAGAGACCCTGAAGGAATTGTAAAGAATTTCCCAGTTTTTTTGTTTTATTTTTGAAATTCCTTTTTATAGTGGGTTTGAGCTGATTCTCTCTGCCATATTTATCCCAGTCTAGACACACTTGATTCCCTTACGGAGACATATCAATACATAGGTTTTAAGATTCTTACTTTACTAGTCAGATATATTCCTCTGCGGGAAATATGGGGTTTTGAGTCCCTTTCACTGAGGAAGGTGTAGGTCTTGTCTATTCCATAGTTGGTTTTTGGAACGGTACCTGTGCTTATATCAAACTCTGGTTTTATGCATCACCCCACCTCTCCTTCCCCCTTAAGCAGGCATAAGAGTGTTTTCTAAATGTGAGACACTGTTCTCTTTCCTAACTCAGTTCAAGTGTAGCCATGTTTACAGGATCTTCATAAGTGATATCTTATGATAAGTTTCTTTTTCTGTGTGACTTATTTCACTTAGAATCATCGTACCTGAATCCACCCATTTTGCTGCTACTGGTCTTATGACATTGATTTCATGGCTGAGGGATATTCCATCGTACGTAAGTACCACAATTTTTTGAACCATTTTTATATTTCCTGGGATATTTAAGGTGTACCCAAGTTGAGGTCCTTGTAAGCAGTGCAGCCCTAAATTTTGGGGTGGCTGTGTCTTTTTGATTTTCAGTTTTCCCAAGGTATATTCCCTAGACTGGAAGTGCCCTTGGCTCTGTAGCTCTGTTGTTTACTTGTTTTAGGGAACACAATGCACTCCTCCAGAGAGGCAGTTGGCAATTTACATCCCGCCCATCAGCATAACAAGGCACCCTGTTCTCCAGGGCCTGTCTTGCCTTTCTGGTTTTTACACATTTTGTGGATGTCCCTTTTGACTGGTGGGAAGTGATACTTCTTTGTAGTGCAGATTTGCATTGCCCGCTTGCTTGCTTGGCCAAAAAGGGCGTATGCGTTTTCTCCTGAATATATTCAGGAGAAAACGCATACGCCCTTTTTGGCCAAGTGCATCATTGTCGAAGTTGTGCCCCTCTTCCTGTGCTTTAAAGGCAATTCCAACGTACCTCTTGAAATCTGTTTCCTGCTATTCTGCCACGCTTTGAAGTCCGCCTCGTTGCCTTCCCTCAACAGACTTTTGGACGATAGTTGTCCTTTATTACTCGGCCAGTTTGTGAATTGCTGTGCCCCTGAGCTCCATTTTTCAACTCGTTTTTGGTGAGCTGACCGCAAGTCCAAAATTTTGGTTCAGGATCTATACTGATTCCTGGTGGGTGGCTGAGACTTTGGTTAATTCTTCTTCCTGCCGGGAAATTACAGTGATATGTGCCCGTCCAAATGCCTAACAGCTACTCTCTCATTGGTTCTCCCTCTTCCCTTTCATCCTCTGCCAAATTGGCAACCTGTGCGAACCAGGAGGTTAAAGGGGCTGTCTCTCCAAGTTGGGAGGTTGATAATAAAGCAGATGGAAAGTCAAACCGGAGCACCAGGAGAGGGACTATTCGTTGAGTTTTAGAAACCTTTCGTATTCACAGTGTGTCCGTTCTCTAGGATTCCCGTACATGGTATATCTGTAGTAATATTCCCTTCAACCTGGAGAGTTGGGACCCATGGAATGTGTGCCATGCATTATTGCTTTAAAGGGTCTGCATTTGCTCACCCAATCTCACCAATCCTCTCAGTCCCAAGTGTCCAGCCTTATGCCACATCCAGCTGTCATTGTAGATAGGGTCATTTCAGGTTTCATCAGAGACCCTGAAGGAATTGTAAAGAATTTCCCAGTTTTTTTGTTTTATTTTTGAAATTCCTTTTTATAGTGGGTTTGAGCTGATTCTCGCTGCCATATTTATCCCAGTCTAGACACACTTGATTCCCTTACGGAGACATATCAATACATAGGTTTTAAGATTCTTACTAGTCAGATATATTCCTCTGCGGGAAATATGGGGTTTTGAGTCCCTTTCACTGAGGAAGGTGTAGGTCTTGTCTATTCCATAGTTGGTTTTTGGAACGGTACCTGTGCTTATATCAAACTCTGGTTTTATGCATCACCCCACCTCTCCTTCCCCCTTAAGCAGGCATAAGAGTGTTTTCTAAATGTGAGACACTGTTCTCTTTCCTAACTCAGTTCAAGTGTAGCCATGTTTACAGGATCTTCATAAGTGATATCTTATGATAAGTTTCTTTTTCTGTGTGACTTATTTCACTTAGAATCATCGTACCTGAATCCACCCATTTTGCTGCTACTGGTCTTATGACATTGATTTCATGGCTGAGGGATATTCCATCGTACGTAAGTACCACAATTTTTTGAACCATTTTTATATTTCCTGGGATATTTAAGGTGTACCCAAGTTGAGGTCCTTGTAAGCAGTGCAGCCCTAAATTTTGGGGTGGCTGTGTCTTTTTGATTTTCAGTTTTCCCAAGGTATATTCCCTAGACTGGAAGTGCCCTTGGCTCTGTAGCTCTGTTGTTTACTTGTTTTATGGAACACAATGCACTCCTCCAGAGAGGCAGTTGGCAATTTACATCCCGCCCATCAGCATAACAAGGCACCCTGTTCTCCAGGGCCTGTCTTGCCTTTCTGGTTTTTACACATTTTGTGGATGTCCCTTTTGACTGGTGGGAAGTGATACTTCTTTGTAGTGCAGATTTGCATTGCCCGCTTGCTTGCTTGGCCAAAAAGGGCGTATGCGTTTTCTCCTGAATATATTCAGGAGAAAACACATACGCCCTTTTAGACCAAGTGCATCATTGTCGAAGTTGTGCCCCTCTTCCTGTGCTTTAAAGGCGATTCCAACGTACCTCTTGAAATCTGTTTCCTGCTATTCGGCCACGCTTTCAAGTCCGCCTCGTTGCCTTCCCTCAACAGATTTTTGGACGATAGTTGTCCTTTATTACTCGGCCAGTTTGTGAATTGCTGTGCCCCTGAGCTCCATTTTTCAACTCGTTTTTGGTGAGCTGACCGCAAGTCCAAAATTTTGGTTCAGGATCTATACTGATTCCCGGTGGGTGGCTGAGACTTTGGTTAATTCTTCTTCCTGCCGGGAAATTACAGTGATATGTGCCCGTCCAAATGCCTAACAGCTACTCTCTCATTGGTTCTCCCTCTTCCCTTTCATCCTCTGCCAAATTGGCAACCTGTGCGAACCAGGAGGTTAAAGGGGCTGTCTCTCCAAGTTGGGAGGTTGATAATAAAGCAGATGGAAAGTCAAACCAGAGCACCAGGAGAGGGACTATTCGTTGAGTTTTAGAAACCTTTCGTATTCACAGTGTGTCCGTTCTCTAGGATTCCCGTACATGTTATATCTGTAGTAATATTCCCTTCAACCTGGAGAGTTGGGACCCATGGAATGTGTGCCATGCATTATTGCTTTAAAGGGTCTGCATTTGCTCACCCAATCTCACCAATCCTCTCAGTCCCAAGTGTCCAGCCTTATGCCACATCCAGCTGTCATTGTAGATAGGGTCATTTCAGGTTTCATCAGAGACCCTGAAGGAATTGTAAAGAATTTCCCAGTTTTTTTGTTTTATTTTTGAAATTCCTTTTTATAGTGGGTTTGAGCTGATTCTCGCTGCCATATTTATCCCAGTCTAGACACACTTGATTCCCTTACGGACACATATCAATACATAGGTTTTAAGATTCTTACTAGTCAGATATATTCCTCTGCGGGAAATATGGGGTTTTGAGTCCCTTTCACTGAGGAAGGTGTAGGTCTTGTCTATTCCATAGTTGGTTTTTGGAACGGTACCTGTGCTTATATCAAACTCTGGTTTTATGCATCACCCCACCTCTCCTTCCCCCTTAATCAGGCATAAGAGTGTTTTCTAAATGTGAGACACTGTTCTCTTTCCTAACTCAGTTCAAGTGTAGCCATGTTTACAGGATCTTCATAAGTGATATCTTATGATAAGTTTCTTTTTCTGTGTGACTTATTTCACTTAGAATCATCATACCTGAATCCACCCATTTTGCTGCTACTGGACTTATGACATTGATTTCATGGCTGAGGGATATTCCATCGTACGTAAGTACCACAATTTTTTGAACCATTTTTATATTTCCTGGGATATTTAAGGTGTACCCAAGTTGAGGTCCTTGTAAGCAGTGCAGCCCTAAATTTTGGGGTGGCTGTGTCTTTTTGATTTTCAGTTTTCCCAAGGTATATTCCCTAGACTGGAAGTGCCCTTGGCTCTGTAGCTCTGTTGTTTACTTGTTTTAGGGAACACAATGCACGCCTCCAGAGAGGCAGTTGGCAATTTACATCCCGCCCATCAGCATAACAAGTCTCCCTGTTCTCCAGGGCCTGTCTTGCCTTTCTGGTTTTTACACATTTTGTGGATGTCCCTTTTGACCGGTGGGAAGTGATAGTTCTTTGTAGTGCAGATTTGCATTGCCCGCTTGCTTGCTTGGCCAAAAAGGGCGTATGCGTTTTCTCCTGAATATATTCAGGAGAAAACACATACGCCCTTTTTGGCCAAGTGCATCATTGTCGAAGTTGTGCCCCTCTTCCTGTGCTTTAAAGGCGATTCCAACGTACCTCTTGAAATCTGTTTCCTGCTATTCTGCCACGCTTTGAAGTCCGCCTCGTTGCCTTCCCGCAAAAGACTTTTGGACGATAGTTGTCCTTTATTACTCGGCCAGTTTGTGAATTGCTGTGCCCCTGAGCTCCATTTTTCAACTCGTTTTTGGTGAGCTGACCGCAAGTCCAAAATTTTGGTTCAGGATCTATACTGATTCCCGGTGGGTGGCTGAGACTTTGGTTAATTCTTCTTCCTGCCGGGAAATTACAGTGATATGTGCCCGTCCAAATGCCTAACAGCTACTCTCTCATTGGTTCTCCCTCTTCCCTTTCATCCTCTGCCAAATTGGCAACCTGTGCGAACCAGGAGGTTAAAGGGGCTGTCTCTCCAAGTTGGGAGGTTGATAATAAAGCAGATGGAAAGTCAAACCGGAGCACCAGGAGAGGGACTATTCGTTGAGTTTTAGAAACCTTTCGTATTCACAGTGTGTCCGTTCTCTAGGATTCCCGTACATGTTATATCTGTAGTAATATTCCCTTCAACCTGGAGAGTTGGGACCCATGGAATGTGTGCCATGCATTATTGCTTTAAAGGGTCTGCATTTGCTCACCCAATCTCACCAATCCTCTCAGTCCCAAGTGTCCAGCCTTATGCCACATCCAGCTGTCATTGTAGATAGGGTCATTTCAGGTTTCATCAGAGACCCTGAAGGAATTGTAAAGAATTTCCCAGTTTTTTTGTTTTATTTTTGAAATTCCTTTTTATAGTGGGTTTGAGCTGATTCTCGCTGCCATATTTATCCCAGTCTAGACACACTTGATTCCCTTACGGAGACATATCAATACATAGGTTTTAAGATTCTTACTAGTCAGATATATTCCTCTGCGGGAAATATGGGGTTTTGAGTCCCTTTCACTGAGGAAGGTGTAGGTCTTGTCTATTCCATAGTTGGTTTTTGGAACGGTACCTGTGCTTATATCAAACTCTGGTTTTATGCATCACCCCACCTCTCCTTCCCCCTTAAGCAGGCATAAGAGTGTTTTCTAAATGTGAGACACTGTTCTCTTTCCTAACTCAGTTCAAGTGTAGCCATGTTTACAGGATCTTCATAAGTGATGTCTTATGATAAGTTTCTTTTTCTCTGTGACTTATTTCACTTAGAATCATCGTACCTGAATCCACCCATTTTGCTGCTACTGGTCTTATGACATTGATTTCATGGCTGAGGGATATTCCATCGTACGTAAGTACCACAATTTTTTGAACCATTTTTATATTTCCTGGGATATTTAAGGTGTACCCAAGTTGAGGTCCTTGTAAGCAGTGCAGCCCTAAATTTTGGGGTGGCTGTGTCTTTTTGATTTTCAGTTTTCCCAAGGTATATTCCCTAGACTGGAAGTGCCCTTGGCTCTGTAGCTCTGTTGTTTACTTGTTTTAGGGAACACAATGCACTCCTCCAGAGAGGCAGTTGGCAATTTACATCCCGCCCATCAGCATAACAAGGCTCCCTGTTCTCCAGGGCCTGTCTTGCCTTTCTGGTTTTTACACATTTTGTGGATGTCCCTTTTGACCGGTGGGAAGTGATACTTCTTTGTAGTGCAGATTTGCATTGCCCGCTTGCTTGCTTGGCCAAAAAGGGCGTATGCGTTTTCTCCTGAATATATTCAGGAGAAAACGCATACGCCCTTTTTGGCCAAGTGCATCATTGTCGAAGTTGTGCCCCTCTTCCTGTGCTTTAAAGGCGATTCCAACGTACCTCTTGAAATCTGTTTCCTGCTATTCTGCCTCGCTTTCAAGTCCACCTCGTTGCCTTCCCTCAACAGATTTTTGGACGATAGTTGTCCTTTATTACTCGGCCAGTTTGTGAATTGCTGTGCCCCTGAGCTCCATTTTTCAACTCGTTTTTGGTGAGCTGACCGCAAGTCCAAAATTTTGGTTCAGGATCTATACTGATTCCCGGTGGGTGGCTGAGACTTTGGTTAATTCTTCTTCCTGCCGGGAAATTACAGTGATATGTGCCCGTCCAAATGCCTAACAGCTACTCTCTCATTGGTTCTCCCTCTTCCCTTTCATCCTCTGCCAAATTGGCAACCTGTGCGAACCAGGAGGTTAAAGGGGCTGTCTCTCCAAGTTGGGAGGTTGATAATAAAGCAGATGGAAAGTCAAACCGGAGCACCAGGAGAGGGACTATTCGTTGAGTTTTAGAAACCTTTCGTATTCACAGTGTGTCCGTTCTCTAGGATTCCCGTACATGGTATATCTGTAGTAATATTCCCTTCAACCTGGAGAGTTGGGACCCATGGAATGTGTGCCATGCATTATTGCTTTAAAGGGTCTGCATTTGCTCACCCAATCTCACTAATCCTCTCAGTCCCAAGTGTCCAGCCTTATGCCACATCCAGCTGTCATTGTAGATAGGGTCATTTCAGGTTTCATCAGAGACCCTGAAGGAATTGTAAAGAATTTCCCAGTTTTTTTGTTTTATTTTTGAAATTCCTTTTTATAGTGGGTTTGAGCTGATTCTCGCTGCCATATTTATCCCAGTCTAGACACACTTGATTCCCTTACGGAGACATATCAATACCTAGGTTTTAAGATTCTTACTAGTCAGATATATTCCTCTGCGGGAAATATGGGGTTTTGAGTCCCTTTCACTGAGGAAGGTGTAGGTCTTGTCTATTCCATAGTTGGTTTTTGGAACGGTACCTGTGCTTATATCAAACTCTGGTTTTATGCATCACCCCACCTCTCCTTCCCCCTTAAGCAGGCATAAGAGTGTTTTCTAAATGTGAGACACTGTTCTCTTTCCTAACTCATTTCAAGTGTAGCCATGTTTACAGGATCTTCATAAGTGATATCTTATGATAAGTTTCTTTTTCTGTGTGACTTATTTCACTTAGAATCATCGTACCTGAATCCACCCATTTTGCTGCTACTGGTCTTATGACATTGATTTCATGGCTGAGGGATATTCCATCGTACGTAAGTACCACAATTTTTTGAACCATTTTTATATTTCCTGGGATATTTAAGGTGTACCCAAGTTGAGGTCCTTGTAAGCAGTGCAGCCCTAAATTTTGGGGTGCCTGTGTCTTTTTGATTTTCAGTTTTCCCAAGGTATATTCCCTAGACTGGAAGTGCCCTTGGCTCTGTAGCTCTGTTGTTTACTTGTTTTAGGGAACACAATGCACTCCTCCAGAGAGGCAGTTGGCAATTTACATCCCGCCCATCAGCATAACAAGGCTCCCTGTTCTCCAGGGTCTGTCTTGCCTTTCTGGTTTTTACACATTTTGTGGATGTCCCTTTTGACCGGTGGGAAGTGATACTTCTTTGTAGTGCAGATTTGCATTGCCCGCTTGCTTGCTTGGCCAAAAAGGGCGTATGCGTTTTCTCCTGAATATATTCAGGAGAAAACGCATACGCCCTTTTTGTCCAAGTGCATCATTGTCGAAGTTGTGCCCCTCTTCCTGTGCTTTAAAGGCGATTCCAACGTACCTCTTGAAATCTGTTTCCTGCTATTCTGCCTCGCTTTCAAGTCCGCCTCGTTGCCTTCCCTCAACAGATTTTTGGACGATAGTTGTCCTTTATTACTCGGCCAGTTTGTGAATTGCTGTGCCCCTGAGCTCCATTTTTCAACTCGTTTTTGGTGAGCTGACCGCAAGTCCAAAATTTTGGTTCAGGATCTATACTGATTCCCGGTGGGTGGCTGAGACTTTGGTTAATTCTTCTTCCTGCCGGGAAATTACAGTGATATGTGCCCGTCCAAATGCCTAACAGCTACTCTCTCATTGGTTCTCCCTCTTCCCTTTCATCCTCTGCCAAATTGGCAACCTGTGCGAACCAGGAGGTTAAAGGAGCTGTCTCTCCAAGTTGGGAGGTTGATAATAAAGCAGATGGAAAGTCAAACCGGAGCACCAGGAGAGGGACTATTCGTTGAGTTTTAGAAACCTTTCGTATTCACAGTGTGTCCGTTCTCTAGGATTCCCGTACATGTTATATCTGTAGTAATATTCCCTTCAACCTGGAGAGTTGGGACCCATGGAATGTGTGCCATGCATTATTGCTTTAAAGGGTCTGCATTTGCTCACCCAATCTCACCAATCCTCTCAGTCCCAAGTGTCCAGCCTTATGCCACATCCAGCTGTCATTGTAGATAGGGTCATTTCAGGTTTCATCAGAGACCCTGAAGGAATTGTAAAGAATTTCCCAGTTTTTTTGTTTTATTTTTGAAATTCCTTTTTATAGTGGGTTTGAGCTGATTCTCGCTGCCATATTTATCCCAGTCTAGACACACTTGATTCCCTTACGGAGACATATCAATACATAGGTTTTAAGATTTTTACTAGTCAGATATATTCCTCTGTGGGAAATATGGGGTTTTGAGTCCCTTTCACTGAGGAAGGTGTAGGTCTTGTCTATTCCATAGTTGGTTTTTGGAACGGTACCTGTGCTTATATCAAACTCTGGTTTTATGCATCACCCCACCTCTCCTTCCCCCTTAAGCAGGCATAAGAGTGTTTTCTAAATGTGAGACACTGTTCTCTTTCCTAACTCAGTTCAAGTGTAGCCATGTTTACAGGATCTTCATAAGTGATATCTTATGATAAGTTTCTTTTTCTGTGTGACTTATTTCACTTAGAATCATCGTACCTGAATCCACCCATTTTGCTGCTACTGGTCTTATGACATTGATTTCATGGCTGAGGGATATTCCATCGTACGTAAGTACCACAATTTTTTGAACCATTTTTATATTTCCTGGGATATTTAAGGTGTACCCAAGTGGAGGTCCTTGTAAGCAGTGCAGCCCTAAATTTTGGGGTGGCTGTGTCTTTTTGATTTTCAGTTTTCCCAAGGTATATTCCCTAGACTGGAAGTGCCCTTGGCTCTGTAGCTCTGTTGTTTACTTGTTTTAGGGAACACAATGCACTCCTCCAGAGAGGCAGTTGGCAATTTACATCCCGCCCATCAGCATAACAAGGCTCCCTGTTCTCCAGGGCCTGTCTTGCCTTTCTGGTTTTTACACATTTTGTGGATGTCCCTTTTGACCGGAGGGAAGTGATACTTCTTTGTAGTGCAGAATTGCATTGCCCGCTTGCTTGCTTGGCCAAAAAGGGCGTATGCGTTTTCTCCTGAATATATTCAGGAGAAAACGCATACGCCCTTTTTGGCCAAGTGCATCATTGTCGAAGTTGTGCCCCTCTTCCTGTGCTTTAAAGGCGATTCCAACGTACCTCTTGAAATCTGTTTCCTGCTATTCTGCCTCGCTTTCAAGTCCACCTCGTTGCCTTCCCTCAACAGATTTTTGGACGATAGTTGTCCTTTATTACTCGGCCAGTTTGTGAATTGCTGTGCCCCTGAGCTCCATTTTTCAACTCGTTTTTGGTGAGCTGACCGCAAGTCCAAAATTTTGGTTCAGGATCTATACTGATTCCCGGTGGGTGGCTGAGACTTTGGTTAATTCTTCTTCCTGCCGGGAAATTACAGTGATATGTGCCCGTCCAAATGCCTAACAGCTACTCTCTCATTGGTTCTCCCTCTTCCCTTTCATCCTCTGCCAAATTGGCAACCTGTGCGAACCAGGAGGTTAAAGGGGCTGTCTCTCCAAGTTGGGAGGTTGATAATAAAGCAGATGGAAAGTCAAACCGGAGCACCAGGAGAGGGACTATTCGTTGAGTTTTAGAAACCTTTCGTATTCACAGTGTGTCCGTTCTCTAGGATTCCCGTACATGTTATATCTGTAGTAATATACCCTTCAACCTGGAGAGTTGGGACCCATGGAACGTGTGCCATGCATTATTGCTTTAAAGGGTCTGCATTTGCTCACCCAATCTCACTAATCCTCTCAGTCCCAAGTGTCCAGCCTTATGCCACATCCAGCTGTCATTGTAGATAGGGTCATTTCAGGTTTCATCAGAGACCCTGAAGGAATTGTAAAGAATTTCCCAGTTTTTTTGTTTTATTTTTGAAATTCCTTTTTATAGTGGGTTTGAGCTGATTCTCGCTGCCATATTTATCCCAGTCTAGACACACTTGATTCCCTTACGGAGACATATCAATACATAGGTTTTAAGATTCTTACTAGTCAGATATATTCCTCTGCGGGAAATATGGGGTTTTGAGTCCCTTTCACTGAGGAAGGTGTAGGTCTTGTCTATTCCATAGTTGGTTTTTGGAACGGTACCTTTGCTTATATCAAACTCTGGTTTTATGCATCACCCCACCTCTCCTTCCCCCTTAAGCAGGCATAAGAGTGTTTTCTAAATGTGAGACACTGTTCTCTTTCCTAACTCATTTCAAGTGTAGCCATGTTTACAGGATCTTCATAAGTGATATCTTATGATAAGTTTCTTTTTCTGTGTGACTTATTTCACTTAGAATCATCGTACCTGAATCCACCCATTTTGCTGCTACTGGTCTTATGACATTGATTTCATGGCTGAGGGATATTCCATCGTACGTAAGTACCACAATTTTTTGAACCATTTTTATATTTCCTGGGATATTTAAGGTGTACCCAAGTTGAGGTCCTTGTAAGCAGTGCAGCCCTAAATTTTGGGGTGGCTGTGTCTTTTTGATTTTCAGTTTTCCCAAGGTATATTCCCTAGACTGGAAGTGCCCTTGGCTCTGTAGCTCTGTTGTTTACTTGTTTTAGGGAACACAATGCACTCCTCCAGAGAGGCATTTGGCAATTTACATCCCGCGCATCAGCATAACAAGGCTCCCTGTTCTCCAGGGCCTGTCTTGCCTTTCTGGTTTTTACACATTTTGTGGATGTCCCTTTTGACCGGTGGGAAGTGATCCTTCTTTGTAGTGCAGATTTGCATTGCCCGCTTGCTTGCTTGGCCAAAAAGGGCGTATGCGTTTTCTCCTGAATATATTCAGGAGAAAACGCATACGCCCTTTTTGGCCAAGTTCATCATTGTCGAAGTTGTGCCCCTCTTCCTGTGCTTTAAAGGCGATTCCAACGTACCTCTTGAAATCTGTTTCCTGCTATTCTGCCTCGCTTTCAAGTCCGCCTCGTTGCCTTCCCTCAACAGATTTTTGGACGATAGTTGTCCTTTATTACTCGGCCAGTTTGTGAATTGCTGTGCCCCTGAGCTCCATTTTTCAACTCGTTTTTGGTGAGCTGACCGCAAGTCCAAAATTTTGGTTCAGGATCTATACTGATTCCCGGTGGGTGGCTGAGACTTTGGTTAATTCTTCTTCCTGCCGGGAAATTACAGTGATATGTGCCCGTCCAAATGCCTAACAGCTACTCTCTCATTGGTTCTCCCTCTTCCCTTTCATCCTCTGCCAAATTGGCAACCTGTGCGAACCAGGAGGTTAAAGGGGCTGTCTCTCCAAGTTGGGAGGTTGATAATAAAGCAGATGGAAAGTCAAACCGGAGCACCAGGAGAGGGACTATTCGTTGAGTTTTAGAAACCTTTCGTATTCACAGTGTGTCCCTTCTCTAGGATTCCCGTACATGTTATATCTGTAGTAATATTCCCTTCAACCTGGAGAGTTGGGACCCATGGAATGTGTGCCATGCATTATTGCTTTAAAGGGTCTGCATTTGCTCACCCAATCTCACCAATCCTCTCAGTCCCAAGTGTCCAGCCTTATGCCACATCCAGCTGTCATTGTAGATAGGGTCATTTCAGGTTTCATCAGAGACCCTGAAGGAATTGTAAAGAATTTCCCAGTTTTTTTGTTTTATTTTTGAAATTCCTTTTTATAGTGGGTTTGAGCTGATTCTCGCTGCCATATTTATCCCAGTCTAGACACACTTGATTCCCTTACGGAGACATATCAATACATAGCTTTTAAGATTCTTACTAGTCAGATATATTCCTCTGCGGGAAATATGGGGTTTTGAGTCCCTTTCACTGAGGAAGGTGTAGGTCTTGTCTATTCCATAGTTGGTTTTTGGAACGGTACCTGTGCTTATATCAAACTCTGGTTTTATGCATCACCCCACCTCTCCTTCCCCCTTAAGCAGGCATAAGAGTGTTTTCTAAATGTGAGACACTGTTCTCTTTCCTAACTCAGTTCAAGTGTAGCCATGTTTACAGGATCTTCATAAGTGATATCTTATGATAAGTTTCTTTTTCTGTGTGACTTATTTCACTTAGAATCATCGTACCTGAATCCACCCATTTTGCTGCTACTGGTCTTATGACATTGATTTCATGGCTGAGGGATATTCCATCGTACGTAAGTACCACAATTTTTTGAACCATTTTTATATTTCCTGGGATATTTAAGGTGTACCCAAGTTGAGGTCCTTGTAAGCAGTGCAGCCCTAAATTTTGGGGTGGCTGTGTCTTTTTGATTTTCAGTTTTCCCAAGGTATATTCCCTAGACTGGAAGTGCCCTTGGCTCTGTAGCTCTGTTGTTTACTTGTTTTAGGGAACACAATGCACTCCTCCAGAGAGGCAGTTGGCAATTTACATCCCGCCCATCAGCATAACAAGGCTCCCTGTTCTCCAGGGCCTGTCTTGCCTTTCTGGTTTTTACACATTTTGTGGATGTCCCTTTTGACCGGTGGGAAGTGATACTTCTTTGTAGTGCAGATTTGCATTGCCCGCTTGCTTGCTTGGCCAAAAAGGGCGTATGCGTTTTCTCCTGAATATATTCAGGAGAAAACGCATACACCCTTTTTGGCCAAGTGCATCATTGTCGAAGTTGTGCCCCTCTTCCTGTGCTTTAAAGGTGATTCCAACGTACCTCTTGAAATCTGTTTCCTGCTATTCTGCCTCGCTTTCAAGTCCGCCTCGTTGCCTTCCCTCAACAGATTTTTGGACGATAGTTGTCCTTTATTACTCGGCCAGTTTGTGAATTGCTGTGCCCCTGAGCTCCATTTTTCAACTCGTTTTTGGTGAGCTGACCGCAAGTCCAAAATTTTGGTTCAGGATCTATACTGATTCCCGGTGGTGGCTGAGACTTTGGTTAATTCTTCTTCCTTGCCGGGAAATTACAGTGATATGTGCCCGTCCAAATGCCTAACAGCTACTCTCTCATGGGTTCTCCCTCTTCCCTTTTCATCCTCTGCCAAATTGGCAACCTGTGCGAACCAGGAGGTTAAAGGGGCTGTCTCTCCAAGTTGGGAGGTTGATAATAAAGCAGATGGAAAGTCAAACCGGAGCACCAGGAGAGGGACTATTCGTTGAGTTTTAGAAACCTTTCGTATTCACAGTGTGTCCGTTCTCTAGGATTCCCGTACATGTTATATCTGTAGTAATATTCCCTTCAACCTGGAGAGTTGGTACCCATGGAATGTGTGCCATGCATTATTGCTTTAAATGGTCTGCATTTGTTCACCCAATCTCACCAATCCTCTCAGTCCAAAGTGTCCAGCCTTATGCCACATCCAGCTGTCATTGTAGATAGGGTCATTTCAGGTTTCATCAGAGACCCTGAAGGAATTGTAAAGAATTTCCCAGTTTTTTTGTTTTATTTTTGAAATTCCTTTTTATAGTGGGTTTGAGCTGATTCTCGCTGCCATATTTATCCCAGTCTAGACACACTTGATTCCCTTACGGAGACATATCAATACGTAGCTTTTAAGATTCTTACTAGTCAGATATATTCCTCTGCGGGAAATATGGGGTTTTGAGTCCCTTTTCACTGAGGAAGGTGTAGGTCTTGTCTATTCCATAGTTGGTTTTTGGAACGGTACCTGTGCTTATATCAAACTCTGGTTTTATGCATCACCCCACCTCTCCTTCCCCCTTAAGCAGGCATAAGAGTGTTTTCTAAATGTGAGACACTGTTCTCTTTCCTAACTCAGTTCAAGTGTAGCCATGTTTACAGGATCTTCATAAGTGATATCTTATGATAAGTTTCTTTTTCTGTGTGACTTATTTCACTTAGAATCATCGTACCTGAATCCACCCATTTTGCTGCTACTGGTCTTATGACATTGATTTCATGGCTGAGGGATATTCCATCGTACGTAAGTACCACAATTTTTTGAACCATTTTTATATTTCCTGGGATATTTAAGGTGTACCCAAGTTGAGGTCCTTGTAAGCAGTGCAGCCCTAAATTTTGGGGTGGCTGTGTCTTTTTGATTTTCAGTTTTCCCAAGGTATATTCCCTAGACTGGAAGTGCCCTTGGCTCTGTAGCTCTGTTGTTTACTTGTTTTAGGGAACACAATGCACTCCTCCAGAGAGGCAGTTGGCAATTTACATCCCGCCCATCAGCATAACAAGGCTCCCTGTTCTCCAGGGCCTGTCTTGCCTTTCTGGTTTTTACACATTTGTGGATGTCCCTTTTGACCGGTGGGAAGTGATACTTCTTTGTAGTGCAGATTTGCATTGCCCGCTTGCTTGCTTGGCCAAAAAGGGCGTATGCGTTTTCCTCCTGAATATATTCAGGAGAAAACGCATACGCCCTTTTGGCCAAGTGCATCATTGTCGAAGTTGTGCCCCTCTTCCTGTGCTTTAAAGGCGATTCCAACGTACCTCTTGAAATCTGTTTCCTGCTATTCTGCCTCGCTTTCAAGTCCGCCTCGTTGCCTTCCCTCAACAGATTTTTGGACGATAGTTGTCCTTTATTACTCGGGCCAGTTTGTGAATTGCTGTGCCCCTGAGCTCCATTTTTCAACTCGTTTTTGGTGAGCTGACCGCAAGTCCAAAATTTTGGTTCAGGATCTATACTGATTCCCGGTGGGTGGCTGAGACTTTGGTTAATTCTTCTTCCTGCCGGGAAATTACAGTGATATGTGCCCGTCCAAATGGCCTAACAGCTACTCTCTCATTGGTTCTCCCTCTTCCCTTTCATCCTCTGCCAAATTGGCAACCTGTGCGAACCAGGAGGTTAAAGGGGGCTGTCTCTCCAAGTTGGGAGGTTGATAATAAAGCAGATGGAAAGTCAAACCGGAGCACCAGGAGAGGGACTATTCGTTGAGTTTTAGAAACCTTTCATATTCACAGTGTGTCCGTTCTCTAGGATTCCCGTACATGTTATATCTGTAGTAATATTCCCTTCAACCTGGAGAGTTGGGACCCATGGAATGTGTGCCATGCATTATTGCTTTAAAGGGTCTGCATTTGCTCACCCAATCTCACCAATCCTCTCAGTCCCAAGTGTCCAGCCTTATGCCACATCCAGCTGTCATTGTAGATAGGGTCATTTCAGGTTTCATCAGAGACCCTGAAGGAATTGTAAAGAATTTCCAGTTTTTTTGTTTTATTTTTGAAATTCCTTTTATAGTGGGTTTGAGCTGATTCTCGCTGCCATATTTATCCCAGTCTAGACACACTTGATTCCCTTACGGAGACATATCAATACATAGGTTTTAAGATTCTTACTAGTCAGATATATTCCTCTGCGGAAATATGGGGTTTTGAGTCCCTTTCACTGAGGAAGGTGTAGGTCTTGTCTATTCCATAGTTGGTTTTTGGAACGGTACCTGTGCTTATATCAAACTCTGGTTTTATGCATCACCCCACCTCTCCTTCCCCCTTAAGCAGGCATAGAGTGTTTTCTAAATGTGAGACACTGTTCTCTTTCCTAACTCAGTTCAAGTGTAGCCATGTTTACAGGATCTTCATAAGTGATATCTTATGATAAGTTTCTTTTTCTGTGTGACTTATTTCACTTAGAATCATCGTACCTGAATCCACCCCATTTTGCTGCGTACTGGTCTTATGACATTGATTTCATGGCTGAGGGATATTCCATCGTACGTAAGTACCACAATTTTTTTGAACCATTTTTATATTTCCTGGGATATTTAAGGTGTACCCAAGTTGAGGTCCTTGTAAGCAGTGCAGCCCTAAATTTTGGGGTGGTTGTGTCTTTTTGATTTTCAGTTTTCCCATATATTCCCTAGACTGGAAGTGCCCTTGGCTCTGTAGCTCTGTTGTTTACTTGTTTTAGGGAACACAATGCACGCCTCCAGAGAGGCAGTTGGCAATTTACATCCCGCCCATCAGCATAACAAGGCTCCCTGTTCTCCAGGGCCTGTCTTGCCTTTCTGGTTTTTACACATTTTGTGGATGTCCCTTTTGACCGGTGGGAAGTGATACTTCTTTGTAGTGCAGATTTGCATTGCCCGCTTGCTTGCTTGGCCAAAAAGGGCGTATGCGTTTTCTCCTGAATATATTCAGGAGAAAACACATACGCCCTTTTTGGCCAAGTGCATCATTGTCGAAGTTGTGCCCCTCTTCCTGTGCTTTAAAGGCGATCCCAACGTACCTCTTGAAATCTGTTTCCTGCTATTCTGCCACGCTTTGAAGTCCGCCTCGTTGCCTTCCCTCAACAGATTTTTGGACGATAGTTGTCCTTTATTACTCGGCCAGTTTGTGAATTGCTGTGCCCCTGAGTTCCATTTTTCAACTCGTTTTTGGTGAGCTGACCGCAAGTCCAAAATTTTGGTTCAGGATCTATACTGATTCCCGGTGGGTGGCTGAGACTTTGGTTAATTCTTCTTCCTGCCGGGAAATTACAGTGATATGTGCCCGTCCAAATGCCTAACAGCTACTCTCTCATTGGTTCTCCCTCTTCCCTTTCATCCTCTGCCAAATTGGCAACCTGTGCGAACCAGGAGGTTAAAGGGGCTGTCTCTCCAAGTTGGGAGGTTGATAATAAAGCAGATGGAAAGTCAAACCGGAGCACCAGGAGAGGGACTATTCGTTGAGTTTTAGAAACCTTTCGTATTCACAGTGTGTCCGTTCTCTAGGATTCCCGTACATGTTATATCTGTAGTAATATTCCCTTCAACCTGGAGAGTTGGGACCCATGGAATGTGTGCCATGCATTATTGCTTTAAAGGGTCTGCATTTGCTCACCCAATCTCACCAATCCTCTCAGTCCCAAGTGTCCAGCCTTATGCCACATCCAGCTGTCATTGTAGATAGGGTCATTTCAGGTTTCATCAGAGACCCTGAAGGAATTGTAAAGAATTTCCCAGTCTTTTTGTTTTATTTTTGAAATTCCTTTTTATAGTGGGTTTGAGCTGATTCTCGCTGCCATATTTATCCCAGTCTAGACACACTTGATTCCCTTACGGAGACATATCAATACATAGGTTTTAAGATTCTTACTAGTCAGATATATTCCTCTGCGGGAAATATGGGGTTTTGAGTCCCTTTCACTGAGGAAGGTGTAGGTCTTGTCTATTCCATAGTTGGTTTTTGGAACGGTACCTGTGCTTATATCAAACTCTGGTTTTATGCATCACCCCACCTCTCCTTCCCCCTTAAGCAGGCATAAGAGTGTTTTCTAAATGTGAGACACTGTTCTCTTTCCTAACTCAGTTCAAGTGTAGCCATGTTTACAGGATCTTCATAAGTGATATCTTATGATAAGTTTCTTTTTCTGTGTGACTTATTTCACTTAGAATCATCGTACCTGAATCCACCCATTTTGCTGCTACTGGTCTTATGACATTGATTTCATGGCTGAGGGATATGCCATCGTACGTAAGTACCACAATTTTTTGAACCATTTTTATATTTCCTGGGATATTTAAGGTGTACCCAAGTTGAGGTCCTTGTAAGCAGTGCAGCCCTAAATTTTGGGGTGGCTGTGTCTTTTTGATTTTCAGTTTTCCCAAGGTATATTCCCGAGACTGGAAGTGCCCTTGGCTCTGTAGCTCTGTTGTTTACTTGTTTTAGGGAACACAATGCACTCCTCCAGAGAGGCAGTTGGCAATTTACATCCCGCCCATCAGCATAACAAGGCTCCCTGTTCTCCAGGGCCTGTCTTGCCTTTCTGGTTTTTACACATTTTGTGGATGTCCCTTTTGACCGGTGGGAAGTGATACTTCTTTGTAGTGCAGATTTGCATTGCCCGCTTGCTTGCTTGGCCAAAAAGGGCGTATGCGTTTTCTCCTGAATATATTCAGGAGAAAACGCATACGCCCTTTTTGTCCAAGTGCATCATTGTCGAAGTTGTGCCCCTCTTCCTGTGCTTTAAAGGCGATTCCAACGTACCTCTTGAAATCTGTTTCCTGCTATTCTGCCTCGCTTTCAAGTCCGCCTCGTTGCCTTCCCTCAACAGATTTTTGGACGATAGTTGTCCTTTATTACTCGGCCAGTTTGTGAATTGCTGTGCCCCTGAGCTCCATTTTTCAACTCGTTTTGGTGAGCTGACCGCAAGTCCAAAATTTTGGTTCAGGATCTATACTGATTCCCGGTGGGTGGCTGAGACTTTGGTTAATTCTTCTTCCTGCCGGGAAATTACAGTGATATGTGCCCGTCCAAATGCCTAACAGCTACTCTCTCATTGGTTCTCCCTCTTCCCTTTCATCCTCTGCCAAATTGGCAACCTGTGCGAACCAGGAGGTTAAAGGGGCTGTCTCTCCAAGTTGGGAGGTTGATAATAAAGCAGATGGAAAGTCAAACCGGAGCACCAGGAGAGGGACTATTCGTTGAGTTTTAGAAACCTTTCGTATTCACAGTGTGTCCGTTCTCTAGGATTCCCGTACATGTTATATCTGTAGTAATATTCCCTTCAACCTGGAGAGTTGGGACCCATGGAATGTGTGCCATGCATTATTGCTTTAAAGGGTCTGCATTTGCTCACCCAATCTCACCAATCCTCTCAGTCCCAAGTGTCCAGCCTTATGCCACATCCAGCTGTCATTGTAGATAGGGTCATTTCAGGTTTCATCAGAGACCCTGAAGGAATTGTAAAGAATTTCCCAGTTTTTTTGTTTTATTTTTGAAATTCCTTTTTATAGTGGGTTTGAGCTGATTCTCACTGCCATATTTATCCCAGTCTAGACACACTTGATTCCCTTACGGAGACATATCAATACATAGGTTTTAAGATTCTTACTTTACTAGTCAGATATATCCCTCTGCGGGAAATATGGGGTTTTGAGTCCCTTTCACTGAGGAAGGTGTAGGTCTTGTCTATTCCATAGTTGGTTTTGGAACGGTACCTGTGCTTATATCAAACTCTGGTTTTATGCATCACCCCACCTCTCCTTCCCCCTTAAGCAGGCATAAGAGTGTTTTCTAAATGTGAGACACTGTTCTCTTTCCTAACTCAGTTCAAGTGTAGCCATGTTTACGATCTTCATAAGTGATATCTTATGATAAGTTTCTTTTTCTGTGTGACTTATTTCACTTAGAATCATCGTACCTGAATCCACCCATTTTGCTGCTACTGGTCTTATGACATTGATTTCATGGCTGAGGGATATTCCATCGTACGTAAGTACCACAATTTTTTGAACCATTTTTATATTTCCTGGGATATTTAAGGTGTACCCAAGTTGAGGTCCTTGTAAGCAGTGCAGCCCTAAATTTTGGGGTGGCTGTGTCTTTTTGATTTTCAGTTTTCCCAAGGTATATTCCCTAGACTGGAAGTGCCCTTGGCTCTGTAGCTCTGTTGTTTACTTGTTTTAGGGAACACAATGCACTCCTCCAGAGAGGCAGTTGGCAATTTACATCCCGCCCATCAGCATAACAAGGCACCCTGTTCTCCAGGGCCTGTCTTGCCTTTCTGGTTTTTACACATTTTGTGGATGTCCCTTTTGACTGGTGGGAAGTGATACTTCTTTGTAGTGCAGATTTGCATTGCCCGCTTGCTTGCTTGGCCAAAAAGGGCGTATGCGTTTTCTCCTGAATATATTCAGGAGAAAACGCATACGCCCTTTTTGGCCAAGTGCATCATTGTCGAAGTTGTGCCCCTCTTCCTGTGCTTTAAAGGCAATTCCAACGTACCTCTTGAAATCTGTTTCCTGCTATTCTGCCACGCTTTGAAGTCCGCCTCGTTGCCTTCCCTCAACAGATTTTTGGACGATAGTTGTCCTTTATTACTCGGCCAGTTTGTGAATTGCTGTGCCCCTGAGCTCCATTTTTCAACTCGTTTTTGGTGAGCTGACCGCAAGTCCAAAATTTTGGTTCAGGATCTATACTGATTCCGGTGGGTGGCTGAGACTTTGGTTAATTCTTCTTCCTGCCGGGAAATTACAGTGATATGTGCCCGTCCAAATGCCTAACAGCTACTCTCTCATTGGTTCTCCCTCTTCCCTTTCATCCTCTGCCAAATTGGCAACCTGTGCGAACCAGGAGGTTAAAGGGGCTGTCTCTCCAAGTTGG